>NC_138531.1:44442622-45642622 GCF_964234715.1 Podarcis melisellensis
GCTTCAAGCTGACATTCTCTGTATTCCAGTAGGTAAGCAATAATTCTCTTGGTGCTTTTAGTATTATTACTTACAAGGCCAAATAAGTATGACGGTTTGAATAGACAAGATAACTTGCCTTCCTCTCCCTTGGAAAGGTTTCAACTAAAGATTTATATTGAAAGTATTTCTTGGAGCAGCTGATGCAGCAGAATGCTCAGAACTACTTGTGTAGGCTGAGTCATAAAAAGTTGGCGTTCTGAATACAAAACTGCAGCTTACATCTGCATACGTGTTTTTGCTAGTTAATTTTATCTTCCTGTGCTATTCTGGATCTGTGGAGAATGACTACTTTCAGCTCCTCTCCATGCGGTTAGAACGAGCCCTTCACATATGTGTCCTTTAACCATGACTGAACAATGTTCTTACCCAGAAAGAATGTCCTTTAAAATATGTGTGCCATCATCCTGTCAAATTTCGTTCAGGAGAAGGAGGCTGGTTGCTCTCCCTGTTTTTTATTGGTAACAGCATTGCCTCCTGCTATAGAGGTTGCTATGGAAGGCAATTTCCTCTCCTCACCCACCTTCCCACACACACAGAATTGTGATAAAGGAAGCAAGCTCTCTGTTAAATGAATCGTGCAAAGGGGCTTTTTAATGGAATGGGGTTTCCCCCGCAAACAATATATGTACAGAGATTCACAATAGTGTGCTGGCTTATGTGGGTTCTATTTTATGTATGTCTTCCAAGTCCTCTTTGTGTCATGACAGTTTCAGTAAATATCGCTATGCAACTCTGTTTTTGAGGTCATCTGTAAAAGTTCAAAATCCAGCAGCATATGTTGACCTTTATATACCGGTAGTTCTAATGAGTTGGGTGTAAACATTAAATTGGATGAGTGTAATACAAGGCAACAGACACTAGGGGGCCTTCAATTAAGGGCTCGTCCATGCTTTTCTGCTTGTCCTTTGCCTAGAAAGCACTGGTCCAAGAGGTTTCTCGCTTGTCTCATGCTTTCTAGGCATGGGTCTGAACAGTTTTGTGTTTGCCCCACAGCTTTCCCTGGGGAAACATGGTGTTTAGCACTGAATCACAACAAACGGCAATCCACAGAAAACCCAATTGCCATTTGGTCCGATTCAGCTGTAAACCATGCATTTTCCACAGGGGAAGCAGCAGGGCAAAATGGAAGTGTGGATGAGCTTTAGTTTTACTCAGAGAAAATCCCATTAAAATTAATGAACAGTACTAAGAGAGGTCAGTTACTTTCAACAGGTTTACTCTTGAGTAAAACTTGGTTGAATACTACTCTAAATTTGGACATGGGGGGGAATTCTTTGACCCGCACACTATTTAAAACTTAAGAAGATATTATTTAAAAGACACAAGCTTGCCCTTTCTCCTTACTCATCTTTTATTAAAATCTCTGGAAGCAAAATAACCCTGGGGTTAATTAATTGCAATAACATCCAGGATATTAAGATCTTTACAGCTGTTACCAATTTCCTCTACTTTGTTTCTTAAGAACCAGTGCTGCTCTATCTCTCTATTTTTTTAATTAATAAGCTATATATATTTGGTTTTAACTCAGATTCTCATTTATTTTTCTGCATTAAGCCAGTTAGAAGAACTAGAAATAAGGAGGGGCATTTGTAGATCAAAAGATGAAAACTGAGAAAACAAAACAAGCATGCTGCTTGGTGTTCTAACTTCACTTAAAATGTGATTACTTCATTATTTTTGGCTTATTAGTAAAGCCATCCATGCCTGAAACCACTGCACTGGGAGCAGCAATGGCAGCAGGAGCTGCAGAAGGAGTGGGAGTCTGGAGTCTGAATCCTGCTGACTTTACGGCAGTGACCAGTGAACGTTTTGAGCCACAGATCAATCCTGAGGGTAAGGAGGAAACTAATATACGTTATCCATTATCTGGGCATTCATCAGCCCATGCTGGGCCTTGGCCAATTCACATTACTTAGAGGGTCTAGTGCAGTTTGTTCCATTGGTATAATTAGACCAGTAGAGTGAGCGTGGGTGTGTTCTGGGCTAAAAGTATGGTTCTTTTTACACTTCTGTTTGGCTGTTGTTGTCACTTGATAAAGAGTTCAGGAGACTCTTATCTAGATATGTGTGGGAGGTTAGAAATTGGGATGAAAAATTTCCTTGCTGTTTCAGAAAGCGAGTATCGCTATACCAGGTGGAAGAAAGCTGTTCAGAAGTCAATGGGCTGGGAAACAACAGAACCACAAGTAGACGGTAAGCCATTACAATTATTCCTAGCTTGTGAAAGTTAGGCTGCGTTGTTTTTTTTAGAAGAATGTCATTCACCTTTTGTGATTAATGCTTTTCTAAACAGAGGCTGCTCTTACCTATCTTGTTTGAAGATAAAGTTTTTAACTGGCTGCAGCAAAGAACATACACAGCTTTTTTAACAGTTCTAACTTCCATAACAGGTGGTTATGGAACAACTCGATTATAAATGCTTTTAGCCAAGTATATAGAAACTAGAGAAAACTCTATGGCACCTGGCAACATCTAAATAATAGCTATCTGCTTCCTCTTGACTGCCTGAGTTAACATTTTAGTGATAATTTTATATGGCATCAGGAGCTCAGTCTAAAGGTTCCTAAGAATAATTATGTATGCATTTAGCAAATCAGAAACATGTTTATATATGAACAAATGCTAAAAAGATAGAGTTGCATCAATCCTTTTTTAAAAAAAATTATTTGAAACCAGTGAAATAGAGGTTCTGTGGGACTTTATTCTCGCATGTAGAGAATAGTAAATAAATTGGGTACAAGCAATCCATGGATACTATGCTATCCAGTAGGATTGATTTTAAATAAGAGAAGCTGTCCTATCTACCTTTTGTCAGCAAAAGGCAAGAAGGGACTGGCAATCCCACATTGACTGAAATAATTTGGCTTATAACAACCAGAATAGAAAAGTGTGTGTTGAACAAAATTTACTGATTCTGAGACTTATAGATTGCTATTGAAGTCACATGAATAATATATCCCAGCTCTCATGTTGAACATATTAAACTTTGGCTGCATTTCATTGACCCAATTCACACATTACATTAATCCATAGAATAAAACAAACAAATGTATTCTGTTTACATTAAACCAAAGCTTGTATCCAATTAAGTTCAATTCAAGAGTAGACCTAGTGAAATTATTGAGCCTAAGTTAGCCATGCCTATCAACTTCAATGGGTCTTCTCTGAGCTGGACTAGCATTGGGTACAACCAATTGTTTTAAACTATGGCTTAATGTGATGTGAGAATCAGGTCATTGTCATTTACAAAATAGCACTAAAGAGCTGGCCTGTAATGAGATCCTAAGTATGCAAATTTGAATGCAAGTCTATTTCTTTCAGTTAGATCCTCCCCCTTGTAGGTATGCTTAGAATTATAGCCTTAAACTGTAATGATTTGATTTGAGCTTTCCCCCCCAAAATACAATGATAAAGCACAGAATTCTGTTCTTTATCATTAGATTGTTATAGATGCATTATAATATGAAATCTGAAGAAAATAATAAAATATTGGCTCCTTCAGCCAACGGGAAGAATTTGCATAAACTAGATCAAAGGTTCTCAAACTTTGTGATTTCTGGGTGGAAGGAGTCCTTGGACCCTTACTGAATACTATGGCTTTTTATTTCTTTAAAGCCTTAACAGCTGCAGAGGGAAGTTTTAGTTAAGTAAATAAAGTTTCTGGTTGTTCTTTCTTCATTAGAATAGGCATGTAAAGAAGAAACTCAAGTTTAAAGGTCCATGTTCTTACTAAACAGTAAAAGTTGAGGGCAACACAGTAATGGGAGAGAGGGTATAGTATTCCCAAGAATAGAGAGAAGATTTGAGAAATACTGGACAATGTTCCCTCTGATTTGTCCTGTACATCCAGCCTGTGGCTCCATCTTGCAACAGAAACAGCTGCTGCATTCAAGTGTGCTCTACTAAACGTGGTGGCATTCAAGATAATATGGGGGCAGTAGCTCTGTGAGCTTGACCTTTTTACACACACCCTTTCCCCCAATGTTGGAAATAATCATTTGGTGCTACTCTTAACTGGGCAGGAGCCTAGATTTATTCCTTCACTGTGCACACAGGTGAGGTCTCTATTCTAGTGGTACCTATCGCCAGTGCTGGTTAGATCTGCAGCAGAGGCCGTGTTCTGGCGAGGGTGTTCTCTGTGATTGCACTTATCTATGGAATTCACTCCGTGTATATATTTGCCCACCACACCTTCTTAGATGTTCTGTGCCAGGGTGAATACTATTGTTTTTGCCTCGGCATTTAATGGTCTGGTTCACACCAAGCATTTAGCAATAGTTAACTATAGTTTAGCATGAATAGGCAGCATGCTGGTGCTAAAGGTCACCGTTTTGTTTCTACCCCCACTCCTGGCTGTTCTACATCAAGCACAACAAACCATAACCCTTGGTTTTTCATTACGAAGGAACACAAGCTCATAGTCTGTTTCACTCCAAAGAATCCTGGAGTGGTAGCCCAGTTTGTTTCTTGACTCCCCAATACAAAGTGGGGACTTTGGTGTTTTTACTGTATTTGAACATTAACTATGGTGTTTATGTGTGAACCAAGCCAATGATATCCAAGGCTAATGACACTTACACTGTTCTTAAGCTTTGGTCTTCACTGGCTCTTTCTCTGTTCTGATTGTGTGTGTGTGTGTGTGTGTGTGTATCTGTATATATTAATTCTCTTAAGTTATCTTGCATAGATACTGCATTTATAACTCACCTTAGTGACAGTGCACTTTAAAGGCAGTTTAGCAATGGCTAGCAGACATGGAAACCTCTGTGCTGATTCAGAGATTAGAAAAATGACACTGTCTTATGTTTTCATCCCATCAATATAGCAGCACACAATGAACGTAGACCCAGACCAATAGAACAAGAATTTGAGACTGAGGAAGAAAAAAATCTGTGTTTCCTGTTTTGGGCATCAGGGTTCTCCTCATGAATGTGCGCAATAAAACAAGGAAGAAACCAGCTCTATAGGGTGTTGTGTTTTATTCACAATTAAATCAAATGAAATGCCCAGAAGCAAAGCATGAAACAATATCTAAAGTTAGTATTTCAGTGAAATCATAGTTAATTAGTTTTATAGTGCTATCCTGCACATGTGTACTCAGAAGTAATGTCACCTTTAAAGATCTAGATAGAAGTCTGAAAATTAATCTGTTTTAATAGCTTAAGTTTCAGAAAAAATGCTATGTAATTATATATATTTTTTCCTAGTCAAAATGAATTATGAAGCCTTGATTTTTATCAAAGAACATATTTACTTTTCTCTTTTTGTCCTTCATGGAGCTTTGAGTATTTTGTTCAGGTTCTAGCAAGCGACTCAGGTCTTCTCTAAGGCTGCCATTTTATGAGATCCCATTTCTTTCAAACTCATGCTATCTTATTTTGCAAAGTAATTCTAAAGGCATCGTCATTGCAGTGTTTGATTGGGAAGGTCTGGTTTCAAATCCTTGCTCAGCCATAAAGCTCACTTGGTGACCTTTGGGCCCAGTCATTGTATCCCAGCCCATCAGCCCAGCCTACCTCATAAGGTTGTTGTGAGGGGATAGGGAGACTTGTCACTGTTTTGGTCGATCATAGGAAACATAAACCTTTCCTAGATAAAAATCAAAGGAAAGGCCACCTAGTTTCTCTTGTTGTCTGTGTCCCAAGCAGACTTAAACTTTTAAGTAATTTGATGTGGCAAGGTGGTGAAGGCTACACTATGAAGTTTAATAAAGGCACCCATCAAAAAAACAAAAATAAAAGTCCCTCTTTAGATACTATGTCTCTCACACACCTCATCTAGGGAAGTCATTTATACAACTCTCCCTGCAGTCATCATACACTTTGGAATGGTATTAGGTGAGTGAGTCCTCGAAACAACAAAAGACCAGTCTCTTCCTCATTCTGTGGTATGCCCCCACCTCAAGATAATAATTTCATTCTCCCATAGCTCCAGCAGGAATCCTCCCCATAACTATTTGTTTCCATATCCTCTCTTTTTCCTGCGAGAGCTGAAGTTTGTGAAGGTCAAGAAACAGTGCCTTGCTGGTTACTACTATTTTGTTTATACTGTAGTTTCTCTAACTCTCACACATGGCCCCCCTAAGCATTCGTTGCGATCGCAGTGGAGCTGCTGTGACCTGTCATGCAGCCACAAAGGTTACAGTGAAGTAAGAGGTGGAGTGGGTACCAAGGTGGATAGAGGTGTGTGTAAAAGAGGTATGAGGCTCTGGGTGTTGTGGGGCCTGGAGCAACTGCATCAAATGCACCATGGATAATCTAAACCATGGGTTGGCAACCTAAGGCCCATGGGCCACAAGTGGTCCCCGAACCGTTTGCTTGGCAAGTCCCTGCACGCTGCGCTAAACCAGCGCGGCGCGGGGACTCGCTTCTGTGGCACCGGAAATTGTGTCTGCTCAGGCACAGATGCCGGAAATCGTGTCTACACAAATGCCAGAAAACGTGGGGGTGCGATCTGGCCCACGGAGGGGGCTCCATAGCAGTGAACCTGCCCAAGCAAGGTAAGCCTTGCTGACCCCTGATCTAAACCATGGGTTGTCCACTAGTCCCTACCGCTCACTAGTGGGCGTTTCAGGATTCCAGGTGGGTGGTAGGCAGTGGCGTAGCGTGGGTTGTCAGCACCCGGGGCAAGGCAAATAATTTGCACCCCCTAACCCGTGGATTTGCGCCCCCTAACCCCCAGATGTTGCGCCCCGTGCGGCCGGCCCCCCCTGCACCCCCACGCTACACCACTGGTGGTAGGGGATTCTACAGCACTCGGTGGTTAGCAGGAAGTGTGGGCAGGCACAAGTGCACAAACGCACATGAAAGCACGAGCGAGTGTAATACGTGGGAAGAGGAAGTGTGGTAGCCAAGTTTGAATTCCCCCCCCCCACCTTACTTGTGTCTTGCTTATGTTTCTGAGGCACCAAGTGGGTACATCCATAGGCATAGGCTGCAGTAGAAAATATCCAGTGGCTCTGCCTGTGAATGTATCCACCTTGCTTGGTCTGTAAATGTATCCATCTTGTATGGCCTGGTATAAGGCAGGCATGGCCAAACTCCGGCCCTCCATCAGTTTTGGGACTACAATTCCCATCATCCCTGTCCGCTGGTCCTGTTAGCTAGGGATGATGGGAGTTGTAGTCCCAAAACAGCTGGAGAGCCAAGTTTGGCCATGCCTGATATAAGGTAATCAAGAAAGTAACTGGCTCTGCCAAGTGATGCCATACGCCAAAAAAGGGAATAATCTAAATGCAGGAGAGCGATTGCTGGGGTGATGTTATAATATGTTTGCAACAGAAGGGGAGGAGTGGGAGCTGATGCATGATAGCAGGGACAGGCAGAAGCGGAGCAGAGTACTTGTAAAATAGGAGAAAGAAGGAAAGGAAAAGTTATAGGCAGGGGAAGGAGATAATTGTTGTTGACTAATAATAATAAGTGTGCTAACTAACTCAGCCTTACTTCTGGGCATTGCCATACGGAAGGAAAAAGAAAAGAGTAAAAAAAGGAGATGAAAAGGGAAAGGAGGAAAAAAATAGAAAAAAGGGATAAAAATAGAAAAAAAAATAGAGGAGAGAAAACAGGGACAGGCAGAAGCATAGTGTTTAGAGTGGTTCATGTTTTGGCAAGTTACGTTTTGTTATCTTATAAAATAAAAGAAAGAAGTAATTTCAATTTACTTTATTGTTTTCACATTGAACTTCATAAAGTTAAAAACATTATAAACATGCATAAAGTAGAAATAAAAAGATAAATTTAAGTACTTTAAAAAAACAACCCTCCTTTCTACTTACGCTAAAAAAATTGAGCTACTGCAGCACTGGTGGGCGGTAAGGAAATTTTACCATCAAGAAAGATGCATTAGTGGGCGGTAGGTATAAAAAGGTTGACTACCCCTAATCTAAACCTTAGGTACTTTCTTTGTGTACAAACCAAGGGAAGAGGTTGCAGAGCACTTTGGGCGAGCTCTTCATTGTTTTGAAGGCTATTACTTGAGTCTTTTGATAACTTACCAAGAAGACTATAATGGAATACATGCTGTGTATTCCATGCTGTGCCCAAGAATGTTTGAATAGGTCAGGGATGGCATTTTGAGTGTTGTGACACACTGCTGAGTAGGGTATCTTTGATATAGAGAGGAAAAGCTTGTTGCTTAATCGGCAAAATTGGTGTGAGGTGGGTTAGAACGTAAATGCTTGAGAACCATTGAACTAGATGCAAGTTTTTGTTCCTGAAGGCAGCTTTAATCATAGAAACAAAGAATTGTAGCATTAGAATGGACCATGAGGGTCATCTAGTCCAACCCCCTGCCATGCAGAATTTTTTCACCCAACATGGGGCTTGAACCCACGACCTTGAGATTAAGAATCCAATGCTCTACTGACTGAGCTATCCCAGCATGTATGCTGCTCAACTAGTCAAGTTGCTTCTTGACCTTATTGTTGCCTAGTATCCATGTATAAAACAGTCTAGATTAGATAACACTATATTGTAAGCCAGTGGTTTTAGCACATCTGTAAGGGATCATTGGGTGAAATACCGGTAAATACTGCTATTTTGTGCTTTTGATTGCAGTCTGGGTAGTGGTAGATACATATTCCGCTTACTGAGGTTGTAGTATGCATGATGATGGAGCAAACAGATTCTTTGAAGGGGGTACCCAAGGGACGCTGCACATTCATTAGGCTTTGTTCATGCAATCTTCCTCTTTTGAAGAGAGACTTGCATATGCAGGCCTGTGTCTATAGCTCTTAAATTGCATGTTAGCATGTGTGTGTTTATGAATATATATGTGGGCAGAGACACACATGCACGTGCCCCTCCATCACCCATGCATTCTCTCTAGAAGAATCTTTTAAATACTTAACATCAGCTTTGTTTTGGAGTTCTGTATTGTCTGCTTTATTAATATTTGATTGGCTTTGCCTAAATCACAATGAATATTGACATTGGATACCAAGTTGGAATATATCTTAGCAGAAAGGCTTGGCTCAGCCCTAATTATTACAGTGTGTTAAAACTATCTGTAGCATTTTGCAGATGTTGCTGCTTTCTTGTAATTTTTATTTATTTATGTAATTCCTAAATCTTGCAATTTACATGTATCTCTCTTTTGATTTGCTTGACTGGAACCTCTCCTACTGGATGACATCAGGTGAAACTAGTATCTTCTGTAGTCTGCCTTTGGGCTTTTTTATAATGAATAGCCTGTTAATGTTAATCGGAGCAAAGTACATCTCAGGTTAGTTTATTATTATTTGAACTAGCTTATTTTTACAAGGTTATCACTGCTAGTTTGTTTTCCTTTTGTTTTCAGTATTCTTGTTCTGTGTTGAATAAACAGTGGCACAAATAGCTACAGCTTCTCAAGACATTGATTTAAGATTCTCTGGAACCAATATTTTCTGTAGGACTTATGCTGTCAGCCACACTGCCATGATTATTTTTTTAGCATGATTATAGGTTCTGATTTTCTACTTATTACAACAAAATTATGCATTCGAGTTATCCTTTGAAAGCTCGAAAGCTACATAATTTATTTTAAGAAATCAGCGTTTGCAGACATTACGAGCAAATCTTTAGAACTTTCTGGGCCAGCAAATAAATGCTTAGGGTGAGCCAAACAGGCTGTTGTTCCAATTCAACTCTACAAAGCTGACCTGCTGATATTTCAAGCACACTGTTAAGGTCAAACCATCATTAACATCAAAAAGATTTTGTCTCCTAAAAGAGTGTGCAATTTTGTTGGTTGGTTGGCTAGTTGGTTTTTAAATTTCCCTCAAACAAATTATATTGATGATCTAACTTAATCATAAGATTAGGGTCTCACATTTGAAAAGATCATGGTGGTTCAATATTTTGATATAAACTTCCATTTCATTTGCAGCTTGTGGGGAATATTTGGTGGGCTAATTAGTCTGGATCACTACTGGAAAAAGTATACGCATGCAGCAAAACCACCCCAAGTACTAGTCCTTTTTAGAGTGATGTAGCATGCAGGAATAGCCAACATTGTGCCTTCCAGATGTTGATGGATTACAATTCACTTAATCCCTGATGTCTGACCTTTATGGCTGGGGCTGATGGGAGTTAAAGTTCAACAAAATCTGGAGGGCACTACAGTGGCTGTACCATGCTGTAGAGAATAAAGTTAATTGTGCTTGTGTACATGCCTTAGTATGTTACTAATAGCAGAGGGAATTTCATGGATTGTGTACTTGCAGTAGATCTGACAGGTGAGTGTCATCTGCATGGGACTAGTGCAGTATGTTTCAGTGCACAATCTAAATTCTATGGATGGTGTCTTATTTTTTTCAAGGCAGTGAGCCCATTGCAATTTATATTATGAAGCCGTAATTCACTTTAGAGTCGACCAGCGGTTTGTAGGTTTGTGGTAGATATGTGCAGTGTTCTTCCAATGATATAGAGAAAAACATTTGCAGAATATTAATACCTTTATCAGTTCACCTTTAGCTGACTTGTGGGGCATGAATGGGCTTCCTATCCAGAATTTACCTACTATAGCTTAACTTAATCATTTCAATGAGACTTGTGCAGGAGAAGTTGCCACTGGATTTTTGCCTCTGAATATCGGACCCATCTTTTGTATTCTTTACTACAATCAAATCTTGAGGCTATGTTCCAAAAGATTTGACAGAGACTGGACTAAGCCCTAATTGTTCTTTGTATTGTGTTTGCCTCTCTCTACAGAGGTGATACCCATATGAAGACTTTCCTCTTCTTTCTCCACACACACCCCCAAAAAAGAGAAAGAGAGAACTGCCTTTAGCTAAACCTCTCCTCAAAAAGTAATCATAAACATTGCATTTTTTTTTTCCAGCAAGAAGTATTCAACACCTGACAATATGTTTTCTATTTAAGGTAATTGCAAATGAGGCTCCTTAATGGATTTCCAGGAGATTGCAGCATCCGAAGAGAATCTGGTGCTCTCTTCCAATGTCATGGGATTGTTTTGACTTGCTTAATTGTCAAAATAACATGAATATATAGGAGAGGACTTGAACGTGGAATGAGGAACACACACAACATTGCTGCCCCATGTTCCCTACTTAAATGTACACTGGGATGCAAACCTTTCATTAACTTCCTCCACCATAATCACCTGTTTTATACATTTCGACATGGGAAATTGCCACAAAGAAAAGGGTTGTATTATTGTCAACTGTACGGTTCAAAAACTTGGCACAGTATGCACATCTGTAAAGTCATGATGGCTTTTTCCATTTCCTAGAAAATTGCCCATAATGGCGTCTGCCAGTGCTATCTCTCTAGTGACCAATGGAGCAACGCCTGTCTGTATCGTCATCAGTTTAGACTCTTCCAATATTGAAGCGGTTAATGGTGCTTTTTCCTTACACTAAAACCTGAATAACTGATTTATTCTCTTCTGTTCATGTGCATTGTCCATCAGTAATGAGGACCCTAAATCCTGAAAGTGCCACAAGTTAATTAACAAGATTATTTTTCCAAACGTGTATTTAAGATTTAAATATATGTGCTTTCACTTATACATTAGCAAGCCAGAGACCTAAGCAGCAAAGAAGCTCCACATGCAAAGTACTACGTTAAGGTGTAAAGATACAGATTAAATAGTTTTGGGTGCACTTGTTATGTTTTCTTTGGGCAGCAGGTGCAGTCCAAATGAACCTTTCCATTGTTTGGATGTGTTGGAGCTGGTGGTGTAGGAATGGGAAAGTTCAGGACCAAAAGTTGCCTCTTAGCATAGCCACATTCTGGACAGTGGCAATTTTGCGTCTTGGGTGCAAGTGTAAGTTTTTAGGCATGAAAGCAAAAGCACTAGTTGCTAGCAAAAAAACGTCAAAGCTAAACTGACACATTTTCAAGTGATCCATTCTACAATCTTTGGAGGGAATTGTTTCTTTTCTTAAAAAAAAATATCAGTAGAAACACCTGTCAGCTCACAACCTGGTTCCCTTTTCCACCGTTACCATCATTGCCACCACCATCAGATTTTTCTCTGTATCCCTTTTGCTGAAATTGGAATGCTGTAAAGGAACAGAATAATGGAGTGGGAACTATATTAGAAAAGGCAAGCAAGGACAAATAACCCCTTCAAATCTTGAATGTAACAGGGTTTCATCAAAGGTCACTCTGGTCCTCCCAGATATGTCCCCCACATTATCTTTTTTTCTGCTGCCAATGCTGCCTGTAGCTGGAAGGAGTTTTGATTTCCACATCTCTGAAATGAATTGGACATAAGAACGTGTTGGATCCAGTCTGCCTTGTCCTTTGAGATGCCTCAGATTGCTGGAATGTACCCAAAATTGGCAGCAAAAAGTAGCTCCTATGTGGATAAATGACATAGCTTACTCCCTGCTATAAAATCTCCTGCAAAAGATTATTTTTGGTAAATAAAGAGGGCTTGGTGTAATCTTAACATGAAATTGCCTGATTTGAAAGTTTGATGTGTATTTCTAAGTATGTGCACTTAGGAGCCAAAGGGAATGTACATGCTCAAATGGTTTCCATGTGTGTCTCATGTGACTTTGTCTTCACTCTTACAGAATATTTGTGTTTGATCACTTGGGAAATAACATTAAGCATTGGAAAGTCAAAGGATTTTAGGTCTTTATAGGACACTTAATATCAAGGCCTTTTCATTAAGTGCAATGAAAATCTAAAACAATGGTCTCTGAAGCTGCAGCACATTCTGCACTTGGTGTAAATTCTACAATACGCTTGACAACGTTGTCCCTTAAATGTAGATTGGGTTTTAAATGTTTCAGCATGTTGATAAATGTAATGACAAAAGCAATTTGGAATATTGGTTTGTGTCAGAACTTCTGTACATGTGAACTTGGTAGTAGGATATGTAAAACTCCACTTCTTAGCCTTATAACTTGCACAGGCACAGTGTAGCTTGGACCGTATTTGGCAAACCAAGGCTTTACCCTGCTAGCACAGGGGACAGCCTTGTTCTCTTACAATGTATTCTGCTTATTTCCATGAGCTTAGCTTTCAGAGGAAAGTGGGAGGGGAGAGCTTGCAGGGGGCAGGTGTTTGGCAGGCTGAATAAACTGTATTTTTCCTAGGGAGCCAATAGAATGGACACAGACCTAGGGTGTTAAGTGTGTGATAACATTGGGTTTCAAAGATATGAGTTAAGTGCCAAATACTAACCCCTTTTTCCAAACAAATGATGAAACAGCAAACCATAAAAGAACCTGGAAATCACTTGTTTCTTGAGCTGCCTTCATATGTGTTTGGCTGATGCTTTGTTAGACAATGTGTGATGGGCAGTTTCAACTACAGTTTCTGGGGGGTATATAGGACATTAAATTATTTTTGTGAGATTATAATTACAGTTGCAATTTTGTAAAATGTACTTCTTCTTTTTTCTACAAAACAGAATTAAATTAACTGTTCACTTTTTGTGAATGGGTTCTTGTGATTTTCCCCCCTATATATTGTGACACCTTCAAATTTAAATGGGCACATGGAAAGTATGTAACAGCAACACTGGCTGGTTTTGCACTGCTGAGAATACATGTGACTTAAAATGACCTAAATCTTGTTTGCAATTATGTTTGCAATGGAAGCCACGAATAAATTTAAAATGAAATCTGATTCAAGTGTGTAAATGCTTTACTGTTTGTTTGTTTGTTTGTTTGTTTGTTTGTTTGTTGGTGGGAAACAAGCAAATTCTCCTTCACAAAATCTCATCCTGGGATTCTGTTTTTCTTGCCTTAAAGCACGGGTAAGCAAATTAAGGCCCAGGTGCTGGATCTGGCCCAATCGTCTTCTAAATCCGGCCCACAGAATGTCATGTTTTTACATGAGTAGAATGTGTGCTTTTATTTAAAATGCATCTCTGGGTTATTTGTGGGGCATAGGAATTCGTTCATTATTTTTTTCAAAATATAGTCTGTCCCCCCCACAAGGTCTGAGGAACAGTGAACCGGCTCCCTGCTAAGAAAAGTTTGCTGACCCCTGCCTTAAAGTAACATGGCATGTTAACTTGTAAATCAATTTTGTTTGTTTGTTTTCTTACCTAGCATTTCCAGAACTAAGATGGCAGCATGCCACCTCCGGTACATCAGAGTGTAGTAGCCATTCACTCCCCGCCCTCCAGTATATGATATGTCTTGCATATCTAGTTCAATAAGTTATAAATCAAAGAATTATAGCAGCACCATTAACATATTTTTAAAATAAGAAATATATTTGCTTGAATTGTTGCATTTCTATCTTAATAAGTTATTGGAACACTTCCAGTCAGTTACTGACTGGTGGTATTTAAAGTACAATCTTAATGCCTATTTTCTTGGGTGTAAGTTTTATTGTATCCAGTGGTAATTGCTCCATATTAAGTGTCTTTTGTTGGTCAAGTATATAACCTATAAGTCTGGTTAAACCCCATGGAGCTCACCTCTGAGTAAACATGTGCGGCATTGTGCTGTTAAACTATAAACCACTATAGTACTGGCAAGTGTGCAAGCTCTTCTCTATATTTTATTTGTTTCGCTTCCAAACCACAACTCTTGAAATTCTCTTGAAATTGCACTTGAAATTCTCCACAGGGATAGTATCGTCACCTCAAAGTGAGGATTACAGACTTCAAAGAAATCGGCAAAAAACAGTTAAAACGGAAAGGTTCGTGAAATGGTAGGAGATGGTTTCATGGGCAAAGGATAGCCTAGCTGCTATATGCCCCTTGTCTTTTCAAAAGTGTCTGACTGTTCCTGTTTTACAGCTGGGTAAGAACCGGCATGAATAATAAGAAACCGGTATTTAAATAATAAGAAAACTTGAACATCACAAGCTTTGATGGAGATAGGAAACAGATTCCCAGTCTTGACTGCTAGCTTGTTTTTTGGCTTTTGTGCTACAAGCCTGTGGTGAGCAGGTGCACTTACTGATAAGACTCTATGGATTCTCTTTGTTTTGATTTATGACTCTTTGTTGAGGTGGTGGTAGTTTTCTTCCTACTTGGCGTGTACCAAACAGGGTTTAATAAAACTGCATATATGACTTAGTTTTCCAGAGTGGAGTGGGGAGGGGGGAACTAGAAAATTTGTCACCAAACCTTTCAAGCTATTAAGGAAATACTTTTGTTGTTAAAACTCCTATTTGATCAGCTGTGGAATTAGTCTTCTGAGGCTCACATAGCACATGTTGTTATTTGAACAAACTGTGTTTTGCACAAAATCATTTGCACAGATGTTTATTTCTAGTAGCTGCAACTGTGCTTTGCTTCCTTGATAGCATTTTCTAGTACTGCTTGAATTAGCCCTGAGTAAATGTCATAAGCAACTTTTCTCTTTTCATGTAAATGAACATGTGCACAAACTATTCCAGAATATAATGAGCCTTGGTTGCTCTGCAAGTTCTTTTTTTAATTTTGTTTTGAAAGACCCAACACATTATATTTTCTGCATGAAAGAATTGAGTTTTATAAGCAGCATTGTGTAAGCTGGAAATTACCAGATGTTTATAATTAAGATGAAAAAAAACATTTATATTTTCCATGTAAAACCTAATTAAATGCCTTGCCATCAGAAGCTCTCTCACTGTACTTCAGAAGCAGTGTATGAAATCTGATTCCCCTGACTGCTCTCCCAACACCCAGGCTTGTCTTTTAGCTAAAAAGGGGCAGGTGTCTCATAAAATAATTAAAAATTGGTACATCACCATTTGGCTCAAAAAGAATAAAATACAATTGCCAGCTGTTTAAACACATTAAGAATAAAATGCCAAGATTCAATTTCTCTTAGTGGCCAGTTCCAGTTTCTTACAAATATACTCTTAAAAATGCTCAAAAATCAGCATAATGGGAGCAGGTACCTTTAGCTGAGTTAGATAGCTCTTCAGTGTTTCATCTGGAAGATTCTACTTTTTTTAAAAAAAAAGAAGACCAGCTTCTGTTGGAGTAATAGTGTTTGGTACTTTTAAAAACAAGTTTTTATCTTTTCAACTCTGCTGTATTAGAGAACCCTAGATCTCAAGCCTTCGTCTATTCATAATAGTAACTGGTTATTCCCCCCCCCCCCACTTTCCTGTCCCCTGTCGCCCCCTCCACCCCTAAGCTATTTCATAAAAACAATTGCTCATATTAAATTCAGGTCTGCATCCGTTCAAAAGCAGCTAGAGGAAATATGAAAATGAAGTAGGGAGAAAGAAAATGGAGCATGGTTAGATGGAAGCTTGTAATAATGCCTTATTCTATGCTGCTTTCTACTTGCTAAAACTTCTGCACACACCTGAATTCTCTGGGAATGGTATTGTTACATGCCACCACAAGCAGTGCACAATTCCAGGTATCCAGGTGCTTACCCATGGTTCATATTTCCTTTGGAAATGAGGCACAGTGGTGTCTTTATGATACATGGTTTATTTACACATATATACAATCTGAGCCTATGATTGAGGGGTTCAAAGCATTACACTCCAATAGGTTCTTGCTTCTCCTAAGGTGGTAGCCCAGGATTCAAACTCTGAGCCCACATTGTGCCCTGACCTCATATTGTCGCTGCAGACTGAAACCTCTTTTCCCTAGCTCACATCAGGCGGAAATATAATCCTAAACCTATTACTACTGGCCTTTGTCACTGCTAACTAACACAGAGCTCAGGAAGGGGTGAATCTCACAGTGAGATCAAGTTAATTAAGAATGCTTAACTTTGGCTGAAGTGCATTCAAATAGTTTCTTAGAAATATGGACATGTAAAGGTTTATACTTGAGACACAGATATGGCTGGATTCTATATCTCAACAGAAAAAAACATTATTATTCTAAGCAGATTCTATATTTGTTCTTAGGAATCATTTTAAACACTGCAGAACTACATGCAAAAAATGTATGACTCCCAAAACCAGAAGAAAGTTCTAATTGCATGTATTTATCAAATTACCAAGTAATTGTACTGCTGCATGAGTTTTAATTAAAATACCATTTCTCTGCATAAAAATATAAAGGATTAAGTGGGACCTTATAATTAAATCTCTATGGAGTAATTGTAATAGAAAATGCCAATGTTTAACTTGCATTAATTGTTTAATACAGCTTGGCCTCACCTTCTTGGCAAAGTTAGTTGATGGAGAAGGAACATTATTTAGGAGTGGCATAAAGAAAAATAATGCTGCAACTGAAGCTTCTTTCTGAAGGAATAGCTATTATTCATTCACTTCACACTGAGCAACTGATTAACAAAATATATTACCCCTGTTTTGAGAGAAATGAAGGTAATGTGCTCTCAGCAGTAGGCAGCTGCTGTACTGTAATAATAATAAACTTGAACATGGTGATATCATTGACTGCAAGTTATTTACAGATGTGATGAAATGAATTATTGTAGAGAACTGAAACTTGACAAATCCTCTTCATTTCTGAATTAAACAAATGTGGGTATGAGATGTGAAATTCAAGGGAGAGGAAGGAAAGAAGGCAAGGTACAACTGGTGGTCCATAGTAAACCAGTGCTCTGACTTTCAAGCAAATGGATCTATATAATCAGTCTACATGTTAGAAAATTTATTAGCTTTATTGCATTTATGGAAGGTCACCACATATGCTGCCAGCTGAGTCATAAGATGTTTATCCACCATGAGTGGCCTTAGAAGCCAGTTAAATTGTCTGTCAAATTCCAAAGGACTTGGAACACAATTTAATACAACATTAACGTCTGCAAATCTCAAGGTGTCCTAAACCATATTTATGTCACTGATGAGCTCTGAACAAAAGATTGTGACTTTAAAACAGGACCAAATCATTTGACAGAGCATAAATGACAGTGCTAGTGAGCCTTTTCTTAGGAAGACATCATGGAGACCAATAAGCTTCAGAACCAAAGTGTATTGACTGCCTTTCAGTTCAGGCATCCTGGGCAGGTTCCATTTTCATTTACAGATTGTGTGTGTCCTTACTGATGCAAAATAATAAATGAGTCAGCACTGTATATCCTCACTGCTAAAAATACATTCAAAGTTACCCATCTGACCTCATTTCAGGTGGTGTTTTGGAGTAGGGGGAAAGTCAAGCCAAATCTGCTAATCTGCTTCTATAACGCTACTAAGGAAAATGAAACTTGGTCAATGAAGAAAACAAATCAAATATATTGGCCAATCACGAAATGATGCCATGACAAGAATTCAAACAATAAGACTGGATAAAAACACCTAATGTACAAATAATCTCAGTAATTGCAGGACTAAACCATTCTTGGGTCATATGTGTGGAAGGGAAGGCATTTGAGTAAACGGTTTCTGAAATCCATTTTTACGCAAAGGATGTGACTGTTCTCCTTAACGTTGGGTTGTATTTTTTAAATTTTTGCTTGGTAACCTTATGAGGGCGCTTAAGACTATGCAAAGAGACTTTTCCTCCGAATAACCTCTGCAGAAGCATCACTCCGGTGATGCGTTTCCTCGTGTGAGAGAAAGCTAACAAAAAAACAAAAACCCAACCACCGCCATTGGGGCAGTAGCTGTTTTTGTGAAGAGCAGCGAGGAGCTTTTGTGAAAAGCCGGCGAAGCGGGCATTATTATTAGCTTGGCCCCCGGCCATCCCGAGGGAGCGCGTGCGAGCAGGGAGGCGCAGGCTGCGTCGCCACAGCAGGTGAACAAGCCGCCTCGGCCTTTCCTTCCAGCCAAGGGGAACTGGGGGCTAAGCCATGATGCTTTCAAAAAGCCGCCAGCCTGAGCAGCGAGCAAAGCAAGCGCCGACCTGCTTTTGTCCTTCGGTATAGCAGCAGCTCGGCACCGGCCCTGGTCTTTCCTCCTCCTCCCCGGGCGTCAGGCCGCGCGCGCCGCAAAAGGCGCATCAAAATGGGGAGAGTTGGAGGAAAATCAGAGGGTGAGTAGAGAGGGTCGCCGCCGGGAGCCTCCAAGAGTAAAAAAAGGCGGGAAGGGAGAAGGTGGCGGAGAAATGGGGAAACCGACAGAACAATCCTCGGCTTGTTTACTGGGAAGGAAGGGGGCGTTTTCGGAGGGGCTTTGCTCCCGTGTAAATGGAGACGAGATTGCAGGCTCGGGCTTCCGCGCTCTGCCTCGCTAGCTAATTCGCGTGTTGCTCTCAGACGCGGCAGGACTGGATGCGGTAGGAAAACCAGCCCAGCGAGAGGAAATAGCCCTTCCCCTCACTCGAAAGCTGCAGCTCCCCGCGAGGAGGGGGCGAAACAGGTCGGCGACTCCCCTGCGATCCTTGCCGAAGCATTGATGGCGCAGGGAGTTATGGGGTGGGAACGGAGTGGAGGGTTTAATGCGGCAGCAATAGCGAACGAGAATGGTCACGGTGATTTCCTCTGCGTCTAGCAGCTTCATACCTGGTTGCATTGAGGGTATTAGTATTATTATACTCCTCTTCCAGGTTGTATTTGATGCAGTGATTATAATGAAAGCCTCTTCGGGTCCCCTAAACACATTATCCACAAGGTGGCTCCTTGCATTTTGTATCTCTCTTAAAAAAAAGAAAAAAAAGTTGTGCGAACATCCTAGCAAGTTAAAAACCGTGTAGCCAGCAGGATTGACAACACAGTATTCAAATGCACCTGCCAGCGTAATAACTTTGAGCTGCAAAGAAATGGTAGCTCTTAAATAAAGTGGGGTTTGGGGTGTATGTATTTTTAGGGATGTTGAAATTTTGGTTTGGCTGCTGAGTTTCCCTCTTGTTGGGGTGGCACTTAGGGTGTTTAGAAGGATGTTTCTCTGCTATTGCTGAATGGTTCTGAGCCCAAATGGAGTAATTGGAGTTCTTGATGTTAAAGGAGAACATAAATACAGCAGGCGTTGTGGAAACCTGGTAGATTGAAGTGTGGTAGTATGGTCATCTCTAGATAAAAATGCTATATAGCAGTGGCGACTTAACTTTTTTCGGCTTGAAAGCCGCATTCACTGTATGCCAGCCCTCTGAGGGCCACATGGCACTGGTGGGCATGGCCAAAGCAAAAGTGGGTGTTGTTAAAGCAGGCATTGCCACCCCACCCACCCCACCCATCTCACAAACAGCACATGCACTCGCCACAGATACCACACACAGAGAGATCTGAGGGGGCATTCAAAAGGCTTTCCTCCCTGCCCAGTGCGCACTACCCCTTCTTGCAAGGGGGGGTATACTGGGTTAGAGAGGTGAGGGACTTTTATCCAGGGGGGGTGGTGGCTGCAAGGATTGCCAGTAAACGGGGTCAAGGATGACCAACCATCGCAATGGCTTAGTGTGCCTGATCTGGGTTGCAGATTTGCTATGTCTGCTTTACAAGAAGGATAGGGGAGGGAGTGGTGTCACTCTATAGTTCAAGGATATAGTGTCAAGCAAATTGAGAGGAATCTCAGTTTTACTTTACCTTTACCCTGTTTTTCATGTAATTATCTCCTAAAACATCTCACATCAATTAGAAAACAGACAGGCGCAGTGCCATCAGGCTTACAAAGAAGCACAAGAGAAGTGAAAAGCAAAGGTAGAGGAGATGTATCAGTTCTTTGAGGCCAAAACAAAGAGATGAGCAGGCATTTATATCCATTGGGGCCAGGATGATCTTTCCTTGAAGGCATCATTGCTTGAGTTGGCAGCTCTTTTTTTCTTTTCTTTTTTGACCAGCTGATGGAGCCAGCACACCCTTTCCCCCATGCTTCTGCACAAACATGTAACTAAAATGATTAAGGGGCCGGATGGAGCAAAGAGCAGCTCCTCTTTGCAGAATGGTTACAAAGTTTGGGCTTTTTAGATTAGAAAATATTAAAGCAATGTATAAAATCAGGCACTATCTGGAAATCCATTCGCATAATTATAGAATCTGATATTATCCAATGGTTCCAGATGCTGGAAGATTCAGGACAAGACCCAAGGAAGTACATCATTGCATAGCACGTAATTAAGCTATGGACATAGCGATGCCACCAACTAGGATGACTTTAACAGGGGATTAGACAAATTCGTGGACTATATACTGCATCCGGTATCAAAAGCAGTATGCCTCTAAAATACCAGTTACTGAGGAACACCAGCAGGCGAGTGCTATTGTACGTATGTGCTGCTGGTGGGCTTCTCATAGGTCATTTTAGGAAGACAACACTAGGCTGAACGGGCGTCTAGTCTGATCCTACTGGATTCTTCTTCTGTCTGAACAAAATAGAGTGAAACATAAAAAAGTATATATAGACATCTGTTCACAGTTTGGGAATGACATTGCTGGCTGACATTTATTGGGTGTGTGGGTGTTTGTGTTTGTGTAAAGCTAATAAATAGTCTTTTCCCTCTTATTTTGATTCTCCAAAGTAGATTTTGGAAGGAAATTTCAGAAAGCCATTTTTATTCTCTTAAATACATAAAGAATTCTACAAATAACCCATACCTTCCTAATTGCCCTCTGCTATCCAGTGCCATTATAATCAATGTGAGTTTTGTTTGTTAATTAATTAATTTCTATACTGCCCTCCATCTGAGTATACAGGATGGTTTACAATATAAAAACACAAAAATACATGTTGACCACCCAGGGAAGTATTCACACAGCCATTGATGCCTGTAAAGCTGTGCCTTGATTCTGATTTCATGGCACCCTGGATTTCAAAATATGTTGAATGTCATATTTGTCCATGATTTATGATGTCTTAACAAGTTTGTATGGTTTCTGACTAGATTTACAGTAAGCTTCTTTATCAGTTTCTGTCAAATTGTGATGTGAATTTAAAATTCAATATGGGAATTACGAAAAGTGATTAAGGAAAGCAGTCCCAAGCCAGTACCAAATAATGTGGCAAACTTCTGGTGAGAGACAATTCTGATGAGCTTATTACTATTCTTAGCCCTGATTAGCCCACAGTAATAATCCACTAGCACCAATTGAACTCTTCCAGTAAAACCTTCTGTATGGGTGTTGATGCCAAAGCATATTACAGTAAACGGGATTTTCAGCATTCCTTTCTATGCATAGGTGCTAACTCCCAGGGGTCAAGGTCCCTTCAGCCCCCCCCTGCCCCGAAATATTTGAGGAGGCCAGGGCCTCACAAATTTGATAGGCATTGCCATTCAAATGGTGTGCATGCACTGTGTCCTGTGGTTGATTATGCAAGGTGATGCTTACCTGCCCCCCCCGTCCCCCAATATTTTATTTCTGTGGGATGATGTTTGCTTGTTATTAAGAAGTCTGAAAAAGACCTCCTACACAGTTTTGAATAATTAAACATTACTGCTACCACACTAATTTAGAAGCCTTTTCGGCTGCAATAATAGAAATAAACAGCCTGAAATCCAGGTCACTAAATAATCAATATGACTTTTTAAACTTTGGACAGCGCTGCACACACAAGCTGCATCTCCAACCTTCTCTTTTAGATGTCTGAAGAGGTCTGTTTTGTTATAAAGCTACTCATGGCCAGAGCTCTGCCTTATCAGGGATTCCAGTCACGGGGAAGTTTCTAAGTGTGTTCAACCAAAAATGCTTGGAAATCCTTGCATGCAAGCTTCAGCCTCCCACCTGCAATCTAAGGCATTGCATGTTCACATTCTAATATCTGCTTCAATATCTGAAGCAATATGTGGATATACTTAAAAAACTAGATGAGATTTTGATTTTAAGAAAGGTTTCAGAGGTAATAAATGTTTCAGAGGCTTTAAATGCTGGGAGGCTTTAAATCAATAATGGGAGAGACAGCAAAATAATTCTATAGCTGTCAAGTTGATGGTCAAATGCTCTATGCAAAGGGACCACAAACTGCTCATTGGAGAACTAAAAATTGCTTTAAAAATGTTTATATTGGGGAAAATGAAAGCAAAAGGAAGAAAATAAACATTCAGGTAACCTCCTGTATAACTATTCCAGTGAAATGAAAATTCTGTGCACTGTTTAAAGGAAAAGCGCTTCAGATTGCGTAGCAACAATCATCTACCAGTAATTTCTCCCTCTTATGTACAGAGTGGATATATCTGTACACTATATAGTGGTTTCTGGAAAGTGAACATCTTCCAGCTCAGTACATTTTTCATATCCTGTTAAATAAGTTCTATTTTTAAACTTTCATTAAGCAAATCTATAATCCACTCGCATTCATATCTCCACAGAATAAAGCATAAAAAGAAATATGAATATGTGTAGGCAGCTGCCTTAGGTACTGTAACTAGGGATAATGCCTTTGTTTGCCTCAGAATTAAGAAAGTAAGACCCAGGCCCCTAAATCCAGATTTATCTTTTTTCTTGGTGAATTCTTCTCCAATATGTGTGCTGCTTTGTTGGAGAAGGTTTCAGTGTGTAAATATTAATTGATGACTTGAATAATTTACTGAACATATGGCAAGCCTATGGGCATACTGAGAATTACCTGATCCATTGCATTGTTCAATATGTGCGGCATATGAAATTGAGCTGTCAGATATTGTTTAATTAACCTTCACTTCCTTTTTTCACTTCAAAACATATTTATCCCTCAGGCCTTTGGTTCTGTTACAGTTTTGTCACCTCCTGACTTCATTTTATGTGTTTTTTTTCCTTATTCTTCTCTTGTGTCATACATCACTGCAGATAGACGAGCATTGTGGTACAACCAGCTTCTGCAGGTGCAACCTTTTAGATTACACAGAAGTCTTTGTCAGTAAGAATGGAAAGAAGGTTAATTCTCAATATGTATATTGCATATCTGCTGCTTTTAGATGATGTGAATAATAAATATACCCAAATTCCTTCTCCTGGTTATAACAAGATCCCAATTGTCCAGAAAGTTTCATTTTGCATGGAGAGAAAAAACACATTTTATATCATTGTTCTTTTTCTTTACAAACCTCTCATTAAGGGCTTTCACTGTGTTAATTTATATCTGAGGAAGCTTTTAAATTTTCCTTCTCTCATTCATGTTCTGAAAGCATACAGTTGAATCCTATAGATGCCTTCTACTCACAGATAAGTCCCTTGGAGTTTAATGGGACTTTCTTACATATACAGTCATACCTCGGGTTAAAGTCGCTTCAGGTTGAGTGTTTTCAGGTTGCGTTCCAAGGCGACCCAGAAGTAACGGAATGGGTCGCTTCCGGGTTTTACCACTCGCGCATGCGCTCAAAATGACGTCATGCGCAGAAGCGGTGAATCGCGACCTGCGCACGTGCAGACGTGGGTTGCGTTCTGCTCAGGATGCGAACGGGGCTCCGGAACACATCCCGTTCGCATCCAGAGGTACCACTGTATATAGAATTGCAGTGTACCATAACTCCACCCTCAAATTTAAATCTTGCTTTTAAAAACACTATTTTTTAAATTATGCAGAATTTGGACCAATGAGCTTGAATATTCAGAACATTTTTAATTCCCCAAAACTGAGAAGACCCTTTCATAAGTCTTTAATATCCAAAAAAGGGAACAGACTCTCCAGTATCGTACTCGCCAATGTATGAAAGCAGAGTTTCTAATGTGGCTAACAGAGAGCTAACTACTAACAAAATAATTAGCATGACAGTTGCAAACTGTAGGCTAGAACCATAGTTAACCTTTAGCTCATCTAGAATTGTGTGATTTGATACCTGCCCGGAATGAATTTAAAACATGTGCAATATAAGTAACCTTGCAGTAGGTATAAGTTGAAAATTGCCCTTTTCATTCTCTTGGGCAGAAAAAGGCACAAAATGGAAAAAGCACTGACTTTTGAAGAATGCAAGCACACTGTGACTGCCCTCCTGATTCTCTTCCTTTAGCCACAGCTTGAAGTTATATTCACCTGACAGTATATATGACACCGGGCCCAGGATAAGTGAGTGTAGTTTGCCCACAATGCCTTGGTGGGCCAAACACTGAGCCCTGGTGGGCATAATTAGATCCATGGGCCAAAGTTTTCCCACAGCTGTTGAAAACCATGGGTGGGTATTGTGGTCACTTTTGTACACAAAGTGCAAGCATGCAAACTTCCCTTTCCTGATATGTACAGAAGGTTTTTTCCCAGTGGGTGCTTATTAGTTCCTGTGGTAGTTTATACTTATCAGTGACAGCTGGTCTCTGTTGGGCCTAGTGATTTCTATTGAAGAATAATCCTAGCATGTAGAAGTTTTACTCAACAGTGGATGGTAATATCTTTCCGTAGAAATTAGTCAGAAATCATATGCACTATTTCACAAAATGAACAAAGACTGCAGCCTTCTACTCTCTTATCTGAGGGTAGTAAGCCTTATTGAACTCAATGGAGGTTACTTCTGAGTAGGCTCAGTAAATTTATCTGTACCTGTTTGTTGAAGGCGGGAGGGGGGAGAGTTACATTTCTGTATTTCGTTTCCCTCTGACATCACTGTTCACAATAAGAATCTGGTAAATTCTGGGGTGATGATAATATTAATGATCATCCAACATTTATATAACATGGATATCTATGCTTACAGTATCAGAGACAGTAGACCTTGCTCCCTCTTTTTCTACATACACCTACGCTTTTAAGAGCTGTGGGAGAAGCAGATACTCAACATATACCTTACCCAAGAATGGAAATTTTGGAGTCTGCTGCCCTCAAAGTCTATGAAAATGCTTCATTCTATAAGTCAATATGAAAAGCGCACTACATTTTCAACAGCCAAACTAAATTGTAACCACATGTTAGTAAAAAAAAATAATAGGGCTGCTACTGCAGGTTGTATTGTTGTTGTTGTTAAATTTAATTTGTATACGGCCCTATACCCACAGGTCTCAGGGCAGTTCACAGGATAACAGATTTCACAGATTGTAAACACTGAAAAGATTCTTGCCTTGTTGGCTCTCAAAACATGTTTCTGCAGCCTACAAAGAAACAATTACCAGTGCACAGGCTCAGAACAGCAAAAGCATAATTCTTGTGACTGGCTCTGGGGGGCTGCTGTAGATCCACCCTGACACCTTTGTTAATCTGACATGTCTTGATATGCTAATTGTGTGTCCTGATTGGGTAGTGCTGCCATCCAAGAGGAAGATAGAAATCTGGCCAAATTGAGGATCTAGCAGCCCTGGTAAAATGTGCCCCAACCTGGAGACAAGAGGTGGAGACCTGCTTGCATAGCAGTGCTTTGTGACTGGCTGCGCAGAAAGGCAATTTCCCCTTGGAATTGTTTCTGTCTTTGCAGTGAGCTAGGCAATCACCTCTCTGCATAGCCACTTACAAGGTATAGATTTAAGGTCTTTAAAGGGAATTTTGGGGGACAGATTTTGGTGGGACAGTGCACTGGTAGCCCTGTTTGAGAAACCGCTCCTTAGACAATCGATTTAAAGCATGCTTATGAGTATAACAAAGAATCAGAAACCACAATTAACATACAGTCTTCATTTCCCGCAGTGGGCTCTGCAACCTTCTGTAGTCAATTTTGTTCTGTATTTTCCCATAACAGCCAGTAGCATTGTTAAACTGTTTGTGATAAATAGCTCCAGATGCTTTTAAATTAAAAGAACATTTTAGTTAAGCCTCTTCGGGGAGCAGTAAAAAAAAAAGAACTGCATTTTACTTATTTGTCCTGTCACTACTACTTCCAGATGGCCTCGTCAACATCTGCTGCAATTGAGACATTTCACTGCAATAAAGATTAAATAGCTGTGTTGAATGGCCATTCTCTGAGGTTCAAGACTCTCTGCGTTTCTGGTATATTCTATGAAAATACAGAAAACGTGATACTTCAGAGTATAGTGAAAGGGTTTTGTGTGTCGCAATTTATCCATGACATCTTTCTACATGATTAATTTGCTGTGTGTACAACTGATGTTGTGTGCACTAGCTGTGGAAATCATATGTTATGTTTCAAAGACTGAGGAAGGAAAATAAGCATGTCCCCCGTCCTCTCCCCCAAGGGAAGGGAGAGAGCGAGGAAGGGGAAAGGCCCCCCCAGCAACACAGCGCCCCCCACCCAGTATGCAGCCAGAAGCAGCAAGGAAGGGAGGTGGCTTATATTCAGGTGCAGCTTATATTCAGGCCAATACGGTATATATAAACCCACCCACACCAACACACCCCAAAGAGCCTTACAAGTGACAAGTCAGTGGGGTTAATCCTCTACCAGTCATACTCAGATTATACAGTACTTCAACTTTTCCTTCATATCCACTTCAAATCATAGTCCCAAATATAAACTTTGGTGCCCTCTAAAATGTAACTATTTTAGTCTATTCCTCTTCCACTGGTGCGTGCAAACTTCAAAACTGGTCTTTAATGGCAGCCTCCTGTTTCTTTATTATGATCTCCCTTTGGAGGGTAATTTGGACTACATTTTCTGTAGCTGATGAAGAGGCCACTGTATGAAATACTCAACCTCAGGGTTTTTGTTTATTTGTTTTAAGGTAGGATTGGCTGTCTTGAGTTCATTTTCTTTGGTATACCACATTCATTTTGAATGCCTGTTCTCAGGCCTGCCTGATTTAAATATTTCCTTTATTGTTGGTTGTTTTAATCCTGTTGTTACCCCGGCTTGGGATATGAATATAAATAGCTAACTATATAGATAGATGTCCCTATTTGAGTCAAAATGCTTCAGAATTTGGTTGAGGCAAGGATAATGCATCGGTAGCCTTATGTTGCTAAGAAATGCACTGTAAACAGAAAAAAACCGTTGAGTTACTACTTCTTCAAAGCTGGAAATTATCCATTTCCCCACTGCCTTATAACAGATTACTAGGAATACAAGGCTGATAGATCAGCATCTTTGTCCTGATTGACATTATTCCAGACAGGCTTGATGCCTGCCCCAAGTGGTTTCTGTTTTCCCACTACAAGTATTTAGTCTCTCTTTAAAGGGAAAATCATCTATCACCATGGATCCAGTATAATTTCCCTGCTGAGGAAAGTAATAAATTTGATTACCACAAGCTTTGCGACACCTTCCCGTTTATGGCTTTTCTTGAACCTCAAGGGAGTCCATGACTTTCACATGCAAATGGTGTCTGCACAAGGTTTTGCTTGTGTGCTCGAAGGGTATGATCTGAAGACACTTGAGGTTACTGCTTTGCTGGAGCTAAGCAGGGTTGGGTCGGGACTGCAGATAAAGGTGAATTCCATGCTGGGGATCTTTAGGAAGGGGATTGAAAATAAAACTGCCAATATTGTACTGCTCTTACATTTGGAATACTGTGTACACGTCTGGTCACCTCGTCACAAAAAAAGATGTTGAAATGGAAAGGTTTCAGAAATGGGCAACCGAAATGATCAAGGGATCGGAGCATCTACCCTTTGAGAAAATGTTACAAAATTTGGGCTTTTTCCTTTAGGAAAAAGGCAAGCAGTGCATGATAGAGACTTCTTCGCACAGGACATAGTTAAAGTATGGAATTTGCTTCCACAAGATGTAGTCATGGCCACTAACAGTGTCGGCTTTGAAAGAGGATCATGGGCATTCATGGGCAATGGTTGTTAGCTATGATGACTGTGTTCTACCTCTTTTTGATCAATGGTTACTAGCTATCTCCACCTCCCACTGTGGAAGCAGTAAGCCTCTGAATATCAGTTGCTAGAAATCACAAGTGGGGAGACTGGAGTTGCAGTCAGGTCCTGCTTGTGGGCTTCCTATGTATTGGATGCACTGGGAATACAGAGCTAGGTGGTCCTTCGGCCCAATCCAGAAGGCCTCTTCTTATGTTCTTGTAAAAGGCAGGATATAAATGCAAGAAAAACAAACAAACCCTACAAGCACAACCTGATCCACAGAGAGCAACGGTCTTAAAAAGATATGCAGTGTTTCATTTCTCATAAACAGCTTGCCATCAATATGTACATTCCTCTGTGGAAGAGTCAAAAGCAAAGATCAGGAGCGCTGAGGGGGGAAAAACACATCCAAGATTATTGCTGCGACCATACAGCCCTGACTCAGTTCCAAAGCTATCTGATCTGTGTAAGGCTCCACTGTTATGACAGTCAATACAAATGTAATAATCACAACTTCCCCGCCAAGTTATACAGGGAATTGTGGTGAGATGCTGATAATTCTTTTTAAAGGCCCTCACAGAACTACAAGTCCCATGGTTCACAGGAAAGAGGGGAATGACTAGTATAATTATGTCCTCAAAATTGTTGTGGGGAGAGGGGACTGATACTTGCACACCTGGGCTATATCTCTTCTTGTACCTGTAATCTCAAACCCACCATAATTAATGGCAAGTCAACTAGCTCGCAAGCATTGTTGTATCTGATAACATAGGTTGTTGCTTGTGAGAGGAGAGCCCATGTTGCTATACACCATTAAATCTCTGAGCTGTCATTTTTGCTACTAGAAACCCAGATGCTAGAACACTGGTATAACTTTCCTGATCCTCTGGGTAAGAACCTCTCTCCCCTAACATTCATTCCATTGGGAAACACTGTGCTCTCTACTTTTAAATTGGCAATAACTGCTACAAGCATTTTAATGCATTGAGACAGTGTAAAATTAGAAATGGGCTTTAAAACACAATTCTGCAGATCCGCAGTACGAAAGATATATGAAATGTAGAAGAAATATTTTTCATGCTTTTGCATCTTAAATTAATTCACTATATATAAATATTATTCTACACAAAATAAAACTAGAAGCTAGTTCTTAGGTTGGGCTTTTATTTAATAGGGTAGGGTTCAGTTACAGAACAGACCCTTTGAAATTAATGTACCTAACTTAGTCATGTTCATTAATTTCAATGGGTCTGTACTGAACCCATAATAAGTATTCCAATTGAATAATTGAGGAGGTAAATGCAAGATGAACAACATTTATTCCCATTCATAAGTGAATATCCCACATTGGGTAAGGTAGTAGGGTGATAACAACCAACCTCAACAGCCATTAAAAGTTGCCTATGAAAGATTGGGTAAGATTGAGGGTGCAAGGAGAAGGGGACGAAAGAGGACCGGATGGTTGGACAGTGTTCTTGAAGCTACTAACATGAGTTTGACCAAACTGCAGGAGACAGTGGAGGACACGAGTGCCTGGCGTGCTCTGGTCCATGGGGTCATGAAGAGTCGGACACGACTAAACAGCTAAACAACAACAACATGCAAGTCACAGCTTTTCTGGCATAGCCCTTGTTCTAGTTATAACCTCCAATTAAAAAATGAATATTTAGTTATTATTTTGTTTCACACAGTTAACCTCTGTGTTGAAAACACAGCATGAAATAAGTGTTCTAATGCTGAAATAATACTCTATGGGATATTAAATATTAAACTTCAATATTTCACCACAGAAAAGTATGCACACCAACTGGATATGTCTTTGCTGTCCATAATACTAAGCTTCATTAACTCTTTTAATTTACAGTAGCATTCCCAAACACACTTTAAAATGAGCATGAACAGTTACTGCATGCTCATAAAAAAATGCTCTTAATGTATATTAAGAAATAATTGCATAGACACAAATCATTAACAGTTAAGTCTTACTAAATATGTTTTAATATTACCACTCTCAGTTAATTTACACTGTCTTATTAAGTTGAGATAGCTACATTTAATGACAGCTAATGTGTTTTCAGATACCTAATTATAACCTTAAAAATAACACTTGCCCACCAAGCCACTTTGTAAGCAGTTCCCTGCTTGTGACATTTACTTGCATTTTGAAGGAAGGGCTAACCTTTGGCGGCAGCAGTGTCCTTAGTGTCTGCATTCATTCCATGGGGCTTCATGCCCCAGCCTTTGTCAGCAGATAGCAAAAATAGCAGTTTCTAGATGATTCAGTAGCTTCTGCCATACTTTCAGGGCAGATGCTGTCCCATGGCTACAGTGATGATGTACGGTTTAATTAGTCACATGAAACATAATCAAGCATAGAAATGGGAAAACCCAATGAAAGTGATGAGTGGGGTGCTGTGGGGTTCTCTCCTGGGCCCATCATTGTTCAACATCTTTATAAATGACTTGGACAAACGAATTGAGATGCTCATCAAATTTACAGATGACTCCAACCAGGGAGGAGTAGCTAATGCCACAGAAGACAGAATTGGGATTCAACATTAAATTTATTTATTTATTTATTTATTTAATAAAATAAATAAAACATCAGCATGAGAAGGACATAAATATCCAACGGGAGATTAACAGATTAAAGGCACCCTCCTAAGACTAAAGAGGAAGAAAACTATTTTGAGAAGGAGTTTTACAATCTCTACAGCAGCACGTTAATGGAAGAGTGAAATATATTTCCCTTACATTTTTTCATATATTGTTTAATAATACACAAGCATAAGAATGCAATAGCAAGAAGCAGAGCAATAGCCCCACTTTTGCAAGATGTGCAGTATGTCTGAAATACGTTTTGTATCTTTTAATATCTGTGGGTTTGTTTTGTTCATTTTTACTCTTTCTTGTTAGGGTTCGCAAAGAGCCATCAGAGTTGATGGGATCTGACGGTTACAATGGAGGCAACATCAAACGCAACCACAGAAAACTCTGATCTTCTGAAGGGAGCTCATCTAGAGACAGATGATTGGTTGGCTTCTCCGGGAACTATCAGTGATGCTGAAGATGAAGCTACTGCGAGGGAGAACATTCACACTGACACTGAAAAAGAACCAGTAATGAAAGAGCCACTTGTGCTGATAACAGATTGGGATCCACGGGGTTTACCTAGCCAGGAGGAAGAATCATTAAGACGCTCCCGGTATAGGTTAGGAGGCTCTGCTGATAGCATATTATCTTTAACTTCTTCCCATTCTCTCCTACCTCTTGAATGGAAAATTTTGAGATCTAGTCAATCAGAGAGCACACTGGCACATTTTTCTGATGCCACTCTGGAAAACACAGAAGGAGGACATAAAGATTCATCAGACAATAACCAAGATGTTGTGGATGATATAATTGGAGATGAAGTTGCTTTCAAAGTATGTACTCGTATGCTCAACCATAGTTTAGGTGCTGCTTACACTGCAGATTCCAGGACAGCCTTTCCCATAATACACAATGGATCACCCAGCCCTAAAGATGCAAACTACTCAAAGAAAACTTCAGATAGCTCACAGTGCAAACATATACTGCACCCAAGAACAGAAAAGTTTCCAGATGTTGGATTGCAAGTTAATCAAGCACATAACTCAGGTAACTAGGACAATCATGGGTGGGTGGTGGTTGTGACCTGGCACGGTGGCTCCTTCACACACAACCCATCAACCTAGCCGCCCTGGTGCATTCTGGGGTCCCACCAGACCCAGATTTGAATTCTGAACCAATCTGCATTGGCTTGGGGGGGGGGGGACAGGGAGCAGACCTTGCTGCCATAGTCTCCACTCAGGTCTGCTCCCAGAACATTTAAGCAGGCCAGCTCATAACTTAGGTAACTAGGACAATTAACTAGGTTCTTTTAATGAATGAATGAATGAATGAATGAATGATTCAGTCATGTAATGTTCTTCACGTGTCCTTTTTCAGCAGCTGATAGAAAAGATTCAAGTTTGACTGACCAGCTTTGGACAGCTGCTGCATCAGCAAATAACTTACATAATATTGTCGTGTCAAATGGTTGGGAAGGCAATTCTTATCATCACAAGGTATTACAAAATATATTTTCTTTAGTGTCATATGAATTCAAATGTTACGTATGTTTCTGGACTTTATGCGTATTAACTCCTAAACACATAAGAGTCCTGTCAAATCATGCCAAATATCCATCATAGCATCCTGTTTTCATAATGGCGAACCAGATGCCCATGGGAAAGATGTCCCAAGAGCACTCTCCCCATGGGTGATTCCCAGCAACTGGTATTCAGAGTCAGATTGCTTCCAATTGTGGAGGAAGAAACATCGCCATCATGGCAAGTAGCCTTTGACAGCCCCTTGTAACCTTGGTAGTGCAAGACATTCATAATAAAAAAACTGACAGCGGCAATCGGGAAAGAAGGCATAAAGTTCCTGGCATATGAAATGAAAAAACAAAAAATATCTCCCTCCAAAGAAAAACTCCAGAGAGGTGAAATTAAAAAAAAAAAAGAATATACTTCCTTTTCTTAAGATGTGTGTTTGGGAGGATCGATTGTGAACTAGTACTTTATTTGAAAATGCTAGGTTTGCCTCTAGTTTGCCTGGCCCAAATACATCTCATATACCACAGTTTAATAAGCAATGTGTGAGGATAGTATGTTTTGGTTAATGACAATGGACGCTGTATTCAGCCTATAATTAGCAGCCCCAGCTATTGCATGATATGGTTGATTTATACCCACCTTCTAGGTATCTGCAGATAGTTCAAGTCTTTAAAAAGAAATCCATGGAAACCCATAAAATATGGCATAAAATGAGGAAAATATTTGTAAATGTTACTATGATTGTTTATATGTGATAGTTTTGATTACATGCAGACAGGAAGGGTCACAAAAGATTTTTTTGAAGTCTGAATGGTATATGTAAAACTTCCAAAAAGCAGCACTGGTGATGGTAGCGGGGAGAAGGAAGAAATTCCAGGTGTTTGAACATCTTTCTACAAGCTTCAGTACTTCCTCCTTTTTTTCCATTGTTTTCTTTGCATTGGACACGCTAAACTAGGTTGCTGCAGCAGCAGCTGCTCAAGCTGTGCCTCTTGACAATAGCCTTGCCTTCTGGCCTGATGATGGTTAGATTCTCAACACAAAAGCTCTTTTCTGATGTAAATAGAGGGCAGTGACATTACACAAGGATTGTTGGGGATGCTGGATGTGGAATCATGAAAGCCGGCCAACCAGACAAAACGGCAGAGGTAAAATGGTAAAGTGCTGTTAAATTAAGTTTTTTAAAAAATAAAATATGAATAGAGTCGTCATCAAGCACTAAACAAAAGCTAATGCTTCATGGTAGCACATATTTAAAATAACCCTTTCTCTGTGATAAAACATTTCAGTCAATGTCTGAAGCACAAAATATATGCTCATGCTTATGTGAAGAATCCAAATCTTCCAAATCATGATTATCTGCCACTAACGTTGTTTTCTTTTTAAAGAAACTAAAGTATTGATGCAAGATTTAGGAGCTCTTGGTATAATGCAGACTTCATGGATTTTTGTCTGAATGTATATAACTGTTTGGTGTTTTCAAGATTTTGCATTTCTCTGCTCTTTTTCTCATTTTGAGCACACTTACATTGTAGCACTCTGAATTTTCCCCAATGATACTTTTATGTTGCATTTGTTTATTATGTTCACTAAGTTTTTACTGAACCCTACAACCACTGCAGTTTCTTTATCTTCAAAAGATTAGTATATATGGATATCAGCAAACTGAGGGGTATAAAGCAAGCTTTATATGGATATAAGTGAGAAGCGTATCCTTTGTTATGGTTTTAACAATCCACAATCCACAATCCACTTGTGTTTCATTTACAGTAACATGTCGAATCACAAACTTTTTCTCAGCAGTGAAGGTACCATCTAAGTTTAAATGTATATTCTTATTCAGGTTTGTGCTGTTTATACTATAAGAAGCTTTAACCATTCATATATTTGAGATATTCAATATTCATATTCAGATGGTAAAAAAACCATGTTTTTCTTTAAGGATTGTTGGAAATAACAAGGTTGAATTTCTTAGTCTTTAGGGTGCCACAAGACAGGGCTAAACTTCTGAAGTTTGAATCTAGTATATGAACACCTGACTTGCTCCTTTGAACCATTTATGTTGCATAGATATGGCTTAGAGTTGTCATAATTTTATAATCTTTGTGGGGGGTTTGTATTGTGTTAACTATAAGCTGCTTAATGGACCTGGACCACAGAGGAGCTGAAAAGTATACTATCAATTCAGAAGTAGTAAAAATAATAATGTACAAATGCAATCTTTGTATACTGTATAAATGCACACGTTTGTTTGTTTTTCAAACAAAAGAGCTTTATTCTTAATACATGGAAAACAGCACACGTCACAATATACAGCACCATGCAACAGTTCTCATTACACAGCACAAATTAAATTAAACACTTGAAATTTCTTCTTGACTTTCCCCCCCTTTTTTGTTAGTCAACAAAGAAAGGAAGGTCTCCTGCAATGTCAGAGTTTCTGCTGAAATCTCCAGATGAGAACAAACAGGAGTTTCATCAACCCATGAAGAATGTGCAGGCTAAACGTCAAGTACTGTTGAATGGACAGAGTCCACACGCAGATGGCAAACCTTACGGGAAGGTGAACGATTTGCATCTATAGTTTCTTTAATTATAAGAACATAAGAAGAGCCTGCTGGATCAGGCCAATGGCATCCTATTCTCAAAGCAGCCATCTGAATGGCTGTGGGAAAGCCCCAAACATGACTGGAGCACAAGCACCCTCTCCCATCCTGGGGCTTCCAGCAACTGGTATTCAAAAGCATTACTGCCTCCTATGGTGGAGGCAAAGCATAGCCATCATGACTTGTAGCCACTGATAGCCTTATCTGTCTAATCCCCTTTTAAAACTATCCAGCTTCATGGCCTATTGTTTATGCACTGAGTGAAGAGGTACTTTCGTTTACCTGTCCTGAATCTTCACTGAATCCAGCTTCATTAGATCTCCATGAGTTCTAGCGTATAAGTGCGGGAGAAAGACCTCTCTCTATCCACTTTTTCCATGCCACGTGTAATTTTGTAAACATCTATCATGGCACCTCTTTCTCCCCTTTCAGGACCTTTTCCAACTTGGCAATATCCTTTTTGAGTACCAGAACTGTACAGAATATTCCAAATGTGGTCACACCACAGATCAGTAGACCAGCATTCTGATAGCAGCAGTTTTATTTTCCATTCCTTTTCTACACACACCAGGTCAACATCTTCATCAACTGAAACACTTTCACTTTGCTGTTATCCTTAGTTCTGGCATACTGTGAAATTTGAAAACGAATAGAGAATGTTCTTAAATAGGCATATGACAGCTGCAGGAGTGAAGCTACAATTAACTCACCAGCAAAACTATCCAAAAGAAGTGGGGGTACGGGAAATAAAAACTGTGTAATTCCCCATTCCTTTGCTTCCTCCCTCCATAGTATACAGTGTACTTAAAGAACAACTGATTTAATAGATTAATGAAGCGGTTGTGTACTTGCGTGATTTGACTTCTGAACAGGGGAGTGGCAAGTCAAGTGAACTGAAATGCTTCTGAAACAGATAATCTTGATTGTACACTAAACAGATGGCAATGGCAGGAACTCAAGAGATAAAAATAGTCCAATGAGTGAGTTGCTGCAGACTCTTAGTCAGGGCTGTAAGCACAAGTTTATAGGAGCTTATCACACAGAAACTTTAAGAACAGAACGGTAAAAAGAAAACATATAGAGGAGAGAAATCACTTTTTTGTATTAACACTTATATGCCACCGCATAGCCAGTAATGAAAAAAAGAAAAGAAATCAGAGCAACAAAAGTCAAAGCTATTTGGATAGCTTTTGTTTATTTTTGGTGTGGTATGCTATCTCTTAGATTCATTACTGGATAAAACCTGTGGTTTTTCCATACCCATCCATTAGTTTGTTACAAATGGATGGGTATGGAAAAACCACAGGTTTTATCCAGTAATGAATCTAAGAGATAGCATACCACACCAAAAATAAACAAAAGCTATCCAAATAAATACTTGAACTCTCAAAATATAACAATGACGATTTTTATAAGCATGGGAATGCCAGTATGCAAAGTAAATTTGTGGAAAAAATAAAAGCTTAATAATATCAAACATAAGATACAGGATTTTCTTCCTAAATTACAAAGAAGGCTCAGTCAAAAGTGAACATAGAGAACTTATTTCATATTCATTGATAGGATGAGGAATACTATAAGCAAGAATGTAAAAAATGCATTGTACAGTATTCAAATATCTTGTTATTTCCTTTGTTCTTAGAGGTTGTCCCAATTTTGCTGTTGTTGCAAACTCCCAGATTTTATCAATCCAATCATTTATTGTTAGTGCCTCCACTTGTTTGCATCATTCATATATGTGTGTGTATCTCACACACAGAGATGGATATAAGTATGTGTGACTTTATATAGATATATTGTAAGACATCAATTTAGAAAACTCAGAAGTAAGGGGAAAGCACATATTAAGAATTCAGAATTCACATATTCAGAATTACAAATAGAATGCCATATTTTTATCTTTTCCGTGTAATAAAACATGTGTTTTTTGAAACTGGAATGTTTCAAATGAACAAACTAATGCATTTTTTTTTTTTAAGGAGATAGAATTTCTTAAAGAAGAGCTGTCAACTTGTAGCCTGCCAAAATTTGAATGCAACTCTCCCGGAATTCTACAGCAACAGATTGGTATGAAGTCATGTAGGCTTGTTAATTTCATCATTCAACATTCAGTGCCTTTATTTTAATTTCCATTTGAATGTGTGCTAATTGGTTTTTATATGCATCAGTCCACATGATGATCCACATTTACTAATTTCTGTGAAAGTTCAAATAGCATTTTAGAAAAACCTTGAAACCATGTTCTACTCCTTCTAAGTATTATAGGATGAGTGTTCAGGTTATCGGCACCACTACAATGCCACAACTGATTGGTTAACACTGGCTACAAACAGCCAACACTATGGCAATAAATTTAAGCATCAGCTTAATGCATTATTTCCCCCTTCCCCGCTAAAATCTCTAAATGCACTCAAGTAAACAAACTTTCCACCCCAAACCATTTCAAGCTGTACAATTTCCCCCAAAAACTTTACTCAAAGTCAAAGTCGTAGAATTGCAGAGTTGGAGGGGACACTGAGGGTCATCTGGTTCGACCCCTGTAGTGCATGAGTCTTTTGCGCAAAGTGCGTATCCTATGCCTCTACAAATACTAGGCACCATTCAATCAAGGCTGTATTTTTATGCACACTTTTAATTCATTCTGAGAAACAAGTGTAGTCCTGGGAGGCAAGTTAAGTATTTTGAAGTCCCTTTTATTTCAGTAGGAGAGTTGCAATCCTATGCACTACTGAGAAATAAGCTCAGTGAGACTTACTCCCCAGGTAAGTGTATCTTGCATTAAAGTCTTAAGCACAATAGGCCTTAAATGTGACTAGACGATGCATACTGAATATTTTTGCATATTGATACACAGTAAACCTTAAAAGCCAGATCACCGATCTTCAAGAAGCCAATGAGACTGCGGTCTTAGAGCTAGCAAAAGCAGATGAGGAGATTTCACAACTGAAGAATGAAATGGCTCAATTAAAATCTGACTATATGCAGAAGTTAGCAGACTCTAAAGAAGAAAATCTTAATCTGAAGAAAATGGTAAGGGGTCTGAGACAATCCTTTATTATAACTTATATACTTTAATTTTAAACCTGTGTTTTTCTTTAAGTGGGATAGAAGACAGGTAATATATATTTAATCATGTATCAAACAGTAACCAAAGCTATAATTAGTCAATGGGTGATATTCATTTGTTTTATGCCTACAACTGTGAGCTTAAACATTCTTAGTATGCATTTGTCTCCTAAATGTTTTATAAAATAATTGCATATTTTACACATTCACTGCTAAACCATGCTGTAAAGAATGATAAACTCACTGCATGCAGAAAAAGTACCACAGAAGAGAAAGAGTTCTGGTCTTTTTACTTGCATGTTTGGTTTGTTTGTTTATTAAATTTGTTGTTCACTTACTTTGCCACGGCAACTCTAAGCGACATGCAATATTTTATGTGACTTATAATTTATTTTTACATAGGAAATTCAAACATAAGAACCTGTCCTGCAGTCTGCATTGGCACAGGACCAGGTAGGGTGCATTGTGCAATTTCTCTGCACATGAATATAATCCATTAGGCAAAACTTTAAGCAACCTGGGAATTACAGCAGTTCAGAAGTGATCAGTTATGCTTTAAACAATTGATTTCTTATATGTTGATTTCTACTCTTTATTGCTTTCCTCCTTCATGATCAAGAATCAAAACACAGTTTAAACTAATTCTTCCCCCTCTAAAGATCAATAGGATGCACACCAGACATGATCCAGTAGACACTTATGAGCAGACCTTGCATGAAGAGATTTGTGAGCTAAGAGCTGAGTCCAGGAGACTGAGGGAAATCGGCCACCAGCTGAATGAGGAAAACCACAGGATGAAAGAAGAGCTATGGGATGTAAAGAGGAAATATGAATGGATCGTGCATACAGTTGCTGGCAAACAGGATGGTAAAGGAACCACCATTATGGTATATTGCTTGGGTTCTTACGATGATCAGTAAACAGCCCAGTATGTTGCTCCAGCAAAGACATCTCATTAACAACATTAACACCAGTTACTTTTGAGCAATGACTTTATAGCAGAGCTTCATGGCAGTAGCATAGCATGGGCAGGCACAGGGGCAGTTGTCCCAGGTGCATAATTATTAGGGGCACAAAATTTCAACACCTCAATACAGCTGCCTCAATTCACAGTTCCATCACTGGGCTCTGTTGAAAATGGCTCCTCTGTGCAAACTAGGAAGTGACCTCTGCAGACAATGGAACGACTCTTCTTGTCTTTGCAGCTGTGATCTTCTGGGCGATGCAGATGCCATTAGTCAGTTGAATGTGCATGCATACTCTGTCCGTTTCCCTCACTCCCACCCCCTCTCTGTGTGGCCCTGGGCGCTGGCAACTCATGCTACACCACTGCTCATTGAGCCCATTCTTCTGCATGGGTTCATCATGTGTCCACTGCAATGTAACTAATACAGGAGGAAGACTGACTATAACAGGCCCCTATCCATCACTATTGTGCGCTGGCTGATGTATAAAAAATAGTTGCTACTCGCCATGCAATCAGATAGACCTGGTCCTGGGGTTTCTTAAGAGGATAAAGTGCATTTAACAGGTTTTCAATCATCATCATCATCATCACTGAAGATATAGTGACAATGAACTTGATTTCAACCACCAACTTCAATATGAATCCTATCATGGAGAGAAAGGTCTGAGATACACATCACCTCATCATTCTGGGTTTCCTCTGTGTTTGTGCCCAAAATGACTGTTTTCATTTTAAAAGATCTTGTCTCTAGTCATTAGGTACATCTTTATACCCTCAACAATTATCCCAAGTATTTTATAAATTATCCGAGGCAAAGCTATAACATTAACACCAATACTACCACAGTGAAATTCACCAAAACAAATCTTTATTGGAATTCGAAATGCCAGAAGAGGTATTTGTTGATTAACTGTAAAGGTGATTAACCCTCAACAGGTAATTAATACTGTCAGAGTTGATGGTTAGCAAAAAGAGATCCAGCACTACAGAAAAGGGACTTCAACTTTCTACTGCGGTCACAGCAATGCTGAATCATGACAAATAGCTATAAAATAGCTTTCTTAAAACTAAAAGTGCTTGAAGATCAGTGCAACTAGCAGCAGTTTGTATATTTATTTTACATTAAGTTCTTCCAATGAGTATCTAATGTTACTCATTTGATTACATTTTATTTTAAATGTGGCATCTGTGATAAGTAAGACAATTCTGTTCCCAGCTATACTAAAGCCAAAGTGTATTTCTCACATCTTAATTTAAAATACTAATAATAAAGCAGGAAGTTGCTCTTTCAGAAGACATTCAACCAACAAACGGAAAAGACATTTCACTTTTTGAAAATACATCATTTTAATAATTAAAGCATCAGTGCTTAATAAAAAAATAGTTTAGTTTTAATAGACTGCATCAACAGTGATTTAAAAAGATTGACTGAGTGAAATATTATTGCTTTATAATATATAAAACATCTAAGCAGAATTTGATAATAAGCAAGGCTTTTATTTTTATCTAGAAAAGTTACAAGAACATTCTAGGAAAAATGCTTCTTCCCCATCATCCATAAATAGTGAATCTACAGAATTTCTGATTTCTGGATACTGTGACACAGGGCTAGCAAAAGAAAACAGAGACTTAAAAGGTATGGTAATTAAAATATGCAATTGCACATCTTCTCATTTTGCCTTGTTAGCACAGAAAAGAATAAAAAAGTATACTGCATGTTCCCATGAATCTTCATATGGAAAGAAAAATCACTTAATTGGTTTTCTGTTTTCAGCTTTCTTTTTATGCAGTCAGTGAAAAGTAAGATCTATTTGGCTGCTTAGAGTTGTGAAATACTTCCTCCAAACATTCCTTGCTTTGGATATTATTCATTATTCTTTATGGCCTTTCCACACAAAACATGCCAGATTTCAGTGGACCCAGAATATAGGAAAAATTCTGAGCTTGGGTGTTATTGATTTTAGTAATGCATCTGCATGCTTTATTGGATTGGGATAAATTAAGAACCTCAAAAGTGTAGACTCCCTGCATTCGTCCAATATGGGGGAAAGGAACATTGGTCAACATACTGTTTTCAGTACTGGCAAAACAGCCACAAAATGTGATGGCTATGTAAGGATTTTACATTATCATAAAGGCATTCAGACAGACAACTGAAGAAAAGACTAACCTTGGAGCTGGGAGTCCAATATTATTATTATTATTATTATTATTATTATTATTATTATTATTATTAGAATTAGAATTAGAATTTATATACTGCCATATACCTGCAGGAATATAAAACCATAAAGTACATAATCAAAATAAAACAACAACCCAGTAACACACACACACACCATATTTGTAAAAGGGCATAGGATGTCAATCAAATGAACCAAAGGCCTGGTTAAAGAGGAATGTTTTTGCCTGGCGCCTAAAGTTGTATAATGAAGGCACCAGGCAAACTTCGCTGGGGAGAGCATTTCACAGATGGGAAGCCACTGCAGAGAAGGCCCGTTCTTGTGTTGCCACCCTCTGGACCTGTTGTGGAGGAGGCACATGAAGAAGGGCCTCAGAAGATTATCTCAGGGTTATCTTATCTGACCATTCTTATCTTATCTATTCTTATCTGACCAATAGATTTAACTATTATTTTCATCCTTGGAGTTGTCACAATATATCTGTAGTGGTATATCTTATTATTTGAATGAATGTGCTTTTGGCAACTCCATATCATTTTTCCAAGAGCACAGAAATAACCAGGAAAGTCAAACCTTTAGCCCCGGGGAGTTTATCAGGGCCTTCAAGAATCCCCAATACGTCCAATGACATCTCCAGGGCTATGACTAGCCAATGACTGAGGCCACATCAGTGTCTCTCCCCTTGTCCCCTTTCAAATTAGCGATATGGTTCAAGAAGTGTGGCAAGTAAAGAGATGTTTGATCAAACTGAGTGCACTGGAGCAGGCTATGCAAATTACAGTGTTCTAGCATTTTTTAAAAAAACAACAACAACCAAACAAACCATGGATTGATGCACTTTAATGGTTTCCAGGATAAATATCTAGAATTTTACAACTTAAGTATCTGAGGTGAGATAAGGTTTTTTAGTTTTTTGCACACAAAATTATAGAATATTCCCTGAGCATCTGTTGGTAGGGAACTGGTTCCACATTACCTATTTGAGTTGGGCATCCTTGAACAAAACCTTGCAACTAGATTTGACCCAAATTTTCGAGCAGCTTTTTAATGTTTTTTTAATCGTATTTCGTAAACCTTTTATTGGCATCACATACAACATCCAAAACAAATCAATGCAGAATTACCACTTCCCCAGTGGCACAAACATTTGCTAAAAGAAAGGAGGCAGAGCAGTCTATCGTCACATCTCTTGGTCTCCAGGGAGATCAGACATCTGCAGTGTAATTTTTTTTTTTTAAATCAAGATGATGCATCTGAAGAGGTAACAGAGGCGAGCAGCAGCAACTTCCCTTGCATTACTCAACACAATCAAACAAGTCATGAGAACTATGATCAAAACATCTCAAGTTCATCTTCGAGTGGTGTCTCTCAAGTGGACACTTGCAATAAATATTATCCAAACAGGTAAGAATTGAATGGACATGAATATGATTGTGTTGTAAATGTAGTTTTCTGCTGTAAAGAAAAAGGTTGAGACCCCACACTGTGTAGTACTGCCAACTTAATGAATGCAAAGAGGTCAAGTAACTCTTCAGCAACAGTCTAGCTAAAGCAGGAAAGCACAGAAACATGTCTGCTGGGCTTGAGCTCATCATAAGATCAAGGACTGACTTTCCCCTTTGCTTGATTGTGTATAGATGTCAGCCAGCACATTAGATGAGATCAATCATGATCTTCTGTGCACTCCAAGATGCGACAGCTAGGATTGTTTCAATTTATGGCTATAAAGCTAGGCTCACTTCAGAAAGGTAGGGCTGTGAGAACTATGTGGAACTGAATGAGTGGCAGGTGTTGCATTGACAACTGTGGGTACACTGATTGCCACAGCAAAACCACTGAATAGGAGGGGAAGCAGTAGCATAGGGGGTCCCTTAATGCTAAGTAAGCCAAAACCAAGATAGGCACTAAAACATACCTAAATCTCAATCCAAGCCTACTGCATGATGGTTTTAACATTACAAATGACAGGAAAAGATCACCACCAAATATTCTCTTTAGCACAGGGGAGGGGGACCCCTAACCCTTCAGGACTCTCCCTAGGTCACACACCTCACCAGCCCTACTCCACGCCCTCTGAGTAATTCTGCTGGAGTGGAATGTGCCCTTGAGTTGTGCTAATGCCCCTTGCTTGCCTGCTTGGTGCAATAGAGAGGGGCCTGTGCATGCAGAAGCCTTTGGCTTTGTGTGTTTGGAATGTGTCACATTTTATAAAGCATTGTTTCCATTGCTGCACCCACTTTTGCCTTTGGACCTAACACCATGTGAATGCAGGCTTTGAAAAGTTGGCCACGAGGGAATATGGCCCTTTATTTCTGCAATTTCCACATGAAAAAGACAAAGCTATGTACAGTGAAAATCTATTTCATTTCTATCCCAGCCTTCATTAAACCTGGTGATCCTATGGCAAAACCACAGAATAAAAACATTTTAAAACAATATTCTATTTCTGTCCAATATTCTATGTCTGACCAGGACCCTTCCATGGCCCACATACAGCAGGTAGCATTTTAGATCTCTGCCTCCTCCTTTACCTTTCTTATCTGTCCTGCAGTGTTGTTAAAAAGACCTTCTATAATGCTATTAAAGAGAGGCATGGACAAACCTAAATCCAAATCTTCCACAAATACTGCAGTGATTCCCTAATCCTTTACAAGGATAATAATGAATTCCTTGCTTTCCTAGAGACAAATGAAGTAGCTTGTCCTCAGTCTCTTTCATTTATCATTACCGTTTAAAACACAGAGTAAGTTTTGCCAAGAAAGGAGTTTGATTTTGTTAAAATGTGTACAGCAGCTACCACTGGTTGAAGGTGAAAGAACCTGCTGCATAAAAGATTTTTCTTGCAACTTCCCTGTAACATCAGAGCTGTGGCTTACATCAGAATAGCAGGGCTGTGTCTTGTTTCTTCTGCAGTCCAAATAGCAGCCAGCTGTCCCCTAATTTTGTGCATGAAAATTCCCACATATTGTTAGAATAAAGAATTTGAATAGATGTTATTGTTACCCCCCACACAAAAAAAATATCACGGCTCTTTTACTTAAGTTGCAATGAGAATGCAGTGTTAGAGTGCATATAAGTTCAAGGAAAACCACTGTTTTTATCAGGTACCTGTAAGGGCCAAAGTAGACATGATGTGAGAGATCTGTGATCACATCTCAGGTATTTTTATACACTTTAAAGCAGCAGTGTGGGTCCACAAATTGTACAAGAACCACAGCACTATGGGAGAGGAGTGTAACCATTTTCTTGCATGTCATTTCACCGATATAAATACCATCCAGTGAAGCTGTGAAGAAGAGGAGAGAAAAATATGGGCACCCATATTGTACCCATCTTTCCCCCCCATGGGCATTTCTCCTATTTAAATATTTATAGAACTGTGATTATCCCCAGAATGGGAAGAAGATGGGAACAATATAGGTGTCAATCCTTGCCCTTCCTACAAATTAACATTAGCTTGGGGGTAGGGGGGCCTGACTGAAGGAAATGGAATTGTGAGGGTAAACACTCAGCAACATGGCCCAATCCAATTTTGTTTCTTCAAAAAGTTGTTGGGAAATTCGGTCCCAAGTTTCCCCTGTCATGTCTAGTTTGTTCATAAGATATGTAGGATTCTTTGGTTATCACGAAGAGTCTGAATAATAAAGTTGTGCTGGAGTACCAAAAAAAAAAAAAAAAAAGGACTCTTACGTCTTTCAAAGGAAAGCTATTGATTTTCTACAACTTTTTATCCCAGGATTCATCTAGATAAGGCGGCACTATCAAGACGACCATTTGCACCCAGGAATGTTACAGACTTGAAAGTTGGAAACCTAGTGAAATTTTCATGCCCAGCAGGAAAAATCAGCAAGGGAACTGTTAAGTATTTGGGACCACTTTTGGGGAGAGAAGAAGACTACCTTGGAATAGAGCTGGAAGGGGATCAAATAGGAAGGCATGATGGAACTTTTCAAGGAACACGCTACTTTCTTTGGTAAAGTTTACTCTTCTATCTAGCAATAGTATATTTGAGATCTTCCCTTCCCACCCCGAACCCAATTTTCCCCAGGGGCAGAAATAAAGCAATTTCACAGTTTTCTTGTTCAACATTTTACCTTTACCATGCATAATATGCAACCACTAATGGATCACAAATGTGTGTTGGCAAGTTTGTGGTTTTGAAGTATTGCACAAAATACAACATTACAAAAGCTATACTACTCAATTGAATATATTACTGGTGAAGACAGGGTTCATGGCATGCTCCTTACAATTAGGATAGTAACTAACAATAGCAGTAAGTTCACTTTTTATTGATGAGAGCTTCAGGATTTAGCTACTGTCTGCAGCAAATTGTGTTAAGCATTGATATCAGTGTAAACGCAAGTACCTTGCATCCTCCCATCTGTAAAAACTGGTGTGCAAGAGATGGAAAAAGCCAAGTATGTGGGAAATCCTGTGTCACCATCTCATCAAGACTAGAATTTCACATATATTTTTTTGCACTTTATCAAACAGTAACCATGCCTTGTACTCCTAATTTGGAGTGATGGCAAATTAATATGCTGTTATCAAACATTTAAAAAGCATTATTCTCACAGAGCTTTGTAAATGCACCATTTGCAACTTAAAACATGTGTAAATGCTTTACACCATCAACTACAAGGTATTAAATGTTTCCCTCCCATAATTGTGAGAGTTTTGGAATTCCCTCCCTACAGAGGTGTCTGGCACCTTCATTATGCATTATTACATATTTCTAGAACCCACTCTCTTTGTGATTGTAATTCACTTTAAACTGTTTGTATCTCATCCTGTGTCTGTCTGGTGAAGTGGGTAATAAATAAATAAATAAATAAAAGTTTTACTGGTGCTATTAAGCATTGCAATGGATGTAGGAGAAAAATCCTGAAAATGTGATGTTTTCCTGGCACTCTATATATGCCTGTTTCTGCCCACTTTCTGCCTCCAATCAATTATTTTATATCTATGTATTATAAATGTCTGAGAGCTTCCTTTATATAATGGACATTATGAAAATTCTAAAGAAGAAATTGCTTTGTGCATCACTAGAGAGAAAAGCTTGCACTCAGAAATTCTATAGTTCAAAGTAGCTCTATAAACACGAGGTGTGTGCATGAGCCCAAGATTCACCTTATATTTGTGCATATATATATATATTATATGAAGACAGAAGTGCCTGGCCCGCTCTGGTCCTTGGGGTCACGAAGAGTCGGACACGACTAAACGACTATATATATATATATATATATTCTTTCCACTTCAGTCTGTGCTTTGGGTTCAGAGGCACTTTGTATAAAACAAATTCATTCTCATGGTAAATCTAAAAATTACTTTTCCTTCTTTTTGGCAGAAGTTGCTGAAATTTGCAAGTGCATGAACCCTCTCGTTTTTCTTCAGACTGCATAAATGTTTGCAGAACTCCTCCAGACTAGATTAAGCCTGCCAGTGGCTTCTGTGGGGGATGTAAAATGAACTCACATTCTCCATAATCAGTATTAGGGCAATGCATTTGCTAGGCCAACTAAAACTCCAAAATCCATATTAGTTTAATATTTTCAAGTTCAGGGAAGCATGGTGGCTTGCGCCTTGCTTTTTCATAACTTAAAATAATTAAGAAGTAGCTGAGTTGTGTGTATTCTTGCTTGTGCATTTTTCAAAACATTAGCTTCACATGAGCTGGCTTTGCTTTCCTGGAGTCTCTCCCAGAGTTTGTGGGGACAAAACTAGTACGTAAAAAACGAGTGCTTTTAAATTGCTGGAAACGTCAGAGTTTTGTGTGACTGGAACAGTGCATGTATCGCCTATTAACTACAACCTATAACAGGAATAGCCAAAATAGTGCTTTCCAGATGTTGCTAAGCTACAACTCTCAGCATCCCTGCTGAGCTGTAGTCCAGCACCTAGAGGGCACCATATTGGCCATCTCTAGCAATTTGTATCTCCATTCCAAGTCTGAACCATGCTGTGCTCTTCAAAATTTTAATACTAGCTTTACTGCCTGAGCAATGGCTGTAACTTCAGTGCAGGGAGCGTTTATCCCCTCAAATAACCCTGATATCTACTTTCAGCAATGCCTTATCATTTCTTGACCCTTTCCTCAATTTATTTTTTCCTGTCTCTACTAGTGCTACAGTATACATCTCCACTATTGTATCTCCCAGAGTATACGTGATAAAGTGGTGAAATAGAAACTATCCTCAACAGCAAAGATATTCCATCCTATGGGCGGGGGGGGGGGAGAGAGAGAGAGAGAGGGAGAGACTAAAGTCACAATTAAAAGATAGTGCTGGTCCTGGTAAAGGGTTTCCCACTAACAGAAAATTGTGCATTTTCCCCCTGTCATGCAAAAATGTCTTTGTTGTCTTTAAATTGTGGCCTTTAAGAATCCAAACAGAAAACACTGTCCAGCAGCAGATTTCTGTTTGCATGACCATCGAAGTAACTTGAGTAAATTGAGTTTGTAACTCTTGTTGGTTAGTTAACTTTATGTCATAAAAAGTCATGTCAAAGAACCATATCCACATTACTGACTTTCAAAATTTGTTTTCCAGTGCCCCTAAAAAAGGAGTTTTTGTTAACTTCAGCAAAATCATTATTGCCTGGGAATAACGATTCCACTACATCCTGAACAATGAATGCATGGACTTTAAAGCCTTCCAATATATTGTGCTTCTGCTGCAAAGAAGAAACAAAGTGTTTAGAACTCTGTTCATCAGTGTATTTCTTCCATTTTTATCAAGTTGTATTTGAGCATTTTATAGTATTGTATTTTTTTGTAAAATAAAACTAGTTGTACTATTACTGAAAATGCAAACAGCAAACATCTGGACTCAAGTCATAATAGGTATGAATTCCCCCAATGAACTGATTTAAAACAGTTTATTTTCCTTTCCATGTAGAGCAATCAAGCTTATGATTGCTTACATGTTTTTACAGAGAATGGAAACACATGAACAAAGTGGTAAACAAAAACAGCTGAAGTGATTTCCATGATTTTCCATTAGGAAAAATATGCAATCATAACTGCAGATACAGTTGTCATAACAGAGTGCCTGGCAAGAGTTGGAACCTTTTCCTGATAGCAGTAGTAATAGAAAAGTCCACCTAAGTACGAAGGAGCTGGTATATCTGACTAGGCATGAGAATTTATTATTCACTGGTAGTAAAAATGGACCTAGCTTACATTGTTTGGAATTTGATATTTATCAGCCATAGGTTCAAAAGACATGATTACATATATTTTATCTACCAAGCTCCTAATTCATCACTTGGCTTGAACTGGTACTTGGACCTGCTGAATCTATGATGAAATAGTGAAGTGACATCATAAAATGGCAACAATAGCAGCTCCAAGTATTATAAACAAGGATTTTGCCCAGCCGTAGCTAAGAGTCCTTTGGCTCTTGTGCTTCAGCTCAGATCATAGGCAAGGCACTGGGCTTATATTACCTAAGGGAGACAAAAAAACAAGGCACCTGAAACAGCCCCAGCTGATTAACTTCAGGCCTCCCTTGCACTACTCATATTAACATTATCTAAGTCAGTGTTTCCCAACCTTGGGCCTCCAGCTGTTTTTGGTCTACAACTCCCATCATCCCTAGCTAGCAAGACTAGTGGTCAGGGATGATGGGAATTGTAGTTCAAAAACAGCTGGAGGCCCAAGGTTGGAAAACACTGATCTAAGTTACCCTCTGCCCTGTCCAAAACTACCTGCAAGTAAGTTCTCACGGCAAACACTGAATCTAAAATGATTTTATGGTAATAGTGCCTTGGCTTTGGTTCCTGTGTAAGACAGAATAGTTAAGGATACAGCCTGAGGGAGCAGATTTTTGCTAAAGAGGGCAAGATCCTTTAGCTCACTCTGGATCTCAGCCATGCTGAAATGTTAGCTAGCAACCTATAGAAGCAGCTGATGGTGTGCTTAGTTGCACCTTGTGACTGAAATGTGGAACCCTGAAGATTACAAAGCAAGAGTTTTTAATGGTTAAGGTGTCATTTCTTATCTAGCAACCAAATTTATTCTTTCTGCAACAACCTAGGAATTTGATATAGATACCTTTATGTAACTCCCATGCATGATCAAATGTGAAATATCTGCATTGGATATTAAATGCAAGAATTCCTTTAGCAACTATAATTCAAAAACTTCTGATGTTCATAAACAATGAGACACCATTGATAACCAGGTACCTAATTTTGACTTTTTTGGAGTTCCACAGGTTCACTGGAAACTGACAAGACCAAAATACCTTTTTTTTTCTTCACGGTGGAGATCCAAGTTTAATGTAGTCACCAAACAAGATAGGTACTGATTTTCGGGTTAGAATGTATAATACAGCAGTTACTTATGGAGAAAGAATCCGCATGAAGCTGATAGAGTAGATGACACAGCAAGAAGTATTTTAAAAGGTTTCTTACTACATATGGAAACAAATGCAGGATGTTACATTTTCTTAGTTTATTGATTTTTTATTTTATTTTAGGAAACTGCAGCTCCCAGTATATGTCATTCCGAGGTCCCATGCATGCATAGCCTCTTAATGCCTTTACACATTTCATCTTGCAGTAATTGTTTCCATTCACAGCATACATAAATCTAGAATGTAAGGAACACCCTATTTACAGGATTTCAAAAGATCGTGGTTTTGTTTTATAGTGAAAAAAATTAACAGGACTTCAACAGGGCAAAAAGTATAGATCAGATACATTGGCTTTGTCACAGATAACACAATTCAAAAGTTTGTTCAAAGGTCTTGAGAATTAGAATATTGCTTGACTCTTGGCCTTTGGTCGTTTCAAAAACAAGAAGACCTCTCAGTAATAACAGAAACAAGATGTCAATAGCTCAAATACATATCAACTTCGAACAATTATTTGGAAAGACAGATAGCACACAGAGGCAGCATTGGCTATAATATGCATTTATTTCCGCGCACATTTTCAGCTCTCTGTAGACTCATAGCACCTGAGCAGGTGACAGAGGAATTGAGAGTCCGGCTGGATACTTCAATAACTACACTGTAAAATTTTGTATTTCAAATTACATGTTTCAGGCTTCTTGTGTTAAAAGTTTATCAAGCCAAGATCACAATACCATTAGCCATCAGCATGTTTAAACTTTTCATCATCTCTTTAAAATTAAAAAAAAAATTGTCTTCAAAAAGACTAAATCCAAGAAATTTTAAAGAGATTTATAATCAAAGGGGTGGGGAAGTGAAGGAACAGTACATAAATGGAGCATAACACAACTGAAATAACATTGACTTAGTAGTATGACTGAGACCAGCTCTTTAAAAAATATACTTGCTTCACACATCTGCCATAACGGGGGAAAACACACATACCACAGACACACAAACACACTTCTCAAGTTGATCTATTTCACAAAACATTTTCTCGTTGCTTTCTTAGCCCCTCCTTTCCTACACAAGCTAGCTTGATAGCAATATCATATATCCAAGTACAGGATTTAATTTTTGTATGCTATAGTATATTCCAATGTTTTCCACAAGCTATTCTATTGACTAAAACTTGGAGGAGCTTTTATATTTTATATGGAAAGGGAAATCATTTTACCAGCAGTTAAATATAAAACAGGCATTTATAAACAGACATTTACTTGAGAAACTGGACATTCTTGAATAACTAGCATCCAATAAGGGTACTCCCTGTACTGACCCAAGTTCTATGGGCAAGGAAAAGACCAGCTGTTACTAAGAAGTAGTGCATTTTAAATATTCATGATGACCTCAAATGCCCATCACACACAGATGTGCACATTCGAAGTTGTATACATTGCACTGCATTTAGTATCATGGGGTCTTTCACACATTAACCAAAGGTTTTATGCAATCAACATTTATTCTGGCACAACCTAAACCCACTTTGGTTGGTGTCACCTATTCACAAGTGAATTCCAAGTGGAAATTGATACCTAATGCTCGTATATAACTTCCAGATGAAAATTAGTTTTATTACCATCATCAGTTTTACAGTGTGGATATTTACAACAGTTTTGCAGCAGCTTTTTTGCAGCATGTACACTAGTTTTGCTTTTGTTTGATTTTTTTTTTGCAGAATCAACGAGTGTAACTGATTAGTTTAACGTTTTCTCCTAAGAATCAACATGACCACTAGCTACCATCTCCCCCACAACAAACTATGTTCTCACCTTCTACTCCACAAGTAAAACTATGAGTAAAAGGAAATAGGTCTCCATAACAACACGGTCACAGATCCACCATGCAGTACTGCAATTTATATATGTATCTTCCCTGTTATCTCCCATTAGTCAGAAAATACTGTTCACACAATATAGAAATAATACGTGCAGTAGAGCATTCCCTACCAAAAAAAATGAAACAGGGAAAGCCTAAAAGCACAGAGCTGTATGCTTACAGCAAAGACCCTGTAGGACTTACACTGACTGACTTCAGAAAGCATGCACTTATAGTGGATTGCACCCAGAAGTGATAGGTCAGCACTCCCCAACCAAAAACCATTAAAGTCACACAGGTGTGAAAAAAGTGGCACATACCTTTCAAACATGCTCTCTACTCATAACTCAAATGACTTCAGTTTCCTCACCAATGGCAGCACCTAATAGTGCCAAACGGGAGCTTATGTTCAAAGAAGGCAAGAGGATCAATATGAAATCATGGCAAGTGTTACAAACAGATGATGCAATTTAACTGAAAAACCCAATGCTTCTTATCTCTTTGTTTTTCCATTTCCTAAAAACAAAACAATTCCATAACTGAATTCTTAATTAGAGCAGCAGAATTCTTAAAATTTCATCAGGACGTTCAGCAGTCATATTTGTAAGTGTCAAAATCATGACTTTAGAAAAGAAATCTCAACACTGGTTCCTTTCATTTCACTGTGTTCCTTTGCTGTTTGATATAAATCAATAAGATTTTACATACCAGATAAATTCCACTTTGCATGGACAACCTCTACATCTTATTACATGGGCAAGATGTGAAACTTGCTTGCACAAGGTGCAAGTATTTGGAGTAATATAATTGAAGAGTGCAAGAAATTACACACATTGTTCCAGTGCTTTATCAGTGAGGAAAAAACAGTCTGACTGTTCTTGAACAGTTTTATTATAGAATGACTCAACTTCAAAACCAAGAAACCTTCACAAAAGAGTGCTTTATTTCAGCAACCTAGCACTCAAACAAATCAAACATCCTCTTTATAATAATCAGATGCATAAAAGTACCAGTACAATTCCACTCTGTTTTGTTTTGTTTATGCCTATTAACTGCCCAATTTTTTTTTATTAAAAAAATGCATTTAAAGATCTGCTGCTCTTACTAATTAATACAGACTGGTTTATTGACAGTGTGCAAATAAACCTTTATTGAAGAGCTAATATTGATTACTGTTTTTCAGCTAAATCAGAATGGGGGCACAAAGTACCTTCTGTGCTGTAAACATAATGAATTCTTCACATAATTGGAAGCTGAAAAGGCCTAAGGAAAAGGGTGCAAACACTTCTCATACATAACAATGGCTGAGCTCAAGTCTTCCAAAAAGAATTTGGAATAGTTCTGCATTTGGCATACGTCCACTCTACTGTCATCAAGCACAGTTTTAAGGGAACGTCGTTTATAAAAGCATAATTTACTTTTAGCTTTAAAACACAATGGCCTAATAAAAGCATGCAGCACTATTTTTTTCCTCTGTAATATGATATAATTACTTAATTACCAGTGTTAACATGACTTGGTGAGTGCTGTACAAGCAAAAGGGATTGTAAAATCACCTCTGATTGTACTCTATAAATAAGGCTCATACAGTACGTCTCCCTCCTCACCATGATCCACAATTTCAAAACAGCATTTGTGTAGAATTAAATTACCCTGAAAAAAGCAGCATTTACAAATATCCTCATTTTTTACTTTTTTTGCCCACCCCCACCTCCCCCCCCCCAAAAAAGAAAAACACCTTCCTTCTTTTTCAGTAGTTTACAATCTGGAAACATAGGGAGTCTTTGTTTTCCAAACGGCTGTGGCCAGATTATCAGATCTGGTTCTTCACAGTTTGTCTGGATACCTGTAACACTTCACACCACAAAGTAATAGTTCTATGCTTATAAAAATATATATATATATGTAAGGGCTACTACCCAGCAAATGTAATTATAGGGGCTAGAACAGCAGCAATCATCTGATTCCTTATACATTCTTCACAGAGGGAATCCATTTTGGGTATCCTTTCAGTCTTGCTCAACGCAGTGGGATAAGAGTATTTTCCCCAAACTAATATTTAGTGCAGCATGAATGGAAGGGGGATCTCTCCCTTATAATTTGAAATAATTGGCTGGCAAACGCCTGGCAGATGACTGAAAGGTGTCTCATATATTCGTCTCCTATGGCTGTGTCCTCAAGAGCCTGTTTTTAATCCAAAGCAGACCTTTATAGATTCAGGCATACCGAGGCATTTCACATTGCTCACAGCGATTCATTGCTGGGTGGTTTAAAAAAGTACAGCTCTTACAATTCCACGGAGCTCCTTCAAAGTCTTCGTCTCTTGGCTGTGATCGTGGAGCTTGTTTGGAACTTCTCTGATGATCTACAGAGAAAATTTTTCTTTTAAACTCTTCAGTTTTAAAACATACCAAAGCCATGCATGATAATATAATAAGACTACTGAATTTTTAACATTTTGGAACCACATTGTTATCCACCTCTGATTTTACCGTTGTTCCCAGGGGAGGCCAAAACACACAAAATATTTCAGTTATAAAGTGTTTCTTAGACATAGTCTACATCCCAGCATTATGAGGCTATGTCAGAGCATAGTATGGGAGCCCAGTCTGGAAGATATCACTACTAAGGTGTGGGCTAACATTAAACACTAGCATTTACTTCTTGCTCTTCTTTGCAAGGAGGAGGTGGACCAGGGCAGCTTCTGAATGTATACCAAACATTACTCTGGTCCCCTAGATGTTCAGCATGATACAGAGCATTACCACTGCCATAACTTCATTATATCATTAATTATTCTATAGCATCTACAAATCCCTATACTGCATTACTTTCATACCTACTTCATACCTTATTGTTTCAGTCATGTGTGAGACGAATCTATTTACACCAGAATGAATTTGTCACAGTAAGATTTGGCGCAAAACCACAAAGTTAAGCCAAGGATAATTTGCTTACTCAAATGTCCTATGTTTTCCATGCTGTTCAAATTTTGCCACTAGATATCAAGAGAGGCTTTAATGTTGCCTCTCTTTCATGCTCTCAATTCCTCACAAACGGCTTACTACCCTTACATTAGCAAGCATTTTTTAGGGTGATAGCAAAATGAATGTAGGGAGAAGTATGTAGTACGTATGTCCTGTGTCTTCCATAAAAGGTTAAATGATGCAACATCAGTGTTTAAACATTCATGCTACACTATCAAAGCACTATCAAATTACTGTAGCTAATACTTGGCAGAAAGCCACAAACATTCTTTTGTGTATTATTTTAGCACTTGGCACCAAGTACTTTAGGTTATATAATGTGCACCCTCTATTCTTCTGAAAATATCCATAGGGCTGACTTATGGCAATCACATTTCACAGATTTATTTTTAAGCTGTGTTAGTTTTCCCAAATGACTGTAGGTTGTCCAATAGAGCCACGGTGACATGATGATAAGGGTTTAGGTGAACAGAAATTTCTGTAAGATGTGTCCAACTATAATGAACATGAAAAGCAGGGGAGAGGAAAGAAAAGAGACAGGAAGATTAATTGATTCATTATTTGATCACACGTTCATCAGAACTGGCCACTTGGGCTTTCACACTGCCAGTTCTCACTGTTTTCAGCCCTGAATTTGTCCCTGCTACAAGAGGGGCTTTCCCAGTGGAGATACAGGAGGCAGATCACACTCAAATGTTAGAAGGGCAGGGTAGGGAAGAAAGACAGTAACACTTCTGTAGTTGCAGAGTTGTTGTTTTTTCTCCTAAGCAGACAAAATTGCAGCAGAGGTAACAGGGACAGATAGAGAGTGGGGAACTGCTGAGCAAAAGAAGAAACCAGTTAGGAGAAGGTGCTGCACTTAAATAACATAATTTGTACAAGCTGGGAAAATAATGGTACATAAAGCTGAAAGCGCAAAATCATCTTAATCAAGAAAGAGCTATCTTTTAAAAAAAGGTGAACATAAAATACAAAGCTGATTGTCTGCTACTTTTCACAATACCCTACTTCATGCATAAACATAATCTAAATGTGTCATGAAATGGTCGTTTATACTGTTCTAACTATTTCTGTATTCACAATACATCAGGCTAAGTGGTTTTTCCATACACCACTTGTACAGCATATAATAATGAATGGCAAAATATGTTTCACAAGACAACAGTCTCAACAAATCTATTATTAGATACAACACACTGAAATACTAATACTCAGCATAAAAATTCTTCAGCAGCGATCTACTAGAAACTAAATATTGAACATTTTATTAGCGACTCACCTTTTTTAAATGGCTTTGGTGGCACAACAGGACCAGGCTCTATATGATCATAAAAGTTAGTCATGGCTTTTGGGTCAAAGTTCCCTAAAACAGAAAAACAGAAAAATTATGCTCCCCATGGAACAAATAGTAACAAAAGTGACTAGCCTTAGTTCACATGCATGTTTTCAATGTGAGAGATGTTGACAGCCTACACTGTCTCCTTCAGGTTTTTGTCTTGACTTTCCTGTCATGGAAGTCTGTGGAATTTCCTCCTCACACCAGTGCATCTGGCACCTTCATCTGGCAGCTTTCACTGTATGCTGAAAATGCACCTCTTTACACTGGCCTTTGGCACCTGATATTAATAATTTTAGGACCCACCCTATTCTTCAGATTCTAAGTTATTTTAACGGATTTTAATATTGTATTCTTACCCTGCTGTAACCTGCCTTGGGACCTTATGGTGAGTTAGCAAAGGATAAGTTTTTAAAATCAATCAGTAAGTAAACAATGCCTTGCTCTTTGAGGAGACTGTGTTTTCAGGGTGAAAAGGCTGTGTCTGTTTTGTAATTAAAAGTGCAATTCCCTGGAACACTGTCAGAATCAGCTTTTGCAAGTGCCCTTTTCAAATTACAGTATACTCCTTATTAAAAGGAACAAAAAAAAAATTTAAAAACCACAACGTTTAACAAAACTGAATTACCCAGCATCCAACAGCATAAATAACTGGCAAAGAGAAAACAACTGCAGGTTTATATCACTTTGCACTAGATATAGAACAGTCAAAACATGTCAGTAATGTGCATGTCAGTAATGTGCATGAGTCACATTCATTTGTGTATTGTATTGTTTTGCTTTCCTTTGGGCCTCATTGGCAAAGACACAGGGGGCGGGTCATCTGGGCAGCCCAGGACCTCCATATACACTACCCAGGCTTGTGCCCTGGAGAGATCACTTTGGTGATGCAAATGCTGCAAAAAACACCATGGTCTAAGGTACAAGCACTAGGGGTTGCCTTTGTCGGCAGGAGAGATCATCATGTCTCACCAGTCAGCTACTACTCACCCTTAAAGCTGAGCTGCCCCTGGTCAATAAAGTGCTGACCTGCCACTGACCGACTCCTTCAGTGGGTACTGGAGCTCAGAGTATCACTTGACAAGCAGACTGAACTACGGCACCAGGCAAGAAAGAAAAGAAACAACCCTTCTTGTGCTTAGCAAGCCGGAACATCAGGACCATGTGTCCTGCCTTGTCCACCGACTTGCTGCAGGTCAATGACTCGCAGAAGATGGAAATCATTGACCCTGAGCTGAAAACACTCAACAGTGACGTTGCCACTTTGCAGGAGACCAGACTTGCTTTGAATGGCAACCTCCAATAAAAGACTTACACCCTTTTTCTGGCAAGGAGGGCATCCAGAAGAACCTTATATTAACGACATAGGCTTTGCAGTGAGGCACTGCCTTCTGTTTGCAATAGAACCACTAACCGAGGGCTCAGAATGCTTGCTTTCCTGCTGCCTCTCAATCACCACTGGTCCAGTTAACACCTTGAGCATTTACGCTTCCACCATGTGCTCTGACATACAGGCCAAGAACCTGTACTATGAGGAATTAGACCAGGCTGCCAGGAGAGTTCCAGCCTCCAAACTCCTAATCCTGCTGGGAAAATGCAATGCCAGAGTTGGGAGGGAACATCATACATGGGACAACTGCATCAGTCTCTACAACCACAGCAGGCGCTGTAACTCTCCCCTGACTTTACCCCTGAAGGCACATTTCTCTACTGTCTCCTGTGACAGGCAGATGCCAGCAACAATAACATTCAAATATACAGCTCAAAACAAACACATATTTTTGTAAGTATTTTAAAATATATACCTCTAGACTGAAGGAGATCTATTTCTTTCTGTGTACAGTCAACGTTTATCTGGAGCTGCCTGTTCTTGCTTCTCAATCTGGTCATCTCCTCAGGCTAGAAAGCAGAACCAAAAATAGAAACAGAAGTCAGCATAACCATTTTTGTTAAGCCATGCACATACATAAGTAGAGTGAAATATTAATTTAGCTGTTCTTCCTCTCCTTATTTTTATGCAGATGGAACTGTGCAGTGTAAAAGGTTTGTGGGATCCCTTGACCAGAACATTTCAAAAGTGAGAACCAGTACGTTTCCACTGGTCTAGTACTAAATTAGCACGGACTTTTTTTCCAGGCAAAACATTATTTGCCAATTTATCAGCTTGGGAACTGAAATCAGGACATAAATTTCCAATTTAAATTATATTGATTTAAAATTACTAAAATTAATAATTTCTGTATTGATCAGTAACAGGAGTTTCAGCACCATCACAGTAGTATGACTCCAAATGTATCTTGCGAATAAACCAAGACAGTTAAACAAGTAGCTTAGATGCACTTATGTGTGGTTTTGTTTCATGATAAATAAAACTTGGTAAAATTATTGAATGATACAGGCAAAGAATTAATTCACCCTGTACCTGTGAATCTCCGCAAAATATAGATTTTAGGACAAGTGTGGGGTTAGTCCTCCAGATGTTTCTAAACTATAATTCCCACCATCCCTGGTCACTGGCCATGCTTGCTGGAACTGTTGGGAGCTGTAATTCAGCAACATCTTAAAGGTCAAAGGTTCCCCACACCTGTTTTAGAATATCATAGTCAGATTAAGTTTCCTTGTCAGAAGGGAAAGAACCACCAATTTAGAAATTCACATAAAACATTTGGATGTTGAATGACATTATCTCAAGAAAAGTTTATTATAGACTGCAGCGTATTTATTACAGACTGCAGCGTATTTAAAATCAGTCACGTGCCCTATTCCTTTCACCTCTCCCTTCCTTCAAGTATGACAGTGCTTCTACCAGGGTCACAAAGTTGTTATTCCCAGCTGATGAGACCACTACGTTGCTAACATGCAAGCTGTTAGGGGAAAATCTACAGCTAATACCAAAGAAAACACTACCATGCTCTTTCTGGTCTGGGAAAAAGCATGGACCAGCTACCAGAATATGCTGATATCCAGCTGCTGAAGTGGACTGGTTACTGAACCTTATCTGGCAGAATATGAATGATACATAATATATATATGGCATGACAGTGACAAACCCTGTCATTAGGAGGGAATGACTTTAATATTTTCAAAGCTTCTTACTTACTGTTGGGATTGAGGTTGTGCAGCTTACTCTTCTCAGACGCCTTTGCATAAGATCGTGTTCCATGCCATTCACTTCAGCTTTGAGCTTTTCAAGCTCCTCATTTTCAAACTTCAGTTCCTTTGCTAGCCTCTCCATCCTTGCACGTTGGTGTAACAACAAGGCTAGTGTGGTATAGAGAACAAAGTCAGTGCAAATACACAAGACTGAGAAACCCAACTTGCAATTGGAATAGTATAAATAAGTGAGCTTTTAAGAGCAGAAAGTGACTATAAACATGCAGCCAAACATCAGTGTAGAGATGTTTCATGCTAATGGAACTATACTCGTAGACGTAAAGTTCTTCCATCATCAAAATAATTATTTTAGACAGTAACTTGGATATTACCATTTCTGGCCACTGCTTCTTTTTTTTGTTCTTTGTCCGCTCAAAAATAAAAGGCACCTGTGCAGGATGAAATGGCAATCTAATTGTAACAGTGTACTGACAAGACTAAATCCTAAAAATCAAAAGGTATAAGACACTGGGCTACAAGATGATCTCCACTGCTTGCGATCAAGTTCACTTGATACAATGGAACATATTACTATAGCAAATGCAATCTTTTCTTAAAAGCTGCTTTTACTCTTTGGAAAAGCAGTTTTAACCTAAAAGATTACAAAATCAGTGCTCTAATCAACTGCAGGAGCCTGTGACTAGATTAGGACATACAAATTAGTTAACAGAATCTTCATATAAAGAGGCTGACCCTCCTTTACTGACTTTTAAAAAATTCATTGTAGAGTAGTAATTCCCAACTCTCCATTTTTGTCCTTAGTGGGGGGGAAATCAAGAGAGATTGCAAAGTAAAGGCATTTGCTTTAGAGTGTGGGTGGGATGAGAGAAAAGAACTCTACAAGCAGAGGGTCTATACATTTCTGAAGACCCTCCTGTCTTGCTCTTTCCACATGGCTTCCAGAAATGCAATCTGCTGTGTTGAAGAAACCGATGACTCTTTTTGTAGTGTGCTGGAAATGCAGGGTTGCTCTTCCTAACTGTTCAAAGTACTCACACCGTCTGTCTTTAGGGAGAATTTGAGGTCTTGGGCTGCCTGCCAATTGAACAGCACCCAACTCCCTGGCAGCTCAGATGTGGCAGACAGCAGGAAAGCAGTTTCTTCCACTTGCTGCCAACTGCATTGTAGTGGTAGTGGGAGAAACTGAAGCACAAACAGAGTCACAACATGGGAGCCCTTCAGCACAGCTATTCTTGACCATCCTCTGTTCCTCTGAAATATTCTGCAGCTTGTGTTACTTAAAATATGAGTCCGCAAGATTTTCCACCATCCGAATATAGATCTACAAAGCCTCCCTCCACATTATAAAGACATTTAGAAGAGGTCCTGTAAATTGAGTTGAATCCATGGTTGCATTATTTCTCTGCTAAATGTCACAATTAGACATCTGTAGCAAGGCCAATGGTTCATTCACAAAAGGAATGAGGACAGTATGAACTGTGATATTACATTCCAGTGTTCGGTTTTGCAGCTCAGTTATTTAGGACATTGTTACTCATTACTTTCTCTTGATACATCCTCGTCATTCTGCATACTGCATACTCCCCACGCTGCGGATAGCAGCCTGCCGCCCGGCGCGAGAGGCGCCCTGAAGCAGAGCACCCCTCGCGCCGGGCAGACATCCGCAGCGTGTTGGAGCCCTGCGGGAGTTCCCCGCAGGGCTCCCCATGCTGTGGATAGCAGCCTGCCACACGGCGCACCCTGCGCACCGGACAGACATCGGCCAGCCCCACAAGCTCGGGGGACAGCAAGGAGGCGCAGCGCCGCCATCCCGCTGTTCCTCGACCTGGTTCGGTTTCCCCGACCTGGTTTAGGGGGGAAATAAGGGGGAAAATTCTTTTATTTCCCCCCCAAAAAACTAGGTGCGTCCTGTGGGACAGAGCGTCCTACGGGACGAAAGATACAGTATTAGTTATGATTTAAGTCCTGTAGATTTCAGTGACCTCAACAAAAGTAACTTAGCTTGGCTCTAACCAGTGTCATGTTAGCCAGTGCCATGGTTTTAGACTATTCCACAGCTGAAAACAATACATCAAAGCTAGCTCTTCTTCCTTGTTATAAATTATATACAAATTTTGATTCATACTGAGCTCTGCCAACAGGTCCATCTACGCTAGAGTTGTCAACCTGCTAAGCAGGAATGCTTTAGGAGATCAGACAGAAATCTGTTGGTGTTATGCTATCTTAGGTCTCTAAAGTGGAGATCTGAGAAGTAGGATAAAACTGAACAACTATATAAACTCTGCCATATTTTGTTTTTTTTAAAAAACATGTTTAGATCACCAGAAACAATAATGCTCCCAAAACTAAGTGTACATCTAGCCCAATATTGAAGATAGGTCCAGTATCTGAAAGATTGCCTCTTCCCATGTTATTTACCCAGACCCTGAGGTCATCTTCAGAGGCCCTTCTCTGGTTGTCATCTCCAGGAGTGATATGGCATACTAGCTATGCAATGCCCTCCCCAAAAAGGTTCGCCTAGCACCTTCTTTACTATTTTCAGTGCTAGATAAATGCCTTTTTATCTTTATAGTCCTTTTAAATCTGTTGGTGCAAAGTTTGCTTTGGTTTTTACCGTTTTATTTTCTGCTCTATCATGCCGAATCAGATTGTATCATCATTTTTATTATTTCTGATTTTTAACTTCTTCTTTTTTAAGTTAGTGAATCACCCTATTTGTTTTTAGGGCAGTTTATAGATGTTGAAAATAAATAATAAAATATTGCCTACTCTGACTAGCAGGTCACAGATCACATCAGCTGGTATCTGATACTTTTAACCGGAGTTGTCAGGGAATTGAATCAGGGACATTCCACATGCAAGTCAGGTTTTCTACCACTGAGCTGCTCCCCAATTACAGAGCTATAGCCACCCCAAACCAAATTTATCAAGGGCCCAGATCCATTTGTCTCCTTTCTCTTTTCTAGGTAACAAACATTATTGTCAGCATTCCTATGCAACCTTGGAAAAGTAGCTCATCATACAATTGGAAGCTTAAATAGGTTTCAAAAGTACTCCACAATAATGCACGTTCTCCTCTCCACATCAACTATGCCTTTTTTGCTAAAGCATGAATTTTTTAAAAAAAGGCTTCAATAACACACTTCAAAAATTATTGAACTGCAGATAAACCCATCTTCAATCCAAAAACTTCAATCAGTTTTGACATTACACAGGAGTTTGCGGTGACAATGCCTCAACAGCATATGATGTTATTGCACATTATGACCACTACTTGCTCTGTAAATGCTAACCTTGCACAGTAAGTCTAGTACACTAAGATATGCAAGACTGTGTTAGCTCTATATTGGCAGACGTTACTCTAGGGTGGTATTCAGTCAATTGAATTAAGCATAGCCATTCCTACCCCCAGACCATTTCTGTGCTAATTAGGTTATGCATTATATGGCATCAGGAACTGTTTCTTCTGAACCACATTGTATCAATGCAATATACTGCAACAGTGGCAAAGTAGCCCTTAAGTTACATCCTGACACCTCCTTTGCTGCTGCAGAGACAATGAACTTCCAAAGTATATGAAACAATATGATATATATTTGCCATTCTCTCTTACGAAACAAGATGATATATATTTGCCATTAATGAATCCCGATAAAATAACCATGGCATTCCGCAATGCCTTAAGAATTTGAAAGACTGTTAGTAGTTTAGAAACCAAAGCACGGAGGATGTACCACAGTGCAAATAATTTTTTCCGATAATTACTGCAACATGCAATTCAATAAGTTTACCTTGAGTATAAGCATAGTCATCGGACCCAGAACTGGAGCTCCTCTGATACTTATGGCTTCCTCTTTCACATCCAGATCCTGGTACAACTGAAATAGGCTGAATTGGTTCTGGTGCTGCAGAATGCTCTTCTTGGTCCACTAAATTTAAAAGGTTCTCAGCTGGTGCTCTGCCTACGGTGATTTTAAAAACTGCTGGATTTGGCTGAGATACCATGACCCGAGGTGACTGAGTAAGCACACCCGTAGGTCCAGCTGGCTGTGTATATGTTATATATAAAGGATTAACACTATAAGGAGGTTTGGGCTGACCTGACATACTTCTGGAAGGAGAACTTGAAGGAGGAGTAGCAGGTGCGTACAGTGGGTGCTGATTCCGTTGGGAAGGTGGGTTACTTATAGGTGAAGGGCTCCTATTCATTGTAGTCCCAGGTCTTTGTGGTGGCTCAACGGTAATTTCTATCTTGTTCATGGAGCTTTTGGATAAGCTAGGTCCACCATATGGAAGATAAGATACTGAGTGTCCACTTGGTTTCTGATATGTTTGGGGTGTTTGTTGATATGAATGGGGTAGCACAGTTGAAGGACTAGGAGGCATAAACACATGGGAACTTTGATGGCCCAACGGGCTAGGCTGAACTTGATGCTGAGGAGAGCCAAAAGGAGAAGGACACTGAGAAGCAGGTGGCGACTGAAAAGGCGACTGAGGAATCTGGGGCTGTTTTGGAGAATACTGAGAAGGCTGATAGTTTTGTTGGTGCGGATAAACAGGCAGTGGATGTGGACTATAATGGGGCACTGGGCCTTGTGGCGATGAATGCCACTGTGCACTTTGAGTAGGAGTCTGTCGTCCTGAAGAACTTTGAGATGTCTGCCTAATATAGAGAGATCCAGGATTCCCATAAGGATTGCTTGGAATTGGAGGAAGAATTTGTAAAGCTCTGGGTACAGTCTGTCCAGATGGGAGGTTCTGCGACACTGTAACAGTTATAGGATTTGTGCTATACCGAGGTATGTGCATATACGCAGGAGGAGGCGGGCCTTGCATAGCAGATGTATTCATTCCAGGTTGTATGGAAGAAGGTTGCTGAGGTGGTTGCAAAGGAGGAGTAGCTGCGTTTCTATTCTGGTCATTCATAAAAAATGGATTGTAGTTGGGAGAAGCTGCCACAACAGCTGGAGCAGAGTGTGGTTCTTGAACTAAGCATATCAGTTGTTTACCTGCTGTGTGTTGTGGATCAATATGTCCATCACTTGAACTATGTACCAGTGTACGACCACCATTAAGTTGAGCTCCATCCCCTCCGTGATAGCTGGTGTGAGGATGGATGCCGAGGTTAATATGCAGATGGCGATTCCTGTTCAAACGAGTGTCATCTGGGTGGTACTCCATGTATAGGTATTTGTTACTCTCCTGTGCAAGAGCTCGACAACAAGCATCAAGGTTGTTGTTGTTCTAGTAATAAGAAATAGAAAAAGGGAAGGGTTTAAAATTAAATAAATGAGTCTGACAAGCTATAATGTAGTTCCATATGCATACATGTCAGCTTACCTATAAAGCCTAGTTTGAGCATCGTATTTCAGTTAAGACTCTCACCTAAATTAAGGAGCATTAGCTGAATGATCCTCTATTTGTACTCAATTAAAGCTGCAGCATTTGTATATAAACAAGGGTTTTTAAAAAGGTACACTTTACATCCAGGTCCTGGGATCAAATGGAGCCCTCTGGGCCTCTCCATCTGACCCTCAGGACTCTCCTCAGGCCACTCTTCCCACCAGACACTCCCTCCTCAAGTAATTTGCCTTGTTGGATACTTCAACGTCTCATTTGCCTGGATAGAGAGTTGAGTGTGTAGTTAAAAAAGCATGGCTGGAATGTAGTCTACTGTACAAAAATAAGAGTTATTATTATCTGTCACACTACTGAATTTTTGCCTCTGGCCCACAAAGGAAAGCAGTGCTTGAACTGAAGAGGGGTGAAAACATAGGCAGTAGCCACTATCTCAGAAGAGTTTCTCCTCCTGGTGGGAGATGGAAGACTGCTTCTCCTAATTCAGGGCTAAATAGCCTCTCAGGCACTTTCACGAGGCTATCTACCCCCTGCAAAAGTGCAGGGGAGGGGGAAGCAAATTTCTCAAATTTTAAGAGGGATGACATACCTTAGTTAATTTTATAAGTTGGCTAAAGCCCTTCCCTTTTCCAGCACTTTTTAAAAAGCCTCATGCTTGCTTATAGCAGCAGCAAGATTCAGCACTTCTTAAGAAACACAAGTGGTAGGCTACTACTGAACCCTGCTGAGGCTTTTTTTACAAGTACAGGAAAGGGGAAGAATGTCTTATTCACCACAAAGGTAAGCCAACCTCCACCCCAACATTTTGGGGAAGCTTACCTCTTTCCCTCCCCAAATTTTAAGATCCATTTTCTTTTCTCCCCCACCACCATAATTTCAACCCAGCTCCAGTTTCTTCTAAGATTACACCTGCCAATCATAGCCAAGAAACAAAATCGTCACACGTTTCTTCAGCACGCATTGTTTCATTAAAAATATATACAAACATGTCAATAAAAGGGCTGCATTGTGGGAACATTAGAAATAAGAGTTTAAGTGAAAATATTGCCTATCCAAACCTGCTTTCCCGAACAAGCTTCCCACTGTTTACAACATTTATTCTCTCTCTCTTTTCATAACTGATGGGAAAGGTTAAATGTTGTCCTTATTTGTAGCTTGAAAGTGAGGAAACAGGAGCAGGTGGAAGACATACAACGTTCAAGCATCTCTTAACATTTCTAAAAGCAATAACTACACTGGTCAAAAAACATTTGGAGGGATATATTAAATGATTCCTAATAATGTAAGCTTTAAAATCTCCTCTTTGTTTATATCTAATGAAACCTCTTACATTTATTGACATTCTTTTCAAATTGTGATCAACAGGATTGAACACACTGAAGTTTGCTAAGTGCAGAATACTGAGATCTACACTCTGCTGTGCTTGGGTTTCAAGGAATCTGCCAATGCAGCCTCCAGTGAAATGCCTCCTCCAAGCCGCCTGTTGTGCATGTGTCTTTACTTTAGAAGAGTGTTTTTTCTTCAATATTGTTTTATTCCTATGCTTTTGTTCCCGTTTCCATGTGCAAGACTATAGCAAACGTCTTATAATTTTATCATGAACCATTATAATTTTTTATTTTGCTTTTTCCAGAAAATGTTAATTTGCAATACTGTCAGAGATCAGGCCTACACAGTTTCTGCCATTACCAGACTGGTTTCCTGAACACTTCATTGAGGGAGAGGGAAAAGGGAGAATCCGTGGAAAGGTCTGGTAAAGAATTCCCCAGATATGCCAACATTCCAAGCTTAAATCATAATACTCTGTGTCAAACAAAATTTTCCTCCTTACTGAAGGGTAGAAAAATCAAAATAAGTATTTGGAAATGTGTAGCTAAGCAGCCTCAATCTTTCTACTGAGGCCTCAAACCAGTGCATTCATTGTTTCTTCAGGCCATTCCTGGCTCTTGCCTACCTACAGAACCTTTTCTTACTGTCTTGGCATCAAAAGCACACACCTTTCTTATTCTGGCATTGTTCCCATATGAAATCACTTAAATGTGTTCAGGGCAATATTACCCAAAACACACACACACACACACACACACACACACACACACAAACAAAACGAAAACATAACAGGTATCTTACTGTGAGAGAATTCCACCTTAGGAACTTACACTACAGGGAGGAAATCCCTTATTTGCTTTAAACATTTCCCCTTTCCTCTGCAAGTCATTGAAAGTCTCCAATGCAAATCGTTTAGTGATATTTGCACAACACTATTTTATGTAGAAATACTTGGTTTAAAATCTTATCACAGCTAAACAGCACAAGAACTACCAACAGGCCGGTATCATATTGGAATGAGGATGATTTTAAAAGGACCCAGGCATGCTCATCTTTCATTCCTCCAGATTGCAGATTACATGCCTATATTTATTGCCCACACATTTTATTTCTTTCTGCTTCCCCCGTGGGCATTTTGTGTTCTACGTAAAATAATATATTGATAATAAAATACAATTGTTTCAATTAGAACACAAAATGCCCTGTGGATGACTAGAGGAAAATAAAAATGCATAGATAGATAGCATTTAAGAGCTTAACCATTGTTTTAATCTCGCTGATCTCAACAGGACACAACCTGTACCTGTGCTAATTAGATGCAATTGGATTTTTAACTAAATTAAAGTGGTACAAGTAGAATCTATTTTATTAGTGAAAGATATGTTAACAGTGGTTTTCAACCAGTGTGCCATGGCACCCTTGACCTCCGTCCCCTCCTCTGGTGCCCTCTCAAGTCTCTGCCTCCAAAGGCTTGCACAGCGGTTTCTTGCACCGGCCCTGGCTACAAGTTCTCTAGATGAATTCTGCCACAAGGGCAGGGCAGGAGGTGCTGGTTGCCAGGAGCTGAGGTGGCCTTGGAGTGAGTAAGCAAGCAAGCAGGCAGGTGAGGATTCCTGAGGAGAGGTGTCCCAAAGGGGTGAGGGGCTGACAGCTCAGCAGGCAAGGGGCAACATAAATAAGCTCCTGAGACTCAAAGCGCATTTCCCTACAGGGGAGCCACAGAAAGAATGTAGTTGGTCAAGGGAGCCACGGACTCAAAAAAGTTCAAAACCTTTGTGTTAACATATAATGAAGTATGCTATGGGAAGCCTGAAGACCTAGCTTGGAATTAAGTTTTCACCCTCAACCCCTTGTGGCAAAAAAAGCCTTTATCTTTTAGAAACAAAGAGGATGAAATTGTGTGAGGATCTTACTAGCATATTACAATGAATTCTTTTCAAAGAGAAACCACTGTTTTATCTCTTACCTGGAGCATGCACTGTGACACCACACTCTCTGGGATCTCAGGGAAATGTTGCCGGAGGTCATGGAGTACTTGCATGTCGAGTTGCTGGCTGCTCTGTGCCATGTCAGACTGATGTTAGTCTCAAGACTCTAAGAAAATAGCAGTCAACAGGCGGCTTCCCAGTGGCTATGCTCTTCTGATGCTTTTGGCATCTTCTATAAATACAAATACAGTAAAATGAAGAAATAATTTAACATGATTTAGACAATCACACAAAAACATATACATATCTGATGGACATATGAATATCAAAGTCTCAGATTATTATTTCATAAGGCCATGACTTTCATCACTCAATGCCACAGTGAAGAGTAATTACAACATATACTCTATAGGACTGTACTTGAAAACAACTTTCTTTTCCTAGACTTGGGGCAGGAATCTTCAAATAAATGAGACATGAGCAAGCTTGTCCCTCCCAACAGTAACTTTCTTAATTATGCTTCTTCTAGCAAGAGAGCTTGGGACCAGTACATCTCTACCATCCTCACCTTTAGATCTCTCTTCAGTTCAAAATAGAAGAGGAACTACATAGCAAATCACACTCTGAACATACACTTCAAAACTAACATGAATAGTTACTTGGATTTTCCCAAATTAATGCCAAGCAGAGGTGGGTGACCCATGTATCTGAAAACATTGCTAAATGTACCTTGTGTATTTGGTAACCTGCTAAGTAAATGTTTGAAGTATTTATGCTTATGATATACTGTATTCATTCTATAGTATATATAATATTACATATTACATATGTAATATATTACATATAATATTACATAAAACTTAATTCTGTCCTATCCTTTCATTTTAAAGTTAAGTACATGTATGTAACCCAGATAGATGAGAAACTAAGTACAGTAAATGAAGCTTTGCAGAAGCAATCCAACCTTGAAGATAAGGAACCTTAGTAACTGATTAGTGACCACATAAGCAGAATTGATACATTTGCCGGGGTGGGGAATGTGAATGGTTCTTCCCTTTCAAAGGTTGGAAGCAAAAAAGGCGGCTGGGACTAGTGGATATGAGGTGTGAAAATCAAGCTGCAACTGTGATGCAAGTAATCTGGACTTTGCTACTTTAATATGCAGAGAATCTAGGCCTACATAATGGATGTTCCCATGTGTGTGAAGACCTGGATTTTGGCAATGGATAATGTTGTTTCTGCAGACTTATGGCATTCTGGATCCCGAGAGATAGGGCTTTGTTCTCCATTTTGTACCTGTATAAAGACAGTTCTCTCTCAGTGCCAATTCCAAGAAGCCCACACAGCGAACCCTCAAAGAAGTAATGTGTCTGCAGCATTTCCTTCTTTCATGCCTCACCCTTTCCCTATTTTCATTTGTTACAAGGGTCCCTAGCCAGGATTCTTTGTGTGAGTATTACCCCATCCTTGGTATTGGTGTGGATGAGGGCTAGTCTGCTTAGGTAGGATAACTCCTTCCATCCAATTTCTAGTCCCCATTTCTCCATGAGGGAGAGGATGCACTAGCTGTGGAAAACTTGGTCAAGTAGGAATTTCATTATTGGTCTGCTTGTGTGTCCATATATTCACTGGCAAAGTAAGATCCCAGGCTGTAGGTGTTTGTCTTGGCATCCCATTGCACAGAGAGATCCCAGGATGTGTCTCAGGCCTGATCACCTTGGAACACACAGCAATGCTATTTAATATGTTAGCACTCCAGTTCTGGCTCCCGAACTGGACCGTAACATAAAGATCACTGCATTGTATAGCATAATGCATAGTTCAGTCCTTCCACATCAGTTAGGGAAGAAGGTATACTGCAACATTTACATCTGACAGTCTAGAGAGATAATCTTTATAAATGTAAAAATCTCACTGGAATGAAATTTGGCTGGCCATACACTCATGCTGTCAGCATTGCCACTAACATTCAAATACAGATCAATACATTTGAGAGGAACCAAGCATGAAGCGGCTTCAGTAGATGTTACTATCATTGGCTACATATTCCTAAACATGAGTGGTAGGAGATTACAGTTTAAGGATTTGACCTAATTCAAACTCCCGTTTCAGCATTTGCTGAAGTGGTGAAGTGTTACACTTATGCAGTTCAAGGATCCAGACAGAAGATCCCAGATTTGAAAGTGAAACAAGTTAGAACTGTTTTCTCCACCCCTGTCCAACAAACAATAATATGCTCCATTTCCGTCTCTCATTCACATACTTTGTCTCCCAAACATGCACTCAAAAGATACTTTTTTGCAAAATCCGGAAGAAATACTTAGCAGTCTAATGTAACATTTATTTCAAGTACAGTACTGAATTTTTCAGGCAAGACTACAATTAGTATTTTGTTACTAGAGAATCTTCACAAATATTTCTGCTTCCCAACACCAGAATTGTACAAGAAATGCATAGACTAAATACAGTCGTACCTTGGTTTTCAAACAGCTTATTCTTGAACGTTTTGGCTCCCGAACACCACAAACCTGGAAATGACTGTTCCGGTTTGCAAACTATTTTTTGAAGTCAAACGTCTGATGGTACTTCCGATTGGCTGCATGAGCTTCCTGCAGCCAATCAGAAGCCACACTTTGGTTTCCAAACATTTTGGAAGTCAAACGGACTTCTGGAACGGATTCCGTTTGACTTCCAAGGTATGACTGTAACTACAAATAAGAAACAGAGGCACACAAATGCACAAAGATAGATTTTAAAATAAGAGGATAATGAAGAAATTATCCATTGTTTGCTTTTCTACTTATTTATGAATGCTGGATTCTGTTCCGGAATAGTGCAGAACATGGGTTCAGAAAAGACTGTACACCTGATTACTGTTAGAAGTGATCCCAATCCTACAATGTAAGTGGTAAAGTATAACTGTGCGAGTTGGTCCTCAGAAGCCATGATCACAGCAATCCCAAAAAATCACTAAAAGCAGGCAACGGTGTAGATACAACTTGTGGCACTCATTCAAACTACCACTGTCATGTTCCCCGTGATACTTCACTAATGTGACTCCAGATACTATTCTGCAATGTGAAAATAAAAGAGTTGTATTGCTTTAGCTTTTCCAGGCCAAGTGCTGCCTCACTTATAGTAAGAGGTGCACCATATACTGTAGTTTGACAGCTAGCATGCAAAGACAGCCCCATGAAGAGGCTGCTGCACAGCCAGCTTAAAATTCCAGTTCCATGTTCAGTCCTACTGCTCTACAACAAATGGTCAAACGGGATCTAAAGTCAGGATGTAGATTGCTTTCACAAGCAAGAAATCATAGAACAGTTTTGCAGGCTGTATAGAGTTAGTGGCAGATTTCCTACAACAAACCATATATTCCCTTTTTCCAGCATCTCCAGAGCTGTTCCCTGCTACATCACATCCATCCTTCACACAACAGCATCTCTATATGCATTGCCCAGGTTCTTACAAAGATGACCCCACCACCTCTCTCCACTACTGGAGAATTAGAAAGGGGAGGGGAAATCTAACATCCGGTTACTAACTGCCCAACCAATAATAAATTACTGTTTTTATACTACTTCAGTCACATACAAATAGGTTCAGATGTGGCCATGGTTACCTGGTTAGCTTAAAAGCTACATGGGGTCTAAAGTTGAGAATCCAATTTACAGTCTTTTTTTAAAAAAACCAACAACACACAATTATTATTGGTTTTTTAACAAATACAAGTACAAGAACCATTAAACACTCATCCAGGTGTACAGCTAATGGTGTTTCTTCTATCCATTGGCTTTAGACATAAGCTTACACATTCAATGTTCAAACATATTACTGAACATACCATCTCCACTAAGACGACTGATCAGTTGGTACAACAAGGTCTTGATTTGGGTCATTAACATAGTTAAAGAAAAGGGTCCACATTTCTTGGAAGGTGTCTCTTTCTGTTATAACTTTAATTGCTCATCTGCGTCTGGTGGATAGATCCCAGCTATTATTTTTGCATATATTCAGGGGTATTTCAGTCTGGTTTTCCCATTGTTAAGCTATCGCTAATCGTGCTGCAGTCAGTAAGAAGCCTACACGTTCTTTGTGGTGCAGAGTGGAGTCCAAGTCTATGCACAAAGATAGTAGGGCTAAAGCAGGATTTGGGGTAAGATGTTAGCTAGTAATTGTGGATATAATGGAGACAACTCTACTCCATGACGGAAGAAAGGCAGGGTAGAAAATAAACTTTTCAAATGTAAGGCAATCTGCAGCATTAAATAATGATAATTATGACATCTATAACACTGAAATTCTAAATGCACTTCTGCATTTAGAGGATGTGGCATCTTCATGAGAGGATTATACAAGGCTTTCAATATGTGTGAATTGCTACTTGCCTTCTTCTGGCGACTTCTAGCCTGATTTTGAGGTGCTAGTAGACTAGAAGCAAGTAACTTGATTCTGCTTTCTTTTGACCTGGCCCCTTCCTTGTGGCCAACTTTCTCATCTTACCCCTCAATGGACATCCTCTTACAGACTGGGGAAACATGCACCTTATTGCTCTGCCTTGCTGGAAAATAAAACAGTTAGAAGATGGTAGGACAAAAACTGCAAAAGACCTATTGTGGGTACCAAAGCCTTTAAAAAAACACCATCTGCATGTTCGAGTGAGAACCCCAGAAGAAAGTGCATTACAACTGGGTAAGTTCATCCAGGGGGATGTGGGGGGGGATGTGGGTTAAACCACAGAGCCTAGGACTTGCCGATTAGAAGGTCAGTGGTTCGAATCCCCGCGATGGGGTGAGCTCCCATTGCTCGGTCCCTGCTCCTGCCAACCTGGCAGTTCAAAAGCACGTCAAAGTGCAAGTAGATAAATAGGTACCACTCCGGTGGGAATGTAAACAGCATTTCTGTGTGCTGCTCTGGTTTGAGAGAAGCTGCTTAGTCATGTTGGCCACATGTACGCCGGCTCCCTCAACCAATAAAGCGAGATGAGCACGGCAACCCCAGAGTCAGCCACGACTGGACCTAATGGTCAGGGGTCCCTTTAACTTTACCTTATATCCAATTTGCAATTTTGCTTGTACAAAACTAAGACACTTGAAGTTTTAAAATTGATAAATATTCCAAATAGTACAATAAGTATTACAGAAGTTTCAATTCCCATTATTTCTGCTTTTACACAATTTAAAGACTTCCAGAAATTTTACATCTCTGGCTAGCACTCTAGAACTTACTAAAAGATAGAGAGACAATGCCTTAAAACAGTTGTTTCTAGTTTATACTCATCATTGCATATCTATTTCATTGTAAACGGCAGCTGATATATTTTGTTTTTAATTTATCTAGCTCTTTTATTTTGAAATTAATAGACTCAAGATGTATTATTGTGTTCCTATGAAACGGAATATGTGAAGATTACAGAAGGTAATACTTTTCACTGACTGACAGGGAATTAGAAGATAACCTAGAAAAACCCCAGTTTACAATGCTTGGGAGCAGCTGGCCACAAAGTTTGTTATACTGCTCTGCTTGGCAGAAATTCTTCACTAAAAGTGAAAAAGGTCTCACAAGACATAGGGCTAAAGATATAATGGTTCATGTGGAGAAACCTTAGTTTAAAGATTATTCAGTTTTTTAAAGGATTCATTTTATTCTTTATTGTCACCTTTTGAATGTCCCAAGAGTATCTTGCTTGCACTTCAATTCACACATCAAAGTGGCACAGATGGCATCCTACATCTATCAAAACACAAAAGTTAAACTGCAATTTTTACTACACTTCCAATATGATTATCAGTACTTATCTCCATCTCAAAGTATGCTTCCTAAATGTACCAAATTCTAGATTTGGTATTACATTATACATATATTTATAAAGTTATATCCATGCTTTCTCTTGCCTCTACACTGGTAGAAACAATATACATAAGCACTTGGGATGGAATAATACATAATTAGAATAATTTTTTATTGTTCACTACTGTGCTTGCCTCCAGACCTTTGTCCCCATGGACTACTTGAACATTTATTAAAATCTGTCAAACAACCTAATGGTTTTTCTGCCTGCTGTAACAATTGACAAGTACTATGCTAGGTAATGTGTGATTTTTATTTGTATTTTTACAGATATTCTATGGATGACTTAAATGAAGCCTGCGGACCACTGGTGGTTCACAGACTACAGCTTGGAAACCCCTATACTAGAGTTTATAATTTTATAAGAATAGATCTAATCGTAGGGGTTGAAGGTCTCTGTAATCCAGGTAGTGCTTCTGTTGTAAGGAAATCACATGTATCTACCACTGAGTACAATATCACTAGGGAAATGCAGTTTTTATCCTAGCTAATGTACCAAATGTAGCAACTGCAACAGTGCAACAAAAAAACATGGCTGTGCAAGTTCCACAGTCACCTACAACGTAACACACTCACATTACAGGCAACAAGTATTACAACTCACATCGCCTTCCACCTGCCTCATATTTTTTAAAAGTTGTATCATCATAATTTTACTTTTACATTTGGAGCATTATTTCACTGCCTCACCACAATGGAAAATCCCTTTATCACAACCAGAGGCTTATAAGCATTTTCTTTGGGTTACTTAGGCATGAAAACATTACAAACACTGATTCTCTCTACTCCATTTCCTTTGTGCCACAAATAACTACCAGAGGTACATATGGGCAGGAAGGCTGGTTGTTTTGTTGCCTTATTTGTATGGTTGGCTTACCCAGAAGAGAAACAAAATAAAAAAGCCAAACAGGCGACACAGTTTCCCATCTACAACAATCCCCTGACATTTCATAGCTTTTTCGGCTTGTAGTGAAGATCAGTTCTCCTGAAGCAAGGCAACCCTGGCTTCTTAATTATATATGAATGCAGTACACACAAGTAGCTCTTGGCCCAGACTAGCACAAGTATGGCATAAAAAACCCACAGAAAAAAATTAACACCTGAATGGTCTTACTCAATCTTTTGAACATATACACTCTAAAATTTGCCTACACCAAACAAGATATAAAAATATTTAGCAAGAATAAGTTTCAGTACACTGCCAAGGCCTTGCTACCATTCAAGACTGTCTATCTTCAAAGCTGCCAAAACCAAAGCAGCAGCATCATACTGCAGTCACCCTGCTGGGGAGACATGCCAAAAAAACCCAAAAAAACCAGGCAGCAGAAGAAGCTATTACAAATGCAATTACTTGCAACAGTAACAAAGTAATAATTGTAGCACTGCTCATATCCCTGCTATACAAATACATGCAAGGTGTGGCATATCCAAGCAACCTGAAAGCAGCCTCCAAAACAGACAAAAAGTTTTCCTGAGCATGTAGGTGTAAGAGAAAAGACTCACACCCATCACACCCTATTAAAGTTTCACCCTGTCTGTGATTTAATCATTCAAAACCAAGCAATACAGGACCAAAAGTGTGCCTGTTGTGTGCACACAAGGGGATGGACACCTGACCCCTTAACATTGGTCCTCAATTAACAGGCCTCAAAAACAGGTTCCCCATCACCCAGAATACACCTCCTTTCTTCAGTCCCCAGTTCATCTATAAATTGCTTACCAACTTCATGAACACCACTACTGCTAAATTTGTAAGATGAAAACGGATAAAGAACAGGGGAATAAAGTTTATGCTCTGCCTTTCATTTACTATATATTTTTAAGCAGGTGCCAGGACACACTGGGTATACCCCCCCAACCCATACAAGGTTTTAATCCACCCCAGAAGCCCATCCACTGTTGCAGCCTTTTGTTTTTGGAGTGGGGGGTCGCACTTTTCAAGGCATTTGAGCCCCCACCCCAAGCATTGCCCCTCAAGTCACCACTTTGACCCCTTCCTGCCTGCTTACTGGACATACAACCAGCCTGACCCCCCCACCCGCCTTGCCATGTTTTGCCAACAATCCCTCCACACCTCTCTCTCTCTCACACACACACACCCCGGCCCTCCCCCACCCCTCTCACCGCTCGCGGGGGGGCCGGTTCCAGCAGCACCATCTCGCGCTCCCCTCCCATCCGGCCCCTGGGCGTTGGGGGCAGCAGAGGAGGCCAAGCCCCCCTTCGCTTCCGGGGTGTGTTTGTGTGTGTGTGGAGTGGGGCAATTCTCCCCCCCCCCTTTCCGTCTGCGTGAGGCGAGGGGGGCGTCTCCGGGTGGTACCGGCAGAGTGCAGACCGAGCGGGGGGCGGGGGGGGAGCGTGTGGGAAGGGGCGGGTCAGCGCACTAGACAGGGCCGTGAAGCGTTTCCGGGACCTCGCCCGCCCCGCCCGCCCACTGCCAGGCAGAAGAATTCGACTGGGGATTCTCGAGCAAAGGCCCGACTGGCTGAAAGGGAAGGGAGGGGCGGGACCAAGCCCGGCCAGCGGCAGCTCCTCCTCCTCCTCTTGACAGAGATGTTGGGGGGGGGAGGCCCAGTCGCCGCTGCTGCTTCCGAACAGACTTCACTTCCGGTCCCACATTGAACTTCCAGGAATCCTCCATGTGCGGGGCAGGAGTGGTGGGAATTTTGGGGACGGCTTGGTTAAAACAGACAACGTCGCTCCCTCGCTCTTTGAGTTAATTCTGGTCTATTCTACCCACCCAGGAGGTAGAAAAGGAGCCTGGGTTTTAAAAGAAACGCGGGTATTATGCCATAATTCTGGTCAGATTCAAGGCTTTCCTCGCTGGCAAGTCGCCTGCGACTCTTGGAAAGGCCTCGTGTCAGGTAGAGATTCAACAGATAGCGAGCCAGCAATGGGAAGTGTCGTTTCCCCGCCCCCTTGTCTTTTTAAGAAAACGCTCTTTGCCGCAGCGCTTTGAAACAACGGTTTCCCTCAGAGTAGAAGCTTCGTAAAGTTGAGAAGGGGACATGAAGTCTGTACATGCCTAAATCCTCACGACAGACAGAAATTCATCAGGGGTAGCCGCCTCCATCTGTAAAGGTACAGAAGAAACATTTTCCCTCCAATAATGTCTTAAATCCGGCGGGGGCGACCCGTTTTGTTATGGTGGAAGGCATCATTATTTTAAAGCACATTCACGAAAGCTGTTTTTAAATTTTGTTTTGCACTTATCCTGCGCCCCACCTTACCTAGAAGGGGGCCTCACTGAATTCAATGGGACTTACTTAAGAATGGAAACGGTTAAGGTGGCATTGTTGTTTATTTACTTGTGGCATTTATACCCCGCCCTTTAGCTAAAATGGTTCTCGGAGCAGCTTTCCAAAACCAGCCCGTGTTGATCCCTATGCATTTCCACTACACTTGGCCGGGGGAGGTCGGGGAGAGATATGCAGCCAGTAACCGGAAATGCAGATTGAAACCCATCACGACTGGGGCCCTTTTAGCCGCCAGTCTCTTCAACTCCGAACATGAATCGCTGAAAAAGTATCGCGAGAGTATGGCGGAAACGCTTGATCAGCTGAGAAACAGTGGACAAGAGGTCGTTTAAAAGACAGGCGATGACCGCGCAACTCAGGGCAGCGTGAGGAGAAAGCTTCTGTCCGAATCCCGGGGCTGTAGGGCTGGTTCTGCGAAAGCGGGACTCTATCTGGAAGGGAGCTCGTAGTTTCTAGGAATCTTGGCTTCGGAAGCTTATAGCGGGGTTGTGCGGTCCCTCACTGTCGGGACTACAAATCCCGTCAGGCTTTGCGATAAGCGGGTCGAATATGCGTAGCCTGCTGGGAGGGGAGAGAGGCTGCGGGTTCGGCTGTTGAGAGGGAGGTTTGCTGCGTTTATGCTAATGAGCAGCAGCAGCAACAACAACTCCTCGTTGCCTTAGTATTTCCTGGCGCTCACGTCCGTGGCTTGTATTGCTCATGACGTGTTTCCATTCATTCGTGTGGTTCTGCAGGAAGAAGAGAGCAGATGTTTCTGCGGCTGCTTTTTCCTCTTCAGTGTTCCTGCAGAGCCTCCTCTTTCCTCCCTGCAAAGGCATTTAATATTTTTGCGCTGCAGCTCCCACCATCCTTTGAACACTGGCCTCGCTGGGTGGGGCTGACGGGAGTTGGAGACCAACATCATCTGAGGGCAACATTGCCTTTATTGCTCCTGGAAAAAAAGGACAGCTCTCCTTGTGTAATTTCTATTTTCTCTCCTATCCTATAGCGATGGGTTGGTGCCCTTATAATATTTTAAGATGAACAGCCTTGCCTAGATAATGGACTAGATGAGAGCTAACAAACTGAAGCTCAATTCAGATAAGACTGAGGTACTGTTAGTGGGTGGTTCCCTAGACCCGATGGATGGGCGATTGCCTGTTCACCTCTCCATATGAACCTATCCAGACCCTGAGATCATCCTCCGAGACCCTTCTTCATGTGCCTCCTCCACGAGAGGTCCAAAGAGTGGCAGCATGAGAACAGGCCTTTTCTACAGTGGCTCCCTATTTGTGGAATGCTGTCCTCAGGGAGGTTTGGTTGGCACCTTCATTATACACTTTTAGGTGCCCGGCAAAAATGTTCCTTTTTAATCTGACCTTTGGCTGATTGACATCCAATACCCTTTTAAACGTGCTGTGGAAGGGGGAATTATTGGGTTGTCTTTGTTCTTATTTTAGTATGCATTTTGTGTTTTTTTATATTGTAATTTTTTGTTGTGAACCACCCTGAGATCTACCTGTACACAGTAGTCTGCAGATTTAATAAATAATAATAATATTGTGTTTACAACAATAGATGGCATTGAAGGCAGCCATACCTACATAACTGAATGTTCTTGTAACCCTTCTCCTCTCGCTGCCCCCCAACCTTCTTTCTTAATAACTGCTGCATACAAATGATCACTATTATTGTTTTACCTTCGGTGCAAACGTCTAGGAAGCTTATGAAGGAGACGCCAACTAAGGTCCAGCTTATACATATGGTTCAGGTACCATAATTAAGCTACAGGCTTTCTAGGTAACTGAAAGTAGTTTCTGATGAAACATGTGTGTTGCATTATATAACTTTATTCAGTGCTATTATTCTAGGAAAAGAGAAGCCAGACTAGTCATGAATGCATCTCTTGTTCTGTTATAATGGCAATGGCACCCACCTGAGAGGTGCCGGAACTGAGTTCCGGTGAGTTCCAGCTGGAAAATAAAGCCCTGACTTTATTCAAAACAATCAACCCACCCTACTGCAAGTCCTCTTTTACTATATCTATTTTCAGATTAACTCTCCTTCCCCTTTTCTTCCTCTCTTCCAACTATCCTTTGTCCAAAGACGACATTTCACTGTTCCTTCCTATCTTAAATCCTTCATCTCTCGGGGATGTTTCAGAATGAAATAGCACCTCATTGATTGTGCAACATTTCAAATGGAAAATTCTACATGAGATCTGCAGAGGCACTGGCTTATGCTTTAGCTTACGCCATCTTTTTAAACTATGCTGCAGAAGTTTCTGGCATGAAATTAAAAGAGTTTCAGGTGTGAGTTAGGAACTGCAAGATTGGAACAGGAGAAGAACGTTGGTACAAGGAACACCAGGGGGGAAGTGAGGGCGACTACTGAAGTGAGAAGCAAATATTTGTAATTAACATGGAGCCCATACCCTGGTATCAGTAATTAGAGCAGGAAGACACTTTGTGGCCATAACAGCTGGGTTTGTGCTATATCAGCCCATTATTTTAATGAAGCCCATTTGAAGAAGTGGCTGGGGCAGGAATGTCTGGTTAGCATCTGACTGGGTTTGCTCAGGAAAATGCCTTGTAAATGAATCCTGTAATCACACTGGCCATATCCTTCAGCACATCCTTAGTTTTTCCATTAAAGGTCATTCAGACCTTGGAATAAGGAATGGACACTAAGGATATCTGCATTAATCCAAAAATCTAATGCAAATTGCAAAGGGAAAAACAATATTCACTGGGTAGACCATGAGAGAAATAGTTAATTCCTGCCTGTCATGGTCCCAATCCTGCTCCCCTCAATGACAGCTATTTGCATTTTTATAAAATGTACAATTAAATGCAACAATGCATTTAACATCATGTCTAGCTTGGCCCAGTTGGAAGTTCAGCTGGACATTAGCCAAGAGAAGAGATATGAGCAAGATTAAAATAGTGTCTTGTGTCTGCAAAGTCTGTGAAGAGAAATATCAGGAAAGCTGCACAGGACATAGACTACTGAGCTTCACCGTCTTGCATTTGCCACATGTTGCTGTCTTCCGTCCACTTCAGGTAACTCGGTGGCAGAAAATTACCCGCCTTGGTAAAAAGGAAGAGATAACAGCTAGTATCAGTTCTGTTCCAAGCAGTGATTTCAGCTATATAGATTTCTTGCCCTAAATGGGAGAAAATGTAGGCATGAGTTCGGGTTCCTGCAAGGGAAACAAAATCAAACAAGTCCAGGTCCCAGTAAGGTAACATTGATAAGACAAAGTCCAAGCAAAGCTGCGAAGCTCATACTGAAGAGTCATACAAGCAAGATAAATTTTTGGTATAGTGGCAAGCTGTAGCTCCACCTCCAATAAGCAAAGACCCTTCATGTTAAAGAGGCCTGGCCTGCTTCAGTAGCTCCTGACTTGGATGTTGCATGGGAGACCATGGTTCAGCTGGGTGTTTCTGGGCTTGGAGTTCATGACCACCTTGTGTCAGTAAGGTGCTGCCAGCACTGGTTCCTGTTCTGCTGGATCTTCCTGGGCAGGACAGATGTCAGGAGTCAGTTCTGCTGGCAAATCTCTCTTCCACTCAGATACTATCTTCAAATCCTTGGCCTCATCCGCTGATGATGGAGAGTCACATTCCAGGGTCACGACATTATCCAACAAGAAGCTTAAAACGATTAATTATGCAAGAGCAAAGTACCACTATCTCCACGTGGAAAGTGAGCTAAACAAATAGCAATAAATATGGTGATAATTGTGCATCCTTCACATTTAAGGATTTAAGCTGCAATGTTTAGTTTGCAGGTGAACATTTTCACATTGTTAATTATTTCACCTGCAGTAATTCAGAGATGGTGGACAGTATAATGATATAGTACTGAAGCATTCTATCAAAGTAAATGAGTCCAAGTAGCTGACACAAGGTGTATTTTGCTCAGCCACAGTGTGATGCTTTGCTAAGTCAGGAAAATCTGGAACTTTATAGCACATATATGAGGACATAAATAAGGTTGGACGTAAGTGTCTTATTCTGAAGTGCTGACAGCACTCCAAGGAGACCACTTTTGTTTTCCATATTCTGAAACAGACTCTAATTACATTCCATAACAAATTAAAGAGAAAAGTAAATTGCCTCCACATAAAACACAGGAAGCTGAAAAGTCTGCTCTTGCCCTATCTTCTTACTCATCACACTCTTGGACTGCAAGCGCCAAATGCATTCATGGAGCTAGTAATGAGACATTCCCCATTGTTTCTATTAGATTTTATGAGGTGGAAACCCGGATAGTAGTTACAAAATTGGTTCTATAACCATTAGCCACATCCTCTCCAGTTCCCCATCTTTCCCTCCCCATTTCACACTTCAGCTCATATAATACAATCAGGTAACAGGACTGTGCAACTCAACTTGTTATTCCAGTAATTACTTTCTGTTCATCAAAGAGACACAATTAACAAATGAACTCACACAATATCCTTTACCTAACTAGGTAACATAGACACCTGTATCTCTTTTGCCATTGTTCTTTTATCCATGGCACCAGACAGAATGACAAGTGCTTGAATCCAGCTTGCTGGCTCCCACAGACATCTGGCTGGCCACTCTGAGAACAGGATGCTGGGTTACATCTGTAGAATGTATTTTTCAAACTACTGAGTAACCACTGCCTTCTGAAATAAAGAAGCCAAAAGTGAACTAAAATTGGAGCTTTGATACTTCCCTTCTACAAAATTATATTACCTTAATTCCAGGGTCTATATTGCACCAGTCTTTAAGATGGATGCAGGGAAACTAAATCAGAAATGTACATTAAAAACATATTTTTAAAAGGGAAATGTAATTGTGAGTGGCATTCTGCACATAGATTATGGAATTAAAAATCACATACCTGCTCTTTTGACTGTAGTGTACAACCTGTGCTGTGACACGAGTGCCTGAACAGATTTGAAAGCCTTTCAAACCCGACAGCCTGGCCATGATATACTTTTGTCTTTGCTGACACTAATGCGACATGTCATAAAATGTAGCAACCCTCAGGTATTTTCTCCTTTTTTAAGAGCCTAATGCCTTTTGCAACAGCATTTGTGACTCTACATAAATTCTAGTACAGCAGGCACCTACATTGTAACTGCACTGTATTCAGTGATAGACTAATGGCACCTTGGGAACTTAACCACCCTGGTAGTGGGTGATCTGGTCATTAGGGACATAGATAGCTAGGTGTGTGACAGCCATTGTTGACGAATTAAAAACTAGTCCCGATGGCATCTGCTTGAGAGTTATTAGAAGAATTCAGATGGGAAATTGCTGATCGTCTTAACATTATCATTACATGCCACCCCAATCTCTTGAGTGCTGAGAGATTCCAAGGGTTCCAAGCACTGACCCAGGCTCTGGTTTCCTTGGAATGAGGGTCAGCAGAGACTGTGGCATACAGGAAGGCTGAGATCCATCTGTCTCCAGAGACAATGGAAGAGTTTGCTGTTGGAAAGTTGCAATGCCTTGGTGTGGCTGTAGAGACTGATGCAGAAGGCACCCAGTTGTGCTGCTCCAGATGCGCCATGGCGTTTCTTCTCTCTGCGCCCCTCCCAGAGGTCGTTTCTCCTCTGGTCCATAGCAATGTATCCATAACAGTGACCAGAGGTGTCCAGGATATATGGTCAGGATATATGGTTTGTTTTTTTAAAAAAATATTTTTTATTAAGGATTTTCTTGTTTTACAGAAGTGTAGTGCCTCGTATTTTTTTCTTCTTCTTCTTCCACGTAGCGTTTTTACAAATCTGTTTCATTTGTTGAGGCATTAGGGGGAGAAGAAAAAAGAAAGAAAAAAGAAAGGGGGTGGAGAGAGGGAAGATGGATGGGGGTGGGGTCGGGTGGCGGTGTTTCTATTATGTTTAATGTATGTAGAGTTTGGTGTCAGCGTTGCTTGTGTTGTTCACTTGTGTTCCTTTGGTGGTGAGAGAGGTTGGGGTTGGCCTAGGGTGTGATTGTTTGCTTGTGATTGGCTGTGGTGATCTTTGTTTTCGTGTGAGTGAGGTGGGTGGGTGTTTTGGATCAGGTTAGCCATATTGATTTGTATGCTGTTGGTGGATTATTGTCATTGTCCTGTTGGGCTGTGTATGTGATAAAGGGGAGCCATACCGGGGTGAAGGCGTCTTCTTCTGTTTGTCAACAGCCATACAAGAAATATGTAAAATAACTAAGCAAGTAATAGACATCACCCCAGAATTGGCCCTACTAAACATCTTCCAAGACAACAATGCCCATTTACACCACAAAGAACTCATAACCCACCTGCTCTCAGCAGCCAGAAATACCATAACCAGACACTGGAGAGACCTGTCAGGAGTAAGCATGGACCAATGGTTCCAAATAGTATGGGAAACAGCCCTACTAGAAAAATTAACTAATAAACTGAAACTGACACGGATATATGGTTTGTTTACACATATATGCAACCTGAGCATAAGCTGGAGGGGCTCACAGCATTAACACTCTAACAGATTTTGCTTCTCTCTTAGTCACAGCACTGGATTCCAGCACAGATCAAACAAGGCTCTGTGCCTCAACTTTCTGCTCAGCTCACGCACAACTACACTCTTACTGTTCTTCTGACTACCAGCCAGGTGAGAGGAAAGGCCTACCCATTTGCCCTATGGCACAGAACAACTTCTTTGGTAATGCTAATCATGGTGCATATATAGTTCAGCAATAGAATCCTATATTAGATAGTTCAGCAATAGAATCCTGTATTAGATTTTAACCCTTGCTGGGTACAGGATCCCGAGAAATGGAAGGAACTCAGGGCATTATGCAGGCTGACTCCCCAAAACCTGCAGTAATATGTAACTTGTTACTAAGATCAGCTTCTGTACTATAATCTAATGGCTTTAAAAAAAAAATGGAACCCTGGGGAAGGTATTTCACGCTGGAAGTTACAGGCCAGTAAACTTAATATCTGTTCTGGTGAAAGTGGTGGAAATAATGGCTTAAAATAGTATTACCAAGCATACAGAAGAAGTCTTTCTATAGCACATTTTTGAACAAATGAAAAATAAATAAATGAAGAAAAGTCCATTTTACTTCAGTGCCTTAAACTATACCTCATACACCTGATTAAAGGCTCCATTTTGGATAGGTTGATTGGAATTGAAGGTAGAAAAATGAATGAATGTTACCTACACATCTGAGACCAATACAGTAAAGTGTGGGAAAAGTCAATGAATGCACAGAACCACACTACAGATGAAACAAGTGTCTACTACCTAGATCTATGTCACAGAACAGAGGTTTTATAGGACATGTGAGTATTCTTTCTTTTTTAAAAAATAATATTTATTAACAGTTTTAAGATTACATAAAGAAGAAAAAAATTAAACAAGACAATACGAGACATTACAAAAACAAAAACACTACATAAAACATTGAATTAACAAAACAAAACAATTAAAAACACATCCGATAATTTCAAAATCTTATCTTTCATTTACTTGTTTCAGCGACCTCCTCACATCTCCCTTTTTGTATTCCACTTCAATTAACTGTTTCAGCAATTCCTTTCCATCTTCCTCTGTTTTCTGTCCTGTAATTTATCTTAACATATTCTAACCTTATTTTTCCCTTTAATGCATTAACTATCTATTTGTGCTTAATTCCCTATAACATTTCTGCTAAAGCCATATAACTTCATTCCAACATTTTTCTAACATTCATTGATTATTTACATCATTGTAAATAATCTTTAAATTTTTTCCAGTCTTCTTCCACCAACTCTTCTCCCTGGTCTCGGATTCTGCCAGTCATTTCCGCCAGTTCCATATAGTCCATCAACTTCATCTGCCATTCTTCCCGAGTGGGTAAATCTTGTGTCTTCCAATACTTCGCAATGAGTATTCTTGCTGCTGTTGTCGCATACATAAAAAAAGTTCTGTCCTTCTTTGGCACCAATTGGCCGACCATGCCCAGGAGAAAGGCCTCTGGTTTCTTCAGGAAGGTATATTTGAATACCTTTTTCATTTCATTATAAATCATCTCCCAGAATGTCTTAATCCTTGGGCATGTCCACCAAAGGTGAAAGAATGTACCTTCAGTCTCATTACATTTCCAGCATTTATTGTCAGGTAAATTATAAATTTTTGCAATCTTGACTGGTGTCATGTACCACCTAGAAATCATTTTCATTAAATTCTCTCTTAAGGCATTACATGCCGTAAATTTCATACCTGTGGTCCATAACTGTTCCCAGTCAGCCATCATAATGTTATGTCCAACATCTTGTGCCCATTTAATCATAGCAGATTTCACCGTTTCATCCTGAGTGTTCCATTTCATGAGTATTCTTTCTTTTTCCTGTTTCCCTAGCTCAGCATGCAGCAAAGGATTAAGAGCTCAGTGCTGTATGTAATTTGGTAGTTGTTGCAAAGGTGCTTTCAGCCTTCCTCCAGAGAGAAAACTATATATAGGATTTCTATTAAAGGCCAACACTTCTACAGCCTTATTAGAATTAGTGATGTTGGTGAAGTTCCTAGTTTGGCACATGAATCTTAGCAACTTCTAATGCTCAGCTCTGACTTAAGGCAAGCATTGAGGGATACCAAAGTTCATATTCTGGTCATAGAGCAGACTAGGAGAGACACAAAGAGGGCTGAGCTCAGTTTTTGAGCTCTGTACATCTACAGAATTTAGGGGGGTTCACTGCCTCTCTCTGGGGTGAGGTAGTGGAATTTGCTGCTGGAATGTTTAAGCCAAGGATCGCTAACCTTTTTGGGGTCCTGGGCACATTTGCAGTTTGGAAGGAGTGCCCAGGATACCACCACAACTTATTTCTCCCCAGGTCATTTCTCCTCTCTTTCAGACAAACAGAAGGAGAGAAAGAACACAAAACACATTATTACTTTTCCAAGGGGTCTGGACAAAAATCAAATTCAGCAGAATTAAAATGGATCATGGAATCCCTCAAATATCACCATCATATTAAATTTGACATTGATAGACTGCCCACACATTTGCTGCTTGACAACTCCAAAAACACTGTTGCAAAGCACAGATCCTCGTGGATCTTCATGATTTTTACATTGAATAACAACAAGTAAGGTAACACAACTGTCAACACAGATCTACCCTATGATTTGATGGTTGCTTTGAATCAATCTCTTGTAAAAATGAAGACCCATGTTTTCATGCCATGGCAATGCTGTAAAGACCAGATCTGTGATCAGGGGGAGTCCTCAAAGGCACCATTGTGCTCCTTGGCACCATTTTGATGACCCAACTTTAAGCTGCGTACCTCTACCTATGCTCAGCCTGTGCCTTTGTAAATAAACTCAAATAGCATAAAATGCTATAAACCTCTCCTGACCTCCTTCTAAAGGAAATCTTATTTGATTGATGGTCAACCAAAAGATGGCAAGATCCTAGTTTGAGGCAGATAAGTCCTAGCACAAAGATCCTTATAATTTTAAAGAAATATATAAACCTTAATATGATGCAATTACTATCCATCTAGAATAAGTATAGTAGTGAAAAAACTGACACATGAAAATAATGAGGAGCATTCAAGGATGCTATAAAATGTTTGGAGTAAGAAGAAAATAACTTTCAGACAGCATGCACTCATGATACCACAGGGCTGATGGGAGATGGAAAGAAGTCCATGAGCTATAATCTTATGATGTAGTTGTAGCTTCTTTGTTGATTTTTGCAAGCAGAATGACAGGTTTTAAAGAAAAGCACATTGCTATTTTGTCCCTATTTGTGGTGAAAGAGCTTGTGCATTCCATTATCTATGCCACCAAGTTCATAAAATGTAACCTATCAGCTACAAATAGGAGAATACACCATATCCTCCACTATTCCCCATTTCTACCAGATAAGCAATCTACAGAGCAAGACAGAGGAGCAAATGTAGGCTCATTATTCTTCAGGAGAGTAGTTCTCAGTTTTGTACTGTATGTGTTCAGGATCTCCGTACTCTTGTGCTTATCACACAGTTGTTAGCACTGATTAAATTACGCAGTTTACAGAAGGATGCATGCAACATTACAAAAAGATGGTAATAACATTTTTAATTTATCTGTAAGGACAACTTTAACGCAATAATAATTCTGTAGTTCATTTATCTAAATGGGGACCTTATCACATGAGTGATGAGAAGTCAAAATACTGAGAGTGGATAGATCTTAACTCACATGATGGATGGGCAATTCCACACAGTATGACAGCCCCTTGTCTCAGGTCTCTGCTCAGTAACAGAGAAAAATGTTTCTGGAGTGAACGTTGATCACAGTAGAAAGAGAGAATTTCTTCTAGCTTATTATGCTCTCTTCTCTCTGGCAAAAGCCATTTATAACACCAGAGACACACAAGACCTCCTGGAGATATAAAACTTGTTATTTAAGGGGTTACACTAAAATATTACACAATTAATCAATCTCTATTTAAAGCTGAGAAGCATATCACCTAAAAAGTCCACCACATATTGAGTGGAAACTTATATAAGGCTTCCAAGATGCAAAACCTTTCAGTTTTAAATTTTATAGCCCTCATATTTGTAGAAAGAAATACTGAAAATATCATTGTGCTATATTAGTTCAAAAAATTAGGAAACCATTTTTTTAAATCTGAAAATGGAGTGATTTGAAAGCAGCCACCAAATTTACAGAGGCATGACATACTCTTGGTTAACCAAAATGTCTGATATGTAACATTCAGGTTCTACCCATATAGAGTCAATGAAAAAACAATAATAATTTTTAATAATATTTTTATTATTTATACTGCACCCATCTGGTTGGGAATCAATGGCATCTATGTTTCAGGAATAGCCAGTGTCTACTAATTCAAACCTCCTGCCAACCTAGCAGTTCGAAAGCACATCAAAGTGCAAGTAGATAAATAGGTACCGCTCTGGCGGGAAGGTAAACAGTGTTTCCGTGCGCTGCTCTGGTTCGCCAGATCCGGAATGACCCAGAAGCTGTACGCCGGCTCCCTTGGCCAATAAAGCAAGATGAGCGCCACAACCCCAGAGTTGATCACGACTGGACCTAATGGTCAGGGGTCCCTTTATCTTTACCTTTACTAATTCAAACAGCTAGAGAAAAATATTGCAGGGGGAAATGGTCCCACTGGAACTAGCCAAGAATAGATTCTGCATATGAATATGTATGAACAAGTGCTTGAGGATTTCTCTGGAATCAGATAAAATGCTTGAGAGAATCAGCTTACAGTTTCTCCTATTACCTTGGGGCAAGAATTGCAAGCCCATGCAAAACAGAAAAAAAAATATTCAAGTGGTTTATAGCACAGCTGTAATTTCCCTTCTTTGGTTTACCTGAGTAGGAGTCTAAAGGCATTGAGCCACGGCATTTGGAATTCACATTGAATTCCTCAACAAGGATTGGACTTTATGAATACAGCAGAGGCACCTTATTCTAATGTCACATTTCAGGTAAATGGATGTCTTGTTAGGAACAAGGAAATGAAAACATGGTTGAAAATAGTAAGATAATCTTCTGTTCAAGAGGTGTGGGGGACAGAGGAAACTTTGTTTTGTTCATACCTTATTAAAAATCAATAAAAATTCTTTATATATAAAAAAGAAAATGGTGAGCTAATACCTAGCCTAGCCTTTGCCAAGCTGTTCAGAGGCTTTGGTCTACAACTCAATTGTAAAAAATGGCCGACATTACTACACAAAATGAAACTGAAAACCCCAGCAGCCTTCAACTCTCCAGCACCATCTCTTCATTAGGAAACAGACACTGTGGAGTTACTCTGAAATTTTTCTACTTCTTGTAAAGGGGGGAATTTAAAATTAAATTTAGCCATCAGTGTTAAATGCTTTTGTTTATTTAATCAATATGTGTGCTGCCTTTCAATTGAGGCAAGGCAACAAAACAATGTAGAAATAAAACAGCAGATAGAAAATTAGCAGCAACAAAACCTCTCAAATTAAAAGGCTAGGAAAATAAAGCTATGCTCCTAACCATTACTGCCCTCAATAAATCCTGCTGATTCCAAATTATTTATTTGTTGTACATTTCCACCTGTTTGATGTTCTCTTCTGCCTTGGTCAAACTCCATCTGAGTACCACGCCCCATTCTGGGCACCACAATTTAAGAAGGGTATTGATAAGCTGGAATGTGTGCAGAGGGGAGCAACAAGGATGATAAAGGGTGTAGAAACCAGCCTTATGAAGGATGGTTGAGGGAATTGGGTATGTTTAGCCAGGAACAGAGGTGACAGAGTTGAGAGGAGATGATAGCCATCTTCAAATATCTGAAGGGCTTTAATATGGGAGATAAAGCATGCTTGTTTTCTCCTGCTCCAGAGGGTAGTACCTGAACCAATGAGCTCAATTTGCAAGGAAGGAGATTCCAACTAAGCATTAGGAATAACTTTCTGACAGTAAGAGCTGTTCAACAGTGGAACAGACTCCCTCAGAAGATGGTGTACTCTCCTTCATTGGAGGTTTAAAAGCAGAGGTTGGCATGGCCATTTGTCATGGATGCTTTGTGATTCTTGCATTGCGGGGGGCTGGAGTAGTTGATGCTTCAGCTCCCTTCCATCTTTACACTTCTTTGATTTTGTGTGGCACAATGAGAATCTTAGGTAACTGAGAAATTTAAGCTGTATAAATGTATATAGAAATGCAGGCTAAGTGTTTTTAACAGGCCTGCTTTTGAAAGGAATGCTAAATTGTAGCTCAGTATGAGCTTTCACCTATTTCTAAATGCAGTGATCTTAAGTGGTACTAATGATGTCCAAAGAGGGCCAGATTTGATGAAGTGAGGACCAACCAAAGTTGTTGACTTTTTTTAGGATTGAAGTTGTTGAGGTTGTTAAATGGACTGGAAGGCCAAATAAGGCCCCCCGAAATGCACTTTGGACATGCCTGCTCTATACTAAAGCCTCTCAATCCTCTGTAAGTGATGCCTGCTCCTTAAGAGAAGGTCCATTTGAGTTGAATGGGACTCACTTCCAAGACCGCAGCTAGGTTAGTCTATATGGCCATTTACTCCTGGTTTGTGCAGGTTTCACGGTGAAATAACGCTACTTACACATTTAGAAGTGCATCCATATGACAATACTGATTTTTGACACAGAGTGTTCCGTAAGTGCCAAAAGAAGCAAGAAGCAACAGTACTAACCTGCTTTCCGAACCTGTAAGAAGCTTTTACGCGTTAGGATTTGTAGTTAATTCCCCTCCGGAAAATAATCGTTTATTTTTGTGGCCACCAGGAGGCGCAGCCCAGCCTGCTAATCGCGTCTCAACTTCGTATCAGTTATCAAAGCGGTGGCGGGAGAAGGAGGAGGAATGCTTCTAATTCACACCACCTATTTCCTTGACTCGTGCTTGGCTGCTGCTTTTGTAGTATTAACTTAAGCACTTCCACATTGATTGAAATTAATTATATTTTAAAAATAACAGCAACAGCGCTAAGGCAATTTGTTTTCTGATCGCATAAAATTAGGGGTGGGTTAAACAAACGGCAAAACTAAATCTGCTAATAATAATTCTTGTAAGACCATCTTCTGTTTTGATCGGTTATTTACACTGTTTTTACCCTTCCTTGGGAGCAAGCCCCATTGAACATGAAGGGATGTACATGTGCGTAATCACTGCACTGCAATGCAGAAGGCAGACTGAAGTCAACAGGAGACAAGCCCCATCCTTGTAAGGCAGGATTGGCCACTGAACTGGAATTAAAACTTTTTGCCGCCACTCAAGTGTGGGGCAATCGGGGGGGGGGGGGAGCTTGAAAGAACTCTATGGCCAGTGGGACACTCTGGGAATATCACTTGGAACTCAGTGGTTCTTGAGGGCTCCGCTTCCTCTTCCGTTTCTAGAACGGGCCTAGTAATCCAGCTGAAGCAGTTGAAAGTTAATAGTGTTGTCAGGTGAGGCAAAGTGCTCAATTAAGCACAGTGGCCAATTAAGCAGGGCGCTTAGGTCTGCAAATGAAGAAAGTTTGTGGTGAGCACACTGTATGTGTTCTACATTTTAGCCTGCAAGTAAGGAATATAAACAGCGGGAGGGAAGTTAAAAATGAATTTCTAAAATGTTCCAAACTAAATGTTAACAGGAGTTCTTAATTCTGAGCTATTTAGAGCTAAGAGTTGCGAAGCCTGCACTTGCTGTTATTAATGGTTTTTATTCAGCCGCGTGTAATGGAAGATGACTTTCCCTTCTATAATGCCTGTATGTCTGACTGAATTAGCTGATGTCTAGTTTCCATTCAAGGCTATTTATTCTGTTAGGCTTCTTCTCTTGTTTTGTTCTTGAGGGAGGACCAGACTTGGTTTTTGGAAGGAACGAGTGAGGTCTGCAACAAAATGTTGCTGCATGAATTTGCCTCTTCAGTGGTCTTGCCCATGGCCTTTTCCAGGGCATCCAACGCGCCACCTTCCACTCTGGTTTTTCCTGCCCTCCATGACGGTGGTCGCTGACCATGTTCAGTCCTCATTTGGCTGTTTAGAACTGGGTTTTCCCACTCCTCTGCCCCTCCCCTCCATTTTTTATATATTTGTACAAACCTCAGAGGTCTCCATAGTATGCTGATGCCTCCCTCTTGTTTTTGTTTTTTTGGGGTGGAGTGGGTTATTTAGGCTACATAAGGTTAGGCACATGAAGAATTAGTGTACATAGTAGTATTATTGTAATAGAAAAGCCATGGTCAAGAATCACAATGGTGGAATTTGGCTTATCTCTCGGTTTGGGAGATTCGTGAGGCTATCAAACACAATAACCAAAGACATTCTTTAGAAACCTCCTATATTTCATGCCCACTTTGGAGACAAAACTGTGTAAGTTATTTAATGATTGGGGCCATATTCTGCTTTAAGTTGAGATACAACTTTCTCTGTATGTGTGTGTTTTCATATATACTTTCGGATCCTTTAGCAATGTAAAACAGAGAGGTATTTGATTTTGCCAGTGTGGGAATATGTGATATATGTTTGGATTTATGATTTTAATAGTAAAAACAATTAGCTAAGTAAGCTATTTCAACTAGAGAGTGGAAAATTAGTTGCACTGTCACATTAAAATAAGCTAGGCACCTGCATTGTTAAAGGGGTCAAGAAGCAGGCTTGTTATCTGTTTGTGGGACCTGAAAACTCCATCCTCCCTTAGGCTGCTATCTGATGCCCACTTATCCTGAAAAGTCATAGGCTATGATTTGGGAGCTTTGCTAATTGCAGTTAGGAACCAACAATGCAATCCTATTCATGTCTACTCAAAAGTAAGTCCTGCTGAATTCAGTGGACCTTACTGCCAGGTAAATGTCATCCTTGACACCCTATAGTTAGGCACTGTTTGGAAGAAGGAACCAGCTGAAGACAGGGTCTCTCCACCCAGGAAGATCTGCACATGTCTCTGCCGGTCTATTTTTCCAAACTTGCTCCTAATAAATCTGATTGAGTTCCATTTTGCAAAAAAGGTTGCACAATTGGTTACAAAGTCTCCCCCCTCCTCCCCATGATAGGAAGGTATATTTTTAACTAAAATCACTTCTGGATTTATTGTTTGGAATGAGTACCAGCAGGAGCCATTTGATGTAAAAAAGACATTTGAGATTAAGCTACTACATTTTTAAAGGAATGTTTCATCAGTGTTGGAGACTTATCTTTTGTACACTACCTGACGACTTGGTAGATAGTGTTTCATGACTACCGTATTTTTCGCACCATAGGACGCACTTTTTCCCCTCCAAAAATGAAGGGGAAATGTGTGTGCGTCCTATGGTGCGAATGCAGGCTTTCGCTGAAGCCTGGAGAGTGAGAGGGGTCGGTGCGCACCAACCCCTCATGCTCTCCAGGCTTCGCACACCTCTCCGCAAGCAGCAGGAGCCCAGCGCTGGGCTCCCGCTGCTTGCGGAGAGGTGCCTGCATGCCGAAGCCTGGGCGCGCTGAGCTCAGCGCGTCCAGGCTTCGCGGACCTCTCCGCAAGCAGCGGGAGCGTTCCCGCTGCTTGCGGAGAGGTGCCTGCATGCCGAAGCCTGGGCGCGCTGAGCTCAGCGCGTCCAGGCTTCGCGGACCTCTCCGCAAGCAGCGGGAGCGTTCCCGCTGCTTGCGGAGAGGTGCCTGCATGCCGAAGCCTGGGCGCGCTGAGCTCAGCGCGTCCAGGCTTCGCGGACCTCTCCGCAAGCAGCGGGAGCGTTCCCGCTGCTTGCGGAGAGGTGCCTGCATGCCGAAGCCTGAGCGCTGAGCTCAGCGTGTCCAGGCTTCGCGGACCTCTCCGCAAGCAGCGGGAGCGTTCCCGCTGCTTGCGGAGAGGTGCCTGCATGCCGAAGCCTGGGCGCGCTGAGCTCAGCGCGTCCAGGCCTCGCGGACCTCTCCGCAAGCAGCGGGAGCGTTCCCGCTGCTTGCGGAGAGGTGCCTGCATGCCGAAGCCTGGGCGCGCTGAGCTCAGCGCGTCCAGGCTTCGCGGACCTCTCCACAAGCAGCGGGAGCGCTCCCGCTGCTTGCGGAGAGCTGCCTGTTTGAGGGCTGGGGTCGGGGGAAGCTCTAGCTTCCCCCGCCCCAGCCCCGCACCTGGGGGGGAAATAATTTTTTCCCCTTTATTTCCCCCCCAAAAAACTGGGTGCGCCCTATGGTCCGGTGCGCCCTATGGTGCGAAAAATACGGTAAATTTCTTTTGGAAATGCTGGGAAAGTACAGCATTTAATCTTGCACAAGTTTGGTTCCAGAATATACTGTCACCGGAATAAATGCAAATATGATTAACTTCATACCTTCTGTTTGAGACAGACATAAAGCATTACAGTCTTATATATAACACCAGAAGAAGATTTAATCTATAAAATATTTGTTTGATAAATCATATATGCAAATGCTCAGATTATATTAAGGTGCTGAAAAGCTGACCAAAGTATTTGTTAGACTTTCAAGAACTTTGTTCTTGAAAGAGACAAATACTGAAAATATTATTTCACTCTCAAAGTCAGGGATGGAAAACCTGTGGTCCTTCAAATGTTAGCAACAACTCTCACCTCTTTCTATTGGTTATGCTTGCGGGAACTGATAGGAATTGGAATTAAACAACATTTGGAGAGCCATAGGTTCTCTATCCCTGGTCTAAGCAATGTTTTATTTGCTGTTGTGATTATCTTCTGAGTTTCATGGAGCTAGTTTGTTCTAAAAGGTTTCTGTAATAATAAGAACTTTTTTTTTCAAAGGCAAAAATGACATATCAATACTTTAAATAATACTGACTTTTAAGTGATGTTAGACACCAGAAAATAATACTTCAGCTGTGTGTCTTTGCAGTGTAATATCTTTATTAGCTCTAAAACACAGCAACCAAGGATGTTTCAGGCCTCTTACCAGAAGAGGTAGCATACAAGTTGGATTAATTAGAAGAAAATTATATCTGGAATTGCCAGACTGCTCTTCTGTCACTGGCACTAGCCTTTCAGGTAAATGCCATGGCAGGGAAGCTGTATGTGGGCTCCTTGGAAGAGGAAAGCCATAATTACACTGAAAATGTGAATTCTGCTTTTGAATTTCAGGTGGGGAATCAAATTTCAAGGAAAGCTGGAACACAGAATAAATTACCAATCTTCAAGGCCAGGTATGACTTCCTCTTATCCTCCAGTTTATGACTTTGACATGGATCAGATACATTCACTCAGAGCTGATCACCTTTTGGGTTGGTTCTTTTTGCCAGAGTCATCTAGATCCATTACTGTGTAAATAGCACTTGCAGTGAGAGTTGGCAGCTTTTTTTCTGGAAGGACACGTGTGCTTCTAATAGCTACTCAACAGACAGGTATTTAGCCGGCCGATCTTTTGTAAAATGTTATGTGCTACATTTTCATCCAGAGAACGACCAAAGCAGAAAACTGGAAAACATTGAAAAAGTAAAATCCACATTAATTAAACTACAACAGCAACCACCAAAGAACAATTAGTAGTGGTTCCTTGGCGGAAGTCGCCAGATAGCTATGCTGAAATATGCAACACACAGGAGGTGACCTTGGACTAGCCAATCTCTTGGTCTCACCAATGAGATTGTCTTATGTTACAGGAATGTTTCTAAGGATTTGTGAGATAAAGTACGTGTGTCTTTTTGAATGCTCTAAAAGTTCTATAAAAGCGTGAATGTTTTTTTTAAAAAAATGATTGACACCTTAAAGGAATGTAGCCAGCCTACAAACTTGATATCTGGGAAATGCCTTGATTGTGTTGTGACTGCTCTGAGTATAACACATTGTGAATAAGTGGAAAGGTTGGAAGGTAGTGTTGCCTTTGGAACTAGGTGAGCCTTTAGTTTGGATGCCAGAGGTCTAAATGTGGGCCGCTGTTGATAGGGAAGTTGAGGTAGTCAGCTTTGGGTTGCAGTTTTTAGAACATAGTTATTGTATTTTATGGCCTTTGGGCCCTCCTGCTTTCTTTGTACTTGAATGTATGTGTTATATGTTTTCCAGCTGAGGATAGCACTTCATAAATCTGAAGACTTATGATATTATGAATGTTTCACATGGGGATGTGCTGTATCTGTTCAGAAGTAAGCCCTTTTGAGATCAGTGGGACTTACCTCCAGGCACATTTTTGTGTAGGATTGTATCTATAGCCTTTAGATATTACAGGACTCTTTTTATATATGTATGTCTGCTATAACAGACAAACCTGGCTACCATCTACCTCTTTCTAGAATTGGTTTATTATTATATTTTACTATGGTGGGCACTTTTGGGATTTCCTGCTGCCTCCAGGAAAATCTCTTGAGCCATCTCTGGTATTGAGCCAGGAATTGGTGGTACTGTTGTCAAGTACCTTCCTAATTTCTCATCACCATCTATTTATTTGTCTGCTACTTTCCCGCAGAATTGTGTCCAAAGTGGCTTGCAACCTACAAAATGAAATATTAAAAATATATTGCAAAGAATTGCAAATTTCCATAGTATCAACCAAAAAATCCAGAGAACCCCAAATCCACAAAACATAGTATAAAACAATACAAATGATCTACCGTATTTTTCGCACCATAGGACGCACTTTTCCCCTCCTAAAAAGTAAGGGGAAATGTGTGTGCGTCCTATGGAGCGAATGCAGGGGGGAGGCAGGTGGGAAAAGCCCCCAAGAGCTGCACACAAGCTCCGTGCACTCTTGCGGGCTTTTCCACAGGAGGGAGAAGGGACTGACTGGCCGCATCAGTCCCTTCTCCCACCTCCTAGAAAAGCCAGGAGAAGCCCCAATCTCTTTAAAGGAGTTGCGCGGCTTCTGCCGGTTTTGCGGGAGGTGGGTGAAGCCCCCCACCTCCCAGTAAAGCCAGGAAAGCCCTGCGCAGCGTCTCCCGGCAAGGAGAGGCTGCACGGGGCTATGGATTCTTTAGCCCCACGCAGGCTCTTACGGGAGGGAGAGGCTGCACGGGGCTAAAGGGGAAGCCAAAACAGTGAGCGGGATCCATCCTGCTCGCTGCCTTGGCTTGTGCCATAGCCGCGCGCAACCCCTCTGGCAGGGAGAGGTTGTGCGCAGGCTGTACGCTGCTCTTTGCGGCTGGGGGGGATTTTTTTTTCTTGATTCCCCCCCCCCTAAAAACTAGGTGCGCCCTATGGTCCGGTGCGCCCTATGGTGTGAAAAATACGGTAATCTAACTTAACATCTTAAAACTGAACTAAAAATTTCTTCAACTTGATTCCAGCCTTGTATGTTGTTGTTTTTTTTGAAGAGCAGAAATGGTTAAGAAAAAGTGGAATTCCTCACCTCCGATTCCATTTCTTTCAAGAATTCACTGTACATTTATCCAAACCTTGCTGTGTAATGAATTATTGATTTCTACCATTTGGCCACTCTGTTATATGTACATACACACATGAACTCAACTAAAGAACACATTCAGTGAGTGGGGGCAAGTTCAGAGTAATTACACAGCTGTTCTTTAATGCTGAAAATTATCTCTATTGTGTCTGGGCTCTTAATGGCTGCAAAAGTAACAAATGTGAATAGCTTTAAGGAAAGCGACATGATGAACAACTTCCATTTTGGAGAGAGCAGCACACGTAATATAAACACCAGCTAAAATTCAGCACTGAAGGGGAGGATAGCACAAAGGCCGAAGTGCAATCAGTGCTGCTGTGAGTACCCGCCTTCCAGCAGCTCAATCAGCACTTTGATATTGCAGCATCCTTTTCTGAGCCCTGCAAAAGCCAGAAGGAATAGGAAATTGGCTTCAGCTTAAGTGATGCGTGGGCTAAAAGCACACATAGATTTTTTTTTAAAAAAAAATGCTTAGCATATATTGTACACTTAAGAACAACAACACATAATGCTTGAGCGCCGCAACCCCAGAGTTGTCCGTGACTGGACTTTACCTTTTAAAACAGAAAATGGCCAAGGGCTAATCTGCTGTTCTTGCTGCTAGCTACCAATTTTTATTCTACTGAAAGCAGGGTATGTGTGTGTGTGTTAAAAGTATGTACTCTAAGCTTATCTGCATTGTAAATATTTATCTGCATTGTAAATATTATCTGCATTGTTCATATTTGTCATATGTTACTTGCTTTGCAAATTTCCATCTGAAAGTGGACTAGGCCACAGCAGAATGCAAGCAGGCTTCTATCTTCTTCACTTCCTTGCAAAGCTGTGCTTTCAACAACTACCTTACATGTAGATGTTTAGCAGGTAATGCTTTCCTGGCATCCAGATGTAGTGATTAGAAGATACCGTATTTTTCGCTCTATAACACGCAGATTTTTTCTCCTAAAAAGGAAGGGGAAATGTCTGTGCGTGTTATAGAGCGAATGTGTGGTCCCTGGAGCCGAAAAAGCAGACAAAAATCAAATCGCGGGTCTCCTAGAAGGGACACTTGTAAAGAGGAAGCGGCTGCTTTCCTCCATTCTGCCTCAGGGTCTTACTGCCCACCTTCTCTGTTTCCTTGCTGTGTTTGCTGAAACGGAACAAAGAGCAGGGAAAGCCCCTCCCCTCCAGGCAAACAGAGGGAAAAGTGTCGTCTCTGTGCTCCGTCTCTGTGCTCCGGTACTGCTGGGGGAGAGGGAGAGAGGGGGAGGGAGAGAGAGAGAGAGAAAGAGAGAGAGGGGGAGGGAGAGAGAGAGAGAGAGATGGCTGGCTTGGGTGGAGGGAAACTTTTGCCTTTCTTTCCTCCCTCCCGTTAAATCCCTCTCCTGCATTCCTCCCCTCCAGGCAAGAAGAGGGGAAAATGTCGTCTTTGTGCTCCTGTACTGCTGGGGGAGAGGGAGAGAGAGGGGGGGGGGGGAGAGAGAGAGAGAGAGAGAGAGAGAGAGAGAGAGAGAGAGAGAGAGATGGCAGGCTTGGGTAGGGGGAAACTTGCCTTTCTTTCCTCCCTCCGTTAAATCCCTCTCCTGCATTCTTAGCCAGCTGCTTCTCTGCACAGCCCTCTCATGTCCCTTCTTTGTTTTTCCTTCGCTCCCCACTTAAAATGTGGTTACAAAGCATGGATCCACAGGAATTCTCAGGATCTTTGCATTGGGTCACCCCAAATTCACCATCAGATCACATAGCATGTCCATGGCTACAGCCTGCACCAAAAAAATCACGCACCCACTGTTGCCTGGGGCTGCAATGGTGCAAAAACCTGGTTAAAAAGCATGGATCCACATGGATCCTCAGGATCTTTGCATTGGGTCACCCCAAATTCACCATCAGATCACATAGCATGTCCATGGCTACAGCCTGCCCCCCCCAAATCACGCACCCACTGTTGCCTGGGGCTGCAATGGTGCAAAAACGTGGTTACCAAGCATGGATCCACAGGAATTGTCAGGATCTTTGCATTGGGTCACCCCAAATTCACCATCAGATCACATAGCATGTCCATGGCTACAGCCTGCACCAAAAAAATCACGCACCCACTGTTGCCTGGGGCTGCAATGGTGCAAAAACGTGGTTAAAAAGCATGGATCCACATGGATCCTCAGGATCTTTGCATTGGGTCACCCCAAATTCACCATCAGATCACATAGCATGTCCATGGCTACAGCCTGCCCCCGCAAATCACGCACCCACTGTTGCCTGGGGCTGCAATGGTGCAAAAACGTGGTTACAAAGCATGGATCCACAGGAATTCTCAGGATTTTTGCATTGGGTCACCCCAAATTCACCATCAGATCACATGTCTGTGGCCACAGCATGAAGCCCAAAAATGATACATCCACTGTTTCATTCAGAATGTTTTCCCCTTTGTTTTCCTCCTCTAAAAACGATGTGCGTGTTATGGTCAGGTGCGTGTTATAGAGCGAAAAATACGGTAATCACAGGAGCATGACAAGGGAGAGTTGGTAGGCTTGCAGTGCCACCCTATGTGTGTCTATTCAGTAGTAAATACCATGGAGTTTAAGGGGACTTATTCCCAGGTAAGTGTGTATGCTAAAGATTGCAGCCTTAGCCTATAATACTTAACAAATTCACCAAACATTAAGTCATGTTGAACTCAGTAGGACTCAGTTTCTTGGTAAATGTTCTTCAAAATGCATAAAAGAAAAAAAGAGAACAGACATGATTTCATCTTCTAAAGGCAGAGCTTTGCTAAGTTTCTATTTCTATTTTTCTTTCTTATTCCACTTACAAAAGCTGGAGACCAGGGCAACATTTTAAAGTTAAATAAGCCAGCAAGAGTTGTTAGTGCATTTACCATTACACAGATCTCCTCCCTCCCTCCCTTATTACATACACAAGATGATATACACTGTGTAATGGTAATATTTTCCTGGGAAAACAAGTTCATAGGAAAATAATACAGCTCTTCTCAAACATTTACTCAGATGACCTGCAGCAAAGCGATATGGGGAAAGAATTTTAAGTAGCACCTGTAGTCAACAGTATATTTAAATGCTTTTTTCCTCCCTGAGATGAATGGATCCTCACTGGTGAAAGAGAGAGGCCAATCCTATGCAAATATTGGATATATATTTTTTTCTCAGCATGGAGCCGTCAACTGCATTTTAGGTGTCAAGAATTTTAAGAACTAGAAATGAGCAGGGGAGAGTATAGCCACCTGCTTACAGAAAAATGCTAAACATGTTTTAGGCAGCTCCATAGAATTATCTATGGTGTTGGGGCCCATCTTAGCCATTAAGATGGTTGTGCACATTTCAAAGCAACCTATGTAGTATGCAGGAGCAGTCACAACGATAATGTTTGTTGTTCCTGCTGTTGCAATTTGTACCCCTCTTTAAGTGCTGTTTGCAATATGATTTGCAGTCTTTTTTTTAACAAGTATCTAAAAGTTAAGCATTTTCTTCACTTCTTTGTTGGAAGTGAGTTCAAAAAAGTTTATTTTCATTGTAATCAATACTGTGGTTTCTAAAGGGTATGGCACCCAGGGCAGCGTCCCAGAAGATCACCCAAACACTTGGAGATGTCTATCTGGAATAAAAATATTAGTTTTTTAAAAAAATATTTTTAGTGATTTTCCATTTTTATGGTAACAACAATAAACAAGCAACAGTAAACATGAAAAAACTGCAAAGTAACCACGGTGCCATTTGTCAACATTTCATTCCTGAGATTAATTTAGTAGATTCCCTTGTGTCAAAGGTGGGTTCTGAACATTGCTCTTTTGTTGTATGAAATCAATGAACGGTTGCCAAGTACAGTATTATAGGGGTTTGAATTCCACTAAAATCAACACCTAATTGTACTACACCTCCCTGAAAAGACATCAGTGTTTGAAATGTGCTTTTAGGAAGGGGACTTGCCTTTCACTGGGCAGTAGACAGAAGCTATAGTTAGGGTAGTAGAGTTAAGCTCCCCTTTGGCATCTTGGGGAGCAAAGTTCAAAAAGTGTGAAATAAGGATTACAACCCCCTTGCTTTGGAAGATCCTGCAGAGCTGTACATCACAGCCTCAAAAACACAGAACCTTATCAATGGATTTTTTTACTACGCATCTTTGCAAACATATAAAACATATAAAACCAGTTTTTCTTCTTTTTGGAGCAAAGACTCCATTCTATGGTGCTTGACAGGGTTCCCCATGCCATATACCAGTACATTGAAATGCCCTTTTAAATGTGTCCTTCAGGATTCCATATGGTAGGATCTGTTAACGAGTGACATCATGCTAATGCGAGGTCCTCCTGTCATTCTGCTCCTTGAAAGGCAGACCTTGGGAGAGAGGATTTGAAACTGGATAATAGGCATAGTAATGCGGTTAATCAACTAACTTACTTTAACAAACATTTGAACACTTAACAGTGAAACAACAAAACCAGGTTGCGCCACAAATAGTGGAGGGAGTAGGGTTCTTCTCTCCCCCTTGGGCCATTCTTACTGGCAACCAACAAATGGAGGGGTATCAGTAAACCAACCATAATGAATGGTCTCCAAGTAGCGTCCAATTCCAAGGCTGCATATTGATCACTCATAGAGTACCGTATTTTTCGTCCTATAGGGCCGCCCCAAGCCTTGTGCACACCTGCCCGAAGCACGGGGCGCCCTCCGGAGGGCTCCGCGTGCTTCGGGCTGCAGGCTGCCGCCCCAAGCCTTGCGCGCTCGGCGGGACCTCCCGCCGGGCGCGCAAGGCTTGCGGACACTCACCCGAAGCATGGGGAGCCCTCCGGAGAGCTCCTCATGCTTCAGGCGGCAGGCTGCCACCCCAAGCCTTGCGCGCCCGGCGGGACCTCCCGCCGGGCACGCAAGGCTTGCAGACACTCACCGGGGCTGCAGGCTGCTGCCCGCAAGCGTTGTGAGCCCGCGGGAACTCCCACCGGGCTTGCAAGGCTTGCAGATAACTTCCTGAAGCCTGGAGAGCGAGAGGGGTCGGTGCGCACCGATGCCTTTCGCTCTCCAGGCTTCAGCGAAAGCCTGCATTCGCCCCATAGGACGCACGCACGAAAAACACGAGAAAAATACGGTAATTTCTAGTATAACGAAAGTATAGGGAGCTGTCAATATAAACGAGGCTGATTTTAAAGTTCTTTGCAAGATCAGGTCTTGTATTGGATCTCTCCCGTGTGATTTCTGCTGGCTCCAGCAATGTGGTGCATTTCTGTTCTCTGGAAACAGTGTTTTTTTCAATGCTTTAGAGAATCCTCGCTTTTCCTGCCATCATAAATCAGCTTCATCTTCTGATGAATCATCTGCATTTCCCGCTTTGTCAGTTTCATGCAAGCCTAGTAGATGCATGATGTTGAGAACCGCTTCATGCATGAAGGCTCTATGCTGTATACCGTCAATTATAACCATGTTGGAAGTGATACCCTTATCTGTATTTAGCCCCTGCCTTTGAAAGCTGCTCAGTATATATTTTGAATGCTTTTATCCACTTTAAAGTTTCAGGGCACAAATAATGTGAAATTATTATGCGATTTCTCTCCTATTCCAAACTGTCAACTTCTTGTAGCTCTTTCAAAATGGCGTCTTTTGTCACCAGGCCACTTTTGTCACTTGCTGTTTGATTGCAAGTGTTGGCTGCTCCTGTGTGCCACTTCAATATCGGTTTTAGTAGGATTCATATTTGGTAGTACAAGATCAAATCATGAAATTATAAAGGTTAGTAAATCTGCTTCCAGGGATTCAGCCATATTGCGTACTTTGAGGTTAAAGCAGCACAGATTATTGTCCTCTTCTTCACATTGGGACTTGGCTATCTCTTGTGTAAGAGGTGAGCTTTTTGATTTTTACAGCATATTTGGCCGAGATGTCAAAGGCTTCATCTGCAGTTTCGCTACTGCTGGCAGTTGAGTATCAGTTTGATCCAGTCTTCTTTCCATCTGGGTAATGGCTGCCTTCCATTCTGTAGTGAGATCCTGGCAAAGATCCTTGTGGAGTTTGTCTAACTGGGCTGTCAATTTGGTTAGCATGAGGGTGGCTGCAGCTTCATTTCTTTTAGACAGCTTGGTCTGCTTAGTTTTCATTGATGGGACTTTGTCATCTTCCCACTCAGAGTCCAAAGCAAGATGTCCAGGCTCTGTAGCAGAATTGGATCGTCTTTCTGTGTGTTGTCACTTGCCCAAGGGCATACTCAGGAGGGGAGGAAAGCTAAAATTCAGTTTTTTGAGGTTTAAGTAGGTGTTCAATTAATTATTTGTGCTTAGATGAGTGGACCAGAGGATTTAAACCATGATATTTATTATTATTATTATTTTTATTATTATTATTATTAAAAATAATTTTTATTAAATATTTTTCTCGTTTACAAAAGCACATGCATTGTCTCTTTCTTCAGGTTGTGTTTTTTACAGATCAGTTACATTTGTTGTGAGACATTGGTGCTATATGCAGTATAGGGTTGGGAAGAAAAGGGGGAGACAGGAGAGAGGGGTGGTGGGGTGTTAAAGCTTATGTTCTTTTACTTAGTGTATGTGTGGGGGTTTTGTGTCAGCGTCAATTGGGTAGATTCTCTTTCTATTTGCTTGTTATGTTTCCTTGGTGGTGGCCTAGGGTGTAGTTGATTGTCTTTGGTTGGCTGCAGTGGCATTTGTTTGTGCCTGTGGGGGGGGGTTGTTGGTTTAAGTTAGCCATATTGATTCCTATGTTGTTGGTGGGTTTTTGTTTTTGTCTTGGTGGGCTGCATGTGTGATAAAGGGGAGCCATACCGGTGTGTAGGCATCCTCTTCTATTTGCCCCTGTGTCAGTTTGTCTATTGGTTAGCTTTTCTAGTAAGGCTCTTTCCCATACTACTTGATACCAGTCTTCCATGTTTATTCCTGACAGGACACTCTAGTGTCTGGCTGCTGAGAGTAGGTGGCTTATGAGCTCTTTGTAGTGTGACTAGGCATTGTGATCTTGGAAGATGTTCTGTAATGTCAGTTCTGGGGTGACGACTACTATCTGTTTAGTTATTTTGCTTATTTCTTGTATGACTGCTGTCCAGAAGAGTTGGATTTTGGGGCATTCGCACCACATGTGAAGGTATGTGCTAGTGAAAGCTCATGTCATCTTCCTTTTAATGTTTAAAGGGGCACAAAATGAAATGAAGGTCCAGCCTTGCATCAGCTTTCAGAAGGGTATTATTGGAAGATTGGTTTCAGTAAGCCTAATTGAACAAAAATAAGATTCTGCAAATCCACTTGTACTGAACTACCCAGCAGCTATATTTGTGTGGCCATAGACTTCTGCATGTGTATCCATGGGTGGATGAGAATTGGAAATTGCTCAAGTGCTGTCTGTGTGATTTCCCCAATCCAATGAGGCAGGGCTGCTGTTCTTAATGCCCCCTGTCTCCCAATTAGCTGAAATCCAGTGATTAGGTGTTTGTGAGGATTCAGTTCCCTGCTCCTCCCCTCCCCTCCCCCATCATCAACAGCTGTATGTTATAATTTTGGCTTTTTGAAAACAGCTGTGCACCTAGTGTCAACATTGCTCCCCACTATGAATTCACTATGTTCTTTGCTGGTAGTGTTACTCCATCCTCCGCCCCAAATCTTTGTTTTTTAACACACAACCTGACACACAGAAATTATTAAATAGGGGAAGCTTTTCCCAGCACTTATTTTACTGTAATAGGTCAGTGCACTAAATGTCTGGTAGAGCTGTATTTTCCGGTAAATTTGTTTTGTTTTGTAATTCAGTTGTTCACAGTGGCAAAATTGCTTTGGGGCATTAGCACAAATGAAGCTGTCTTGGCTGGCTGTGAAATATGGCATGCTAGAGTTGTTAATCCCTGTTAAGGTGCTGGTCTCAAAGGCACACCACATGCGGAGGGCTCAGCATATCATAGGACAGGGCTAAATGTGCCCCTTTTTCCTTATCTTAATGACTCAGTGGAATTAAAATGTCATAGATATGAAATATCTTATGTTGGGGGCAAGTTCACAGACTTAGCTAACACTGCATACGAAAACATCTTACAGTCATGACCCTAATGCCATTTGACTAGCAACAACTTCCACAAAAATCAGTGGGATAAGAAGAGTCCTGCTGGAGCAGACCAAATGTCTAATTTAGGTTCAGCGTTCTGTTTTCCACAATGGTCAAACAGATGCCTTTGGGAAGCCCACAAGCAGGATGTGGCGGCGGGGGGGGGGGGACACCTCTCCTGCAGTTGTTCACAGCAACTGGAAGTAGCATATCGTCGCCACATAATTGTCCCTCTCTGCCTGTGTGCATTTGCGTTTTACTGTATTTTTTTGTTGTGTGCTGAATGTGTGCCTAATGTATTGCACACACTTAACACAGGCTTTCTGAAGACTGTCATGATTTGCCTCTTCACAGTACCTCCCATCCTCTATTAAACAGCTCAGCTGGGCCACCTGCTACCTGCGCTGTTTGCTTGTCTGCTGGTTGTTCCTTGCACTGGAGGTGGTGTGGTTGCCCTTCAGCAGCCAAGCAAACTGCAGCAAGACAACAGTCTTACGTATACAAAAATGTATTTTAGTGAACTGTATATATAAATAAAGAAATAAAGGGGTAAATGTTCACATTTCCCGCAGGGCTATGCCTATGGGTCACGGGTCACCTCTGGGCTCTCAGAATAGGTGTTTCCTTATCCTCTTGCTTTTCATCCCACTTATGCAGTTCAAGTTTTTTCTTGTGCTAAGTGGCTTTACAGGGCCATTGTGTCCCAGAAACAAGGCACTAGTGATCCTTTTGCTTGGATGCTGAACCCTTCCAGTGCCTGCTCCTAGCAATACTTATGGTATCTGCCTACTTAGTGGCTTATTCAAGTCAGGCCATAAGACTAAGAGAATCAAATAAATGCTGGGAGATGTTTGGTCAGGTACATATGATTTGCTTGTGTTGGGAAGTACATGATTTTGGAGAAATGTAACCGAAGTTGAAAGGCAACGTATACTGAAATAACTATGATAATGTGTATTCTATGTAGAGACACAACCATCTCTGACAAGATAATTACTACTTGAGGTGGCTCCATGTTTGATAACTTGCGAACTTGGTTACCACAGCAGACAACCTGCAATATCAGACTTGTCACCTTGGCGAAAGAAAATTAATGAATATTTAATGTCTCAGACCCGGCAATGACAGAAAGTATTTTCTAGCTCTTGAAGGTCAAAGTCAGAGTTTGTGAAGTACCACCAGCAAGTAATGGCTCTAGGTTATTATTCTACCTCAAACAAGCTTTATACATGCAAGCTTTGTAGCCTTCACATCATTTTGAGGTAATAGCATATAGGTATAGATTGGTGTGTGTGTGTGTATGAGAGAGAGAGAGAGAGAGAGAGAGAGAGAGAGAGAGAGAGAGAGAGAGAGAGAGCGCAAAGCATAGTGTATGACTTGTTGTGTTGGATTTATGTATGCATCACAACATATATAACGTCCATTAAGCATGAGTCCATTGAAATTAGCTGTCAGCCTAAATTGGGATAGCTTACAGAAGTGCCTTTAATAAACACTGGATAACTTCTTTCCCACTAATGCCACTGGATGATTTAGCTGTTCTGCACACTCCAGAATAAAGCCAAGAATGTTCTTACACCTCTGCTTATAGAATCATAGAATTGTGTAGTTGAAAGGATCCCAAGGGTCATCTTGTCCAGCCCCCTGCAATGTAGAAATCACAGCTAAATATTTCTTGACAGATGGTCATCCAACCTCTGTTTAAAATCCTCCAATGAAGTTCAGAAAGTTCTTCCTAAGGTTTAGTTGGGTCTCCTTTCTTGTAATTTGGATCTATTGGTTTGGGTCCTACCCTCTGGAGCAGCAGAAAACAAGCTTGCTCCAGCTCCCATGTGACAGCCCTTCCGATATTTTAAGATGACTGTCATATCTCCTCTCATTCTCCTCTGTTTCAAGCTAAAAATACCCAGATCCCTCAACCATTCCTCATAAAGCTTGGCTTCAAGACCCTTTTATCATTTTGGTTGCTTTCTTCTGCACATGTTCCAGTTTGTCAATATCCTTCTTGAAATGTGCCCCAAACTGGACACAGTACTCCAGGTGGGGTGTGACCAAGGCATACTAGGTTGGTACTATTACTTCCCTTGATAAGCATCCCCTCAATTCCTTCATCCAAGTCATTTATAAAGAAGTTGAGCAACACAGTGCCCAGGACAGGACCCTGTAGCACTCCACTTATCCCTTTTTTCAAAGATGATGAACCTATGGTGAGCACTCTCTGGGCTCAGTCAGTCCACCAACTACAAATCCATCTCACAGTAACATCATCTAGCCCACATTTTACCAGCTTCTCCACAAGAATATCATGGGGGACTTAGTCAGAAGCCTTTCTGAAATCAAGATATAGTACACCCTCAGCATTTCCCTGATCCACCAAGCTTGCAAATTCTATTTAAATAATAATAATAATAATATTAGTCTGACATGACTTGTTTTTTAGAAACCCATGTTGGCTCTCAGTAATCACAGCAACCTTCTCTAAGTGCTCACAAACCCGCTGTTTAATATTTGTTCTAGGAACTTTCTTGGTATTGATGTTAAGCCGACTGGTCAGTAGTTGCTGCGTCCTCTCCTCTGCCCTGTACCTTTTTGGAGATGGGGACAACATTTTCCCACTTTAGTATATATTATATAAAATAATGTCTAAATGCTTATACATTTGAAGACTCTAGCCTTCAGTTGTAGTCCTTAACTCCTTACAGTTGCATCTGTACTACATAAGAGAAAATAAGAGTCTTCTGATACATATTTCGTTAAAATACATTTTCTTTACTAGAAATCTGTTCAGTCCAATATTATTTAAAGTGAATACGGTAAATGTTTATTGTGCCCCATTGTTTGTCTGATTTATAAAGCAAGCTATACAAAATTCAAATTTGCACCCATTCTTCATAATGGGCATGGGAAGGAAACATGGTATGTGTTTGGTACTGGAAAGGGCTGTTTATAGCTGCCTGATAAAGCTTTTATTGTGCTTGCTTTTGAACACACACATGTACCCATTTATCCTTTTGAAGAATTTTAACAATACTGAAATGCCATAGTTATAATAAAAGCTCAGAAACAGCAAGAAACAGCAACCTGGGAAGATACAACCTATTATGACAGTTATTTAAAGATGGAGTTGCTTTTCTAGCAACACTTGTTCTATCAATAAATTATTGAACCAAGCAGATGCAACTTTTTTTGTACTTAAAAATGCTGACAGTGTTGATGTTTGCTAAAAATGGGTTATGGCTTCTTTTCTTCTCTTCTGACCTTGTTCATAATGAAGTGGCTCATTCCCACCAAGCAGGGGGGTGGGGAGTAGAGGCTTGGATTGAAGCTGATGGTCACTGGGTAATTCAGAGGTCAAGTCCTTGGTTATTGCAGATGAAAATTTTCAAGTCCCTAATTAAGAAGCCTTGCTGATTTAAGGATCTTGCAAAAAGAGAGTGTGCATAATGAATAACCTACCACTAATAGTGGAAATGATTGCTTGATGATTCCTGTTGCCCCGTTTTATTAAATTACTGTCTCAAGAATGTAACCAAGGCAATGAAAAATAATGAGTTGAGTCTTTTGCATATTTGTGATGTCCCAGTTATTTTTCCCCCAATCAAAAAAAGTATGCTTTAGGTGAGGGGAGCTTTATCTGCAACCTGTAATAGATAGTAGGACAAGATAGGGAAGCAGGGAGAGGTTAGGCAATGAATGAATACTGAGGATGAGGAGAGGAGAATCAGGAAGGTTAAGGGAAGGTGTTCTGTGTGATAAGTCTTGAACAAAGATATGAAGAAAGGACAGGTTATTCAGGGCATAGACAACAACACAGTAGGTGGGTGAATTCATCTGTCATTTTGCTAATTAGCTTGATTACAATGGATTATGGATTATCTTTAGATATGTTAAGAATGCTGGATTCAGAAACAACCATAATGCAGATAAGGGGCACTATGTAAAATTGATTCTCAACTGGAAATGGAGCACAGAGTATCATTTCCTAAATGATGACTTCTTTTTACAATTTAACATTTTATTTTTTTATTACATCTTTTAGAGCTACATTTTCAGACCATGCTTGGAAGAATATGTAAGGATATCTATAAAAATAAACCAAATTAACAAACTCTATTTGTGGTCAACAAGTGCTAAAGGTATTCTCTCTCTCAAGTTTTGTAAGCTTGTTCTCTTAAGTTTGCCATCAACTATGTTGGCGTAGAGAGGCACTCTCCTGATCTTAGGAAGCAGCAGGGCAGTACTGATGTGATATGGCATGCACAGTGAACATATCAGTGAATCACTCACTCCCAGTGGCCCCATTTACTTGCCTTCAGTAGACTTGACATGTGTACAAACACTATACAGTCGTGCCTTGGTTTTTGAACAGCTTAGTTCTCGAATGTTTTGGCTCTCAAACGGCGCAAACCGGGAAGTGACTGTTCCAGTTTGTGAACTATTTTTGGAAGCCGAATGTCTGACAGGGCTTCCATGGCTTCTGAATGTTTTGGAAGTCAAATGAATGGACTTCTGGAACGGATTCCATTCGACTTCCAAGGTATGACTGTACATGTGGCTGGGGGAAAATGTGTCCTTTGTAAGGTTCTGGGCTTCTGTGCCATTCTTATCAGGACACTACTATGGCTTGTACAATAGCCAAAGAACATCTTGTGCTTTTGTCAGTGTGGAGGCACAATACCAAATAATATAATCCCTTTTAAAACAGATTATCCAGCTGTGTCATAGTGAGTCTCTGCAAACCAAGACAACATGTGAACTATGTGGCATGCATCTATGTATTTTTACTATTTTATCATGATTTATGACCTATCTTCATGACCTATTTTTAAAAGCCAGGATTTTTTAAAAAGTCTTTTAAAAAGTCTTTCTGTGTGTAATTCAGCCACTGATAGATGTTGTCATGCATAGGGTTACGATCCTCTTTGTGGCCCAGCTTCTCTGCACTTAAAACAGCTGTGTTAAACACAGAAAATGAAATTTGACTGATAAAGCTTCCTATCACTACATCTGTACATCTCTATTCTAAGAAAACCCTCACTATCTGAATTTATACGTGGCATTTTCCTGTTCAAGGTGCAGGAATCTTGCCAGGAAAAAAGATGGTAATCTTAAGTAAGCCTTGGATATCTGGCTTGATAACACATGGCAGCTTACGTGGAGTGATAATCCAGCTACTGTAAATTTTACAAGTGATGGAAATAGAAGGGTATGCAACGAAGTGCTTTACTTGAACAGGGAATCTCTTGCAAATCTATCTAATAATGGCTACTCTAGGTTTTTATTCCTTTGTGCTTTTTGTAGGTCTGCTTCTCTCTCTCTGCAACAACTATTCAGGGAACACTTTTGTTACTAAGTTGAATTACTGTCACTATATCTGACTGACTAACAAACCCATTCTCAGTATGGATATCTCACCAATATTGAATGGTGGTTGCAGTAACAGCAGTAGCAGCCTGTGTGATGGTGCAGATCTGCCCTCAGTTTACCTGGACAGGGTTGGCAGATACCAGATCTTCTAGCTGTTGATTGCAGATTATGCCCACTAAAGCATTAATTTCTCAGACTCTGACTTGCTTCCTCTCCTGAGTGGCACACTTGTTTTAAACAACTGTTTAATGTTTTATGTGAACCAGGCCAGTGTGTTGTTTTTCTCATCCTGCCAAGTTTGCTGCAATTTGCTAGCCATATTGAGTGTCTTTTTAAATGCAAAAATTCAGGGCGTACATACTGTAGGTATGTGCTACAATTTATAGTAAAGTTTCCATATTTATCTCCTCAGTAACTGGTGAGATGTTGATCTTTTCTCCACTTCCTCAGTTTTCTGGATATATGGTAAAAATGCCCCCCACTGCTTAGCAGGATGTTACAGAGGCCTAATACAGGTGACTAACTTGACAAGTGGAAGTTATATTGCCACAGATTCGCTTGGTCATTGAAATTAAATAAAGTGTGATTAAAATTGTTTTTCCTGCCATGTGTGTGGAAAATTTGGAGTAATATCAAGTGTAAGGCTTCCCCGTATTAGCCATTCACAGCTTATCAAGTTGTATGTAAAAAGTGCCAAATTGCCACATGATAAATAGTTGCTAATTTATGCTCTCTTTTATCCTATGATTCAGCTTCATTCCAATTAAAATTTCCAAAACAGCATGGACAACATCACCCATTCTGTACAGCATTGGATTAATAGACAATAACTGAGTTTGAAAGACCTTGTGTTTGAAAGCATAGGCCCCTTTTGTATGCACAATGTCATTGCACAAAATGCCTCAGATTGTCATTATAGTTTCAAAAAACCCATTTTCTCATTTTTATTATAATTGCTAACCACAAGGTGGCACACATTCTTCTGTTTTAAATGCCAATAGGTGCCTACCCCAAGAAGCTAACTTGCCATTCTTCCACACTAAAGCACTAGCTGTTTGGTGTTAGTAACACTAAACAACGCAGCAAAACATGGCTGAGTGTCACAACAAAATGTTGATGCATATCAGTAATTCAAATCCAAACATCAGTTGACTTATTTGATGTGTGGTATATTTATCTATGAAATAGATGTAAGACTGCTCCTAGTTTCCTGCCTTGTTGTTACGGTTGCAAACAACCTTTATTGATTTTTGCTGATTTATTGTGTTTTAGAAGATGTTGTAAATGGCATTTTGGTCTGTAGCCCCTATAAGCCCTAGCATAATTGTTTATATATGTTTACACCCAAAATTAATGGACCTGTGACCATGGTCCCAAGGTACAAATCCTGTTACTTTAAAAGTGTGTGTGTGCATGTGGCAACTTGCTTGACTTATTTTTGCTATTTTTGCTCTAGATTTTATGGGATATAAATAAAAGAAACCACAACAAAGGCTCTTAAATTACTTTATATTAAGATGTCACAATCCTGAGTATTTCCTATATATCAACCTTCCTGTGAACCACGTCCTTCTCTGTTGAAATTCTCCTCCACCTCAAATATTGAAATGTTGTCCTACCTCATTCCCCAAACCTGGTATAATATTGCTGCTATACCATTCTTGACTTGAGTTTGCTTAGGGGCATTTTGCGAAACCCTAGCCAAAAGAGCTGGTGAGATTAATGATTATGTCTTGTGTGCATGACCTTTGTATTCTAAATAAATTGTTGGTGCTGCTTCGCCACCTCTCCACCTTGTTCCAACTGAGGTTATGTCAACTTAATGTTTTTCACCGTAAGTCAGTATATCTTGCAGCAGGAAGCATTGCTGTTAGAATCCATTCCAGTTCTTCTTTGGACCATCCTTTCTCTCTCTCTTTCTCTCCCCCTTTCAACCCAAAAGAACAGCTGTTCCTATAACTCTTTCTTTTGTGATCTTAATAGATGGTGTATAAAGGGAACAAGGAAGTCCTGTTAATTGTGCCAGTTGCCAAAGTGTTCATAGGAGACCATGACAGACAAAATCTTACGTAAAGGATGTTGTTAATATCAAAATATTAGCTATTTTATCCTTACTCTCAAACCATCCTATTTCATGTGTTAGTCAAGGATGCATGCTAGGATTGTACCTTGGTGGATGTGGAAATGTCAATTTTCCAGGGCATGGTTTTAAAGAGTCACTGTGCTACATACGCATTCGTTTTGTCTAAAGCACACCTTTGTGCCTCTGAACAGTTGAAAATTGTGTATTAGATTGACATCACACCTTTAAGCAATCTCTTTCTCCTTGCAGTCATCCTTCTGTTTTGGGAACAAAAGTCAAAGCAGGTCAGTTCTTTGTGTTCATTATTCTGACTCACGAGGTTTCCCCAGCTTGTAATGCCACAGTGGACACTGGCACATTCTGTTGTCATACAGGGAATCTAATTGGGAAGAAATATGATTTCTGTTTTTCTCTGTGTGTTAAAGCTGAGCAAGTAATCTGTAACCCTGGGAAACCAAGAGCTTTTGCCAGGAGGCTAAAAAACACATATAAAGATAAAGTCAGCAAACATCCTGGGAGAAATGTGTGCAGTTCAGTCACACAGCAAATTCAGAAATACCACAACCTCGTTTGTGCCATTATAAAAGGGAATATATGTCATGTGCAAATAAATGGCTCAGAATAGCCATGTTTTAATAGGACTACTTTTTGTGATGTATTTTAAGTCTTGTACACCATATGATCTCTTCTCTGAATTACTGATGGCAGTTAATTTGAAGCTGTATTGGAACCTGAAATAGAGTTATCACAGGCTATCCTTTCCTGCTTTATCTGTCTTGATATTATTATCATTTGCTTCTCTGGTACCCATGGAAACAGCCATTAAGATAGCCACTTTCTCCAAGGAAGAGAGTGTTGTTAATGTCTGACATTTATCCAGCTGTGTAGCTTAGGATACAATTTTACAGGGTTTTAAGATCAATCCATAACTCTGCCTTGAAGTATGTGTAGGAACTAGAATCCATCCAGAAATACAAGATAAAGCAGGAGAAGATTTCTAATTTCCATGCTGCTAGCAGGCACGTGGAAAGCTAAATGTTGTTTAAGAATAGGTTGTTGTTTTAAATCTGCTCCCTTATACTTACATTTATTTACTTATATGTGAACTGATTTCTGCGGCTCCATAATTGCATTAGTAATAAGATCATTTTGTTTATCACCAACATTTTTTTAAAAAATGGTACATGTCACAGCCTGTCTTAGACAATTTCACTAAGGATGCATTGCTAACAGATATCTCCCAGTCCCTCTGGAGCCAGGGGAACTTTAATTCTATACATGACGACTAGGATGTTGCCACTCGTCTAAGTAAGAAGCACTTCCTGCCTCTTTCTCACACTCAACTATTGCTTATCCCCTTTGATTTCCCAAAGTCTTGTGTTTGGGCTGTTTTTCTTCAGAAAACACATGGGGGCTCAAATAATTGAATGCATCTCCCTACAAAAATTCCCTTGAAAATAAGATGTCGAGGATAACATTCTTTCTGACATCTAGCCTTTTGGCTATAGGATATTTTGTTTGAGTAGAGTGAGAAATGGAGCACTGAGCAGTTTCCTATAGCCCAGACAGAGGTTTACCACTTCGGCAAGAGCTATGTGTTTGTGTCAGAAGCGCAAAGCAATAACTGCATTTGAATGTTGTGGTTTGTTTTGTATTAGGCTGATCATATTTAGATGACAGTACCAGGTGGCGGGGGGGGGGGGTAGCTTGTAACTATTCAAAATATTTTCTGCTCATGCTGTCTCTTAAACCACTGAGCTCTTTCCTTAACCCACCATATTATTATGTACCCTTTTCCCTCTGGCTCTTCTCTTTCTCTCTAAGCTGTCATTTTGTAACTAGCACAAACTGGTGGATCCCCGTGGCCTCGCTTAAAATACGCATTCAGAACTTGGGACAGCTATACAGATGCAAATAGTTTTAAGTGCATTTTAAGTGCATTATACAAGACGGCGATGGTGAGCTAATGGGAAATTCAATACAGTTGCACTCTGGTTACGAAGGGACGCGGGTGGTACTGTGGGTTAAGTCACAGAGCCTAGGACTTGCCAATCAGAAGGTCCCCGCGATGGGGTGAGCTCCCGTTGCTCAGTCCCCGCGATGGGGTGAGCTCCCGTTGCTCAGTCCCAGCTCCTGCCAACCTAGCAGTTCGAAAGCATGTCAAAGTGCAAGTAGATAAATAGGTACCGCTCCAGCAGGAAAGTAAATGGCATTTACGTGTGCTGCTCTGGTTCGCCAGAAGCAGCTTAGTCATGCTGGCCACATGACCTCGAAGCTGTCTGCAGACAAACGCCGGCTCCCTCGCCCAGTAAAGCGAGATGAGTGCCGCAACCCCAGAGTCGGTCACGACTGGACCTAATGGTCAGGGGTCCCTTTTCCTTTACCTTACTCTGGTTACGAACTTAATGCATTATGGAGGTCCGCCCTTAAGCTGAAACTGTTATTATCCTGGGGTGCACTTTCGCTAACGGGGTCTTCCGCTGTGCGCGCCCCTCTCGTGCACGATTTCTGTTTGCATCCTGGGGCAAAGTTCGCAACCAGGAGCAGCTCCTCCCGGGTTAGTGGAGCTCGTAACCAGAAGCGTTCGTAACCAGAGGTACCACTGTATATATTTTTAAATGTTTTTTAAAAGCATTTTCACAGTGTTTTATTATATATGTCTAGATTCAGCTCTTATCCTTCTTATGTTTCTCTTCATTGTTTAGGCTATGGGACATTTTCCTATCTAGCTTCATTGTGGCTGCATCCCTTTTTCTTGAAAAAGCTGTTGCTCTTCCACACTTTTTGATGGGTCTTAGGTAGTGCTATGCTGCTCTGTTCCTAAGTGATAAAGAATCTGCTGCTACTCTGACCACTTGGTTGAGATTGTCACTGACCAGGCTTGTTTGCTAGTAGCTCTATTATTTTCATGGTGGTCCTTTTGTTTATGCTTGGAATTCTGCTTTGCAGCCTCATACCTTATTTGGTTCAAGCCCACCCCCACCATAAAAAACTCCGGGTAACATCCCAAGCCCACTCAGCATTTAGCAATCAAATTTAATTAAAACATACCTGCATTTCCAAGATATGGAGGTCCAAAGCCAGCATAGTTTTGCCCCTGAGGTCCATCAGTTATTTATAAGGATTCCCAATAACAGTTATCCAAATGTTACCTTCCTTTCCGGTCTCCCATCAGAATCTTTTAAGTTGCTGGGTCTCACAAAGGCCTAGTCTGAAGCTAAGTGATTTAAGGATTTATGATATGGTACAATCTGACGATCAACCATACAAAGCTTGCCTTGCTATTAAAAAAATCAAAAGCTCATTCTAGGAATGGTTTTCCTCTTCCACAGTCTGCTTTGGCAGTGCCTCATTCACCAAACAAAGAGCTTTTGTCTCATTTTGATGAGAACTTTCTTCTTTTTTGCATGCAAGATTAATGGAAGGGTTTGTTACATGTCAGACTATTTTGCTGCCAGTATGGATGCTCGTCTGTTAGCATGTGCTGTGACTGCCAGCATTCTATATCCAGAATTAATAACAAAAGACTTAAAGCAATAAATATATTTTGGGTACCATTTTTTTGGTTTTGCTACTTTTAATATTTTTAAAGCGTTTATCCAACAGAAAAGCATAGGTTATGAAAAGCTATCATAACTGTAAGTGGAACCCTATCAGTATCTGGTCCAATATCCTGGTCTCACAGTAACCAGTTAGATGCCTGTGGGAAGCCTGCAAGCAGAAGCTGAGGGCTGCAGAACTCTCTTTGCTTATGATACCTAGCACCTGGTATCCAGAGGCGTAATGCCTCTGTTAGTGGAGGTAGAACGTAGCCATTGTGGCCTGTAGCCATTGATAGGCGTATTCTCCACGAATTTGCCTAATTTCATTTTAAAGACATTCTTTAGTCCAAGTCAATGACCACAATAATGCCTTGTGGTAGGGAATTTCACAGTTTAACTATATTCTGTGTCAAAAAATACTTTATCCACATATGCCAATCGAATAGCTTTTCTAGTTGCAGAAACGTATGCTAGAAATCTTAGTTTTCTTGTTATTGTTCCTTAAATCATTTTTATGTATCACTTAAAAAGCCACATTCCTCTATACCTGGTTTGGATTATGTGTATTTCTCCTTCTGCAGTGGCATAACCAACGAATCACTGTTTGAAGACTAGTACATAGTGTTTATTTTAAGATATTCAGATGTATGATACTTCATGTGTGCGTATATGTGCAGCCGATTGAAGCAATGTTTCTTTTTGATAATATGTATCACACAGTAATTCTTAAATCTACTCAGTGCAACAGAGACATTGTAAAACCAGATGCAGATGTATATGGACTGTGAGTCAGCGGCTCTGCCAATATTTTTGTTGCTGTTCACAATGGCGAGGTAATTGCATTATCAATCTTGTTAGTCTAGGGGCATCTAGGGCTTCGTTCTCGCTTTGACTGTGTGGGGGCTCATGTCCAAATGCTGCACAAGCCCATGGCAGCAGGGAGAAGAGGGCCCTAAAAAAATGCATAGGAGGGATCGTAGCTCAGTGATAGAGCATTGATTGCAGAGGGCCCCAGTTCACTCCTGGAATCTTTACTCAGATTAGATTGAGGACTAACAGTTGCTGAGAATCAAAAAGAGGAAAGTGCTAGTGCTTTTGTGCCCTGTTTTAAACATAGGCTTGTGGCTAGCCATTGTGAGGACAGTGGGACTAGATATGGAACTTTAGTCTGAGGTGAAGAGTGGTTCTTGTGTTATTATATTCTTACAGCAGGTGCTGTGAAAAGCCTCTGCTTGAGACCTCGAAGAGTTGCTGTCAGATTGTTTTATTTGTTTAAAATACTTATATTCTGTGTATACAAACTGATGTACAGATGTAGAGCTCCTTCATAGGCTGGCTGTATGCACAAATAGAAGGAATGTGGCCACTGTGCATTACAGGTAGTTGAGAACAGGGCTAGCACTTGTTATTTCACTCTATATGTGTCTAAACTCTACTATCAACACAGTTCTGAGCAACCTTAAGAACAAAATCCATTTTTTTAAATTGCCTTATAAATAAATTGAGCAGGAGTATATTGTTGCTTGTTGCCTTTGGCCTTACTGTGAAGGAATTTTTGAAAAAATGATTAGTTGGGCTATTTTCAATGTGTGATCTTTAGTGTTCCAACCCCAAGGAGGGGAAAAGTTGCTCCCAGTTTCTTGCAATCAAGTGCTAAGCAAAGCCATCCTTGAGTTTGTTTGGAAAGGAGCTGAAATATGTCTTGTCTGAGAATGCAGCAACACCTGTATGTAAACTTTCAAGAATGTCTGCTTGAGAGGTGAAAATTATGAGGAGAGATGGATGAAAGCAGAAGCAGTTCTAGTGATATGAATTTTAAGGAGTGCTTCACAGAAGGAAAGTATTCATGGCTTGAACTGAATCTTGTTTACATCCAAACCAGGCAGTTTTCATTAAATAGCTTTCTGATATGAGGTTTATGTCCTTAGCTTATAAACCAACTGTTGTGAAAAAGAAAAAGGAAAAGACATCAAAGCATCCTTAACCCCTCCCCTCCCAGGCACTACCGTTTGGCTTTTGGCCACAAAGCCTTTAACTGCAGGGTATTTAATTGCACTGTAGAAAGACGTGAATTCAAGAATGGATAAGGTGGCATTCTGCCCAGCTGAAAACTATAAAGCCAGTCTAACTGGGATAAAGAGCCACAAGTTAAATGCTGGACAATCAGTAAAAATGCCCCACACTTATTTTTATAACATAATTGCGTGCTTTATTGATATACACAGTAAAGCAGTATATAATACAATAAGTAAGGCATATATTTGGTGAAATTTGATATGTTGTGAAAAATGCAGTAAAACTGAAGTTTATAAAAATAATTAGTAAATGTTACAGTGTAGATGTTAGAACACAATAGATTATGATACCAAAGTAATAAACCAGTACTGGATAACAATGGTATAACATGCCAAATGATAGTTAGTTAGTTAGTCAGTTACACTGATAAATGTATTACAGTTTAATAGTTTGTGGATATAAGGAACATGAAATATTCCCAAAGAAATGCTTAAAAAGCAGCAATAAAGCTCTTAAAGTCTTTAAATACTTTAGACAGACTCACTTCAAAACTAATGTCTATGAAGGGGAAAAAATGAAAACCCTGATGAAAACAGCCGTGCACTCTTTATTAGTTTCCAAATGTTTAAAGAGAACTTTCAACTTAAAGGCATAAATGAACAAACCCCACCCCATAGATTCTGCACTTTCCTATGAGAATATGCAGGATGCTTATTAATGAATAAATGGTACAATCCAGCCTAGTATGGGTCAAGTGCCTACTCATGAGGTAATGGCCCCTCCCCTCAGCATGCATCCTTTTGGAAAAACATATCCCTGGGCAAGATGGAGAGCTTGGTGCCGGCAAACTTCCATTCACAATCATGTTTGAGGGAGACTGGTAGCAACAGGGCTCTTAGACCTCAGTGTGTGGGCACTGTGCTCACACCAGGATAGATTGCATCCAAAGTTCTTTAAAAAATATTTGAAAATGTACGTTTGGGGCTTCTTTTGCAAGCTATTAAATTTTTAAACTTCTTGTTGTTAAGATGATAAGACCTGTTCACACAATGGACAAGTGGTGATGATGTAATATCTTCTGTATATAATTGTCAGGAACACCACAAAACCAAAGTGAGGTAGAAATAACATGACTACCCATGTTTAATGTTAAAAATAAAATATTTTCCCCCAAGTTTAATTACACTTCGTACAAGAAGAGGTAACAGATTTTACTCTTGCAAAGTATTAATGTAGATTAGATTGATGAAATTCTATTTTCAGACAATGGAATTAAAGGCTGGCGGAAGGGAATGAAATGGTAAAGCTTTTGTTAACAGCACCTCAAAATTTTATAGTAGTAAACCTGAGGAGCTGTTATGTAACATCTATTTTCTGTTATCCCTCTCCTGAGTCATTGTTAATTGTGCGGTATTATTTGTAGAAAGACCTAGGGAGGAACAAAATTACTGGCTATTGTCTTGGATGACCAGCCTCCCATGAAGCAGTGTGGCTACTTTTAACTGTTGATAGAACTGAAGCTGATATAATTGCTCCATGCTATTTCCTGTTTAATTGAAATGTTGTGGCTCCTTGGAATTTGCTGCAAGGCAGATCTCTAGTGACCATTTTGTTTTTAAGAGACTAGGCAATTCCCAATTCTTAAAAATACTGCTACTATAACAATTAAAATTAAATATTAATAATATGAGTAATCAAACTTTCAGGATGGAAGCAGATCATAGGTCGGTCACTATCTGTATTCAAGTCCTCAACACACACACCCCTCAAAAAACAAAAACAAAAAAAAAACAACCCACAAAGATGCAGGGTATATCACTAAAGGTGGCATCGCAGGGTATAAAAGCAAATCAAGACTTCTGCTTTGAAGCATTAAGGTGCTGGCCAGTGTCAGAGGCAGAATACCGGATGATAAAGTCCAAAGGTATAATCCGGTGAGGCAATTCCTATTTTGTGTTTACTAACAACATTCGGGTTCATAGAAGTGGAGGAAACAGCAGGAGCAGAGAATACTGGTTCAATTTGTCTTTTTTATTGTTGCAAGCTCTGAAGATAGCATTTGTCATGTAATGTGCTCTTTCATATTATTGCCAACTAGCTGGATAAATTCCTGTAAGACTTAATTTCTACTTGGAAGGAGGTAGAAAAGCTACCTCTACTGGAAGTTCAGGACAATATTATTTTTTTAAGCCAGTGCTAGTCAGACGCAAAACAATGAGAAATGTATGTTAATAGTTTTGGTGTTTCAGAAATTCTCTCTTTGATTCATAAGGAAAAGAACACAGAACATGAATTATGTCTGATACAATTACAGAGCTCAAATGATGCTAAACAAATGCACTGCCTCTTTTTTTGTTTTTTATAGGGATTTATATAAACTTTTTTTATATAAAGCACACTTTGTTTACAATCTTTCTTTATAACGGTTATAAATTTTTTTAAACAACCCAAAATGCGTTCCATATAAAGAAATGGCAAGTTATTTAGCTATCAAGATTTTACATGTAGTTTTCTTATAATTTTTTTGTACAATTGCATAGACGTGTAAAACCTGCCATTGTTAACAAAACAATAACAGACTTAAGAAACTACTGAAATCTACAGTATAGTACCACTACCCTTCACAAAAATATAATTTGTTTTCATGTAAACTCTTACAGTCTAATCCTTTTGTCATATGAATATTATAAAAACCATGCGGGTACGCCTGAAGTTGTAAAACACATCTTCTATTCTAACACCTTGTTGTCGGTCATCATGGTCACTAACGTTTCCATTGCTCGGCCCAAGTCATCTGCCATGTGGAAAAGGCTGCCTACATTGTGGCCTGTAAAACAAAGAAAAAGATTTTACAGATGAAGCTGTCCTTGGTGTACTCCAACTGCTTTTGAAGATTGCCACACATACTTCTTAAAAGAAAATTGAGTTAGGTACCTTGATATAAAATGATACACACTTCCATGCAAGGACAATTGTCAATTATTAGTCATATACATATATATATTTGCAGAACCACTAGCAAAGCTGTGTGAAACCTGCAGAGCTTTTTAGCTAGCATCACACTAAATTCTTAAATGACAGACATAGCAAATCAATTTCAAAGGCACATGCATGAAAACCCTTGGCAAAAACTGCAAAATTAAATGTGCATGTGAAAGACTTTGCTACACAAGTGGTTGCAAATGAATCAATTAAAGTGAATAACAGCTAACCTGATCAATCATAATCAACCCAAACAGCTTGACTAGGGAACTTGCCAAAGCGCTAATTGATGTTAATGAGAGTAAGGTCCTGGACGAAACCTCCATTGGAGACCAAATTGAAGAGTTAAACCAACCTACATAAATTCACTGAATCTTTTAAAATACTGTTGCTAATGAAAGGAAGCTAGTTGCATGAACTCTATTATCAAGGGGGCAAGAAAAGCTGGATGTGCCAGGTTACGTTAGCTATTGTTAGCTACACTGCAGTAATACTCTTTTCATGATTTATGTTGTGAAGAAATCCCATTTGTTGGAATGTTTGCTTTTTAGCTAGGCTGTAACTTATCTGAATCCATTCCTAACAAAAATATATCTTTATAATATGCAAGTCATCACACTGCAAAGATAGCAGGCATAAAATGGGTGTACAGCAAATATTTTCTTTAATCAGTGTGTTTCTTTGCAGTTCTTCCAATCCTGGTTTTCAGACCACATTGGTGTCCTGCCCCAAATGGGAATGACTACAAGGCCAACAGAAATCCTCTCTTTTTCTAAGAATGCTTTTGTTCTGCTGGTTTACTGCTAAATGGGCAACACAAGAAGAGCAGCACTCTTTTGTGCTGTCCTTCTGTTCCCAACATTCAGGACGAACTATGATATCCTTCTGCAGTATTCTGCTTGCAGCTCTTTGAGATGGGTCATGTTCAGACACAGTCACATCTTGAATGAGTTAGGATTTGGGATGGAATTTTTACTTTCTCAAAGGGTCTAAAAACAAAGATTTAATGCAACAGAAATAAAGCAATAATAAAGCAAAAACTGAATTAAGCAATTATTACATATGCAGGTAACACGTTAGCATTTAAACAAAATAAAACTGAACTGTAAAGAGCTTTGGACAAATCAGACCTTTTTCCAGCTCTGAAAAGAAAACAAATTTTGTACCTGGCAGAATTAACCATAAAGGACCCTTGTCACTATGTGATTTACCTGTAGAGATGCTGGTAACTAGAGAAGAGCCACTGATAATGTTCTTAGCATTCAGGAATGTTTGCATGGAAGGTGATGGTGCTTACAGCTGTCGCCATAATCAACAAAGAACAACCAGTGGGCCACAGGATTGAAACTGGTGCTTAATTGTTTGTGTCTCTGAAGGCGATGGTGCAGAGCTAGTCTACAGGTTATGGCCATCCTGTGGAGGCTGCTTCAAATTGAGAGCTCATATGTGATTGGACCCTCCACTATACTGTAATGGTTCATCTACCCTGGCAAAGCAGCATAAATGATCCTTAGAATATTGATGGACTAGATTAGAGTAAAAGTGATAGTCATTTTTACAAAAGAAGGTAGAAACTAGCCTCTTTAAGCAGAGAACTGAACAACTCAAGAACTTTTGCCTTAGACTGTTAACCTGGCACCTTTACATGTACAGGCAATTCTTGTTTTGCGTGGGAGTTCCATGTGTAAGCCTGCTCCGTCCCTTTTTGTGATGTTTTGGGGCTACTTCCAGGTTTGGCACTGTGTGTGTGCGCGCACACGATTGCACATCATTAAGATGTGCCTAAACTGGGAGTTGCCTGTCTCACAGTGTGTGAAAGATGTTGTTTCCCCATCCCCAATACATATATAAGGCGCTGAAAGCAAAAAAAAATATTTTGTTTTGTTTTTTAAAAAGTAAATACACAATATCAGATGTTTTTTAAAAAAACCTTTTTGTTTAAACAGAAGAAATGTCACATATTTATATGCTTATATACAGCAGAACATCAAAGTAAAGGTATCACTTCTGGGTGGTAGCAGTAATTTGCCATATAGCTCCCTCCCATGGGAGGGCACTGTCTTTCTTGTACGGTACTTTGCTTTGAGGGAGCCCACAGTGCTGATATCTTAATCTGGGGCTAGCCAACAGTTGTGTATCATTAGATGACCCCCCTCCCTTCCCCAAATTTGTAATGTGGCAGTTAAGTTACATTTTGCCCCACCTCCTCACAGATAATATTGTGGATGGCAGCTTAATCATTATGGGTTTCCCAGTTGATGGAATGACTGCCATCAGACATAGCTGTGCACTGCATACAGCACACTTTGCCAAGCAGGTGTCTTCCAGATGTTTCAGACCACAGCTTCAGCATTAGATGGGAGAGGCAAGCTTCATCAGGCTTCTCCTGACCCTGAACTATGACGGCTGGTCATTATAAGATGGTTGGTGCCCAAGTTTTGATTTTGATTTTCCTTTTCCCTCCCTGTCCCCTTTTGCTTGAGTACTGTAATTTTTTAGAGTGCAAGCCTGGAAGTAGAGATTGTCTTGCTTTGGTTGTATGTAAGCTGCTCTGGAGGCATTTTGGGCTGAAGAGTATAGGGTACAAATGTGGCAAATAAATAAACACCTACCTAAATGGGAACAGATTTTAAAATGCTAGCTTCCTATATAAGAGAAATTGGCTTCATATTTGTCTAGCATAGATTCAAGAGTTGCAAGTGAATTTCTGAATGTTGAAGTCTTTTGTAAGGCTGTTCATCTTCCACCACATACATTGTTTGGATAACAGTTTAACATTCAAATCCTTCTGAAAATGCTTTTAAGATTCAGTTGTACTTTATAGAAAGTGAAAAAAAAATCTGTTTATCATTCTCTCTGCTCCTCAATCCCAGAGCATACAAACTTTTTCTGTGTCTTTGTATCATTAAAACCATTAACTTTAGCTCCATATATTCTTATAACCAACCTGTGAAGTAATTACAGTTGTGAGATTCAAAATGAGATAAAGGGTTGCCCAGTGCCACTTAGCAGAGTGCATAGGTGAACTGCATTTAATCTGTCTCTCCCACATGAAAATGCAGGATTTTGTTCACATTGGTTTCCATATCCTGTACTGCCTTAAACAGCATAGTGGGTGTTATCGACATTCTGTTTGGTGTAATGCTGAACTTGCAAACCAAAGGAATACTTTATTTATATCGCTTATATATCACAACCACTTCTTTTCCTATAAATACAATATTTTTAACCTGTATTGTAGCCAAGAACTTAAGATGGTCTCAGACTTTAATCTAAAGCCAGATAATAACTTCACACCTTACGAACCATAAAGATTTTATAGCAACATTTTCATCTTTATTCCCTTTGCCAAGTAAATGTCCTTTGGAAGGGCCTAACAGAGAAAAAGCATTCCTTCCAATTCTGATGTCAACTGAATGTTGAGAGACATTGCATATTAGACCACAACTGTTAAATGTACCTAGCAACACACATGCTGCGCCACAAACGCCAGACAAAAAAAGAGGATGCAGCCAACAAGAAGCTATTGCAGTAGGCATCAGACACACTAACCTCTCTCACTGGCTTTCCAGAGGCATTTCTTCCTTTAGTAAGAGAAGTAGTTTGGTATCAGAAAGAAAAAGGGAAAAACACAAATACAGAAATACTTCAGTGTTTATTCTGGAGCTGAATTCAGAGCATTGTTTTTTAAATAAGCCAAAAGACTACAGTGCATAAAAATGCATAAAATGTCCCTTGTAGGTCATCAATGTAAAGTAATAAAAATCCATATCTTCTGATGAAAATGCAGAGAGTCTGAGATAATAAATTTACTGGAAGAAAAATAATAGATTGGAATAGATTTGCTGATTAGTCATCATGCTTTGTTCTAAAATATTTTATTACCCACAGAAGATAGTATTTGATTTATTATTAAGAGTGATCCACCTTAGCACTGTTACATACCGAAAAACAATAAAACTTTTTCAAAACCAAATTAAGACTAACATGCACAAAGAATGTGATCTTAGCTGAAAACATTTCACACACCGTTAGTTCACTGTTGTAAAATAATAATATGCAGACTACATAATAGGTTGTTGAGCCATTAATATTGTATAGTATTTCTTCTAAAGGAAGGGGAGAGGTGATTCAATGCAGTAGACAGACAAATTTCTCTATATCTTTCTACTAAGGCTGGGCAATGCAGTGGAATCTTGGTTGTCGACCGCTTCGGAAGCAGAACAATTCAGAAGCCAAATGCTGACAACCCAGAAGTGAATGCTTCCGTTTTCGAATGCGCATCAGAGTCGAACAGCTTCCGAGGTGTGTTTCTCCATTTTTAAAAAGGAATTTGCCGAATGGAAGTCGAATGATCTTCTGGAACGGATTACGTTTGACAACCAAGGTTCCACTGTATCTGATTTTCAACATTGTGATACATCACCATATATCAATATATGACAATGTCTGAAATAGAATAAGGTGTGGAGAGAGAAGCAGCTGAGCGCTGAATTCTTGGATGTGTACTTCAAACTGGTTTGGGGCGATACATTGCCAGCCCTAGCCAAGACCACTGCTCTCTTTCCTTGCATTTTATTTGGAAGAAGAAGAAAAAACCCCTCAAACTTTTAAAAACTCCGGGAATGTACCAAAAACATAACAGAAATAGCAGCAAAGAGAGAGAGTTCCAAAGAAGTCCAGTGGGGCTACTCAGATGTAAGTTGTAAGCTAGGTAATGGGGGGGGATATTTCCAAGGCTGACTCCTCCCAAACCCAGTTTGTTCCTAGAAGCAGATTTCCAATTGCAACTAAAGAATAGAAGATCAACAAGTGGTGGGCAGGGGGGCGGGGAGCAAGAGACAAGATCACAGCACAGAGGCTTTGGCATGAGGAACAGTGTGCCAAGGTTCCAACCCAACCAGGAAATGCAGTTGATTGATTGTGTGCACCCCACCTCCCTCTGCAAGGTCTGGTGAACTGGATGCACACCCACACTTTCCTCCATTGTACCCATGAGGAGGGTGTTGGCTTTTTGCTCCCTCTTGGGACAACTTCCATTGCAATGCCCAGCCACGATCCCACCACATCGTGGCACAAAAGGAACAATGGGGCGGGATGGGTGGAGAAGGCTTGCAAGAGAGAGGGAGGGAGGGAGAGGAAAAAGAAAAGGCAGAAGAGAGAGGCGGAGAGAGAGAGAGAAATACAACAAGGGCTTGGTGAGAGAGATAGAGGGAGATACCTAGCCCAACAGAACAAACATAAGGATCCCGGGGGGAAACCAACAACCTCCCTCTGCCTACAGAGAAAACAGATTATAATTGGCTCTACTTAATTCTACTCCAAGGGAAGTGCGTGGTGCTGTGGTCTAAACCACTGAGCCTAGGGCTTGCCGATTGGCAGTTCAAACCCCCGCGACGGGGTGAGCTCCCGTTGTTCGGTCCCAGCTCCTGCCCACCTAGCAGTTCGAAAGCACCCCTAAGTGCAAGTAGATAAATAGGTAGTGCCCCGGCGGGAAGGTAAACGGCGTTTCCGTGCATTGCTCTGGTTCACCAGAAGCGGCTTAGTCATGCTGGCCACATGACCCAGAAAAACTGACTGTGGACAAATGTTGGTTCCCTCGGCCAGTAAAGTGAGATGACACCGCAACTCCAGAGTCGTCCGCGATTGGACTTAACTGTCAGGGGTCCTTTTACCTTTTCAATTCTACTCCATTTTCCTTCTTCCCTGGGCTACAGGGTGCAGAGCTGCTTTAGAGCTGGCTAGCAGCCCTTTACTTGACAGTAAAATGTTTTTTTTTTTTTTTTACAGTACTCTGATAAGCAGCAGGCAAGGACTTCAGCAACTGCTTGCACCCCGGTGGGCATTTGCAATGTATTGCAAGGTCAAAAATAATGCAACGGTTATTGCAATCTGGGCTTTAAACTGGTTTTCAATTATGTATCAATAAATCACACACCCCTAATTTCAACTTAGCAATTTTCTTTGTTCGGTTAAATTGCCCTGTCATTGCAGTTTGACACCTATGTCCAGAAACTGTGGTACAGATGGAATTTATAAGCAATCTTCCATTTGAATCATTTTGATTATAAATTTCATGAATAAATTAAACAGCTAAATGTTTTCAGCAGGAAAATACATAACATTAAAAACAAAACGTATTAAAGCCAAATCAAATGCACACATACTACTTGTCACAACCATCATAAAAATGAAATAATTAAATAAAATAGTGAAGCAGGCTAGAAATAATCATAGCTGAATAAGTCATCACCATTTCAATAGTCACTCTACTCTTGACATATGGAGAGCATATAGGATAGATCTAACAGTCAAGAAGAATAACAACAAATTATTTTTCACAATTAATATGGAGACATTGTCTGAGACACTGCTAACATGAAGGATCCCCCCAAATCCTCATGAATATGCCAACATCCTCATTAGTCATGCCTATTACATTAGTTAGGACTCACTTAAGCCCCATTGATTTCTACACAACTCCAGTAGCATTAATTTTCTTGGGAATGGGGCTAAGAAGTAGTACTTAGTTCTAAGGATACCACCAGTGCTTTTTTTCCTGAGGGGGTGCAGGGGTACACATACCCCCTAAACATTTTGTGAATCTAAGTTTGGCCTCATTGTGGGGCAGTATTTCAATGTGAGTAGGAAAATGAGAGTACCTGTAAACATTTTTTTTAAGAAAAAAAGCACTGGATACCACCATTTCTTTTAAACATTCCTCACAGCTTAGTCAAAAATTTGATTGTTCAGCTTACATTACATTTCATTGTCATTCTTTTGCTAAAATGAACAAGGTCTCAATCAAATACATACAAAACTCCCATCAGACTTAGCAGTTTGTCCACAAGTGTAGTGTGAAAGCAATTTACTCTGTGACCTATTATCTTGCAGGGTTTAATAAACCACTAAGGTGGTATTTAATACTATATTTCCACCATGTCAGACCTCTAGCTTTGACATCTGTTTTGAGTTAGCACAGCAGCTGTGGAAAACAGCTGCAGCTACTATGAATTTGCTTTGAGCAGCATGTTAAAGGGAATGTGGATGGGACTGTACAGTTTATGAGAAAGAAAATTCCTTAAGGACAGCAATCATCAGATTCTCAGCAGAAATTCCCACTTTTAGCACCAACCTTCAGCTTTGCAGCAAGTGCAGAGATTATTCTATAATGTTTAAGCTTTCAGCTATTCTTTGCAGTTTTAAAAGTTAAAACAAGAGAAAAACTATATAGACATCTGCATTTTTTCCTCCAAAGATCTGTTTGCGTAGGTCAGACATACACTAACTTTGTCTACATAAGGCATTATTTCTTTTTATAAAGGTAAAGGGACCCCTGACCATTAAGTCCAGTCATGGACGACTCTGGGGTTGCGGCACTCATCTTGCTTTACTGGCCGAGGGAGCCAACGTTTGTCCGCAGACAGTTTTTCTGGGCCGTGTGACCAGCATGACTAAGCAACTTCTGGCGAAACCAGAGCAGCGCACGGAAACACAGTTTACCTTCCCGCCGGGGCACTACCTATTTATCTACTTGCACTTTGACGTGCTTTCGAACTGCTAGGTGGGCAGGAGCTGGGACCAAACTACGGGAGCTCACCATGTCGCGGGGATTCAAACCGCTGACCTTCTGATTGGCGAGCCCAAGAGGCTCTGTGGTTTAGAATTTCTTTTATAAGAAATTTATAATAAAATTTCTGTTTATAAGAAAGGCTAAAAACATAGTTGAATAGAGAGAAGGAAAACCTGATGCCATCAGTGTGTAACTCTTAACATTTAAACTGCATCAATTAATCATCAGTATAATACCTTCCTGAGGTTGAACCTATCAGAGATTATTTCCCAATTTATTTGTAATGGAAAGCCTATAGAATACTTTCCCAGTGAGATATATTTCCACATCATACTGGGAATTCTTGGCCGGCTTCCTACTTAGCATACATAGCAAGTTCTTTCACTGATCCATCATTACTAGCTGCAGAATTATCCAGGCAAACAACACAATGAGAATGTAACATCTGTGTTTTACTTCATTTTTGCATTAAGCAACAATGCCAGAAAAACAGTTTTGTATAACTTGCACATTTGCAGGAAGTTTCGTTTTTTGAAGTGATTAGGTAGTGCAAGAGAATATAGTGTCTTTGCTTCTGTTCTTCACACAAATACATTTCATTAACATCTCTATTTAGTATTCAGCTAAGGTATACTCAGGCATACTGAAGTTAATGAATGTGACTAACTTAGGTTCATTAATTTTAATGGGTCTACTCTAAGTAAAACTTAGTTGAATACTGTCCTCTATCTTTTCAGCAGAGGTGATTTCCCAAGAACGCTTGATGCTTGATACACCGTGAAAACTGAAGTAAGTTGAGCACCACCAACATTCCATGAACTCCAGGGTACCATATTCAACCTAATATAACTCTTCCCAAGGAGGATATGTAGTATTCACATGAAATTCTCTATTAGATAAGATTGCTTCAGTTGGGAGAGAGAATACACACGTACCTGAATATACAGGTAGGACGAAAGCACACAATGGTCTCTCTGTTGTACAGCAGGGCAGAATCCACAGTAAGAATATAAATATATTTTCTTAATATGTATATTAAGATATATAAATTCCATACAAACAGCTACCGTTGTGTACCTTGGGCAGATGTACTAAATGTCTTTGAAATGTCTGACTTGGGTTCATCTAGGTCAGGCATAGATGCATACTTAATACAACCCCCAGCCCTATCTGGCTCTTGGAACTCTGCTCAGGCCACTTTGCATTTTTGTGTGGATTGAGAGGGGTGTGTTTTTAGAAATCTTAGGGAGGAATTCAACGTAGCATTATGGTAATCATTCTGCCAGCACAAGCTCTGGTCCACTCAGAGGTTATAAAAGCCAGCTGTGTGGTGCTGGAGGCACTGCAGTCTTCACTGGATTCCCCCTGCCTTTGTTTTATTGTTTGAATGGGCTGACTAGTGGGGCAGGCATGCCCATGCTTGACCTTGCTATGGAAATAATTTGGTTGCTGTATTTGGGACCAGGGAGGAATTTGCCTTGTGGACAAATTGGACCCACCTGTGGATTTTGCCATCACAACTTTAGTCCTGGTGGGGGAGGCCCATTGCCGTGGGAGCCTGGGAGGAACTTTTTGTCCAGATACCCATCTCAGGAGCTGAAGGGACTTAGCATCTCCATCTGGTAACCCAAAGGGTTTCCTGGATATGGTGCATGTCAGAGGATGACCTGTGACAGCAGTCAACCCCTACTTATTCACCAATCAGTTGGTGGGCTAATTGATTTAAGGATACACACCCAAAGCCTACCTTCAAACCTGCTTACATCTGTAATCACTAGAAGTTGTGGCCTTGATCCCAATACTGGTTTTTGTCTTCTTTGTGCATGCCCCACCCCCAGCTTCACTTTGCTTGGGCCCACAATAGTTACCTTTCAGTAGGCATAGCGAGAAAACCATTTAGTACTAGTGTTGGTCATACAACCTATTTGTAGCATCTGCTTACATGGTGAGAAGTATTTTGTCTCATAGCTGCTGCTAATCAAAAATCTTGAGCAAAAGAGATGTATCACCCCACAAGTGGCCAAATTGTTGTATGCCCAATTTGATAAATCTCTACCTTGATAAATATATTCATTCACAACCAGCAATTGCAAAATATTAACAATTGCAGTCAAACTAATTATCAATCAGTGCACTACCTTCCAAATTTTGAATATTACAAATATTTTACATTTCAAGGGGCAACCCTCAAACTTTTTGTGCCATCCCAATGCATTAAAATGACCTGAGTGCACGGGACGTTAGAATGACCTCACTTTCATTCAATTTGCATTCTATTTTTAATCCTGCAAGATTATCTAAAGCATTATTACCATAGCCATTCAACAGTAGCTGAGAAATTAGGGCCTGACAACTAGTTTCATGTTAATCTTTTTTTTGGGGGGGGGAATACTATTTCTAAGTTTTTAGACCAACCTATGATCTATTCGAGGAATGGCAGAGCACTAAAAACTTGGCATTTTATTTTGCTGTATTTTCTCTTAGGGTAATGAAACAGGTTGAAACAGCTTTTTCTTTATTATAAAAATGTTTTCAGAGCTATTCATTGCTTTGCCCACAATTTCAAAGAAACACAGTTCTATAAGATTAACACTCCATTCATTGAGTTTGTTGTACCACCCTTTAAAAAAGATGGTGCTACTTAGAAGAGGTTTCATAAAGGGTAGACTGGATATGCTATCCTCAAGAAAAAATACTCAGGGCAGCTGAAACAGAACTATGTACTATTTAACACACAGCACAGTGTTTCATTAGAACATTTGCCTGGGGAGCAGCTTTTCAGAGACAGGTTTAAAATTACTCCACATAAACATCCATCAAGAAATAAAATACAGTCTCCTTTAACCTTTTTTCATGGCACTATAATGTGGTAGCCAGATTCAGCAATGACCTTTTCTTGAGCATTAAACATTTCTTGGAAATATTAAACATTTCTTGGAAACATTATTCAAATACTATCTGTGCTCTGTTTTGACAAAGAAAGAAAATGTTAGAAACATAAATTTTAAAGAGGTTCCAACCTCTGAAGGCACAGAGCCCTAAACCCTCACCTACTCCGATTAAATGAAAGAGCATATTCTTTTTACCTTATGTCTGGCTGTAATATATTTGGGTTAAGTTCTGCTTCTAGCACCAGAGTGGGGAAAAGAAATGTTTCAGAGTTGTAAAAATGGAATAGAGTGCAGATACAGCAATTCTGAGAAAGAGTTGTGAAAAGAGAAAACCTAAGCCAAAAATCCTCTTATGGAGGTTGTAGTTTGTGGGCCAGTGCCTATAGTCTGGTTACTATCTGAATGTATAAAAAGGTAGTCTTAAAAAGGTAGCTTATGACCCCAGTAATTTTATCATTGTAATAGTGATGCTGTCCAATATTATTCTCCTATTTTTTTTGTTAATGCTGATGCTACCAATCACCAGTGGGTTTGCTAATTTTTCTTGGGTCATAGACTTTTGTTTACTCACCTCCGATGGTACTTAATCCCCTTTTCTGGCCTATAGACAACTGAAGCACCTTTGAATGTGCAAATTTCCCCCCTGAATTGAAATGAATTAGTCATCCCAGAAGTACAGAGATCCGTCTGCACATCTGAGCACACACCGAAATCCCAGTAATACCGGTAATGCTATTGTACTATGGAGATTCTTTTTCTACTGCTAGCATTTCAGAGCAAGAATTGTTTGCGGCTAAATATGCTTATGTATACAGGTTTTAGGAGAAAAAATGTGTTAGATTATTCTCTTACAACACTTGCACCTTTCACCTGTGGAACAGTCTGTGAACATGATACTGAGCTGCAAGTAAGATGCACAACATATAATTAACTGTTGGTCTTTGCTTCTGAACACAAAAGCTTACCTCTTGTACTTGGGAAAGAATTGTTGAGCTGTTCCATGACCTCTTCTAACCCTGTGCTTGTGTCCTGGGGAGGACTGAGCAGATCATCCTCACCTAAAAAAACAAAAGCAGAAGGACATTCCTTTTAACAAGAGCCATTAAAAAGTACTTGCTTCATAAATACTGCCGCTGGTTACAGTTTATGACCCTTAACCATTCATTTAGGACTCTGCAAGGTTCAGTTTGCAGTATTTCACCCTATTTAAATCCTGTTTAAAAAATCCTCCTGGCTAACAATTCAAAAGAAATTTTAATATATATGCATACACATGTACATTCCTTCTTCTTTTTCTAAATTATAAAGCTTCTTCCATTTATGAAGTAATGTAGCCCTGTGAGAGTAAAATAAATTATTTCAAAAGTCCTAAATGTCTATACTAAAAATGGTAAAAGTAATTGCTAGAAAGAATGAGAGCTTCCTTTATTCCATTACCACAACTAGATTTTGTAGTTGTGTGCTGCATTTCAATGGTGATATGGCGAGACAGGAAATGTGTTTCTAACCAAGTAAATCAGAGCTATTAGCATTAATAGTTTTGACAACTTAATTGCATCAGATAAAAGCTGCAGAAAGATTGATTTTTACTATGAAAAGCCATTTGAAATGTTTGACATGGCAGAATACACTTGCCCCCTTGAGTAAGTTCTATGACCCAATAACAAAGCAGGGCAGAAATGTAGAGTTCAGATATCACAGTAGGTTTCCCTGAGAATTTTAGCATTACTGCTTCTCAATTTTTTAGGCTAATTTGTACACTGAGAGAAGGAAACTGCCAAATGTACAGAGTTTACATGTTGGATATTATAGAAGTGCTTGTAAAACATAAAGTAAGACTATTCTTTTAACATCTGCAAACCACAAAATAGTTAATTCAGAAGAAGCTGATTAACTGGTTAAACTCAATGAAAGTGTTATGAATCAGAGCTAATCTAGCCCAACCCCTGCCGAGGCAGAAAGTGCCTTGTGGAAACCATCATATCTCTCATCACATAAACCAGCCATATTTCAGTGCTTCCTCTGTTTTTTGCCCTTTTGGGCAACTTGTAATGGCTTGGAGAAAAAGCATTCTTAACTGCTGCAGACGAGCAACCTGCATGGAGACCACCTCAGTGTGGAACAACTTAATGCAACTATTATGAGGCGGCATTCTCAGACCTATTCAGTCAATAGGAATAAGACTGCAATTTGAAGATTTGTTTTTGAAACAACAAAGACGGGACTAATTCAACTGTTGTGCCAGCAAAATCCAGTGTTAACAGTGATGTATCACATACAGTACATGGCCACTGGAAACAAAACAGAGCAGTGAAAGTGTTCACTGACTGAAGAATAAATTGCCTCAGATAGTAGTTCAGCTAGGGTGCTGATTGGAAGATTGAGCTTATTTTAAACCAATGTCCTGAACATGGTTTAAATCATGTTTTTTGAACATGATTCACAAAGAGCAGAAGATCACTGTAAAAATAAATGAATAAGCAGTGACTAATGCTTATATTAATAAGAAATTGGTAACTAGTTTCTGCTTTTTTGGATTTCCTCAGATATATCTTCAAAAAGAAAGGAACCACTTGAAGCTATTAAGATGTATTCAACATTTTTAGGAATACCAAATGCTGATGCAAACCTCATATTAATAACTAATTCCTATTATTTCAGTACAGAAAAAATAGGGGACTGGAACATAATATTTTTTGCTTATAATTTCTTTGATTTTCAAATTTGACTTAAAGATCATTAGTACAGATTTTGAGAAGAAACTGTACTGTATTAGGATTTATCTGTTTATCCATACAGAAACACAGATGCTCATTGTTTTTCCAGAGTGGTAATTTATAGCCCAGCTACTGTTGTTCATTTATTATGAGGGAACCAAATGTCTTCCCCTTATTACTGCTTTAAGTTTAATTTTAGATTAGTTTCCAGCATTTAACTAAAACTGCCAAAGCAGCTTACATGTAGTGAATTTGAGAGATGGGCTTAGACCGTAAAAAGGTACACTGATTATGAACTGAGCAAAACTTGTCTTCTCTAAACTTCCAACATCTAGTGCCCCCAGACCTCTCTTGTGTCAGTTTCACCTTTGCTGCTTCCTTCCAGAGCTTGACTAGGGAAGGAAGACCAGGGAAGCTGGGCTGGCAAAGGAACCATATTTTCTTTCCCATTGTTTCAGAGCATCAAAATAGCAATGAGAACCTCAAAATCTGTAATATTATTTGCCCAAGTCAGAACAAATTATTTCAGAGTTCCAAGTGGTGATGTGGCTTTTTGAGCATGCTCAGATGTTTTTATTTTGTTGGTGGGTACTTTAATAAAAAGCAGACCTCTCCTGTTCCTAACCTTCTCTCTTGCCAATTTCCATTCTCCTCTACTTTGCAAGCTAAGGTTGCGAAAGGGAAAAGAGGAACACAGCTACCAAATTTCAAAAGACTTTTCACAGAAAAATCTCAGAAAAAAAACTCCCAGGCCAATTCTAAATGAAGATAGGGAAGTATGCTCACCTCTACCCACAAAATTATTAAAATTAAAATTCAACTACACACTTAAAATATAAACAATGAAACAATAATGGAGTCTTCAAGCAGAAGCTGTACAGCCATCTTGTTGGCAGTGTTTTAGCTCTGGATTTCTTGCACTGAGTAGGGAATTAGACTACATGGCCTACAAGCTCTCCACCCCCAATTATAAAGTCTGAATTTCAAATCCGTTAACAAATTATTGTTCAGAGGATTTTGTAGCTTTATAAACTGCTTGAAATCTACCTGTACCCTCATTCTGCATCACTCCTTGGACAACAGCAGCACATAAGAGCACTATTTCACTTAAGACTAATTGATAGAGCCCTACCAACATGGTGCTCCCCTTATAGAAAGCCTTATATCACAAAATTAGTGAATTGAATGTGTCTCAATCATATATTTTGTGGTAGCTTGCATATATAGTTCACAAAGTTCCAGGAAAAATTACAGCTCCCTATAGATTTCACAGTCAAAGAGTTTTTCTCTCATACCTGAAAATAAGCAACAAACATGTGGCTGCTTCAGTAACCCATAACAAAAGGGTACGTGTTCTGTCTGTAATAAAGAAGCTAGCAAGATTTCCCATTACCCAGATAGGAGACTAAAACCGTTGCTCACCTCTGTAGCAAGCCAGGTATGGAGTCACCAGGTCCATTTGTGCTGGGATTTTTGCCCGTAAATCTTTTGTAATATACACAATACAGAATCTTTTGGCACCTTAAACATGATTGATTGATTGATTGATTGATTGATCGATCGATCGATCATAATATTTATGTTGTAATATACTGAATAATAAAGGGTCACTGGGCTTTTATTAGAAAGATAGTGCTAAATAGCTTCACACATAGAACAAACATGATTCTTCCTAACTAAATGAATGTAATTTTCTTGTAATTACTGCGAAACACCCTGTTCATTCTCAAATCCTCAGGTATAATAATATTTATACAAACATCTAAAGTAGCTATCTAATTACCTATCATGTTAAACAGAATTACTATTTAGCCAAGGCTAACCATTATGCATAATAAAAATGCTTATAAATGAGACACCAGATGGGAATAGCTTTGCTAGAAATATCTTGCTGAATTCCATTTGTCTGAGCACTAGCAGTGTACATTATTTATGTGATGTGTTTATGGGTTGATATACAATAAAATTTCTCAAGGCGGCTCACAACAAGAAGATAAAATGTTTGTTTTTAGACCATTGTCCAATGCAGCCTCACATACAATATACAGTATAGTCCAAATCTGAAATTACCAGGGCATAGCGGTCCATAAAAGCACCTCAAAAAGCAACAGAAAAATAAAAGAACATCACTGAACCAGGCTTTGTAGTTAAGTTCTGCATGTAAGTGAGGATTTTTTATTGAATTATCTTCTAGCAATCCGAGTCTCAATGGCCCTACTTGCCACAATAGGGTCAAATATTTTAACTCCTGTTTATTAATTCAGCTTGTGTTTGTGTACCTCGTGTCAAATGATTTACCTTCACTGCTGTCGGCTACATTAAGTGAACAACTATGAAAATAGCCAAAATGCCATTTGTGGGATTTATTTTTCATTTGTTATACTTTCATTAATACCAATCCAATTTTTGCAGCACAATAGCCTATTTCTATCAAATGAAAAGGTAGAAACCTGGTTTTGTGGTGTCTCAGTTTGTGGAGGGATAAAAGTAGTGGTACTTTGTTACTGTTGTTGCTGTTTTTAAGTTGAGGGATGTGTGACCCTTTGCCAGATAGTGGAGTGCATTAAGGAATGCCCACCTCGCCATTACTGTGGCAACTCAGGGTAGCTTTCCTTGTATTCACCATTTAAGGGCCACAGGAAGACTCTTGTGTTTGAATTTTTATTTTACACTCAGCAAAGCACACTCCACAGTAATAAAATAGATTTTTAAGAAGTCTACAAAAGGCAGACAAGAGTGTGTTGGTCAAATCACAGACTGAATCTTCAGGGCTGTGAGCTTTGTGTAGTCACACTCCATGTGGAATGGAATAAAAGGAAGACATGATGACTGTTCTTTCTGGCAACATGTTTCCATTGGAGTGCCAAGAAAAATGTGATGCCCACATACAGGAATGCTAGATTTAAGAAAGAAATTGGGATCCCTTACAACAGAGATGGGGAATCTGACTTTACAGATGTAGTTGAACTACAACTCCCATCATCCCTCAATGCTGACAGTGCTGATGGAAGTCCAACATTTGGACAGCCAAAAGTTCCCTGAATGCTCTAAAACAGTTAACATGTAACCATATACTGTGCATGAAATCCTGATTATCTGAAAAAGGCCATGTTAGCTACTGATATAATATGAAATTTGAATATAAATTGCAAACAATCCTCATTTTAAAATAGTCTTAGTTGTGTTATCTTACCCATAGATTCTGAAGTCTGACTCCCAACTACGCGGAGAAGCATTGGCTGATTACTATCTGACCTCTGTAACGAGGTAGGAGAAGACTGAGTTGTACCATTCACCTTGGCATCCACTTGAGGCTGAAACACCAGAAGGTAATATAATAGTTATCCTACAGATAGTGGGTTGGCTAATTACGAACACTATAATCCTATACAGCAGGGATAGGGCACCTCTCTCTCTCTGTTTTTACCTCTGCCCGGTAGGCTGCCATGGGAGGGACGAACCACTCTTGACAGAGATCTGAACTCATCTCCACCTTTCATCACCCCTATCTGTTTGGGCTCCCCACCTTCTCACTCGCCACCTCTCCCTCTTGACTCACCTCACCTGCATGAAATTAGGCCTAGGACTGTATGCAGCCAAAGGGCCACAGGTTGTCCACTTCTGCCGTACAGATTTACTCAGAAGTAAATCTCACTGAGTTTAATGAGACTTTCCCCAAAGTAACAGAGAACAGAATTGCAGCCAAAGTCTGCAGTAATGCCATCATGTTTGCATTTATATTTGTGATACATTCAGTGTAAACAAAAGTTACTAAATAAAGAGACGAACCTATGTACAGACAGCTTGAAGCTGCTGTAAGGTTCAAGCCATATTTGTTTAGTGATCATACACCTGTATGGAACTCACCTGTTCCAGCAGCTGCCTCAACCTGTGCAGCTGTGATTCCAGCTGTTTGTTGTGATCCTCCAGGATTTGCATCCTGGCTTCTAGGCGGCCTTTGTGCTGACGAAGCAGCTTGGCTTCTGCAATGAGTTCAGCATCTCGCGGACTCTGGGGTGAAATGGGCATCATCTCAGGTGGGGATGGCAGTGGAGACAGTCCTTTGTTATCATGTTGCTGCTTTAATCGATCATATTCTGCTTGGAGGTTTCTATTGAAAATGGGGAAGAAGTGAGACTTTAGCACCTTTATGAATGCACATCTTTTCCATTTTGTAGCTGGAATGCCAGACATTATTGCCTAATCTTGCAGATTAGATTTGGGGTCCAATCCCTTTTAAGGGCTTCAGAACAAAAAGTTTGCTGATACAACTCTTGAACTGGAGATGAATGAGAGTTCCTGCCTTAGGTTGTTGAAAAGTTGTTATATTGCATTATTATAAAATGCCGTGGTTAAATTTTCAATTCAAAAGGCCTGTTCTTTTGTTTCTCATAAGTGCACAAGACGTTTGCATTTATTCAAAACCCATGCATTCTAAGCCTACATGGTTTACAACAAATTGGACAAGTTTAGATTCCAGTCTGATGAAATCATTAAAGTCAAACTTGTTTATGTATGGACTGGTCACTTTTTCAGTGCTGGAAGGAATAATCAAACAATATAACTAGGAATATCTTCCTTATTCCAAGTGCTAGTTAAGGAAAAAGAAGTCATCCAAAGAATCATTGCTTACATGAATATTTCTGTATCAGACTCTTAGAAGACAAAAATAAATTCTCTCAGTATATTGCACAAAGCTCTGGAGAGCAATCTTAAGCCAGTGTGAGCGGATAAAAAGAAACACAGACCTAGTGAGCATTGCTTATGTCAGTCAGAATTAGCGTGTTTAAAAAAACCAAACCCTTCTGAAAATATATAGATGTAGAAGGGAGAGCAGGGAGATAAATGTATAATCCTTTCAAAATGAGTAAGTGCACAGCAACTAGCAATATCCTGAAACCCACCTTGCCAAACTACAACCGGGCTAGGTGATTTTATTAGCAGTCAAAGTGATATCACTGCATAATAAGTCTGAGATGCCTCCAGACTACCACACTTTATTAAGAGGACTAGTAAAAAAGGATAAAAACTATTCCACAAGCAAGGATGAACTTGCATAGCTGAAATTGCAGTAACACCTGGAACGTGGAAATCTGAGCAATGCAAACATCCCACTCATGAGCTGTTAGTAACATCTGTGGTGATACAACAATTACTTGTGAAAGTAATTACTCATGATGGGAAATGAACAACTGTACTTATGGCCAAGGATTGCAAGTATTTATAGCAGGCCTACACAACCTGTTAGGGAATATCAAAACAGGAGCCTAGTTCCCCTTTATCACATACACAGCCCAACAAGACAATGACAATAATCCACCAACAGCATACAAATCAATATGGCTAACCTGATCCAAAACACCCACCCACTGCACTCACACATGAAAACAAAGATCACCACAGCCAATCACAAACAAACAACCACACCCTAGGCCAACCCCAATCTCTCTCACCACCAAAGGAACACGAACAGCACAAGCAACGCTGACACCAAACCCTACATACATTAAGCATAATAGAAACATTGCTGCCCAAACCCACCCCTACCCATCTTCCCTCCACCCCTTTTTTTTCTCCCTCTAATGTCTCAACAAATGAAACGGATTTGTAAAAATGTTACATGGGAAAAATACAAGAGACATTACACATACTTCTGTAAAACAAGAAAATCTTTAATAATAAAAACAGGGGCCTAGTAGGTTACATTGTACAAACCTGGCTTATAGAAGTAGTTTTGTAGCTAGAAGGGTACTTTTAAAAAAAATGTTATTTGATTTCAGAAAATTACCCCACACCATTTTGCAGGGCCTTGTATGCTTAAGCAAGGTGTAACACACTAAAATGTAGGCAGGGCTGTCCAACCATTTTGGATCTGGGGCAGTGTTCTACTTTGGGCTCTCAAATATCAGTGGTGTACTGTGCAATGCTAAAACTCAGCACCCTCCCACCTCTCACACTGTGATCTACAGCACTGTTGTGGTGCCCCCTGCAGCACGGCACATAGTGTGGCCAAACCGGTCGTGCTACCCTAAAACTGCCTCTGTCTTGGGGCATATTTTGAAGTCTTAAAAACTGTCATGGGCACCACAAAATACTCATGTCACTGAAGGGAAACTGACAATACTCAGAATTCTCTCTCCCCCACCAAACCAGGAAATTCACTTACCTACCCCCACCCCTCAATAAAACACAGGAAAAAGAGCAGGCAACACCCTCAACCAAAAGAAAAATCATAAAGCTGCAATTTTAAAATAGTAAATGGTAGGAGCCTTGATGGGCACCAAGGAGTATGTGAGAGAGCACTGTGGTGCCCACAGGTATTAAGCCATCATTTCAGTTCACGACCAGGGCTGGGCTTTTGTTTTGCTTCTTTGTAATTGCACTTGATTTCCAATATGGAGATGTATATAAATAGGGGGATATTACCCCCTCCCAGCTTACATTAATACTTCTTTGGCTCTACTCTTAAGACTTGCTTTTATAACATTTCCAGTGTGGTTTTATGAGTACGGTACCAAATATTTTTCTCTGCTATTCCTTGTAAGCAGGAGAACCGCCTTATACTTTCCCACCTAAGTACCGTATTTTTCGCACCATAGGGCGCACCGGACCATAGGGCGCACCCAGTTTTTTGGGGGGGAAATAAAGGGGAAAAAATTATTTCCCCCCCCAGGTGCGGGGCTGGGGCGGGGGAAGCTAGAGCTTCCCCCGACCCCAGCCCTCAAACAGGCAGCTCTCCGCAAGCAGCGGGAGCGCTCCCGCTGCTTGCGGAGAGGTCCGCGAAGCCTGGACGCGCTGAGCTCAGCGCGCCCAGGCTTCGGCATGCAGGCACCTCTCCGCAAGCAGCGGGAACGCTCCCGCTGCTTGCGGAGAGGTCCGCGAAGCCTGGACGCGCTGAGCTCAGCGCGCCCAGGCTTCGGCATGCAGGCACCTCTCCGCAAGCAGCGGGAACGCTCCCGCTGCTTGCGGAGAGGTCCGCGAAGCCTGGACGCGCTGAGCTCAGCGCGCCCAGGCTTCGGCATGCAGGCACCTCTCCGCAAGCAGCGGGAACGCTCCCGCTGCTTGCGGAGAGGTCCGCGAAGCCTGGACGCGCTGAGCTCAGCGCGCCCAGGCTTCGGCATGCAGGCACCTCTCCGCAAGCAGCGGGAACGCTCCCGCTGCTTGCGGAGAGGTCCGCGAAGCCTGGACGCGCTGAGCTCAGCGCGCCCAGGCTTCGGCATGCAGGCACCTCTCCGCAAGCAGCGGGAACGCTCCCGCTGCTTGCGGAGAGGTCCGCGAAGCCTGGACGCGCTGAGCTCAGCGCGCCCAGGCTTCGGCATGCAGGCACCTCTCCGCAAGCAGCGGGAGCCCAGCGCTGGGCTCCTGCTGCTTGCGGAGAGGTGTGCGAAGCCTGGAGAGCATGAGGGGTTGGTGCGCACCGACCCCTCTCACTCTCCAGGCTTCAGCGAAAGCCTGCATTCGCACCATAGGACGCACACACATTTCCCCTTCATTTTTGGAGGGGAAAAAGTGCGTCCTATGGTGCGAAAAATACGGTACTATATCTCAGATCTCGTTGATGATGATTCAGTTGCTTTATTCATGGAAATGACTCAACGAGACTTACAAATGACTTTTTTCCTTTGATGTTTTTCATTATTCAATGTGCACTTTATTATTATTTAGTTTTGTACAGCTTAAATGAAAGCAGCTCCCATAAAGTATTGTTTTAAAATTGCACTATTGCATTAAATGATGGCAACAATTGTGCAGAAGGCAGCAATTGTGCAGTTCTTGGCAGTAATTTCATCATTAACATTTACTCATCATATCACAAAAGTGGCTGAAGGCTCAAGTGAAATTGGGGAGCTATTGATCTAGGCTATGAATAAATACTGTAAGTTTTTTGCACCAGGTATAATAGATTGAGTTCACAAAGCAGTGCAATTTGAAGGCAACATATAATGAATGTATTACAAGCTTATTGTTAGGCTGTGCATGGGCAATTCTTATTCCGAAGACTAAAAATGCCCTTTTGGGCTGCAAAGGATAACGACATCTCTTCAGCGCTACATTTGCTAATGTTTCTGCTATGTATATAGTGTCAGGGTGCTTGATCAGATAACATCACTGATGACATGACACTAAGGAAAATGTGTATCTTGATTTGGACAGCTCTGCTACATACAGCAAAGCTCCACCATTTCAGGTATCTCTATTATTTTCCTTTAAAGGCAGGGTGTGTGTGTCCACAATTGTACAGGGAAAGATAAAGAACTGCTTTGCATGAGGCACATACGCATAATTCATCTACCATATCTAACAAATGTGACTGAAGATAGCAACAAATGCACATGCAACTATGTAGCAATTTTAGGCCAAAATCACATATTTTATAGGATTTAAACATTCCTTCTGAAGCAAGAAGTCATGTTCTATCATTGCTGCATTAAACATGACAAATAGGTTTATTTGCCATCTAATTTTTAAATTTAAATGTTTCACATTTTAGGTTTATATGTTTATTTTAAATTAAGCATGACAAATAGATTTACACACCATCTACTTTATTTCGCATAATATAAAGAAGAAAACTGCATGTGACAAATTTCCAGGCAACTTACATTCCAATTTGCTGCTTGTTGATTTAAATGCTACCTCATGAACAATTTATTCTGTGGATGCATGGAAATAGTACCAAAACAAAACTGACCTGTTTTCTTCCTCCAGGTCTGCTAGAATTCTCTCCAGTTCACCTCTTTCTTCACTCTCCAAGGAAATTAGAATTTGTGCAGGGCTTCGCGGTTGACTGAGTGGGGATTCTTGGTTCAAACTTTGGCAGTAGTGCTGGATTAACAAATGTTCATCGTCTCTAAAAATGCAAAAAAGGAAAATGATAAGAACAAGAGAAAGCAAAGCAAAGAGACCAGACCCACATTTCCATCTAGAAAACTGCCCTCCGCTTATTTTGTCCTCAAGAGTGGCAGAGAACTGTGATAACATATGTATCAAAGAGTAGCACAGAGTTTGTCTCGGCTGCTGGCAGAAACTCAGAATTCAGTGTATTAAACTGATTACAACAGAACAGTTAAGTCCCATTTTTTTTACATATTATTAGGTACCGTAATTTTCGCTCTATAGGGCACACTTTTCCCCCTTCAAAAATGAAGGGGAAATGTGTGTGCGTCCTATGGAGCGAAAATGCCATAGCCCCGCGACCCTCTCCTGGCTGGAGAGGACGTGCGGCTATGGCAGAAGCATCTATAGCCGCGCGTCACCTCTCCACCCGGGAGAGCGCGCGCGGGGCTAAAGCAGCCCCCCCACGACCCTCTCCTGGCTGGAGAGGTGACGCGCGGCTATGGCAGAAGCCTCTCCGCTGCTCCCTGACCTGCTCTTTGGGGCTGGTGGTGGGCTTCCCCCCACCAGCCCCAAAGAGCAGGTCGAAAGGAACCTGAAGCCTGGAGAGCGAGAGGGGTCGGTGCACACCGACCCCTCTCACTCTCCAGACTTCCAAGGTGCCTGAAAGCACCTAAAACGGCACCTTGTTTTAGAGCGGGAAAACAAGAGGGGGGAAATTCTCCCACTCTCTGCGCAGCGCTTCCTGCCGCTTCGCTGAAGGGGCGCTGGGCAGAGAGCGGAAGAATTTTTTTCCCCTTGTTCTCCCCACTCTAAAACAAGGTGCGTCCTATTATCCGGTGCGTCCTATGGTGCGAAAAATACGGTACATTCTGCTAAAATTTAGGCAGAAGGGGGAAAGTGGCATATCAGCAAAGTGGTCAAATCAGTTGCTTGGTGCCATCTGTCTGAGAAAAGAGGTAGATAATTTGTTATGGATGAGTATGAGCAATAGGAAATAGGTAGAATGAAATCTTCAGCTGCTGTCAAGATAATCTTATCCAAACTGAGATCCCAGGACCCCTAGCACCCCCGTTTGGGAGGTCAAGATTCCTACCTCTTGGGTCAACAATATTGTCTAGGTAGGGATGTTCTGGAGCCGCCAGCTTCCCAGTGATATTTGCCGTCTCCTATAGCCTAAATACAGAACAGCTGGCATGCACTTCACCAGAGGAGCAGTTCCTTCTTCCACTTTGAATACAGTGTAATATGATGTGATCTTGTGTATAAGTGAATTTTTCCTCACTTGTTTTCCTGTTCCTCTTCACCCCAACACTGCATACTATTCTATTCAGAAATTACAAATGTCATGTCCAGGTTTTCCTTATGCCTTCGTTTGTCCCACTGCCCTAAGGCTTTTCAACTGGCTCATAAGTGAGCCAGTATGTATGGCTGTTACTGAATCACTGCTGAAGACACCTCTGCAAGGTGACATTTATGACTGGTACCTTTTTAACACAAGTCATCTGCAACTTTAACAAATGCATGCAGAGAGAAATTCAACCTGTAAAGCATTTTGAAATCAAGAAGGAAGCAATAGTTGTTTCTGTGCAGGTGTTGGCAACTAATAACCTAGTGTCCTTCGTAATAAACTGCATATGTGTAACCAAGGTTAAGCCACTATATGCCATATGATTAAAGCATTGTCTTCGATTACAGCCAGCTCCTCTATTTTTGTTTTGCATTTGTTGTGAAAATTAGTTTAACAGAGTTTTATGCAAGGTTGTAATTTTGTGCACCTTTTATTACTAGGTTATATGAAATTTTACAGTGGCTATTTTAAAATAAAACCACAATAAAGATTAAGTTGTGGAGAAAATAACTGGTAAGACAGAAATACAACACTTATATCCATGGAGAGTTACACCTGGTCATTGTGCTTACACATCTGTGGGAATACCGCAGACAAGAGGACATAGGAAAGAGCCAAAAGTGCTGCAAAGCCAAGTGGGAACATGTATTGCTTAACCATTAGCTCGTTCATGCATAGGCACCAACTTGTGAGGGAGATGGGAAAGGGCAACATCGTGTCAGGACGGTGGAGGAGCCAGGAACATGGCGACAACATGGCTTCAATGGCCGGCAGGTCCTGCTCCTCCTGCCGCCATTGGCTGGGGCTGCTTTCCCCTCCATGGCAGGAGGAGGAGAAGGAGCTGGACATGGAAATCTCGCCATGCTTGGCTCCGTGCTTGGCCCTGACTTTTTAGAACACTGGAGGCACTCCCAAAATATGTGGGGCCCCAAAAGGGTTAGGCCCCCAGGAGTTGGAATTTCTGCATTCATGTGAACCTCTGAATTGTTTGAACAAACAAACCACTTTTGTAGCTCAACCTCAAGTGCACCTCCAAAGCCTGAAGTCTTAACTTTTGTTGTACATAGATTAAAATGTTGCTTCCATTTGGGATTTAAATTTGTCTTTATGCTTTAAGTTACTATGGCAAAGAGCAATTCATAAATAATAAAAAAACCTGGTTTTCTCCAATTTTGTGGGTAATCATTTAGAATTTGTTTTTGGAAGTGTAAGCCACACTGATAATTCAATTATAATGTTTAATATTTTTAAAGGGCTTTTCAGGAAAAACTAAAAGCATTGCTTTGTTTAGTGGTAGAGAGTAGCATAGCAGCAGCAAATGCTCTGCCTTTGTCCCTATGCGTGTTCACTGACACCAGGACAGAATGCCCTGCAGATGTCTGATTAGGAACACCCGAGTATCTCTTATGTATCTACGTTTTAGCACCAAGATTGATAGTCAATGGTCACTGCATAACAGGCCCATTTCCAAAGCCCATTTTGGGGGCCTAATGCGGCCCGCTGTTCAATCTAATCTGGCCCCTGAGGCAGTTTAATCTTCTGGGGTAAAATCCTAAAAAAAACCCCCAACAACTTCAATTCTAAAAAAAGGTCAACAACTTTGGTTGGCCCTTTGGTCAGCCCTTCACTTCATCAAATCTGGGCCGCCTTGAAAAAAGTTTGGACGCCACCGGATAGTCAATTGTACCATGAGTAATGCACATTATTCTCCAGAGGAAGCAACAGAATGATTCTCACTTGCAGTTCTTTACCTATCACACTTAGTGACAATAGAACTCTGTTGGATAGAAATGTTTGCTCAAGCCCATGACTTCAACCAGGACAAAGTGTGGTGAGAATAATTGGGTTGTTGCTTATGGTGGCAATCCTGAAACAAACAATACTGAAATATGCATTCTTTATGTGATTTTTGACATTAGTTTGGCAATACTGTCTAATGTGTAGCATTGTTATGAATTTTAATTTTAAGATCTTATGACAGATCTGAAATCACATATGCAATATAAAGTTTTCCATAATTTTATAGAGATGACACACTTACATGCTCTCATTAGGAGAAATGCTATCATTCAGGTACGTCCCATTGGTGTTCTCCATTTCTGCTAGCCTACAGAGAAAAGAAAATATCATAAATATCTCTAAGTAGTCTGCCTTTAAATGTGACACAAATAACTGTAACAATCAGCACAAATGGTTCTGAAATAATAGCACCCACACCCCTGTTCTTTCCCTTGGCACTAGTTGTTAGGCTGCTCAGCAGTCATATCTAAGACTAATTGCTTTCACTATAAATGACATGTAGAAAAAGTTAAGTTTTTTGTCACTTAAAAAGATTACATTGTACTATTCTTTGCTATACACACCCACTCATGTTTCTCTCGCTGGGGCAGAAAAAACTAAATATTAGAATTTAGCTTCTACTCTGATATATATGAGATGAGTCTTCCAAATGTGTGGTATACTAATAGTGTATGATTATTTTTCAAAGCCGTCATTTTCCTCCCCTATAATATTCAGAAGCTGTATTATTAAGCTGTATCACTTTTGATACATGGACTAAAATTGACACATCCTGGACAGATATCACTATTTTGTACTACATGGTCACTGCAGGATTCCACTGAAGCATACCTCTGGAAAAAAGAATGTATAATGAAGTTCTGAGCACAAACTCAGAGTTAGATGTAAGCAAGAGCATGCTTTGGCAATTCCTGTTTTAAGTGAATTGTATGTACATTCTAAATATCATGCAGTCATTCTGCATGCAAGTTAGTTGGCAAGCTGATTAGAAGAAGTTAGTAAACATGTATACCATCCATCCTTGGAGCTTTTAATAACCCTAGCATCTTTTGTTAAAGTTTGTGTGGTGTTGGACATTATAATTCCAATATTTAATTTTTTGCATATTGCCTTGGTCCTCTTTTTGAAAAAGGTGGAGAAATATAATTAATGGTGGTGATAATTTAATAATTGTTTCAAGGAAGATTTGCCTAACAGAGATTTGTCCCCGTCTCGTACCTGCTAGCATAATGTTCAATACGTGAATGGGTATCGTCATGTGAAAGCTGAGGGGACGAAGCAGGCCTATAAGGCAGAAAACACTGATTAATCACACAAGTAATAATCCTTAGAAAGAGAAAAACCACCAAAGTTGTTATTGGCCTCACTGCATCTAAGAAACATCACACTTAAGAGTTGCAACCCATGATGCTTCCTCAACCTACCTGTAAAAAACATTTAGTGAAAATGGACTCTTTCAAAAGTTTGGGGGTTTTTCAAAACCAGACAATTGCTGTTATGTGAAGAGCTTCTTGCAAAATATTTGCTATAAACATACTTTCTTCCAGTGCTATGTTTTCTCATAAAGTCTGTTCAAGTCTGTATTTAATGTTCAGACTTTGTTTTGCTCTTTTTCTAAGCTGCATTTCCTGTCTACAATATTGGTTCCTCAAGGAGAAGACACCTGAAAATTTCCTAATTTATTCCAGCCCTCCCAATCAAGGGCTCCTCCAAACAGATAAAAGGGAAGGTGATGAGGTCCTTGCCTTGAGTACCTTCCCAGAAAGATGAAGGGTGAGAGCTCAATGCGGGTGGAGATGAGCCTCTATCCTGAAGCTGCCCTTGCAGTTCTCTGAATCAGGTTTCAAAGCCTGACACTGCAGCAGCCTGTTCAGTGTGCTGCATATAGTGTGCTGTATATAGCAAATACGCTCAAAGGAGGATAGAAAAACCACACCAAAACGTTGTGTAAGTGCTTGGGGTGCATTTGTAATTGCCTGCTCCCCTCAATTGAAGTATTAGATCTGTGTACCAGTATTAGGAACACTAATGCTTCTGAATCCATTACTATTCAAGCATGAACAAATATTCTGCCATCGCTGGCGCCACATCCATGGGGATTCTTTGCAAGAGCAGGCTCAGTATTGTTTGATTCTCAAGCCAAAATCCAGTTGGGGTAAAGATCCTTCATAATGTCGCTGAATAGCTTCAGGTGAATATTCCCCACCCCCCGGGGTTTGCAGTGCTGCTATTGAGTTCTGTTTGCCATTCCTATGATGAATTAATCTATCATTAGACTTTTTTTCCTTTTAACCAGGTGTGTAAATGACCTCTGCTGAAGTATTGGCATTGTTTTAAAAATATTGTTGGCCTGCAGTATGTTTAGTATTGGAAAATTGTGCATTTCGGGGTAGTCTCAGGTTTTATTAAGAGACTGAGAAAATTTATTCTCACTTTAGTTTTATATGGGGAACCAGCTATAGTATAAAACTATGTTTCCCAATAACAAGAAGTTGTGTTTTTTTTCCCCCAGGAGAAGTGATAGACCTATTCTCAGCCATCGCAAATTTCCTTACACAAAAGTTTGACATGCAATTTAACATAGTTCTTTCAGATCTCACCACTGCATTGTATGAGATAACTTTGTAATATAGACCAGGTCATTTTTAAAAATATTGCTTGGTAGTATTTTAATAGCAACACTTCATGCATTTTACTGCTCTGACACATCACATGTGTTTTTTTTTAACTGTCAGAACTCAGTTGCATCAAACAATGCCTCTTTTTCTCATAAGTTAAATTGCCTGTTTAATGTAAGTATTTGTTATTCCCTCTCTACATAAATTTCATAGCTTTAGGAGAAAGCAGACAAGACACTTTAGAACCGGACTAAAGCATGAAGAGACAGAATCAAAACTGTTTTACAAAATTATAAATAAGCATATTTTACTTCTAGGGCAACTTTTCTTATTTTATATGTAAGCAAATACAGGTTTACAAATTCTGCAAGAGTAGGCCTTAGGAGGGCACTGAAAATTTTTGATGCTTACTGCAAATCAAATTTTCTTACAATTAATCATGCCAAGTCCAAAGTTTTAATTTTCACCAAGAGTCGAAAAACCTATAATTGGAGAATAGACGGAAAAGCCATCGACCAAGTCTTTAAATTTCAATACTTGGGAGTCCTTCTCCAACACAACATGGGCTGGAAGGTCCATCTGGCATATGTTTTAAATAGAGCTAAAGCCCTTTCCTTTGCGCTACTGTGTTTTTTCTTTTCAGATGGGGCTTTCCATATTCCATCAGTGTTAAAAGTTTTCAAGGCAAAGGTGATTGCAACAATAGCATATGCAATCCCAATATGGGGGTCCTTTGTTAATCTAACCCAATTGGAGGTAATCCAAAACCAGCTGCTAAGAAGGTTGCTAAAATTACCCAGGTGTGTAGGCAATACTGCTATACATCTCGAACTAAATGTTACATCTCTAGAAACCTCATTATGGAAATGCATCCTCTGTTACTGGTTGGCATTATGGCACAAACTTCCAAATCTCCACTTGATACAGTGTCTCTGGAGAGACGACTTCCCTAGCCCTTGGGCAAAAATAATACATGGGAAACTTGTGTCCTTAGGGCTATCTCCATCTGAACTACTAAAATTGGATTTAATTTCTGCCAAGAGAATTATAACTCACAAATTAGAGGAGATGGATTTACAATTTAATATTGCGACAGGTGGTGGCACCTGTTCGCCGATAAACCTTGGCTTAACACCACCAACGAAGCTTCCATCTTATTTAACTACCTTATCTGTGGTGATGCACAGGTACGCCTTTTATAAAGGCTAGATTCAATGTTTTCCCATCAAATGTGTTGGGTAACAGACTCTCCAACGGACAGATCTCACTCCTCTGTGACTGTAAAAGTGGATCTACAGAATCGTTATATCATATAATCTTCTGTTGTCCTATACATTCGGCTTCACGGTCCAAGTTTCTGGCCCCATATTTATCGAGAATAGCTGACAGACCTCAGGAAGCCCAAATAATATACTTATTAATCGACGAAGACTCAAGTAGATCCCTTGCAGTCGCTAGATACCTGATTAATGTCTTATTTCATAAGAGGAGAAATGGATCACTGTATGACTCTGACAGCTTAGCCAAACTTAAGAACCATCAATAAGTGCCAGAACTAAGACGCATATCCCCCAAAATCTGAGGGATTTGAATTGCGGTCGACATAGAGGGAGCTTATTGTGTATAGTTTACTTAATTGAAGTAAAATTGGTTTTATAGGGGTGTTTTAACTTGGAACTGTTTAAATTGTATTGTTTATGGATAAATTTTGATGTATTGTTTTTAGATATGGGCCAATGGCCGTAATAAACCAATCAATCAATCAATCAATCAATCAATGGGAGTAGCTTCCATTTGGAAATCAGTAATAGTAAGTTTTGTACAGTGTTAAGTAAAGTATGTTTTATTGCCTAATTCAGTCTCCTTTAATATCATTTTTATAAAAAATTGAAGCAGCAGATACTCTATTGTAAAATTGAAGCAGCAGATACTCTATTGTAAAACAGTGAATCAAAAACAAAGCTTGGTGTTTGAACTTCTGAAAAAGCTGTACACAAGTATATGAATAGTACTGAATTCCAAGCAATTAAATAAGGAGGATTATATGCTTCAGTGAACATTATTTCTTCATGTTGTAGGTGAAGCTTTAAAAAAAAAAGTTTCCCCCCTACATTTTCAATAATGCAACAAGGAGAAGAGACAGAACAGGAAGAGATAGAACTGATTGGGGTAGATAAAGAGTCTCATAAGAAATGCTTCAATCTGGTTTGGGGGATTCTCTCCATCCTACAGCTCATCCCTGACACATCATTGATTTAACAATGAAGTGTGGACATTTAGGCAAGGGAAGCCCTAGCACTAGAGAAAGATCCAAACAGAAACAAGTGCCTCAGTAGATATGAAGATCTGGTAAAGATTTGCTGGACACACACTGACTGTAGCATAAATTCCTATCCATCACTTGGGAAAGTGATGAAAATGTGGAATGGGTAATAATTTTGCTTAAAGTTATTGAACTACAACAAAGTTCAAAGCCAAAGATAAGATTTAGATCAGCAGAAACAGAAGAAAAGCCTCATTATTTATTAACTGGTACACTGGATTCCTCAGCTCCAGAATGTGAATAGTGTGTTGTTGTTTTTATCACAAATGGTCACAGAACAGTGGTTTCTAAAATTGCCTTTGAGAAAAGATTATGTGCTGTCTTTAAAAACTTGCAAATCACTGTAAGCCAAACTTATTGGTACAGTAAACCAGATTATAAATATAAACTAAATAACAGATATATTATAAATACTTTCTCAAACAGTTGAAGTTGTTGAATCTTACTGGATGTCAGCATAGTAGTTAAAGCAGCTACTACTAAAAACACCAATTTAGAAGATTTATAATACAAAAAACAGTAACCACTTAATCAGTTGCTTGTACAACAGGTTTAAAAAATGTACTGTAGAAAGGCTCACCTGTTGTATGTGCTTTCAGAACACCAAAAACTATCAAACTGAACTATGCCCAAGCAGAAAAAGAAACATCAGCAATAGTATTTGGATATATAATATCCCACAACTTCATCTGTGTAAAAACAGTAGTTGTTGGAACAGATTTAAAAAACCAGTGAAGGCAGTTTATAAGGCACGTCTAAGAATCAAAAGATGACTTAAGAGTGCAGAAATCTCAGTTGCTGATACTCTAGCCAGAGTGTATATCTGAAGAAAGGAGAACCAGTGTCACAGATTAAACACTGCTATTTTTCATTCTGAAACTAAAGGAGTTTCACTAGTGATTGTACATATTAAGAATTCTGCTGTTCCTTTAGAAACCTTTTTCTGGAATGGCCAGAAAGAAATGTCTGATGATATTTGTATTTACTAGAACTAGATGAAGGAATTAAATGGACATAATATTCATTATTAAGGAATCATAAAACAAGACCTAAGGATAGAAATACTGAATGCCATACAAGAAAATCATCAGGGAATTGAACAATGCAAATCAGGGTTTCACAAGCTATTTCGTGGCCAACCATGTGCCATCAAATTGTAGACTTGACACAGTTATGTACTGGATGTTAAACTGACAGAAATAAAAGCCAGAAGGAACCTGTGTCATCTCAGGAAATTCCACAAAAGAAACAAGGTACTGAGATGCCTCTGACTACAAAGAGAGGTAGTTTGATATGGACATTTTAATTTAAAAGGAGAGATACAATAATAGTAGAAATCAAGGGTAAGCCAACTTTTAGTTCAGAATGAATCCACTGAAATCTATTTTAAACTGATGCCTCCAGCTCATTTTCTCGTCTATCCTGCTAACTGCAAATAAATAGTTTGTTCATAGTTTTAAATCAAAGTCCCTGCGCAGTGCATGTGAAAACAATGACTGGCTGGATGCAGACAGCAGGCCAGGTGCCATTCGCCCAATATTTTTTTTTTATGTTTTGTTGTGTAAAAAATAATGAAGTTTAATTATGTCTTCATAGGCATATACTGTAACTGTCATATACAGTAACTGTCAAAAATTATGTTGCGCGGATTTTAATGAAAATGCTGTGAGGCTCTCATATTTTTGCTCCCCATCCTCGAGTGAGAATAACAAGTGATCAGCCTTCCTCCCCTGGGCTAGTCCTATGATGAAGCAGAGTGAAGAAACTGCCTTAGCCAACAGATGCTGAGGTAGGGGAAGTGGCCAGAACGATGAGTACCGTGTGGCGTGCCTTGAACCTGCTGCCCTCAAGTGATCCCAGCTCCCTCCCCAGTTCCAACGTTTGAAGAAAATCTAAGGAGTGTTTGGCTACTTAAATGTTGAGGTGCCTGAAGTGCCTTGCCTAACAGTGACTGAACCTGTGACCCTTTCCTATAAGGAAGGGGCGGGGTTGCTGCTGGAGCAGTGCAAAGCCAGGCCCTGGTGACCACAGGTGTTGGTTTGACTAGAAAGGCCAGCCAAAAATAATGTCACCACTAAAAATGTAAGCTATTCCTAATTCACTTGTAGTTGAGTATCCAATAGAAAACAGGTCACAGACCTAGCAGTAGGTGTTTACTGGCATTTAGTCTGCACAGCTCTTCAAATACATGCAGCAAAAACCAGGATGCTCATTCATTAATATTATATGCTGCAATCCTAGACAATTTATCTGGGAGTAAGCCCACTGAATTCAACAGAACTTACTTTAGTGGGACATTTATAGGATTGCTTTCTAAGAGAATGCAGTTAGTCTTTACAACAGTATGCTCCAAATATATACAGTGAATTAATTGTAGTTTTAGAGCTGCTTATTTTAGTAATCACTTTTTGCAAGGAAAGGGCAGAAGCCCTTTAGTAGTGTTCATAGACTAATTTTAGGCTTCCTCCTTCACTAATATTTAGCAGACATATGAATTAAGTAGCACAAACAAATAATTAAGACCAATCTTAAAGTTATGTTAGCATCAATGTCAAGCTGATAGTTATCTAAAGTGGATAGTTATTCATATCTGCAATTACTGAACTAACTTGTCAGTGAATTCATGCGGCCTTAAATTAATAAGAGATTTCTGTTGAGAAATAATAGTATCTTGCTCCTGAAACTTCAGGCACAATTCATCCTAAATTGAATAAGGTTAATGAAAGTACCATTAAGCTTCAGTGGGAGGAATCTACACGCAGGGAACGCTCGCCACTGAAACAAAATATTGGAATATGCTTTGTGTTGGATGGATCATAACCAGACCTCTGACAATACTGAAAAATATTGTTCATTCTCAATAACACATTGTAATTGCACTTACAATATACCAGAATCTTGTGACTGCTTAGGAGGGCAGAAGCAGAACTTCTGCACAGACACTGCCCATCTACAAGCTCCTCTCCATTCATTTACACTGAAGGCAGATCCCTCCAAAACCCATAGGTGCCAATCTGGCTTCTCCACTGAAATGAATGGGAGAGCATGCACGTACCAGATAGCCAAATGTGCATTTGATCACACATACATCTGGACTAGGGCAACTGTGTGTACATAATGTTAAATAATGACCTTAAAAGTAAGATCAATGTCATACTTCCTTTCTCTCCAAAAAAAATTATAATCAAATCTCAAAGTTTCTTGTTTCCCAACCAATGATGCCTACTTTAATTCAGAAATTCAGATATTTCATGTGCATGCTTCCATATGAGGTAGGACTGTGAAACCAAACCTCTGTGATTCAGATAGAAGTTAACTTAGATTACTTCTATGATTCAGTTTTGATGGACTGTAACTTTGAATACAATCATGTATATTTAATGAAGTGCAGGAAACCTTACTGGTATACCATTCCATTGATTTGGACTAAATTTTTGTTTTAAATTTTAACCGGGTGGGGAGGAAGGAGGGAAATGGACATATGTTAAAAAACAAACTCAACAGAAATTAAAAACAAATAGTGAGAGAACGCAACAGCAGAAGCAATAGCAGCACACTTTGGCGAAAGTACTCACGCAGAATCTACTGGCCAGAAGTTGATCAGAGTAACAGGACTGCAAGACAAAAAATGAGGAGGTGAAGAGAGAGGCAGAAAAAACTTAGCAGCAAAATAATTACAGAAAGTTTAAAAGAAACCCAAAAACAGGAAAATCCAATAGACCAACATGAATGTCCATGGAAAGCAGCCAAAAATATGCAAAATAAAAAATTAAAGAGAAGGAGAGAGATAACAAGCTGTAGTGCAATTGCTATTAAATCATGTAATTATTAACTAGCAGATGATAGGGAAAGAAAAACTCAAGACATAATTTTTGTGTCATCATCTCTATGGGAAGAAATATGGAAAAATGTGGGAAGTTTCCAGTATAAATTTAAAATTAAGCAAAATTAATAATTCATAGAATCACAGAGTTAGAAAGGACCAAGAGGGCAATTTAGTCCAACGCCTTGCAATGCAGGATTTTTTTGCCCAATGTGGGACTCAAATTCACAACCCTGAAAATAAGTCTCGTGCTCTACTGACGGTTCTATATCTGATAAAAGTATTCTTCATATCAAGAGAAAGTGAATGAATGTTGACTTCTGCTTATCAGGGATGGAGAATCTGTGGGCCCCCAGATGTTGCTGGACTCCAACCCCTATCAACCCAATGATGAAAGGTGTTGTCCAGCAACATCTGGAGGGCCACAAAATGACAACCACTTTAAATACCTTCAAAATGACAACTACTTTAAACTCTTTCAATGCAATCAATAAGCTCACAGGCATTTTTCTTTTACTAGTTCAAGTTTAACTTATAGCAATTGAAACATCAGCTTGTATATTACTTTCAACCAAAATAAACAAAAATGAAAGAAATGAAAGTGGCGTTATGCAGTTAGGAAGTAAAGGGATCAGGTGCCAACTGGGCAGCTCAGAGAACTTAACAAATGAAAAAATTATTTATCTGCTTCACTCACGTTTCCATGTTGTCTCCCTCCAACACTGTTTGCACAGGCAGGTAGCCCATTCTTGGGTGTTTTGCAAAGTATCTTTTTGTTCGGAATTTGTTTTTCAGTACCTTGGCGAAGTCACGAACATCTTCTCCTGAAGTAGTCTGGAAGCAACATATTAATGGTATCACTTTACAGGAGAAATCCAAATATTTGACTGGCCTCTTCCACCAAACCACAAACATTTTACCATTATGCATTAGAAGTGCATGACAACTTACTTCAGGAGCATGATTTGCTTCCCATGATCTAGCGATTTGCAATATATCAGCAAATTTGTTCAAAAAAATGTATTCATGAACATGAGGCTGTTAATGTACACATTAAATATTTACAAAAAACAAGTTTGCCAGGTCTGTGATAACCCATAATTTTGTATGTGGCATGTACCAACACAGCAAAATAGGTAGTACAGGAGGTTGCTGTGTCACAGTAGGAACAGAATAGAAAAGCAGTAAGAGAATAATCTCCATTTTTATAGTGAAACTGTATTCTCGTAATGTTCAATAATATGCACCCCATAATCAAATATATTCTTTAGCAGATTTTTATTTTTATATTGACCTTACATTACATTCGTTTTTAAGGAAGATTTTGTTCATTTGCTAGGAAGAAGCAAGTAAAACAGTCGGCTTTATTATATAATCCAATTCTCTCGAGTTACAATTAGAAGAAAGTGCTAATGCACATTATGACTTTGAAGATTAACAATTTTCCCCTTCAGTTTGAAAAACAACAACCCAACAACACCAGTTGTTCCGACATGTTTTCACTACACCCTTCCTTGGATATGTATATCAGTACAATCATTATCTTAAGCCTAGGTGGAAAGAGATAGATGGAATAAAGCACTTGAGAACTTTGATTAAAAGCTGGCATATACTACTGATTTTTATTTATTGGCCACATTTGGATGAATTTCTCTTGAATTCATAAGCTGAGATACACATAAGCCTTTTGCCTGTGCGCACAGTCCTGTTATGACAAGCCTCAATAAACTAGGAATTCTTTAATGAACCATAGTTTCCTCTTTTGGCCAACCTTGGAAAAGTATGGATTTAGTTGTTACGACACAGCAATATATAAATAATAACTAGCAACTTCCAATTATTCTTTATTCCTGTTATTTTCGCTGGATATAGCAAGATATTCATTCTTCAAAAAACAGTTTTGTGAGGGATGATTTAATTTAAAAAGGAATACTGCACAATGCCTCCACTGTCTTACACAAACAATTGATTTCCCCTCCTCTTTCCAGAATTTGTATTAGGAAACACTGATGTCACTTACCGGTGTGCAATATTCTACCATTGGGTAGTGCATCTTATGACCTTTTGCAACTCGCCCAGAAAAGAAGCAGCTTTGGCAGATGTCATAATTAAAGTGCTTTAAACTTCTGTACCTGGAGAAGAAGAAAATACAAATTCAGCACTCGTGCACCAAATTTTGTTTTGGGTGTAAAGTAGGAGAGTGGCTACACTCAGACTTAAGAACTCCCCTCCTGGAGAAGTTAGACTGGCTCCCTCCTCGTCCTTCCAGCAGAAGGTAAAGACCTTATTTCAACAAACTTTTAGGAACTGGCTGTTTTTTAGGAAAGGGCTGGTGCTGGGATGTTGTTGTTGTTGTTAATTTATTATTATCTGTATTTTTACTTGATTTTTAAAATATTGTTAATTCTGTCCTTTCTCAGCTGAGGCTGGTAAATTCGCTGCAGTCTCTCCTAAATAGAGACAGTCTAGCCACAGACCAACAATGGTAATAGTAGGGGAAATGTTAGATTTGGTAATGTGAATCCATATTCCGTAGTCTACAGATTATCACATAAGAATACAGTAATTAAATGCAGCAAGCAACCTTTTATCCTGTTGGTTGCTTGCAAGAATTATGAGGTGTCATATAAGTTAAATAAATGCTTACTTTTTATTTTTACATTCTTTTATTTAACCACCCAGTACATTATATTAAATAGAAGTACCAGCAAGAAGGGAGTGCTCTTGATTTCATGTGATGCAGCACACTCATAGTAATCTATCTGAGCTTTACACAATAATTCCAAAATGCTCCTTGTCAAGAGCTCAGTGGTAAGACAATGTTAAGATTGAAACATGCAGGGACCATACAAAACTGTTATTAGGGGCAAAGGTGATAAAACAAGTCTAAGCATAACTGAAAATAATATTTATTTAACAGCTAAGTAGATTCCTAACAGGTATACCAATCCATAGTTATTTTGCAAGATGTTGGCTTAGATTCATTGCTATAGTAAGCACACTGTTGAGATCCAGGTCTCTAAGCATATCAACAGAATTTCCATATTCGGGGTTGACATGTCTCTTAAGGAGACTATAGACTGAGCAGATTAATTTTTTAAAATGACATTACACAATGGTTTTTCCCAGCAGGATTTTATTTCATTTATGTTAACCAACTTCTTCTAGGAACATTTTTGTATCCAGCAAGTTATCAACTGCACGTTTACAAAAATGTTCATGTCTTGCTTGTGGGCTTTCGATAGGTATCTAGTTGGTGACTGGGGGAGCAAAGTGCTGAGTAAGATCAATGCTTGGTCTGATCCAGGTTGGTTCTTCTAATGGTCTTAGGTATCCAAACAGCATGATTACTTTTACAGAACAGAAGGAATATTAAACAAGCATTTCTGTTAAGGAGGCTGCCTTTAGGAGATGAGGAAATTAATACACAGTGCCTTCTCTGCACACCCATATTATGTGCTGGAGGGAAGGATTCAGTGCTCATATATGACCTCTACAAAGAGTAGTAATTGATGATGCATTTAGTTCATCTGGTAAAAATCAGCAATATAACACTGTACCTGAATCCAATTATTGGACACTCCTTACAGATGTTGCACTTGGCTTGGTGTTTGGCAGTTTCAGCAGCAGCCACCCTATGTAAAACTGGCAGCCATACCATGGACTGTGGTTCAAGTCTCATCCAATCCAGAAAAAGGGCTGCCTCAATTTCAGGCTTGTTATTGGCCTATGAGAGAAAGGAGATTACATTACAGGACACAGGGAAAACGTTCGTTTTACAAGTAATTTGCCCCTTTCCAACCAAGTATATTTCCCTTCATCTAATTTTCAGATGGTGACACATTTCTTCCATCCACCCCTGCACGTATATCTATATATTCCTCTTCCCTCCCTTTATAACTAACTAAACCAACCAACCAACCATAAATGTGCGTGGGGGGCATTTGTAAGGGAGAACTGGCAGGTGAAAAGAGGATCTACTAGAACCCTTCCGATATCCATGAATTCTTCCATGGAAATCTTCCATCAACTGGGATTATTTTTGTTTTCTTTGAACCCTGATGGGGGAGGAGCAACAGCTAAAAACAGCATAGGGAAGCATTTGCAGGGAAAATCAGATGACACTCTCCCTTCTTTAAATTCATCCCTATAATGTTCCAGGAAATAAAACATTGGTTTTGAAACACATTTTCTGTCAGGATGTGAAGCTTTGTCCTTCATCAGACATAAGGTATTTTGCATAGGTATATTTTGTAAACCTGCATCAAGAGATGAGTTTTTGTCTTCCATCATGTATTCCTATGCCCCCCCCCAATGATATCACTGTTCTCAGTTTCTAAGGTCAGTTGCAAACTAATACAGACTTTACTGTTGCCCTTGAAACCAACTTTTAGCTCTTTTTTCTTGATGCTAAATGAAATAGCTCATTGTGTCCTTAACATTTTCTCCTTCCACTTAAATCTCAGCATAGACATGCATCTAGGATCAGTGTCTTCTTTTCTGAATTATTCTGAAGAGTATATAAGGACTACTTAATTCTCTTTCTCCTGTTTCAGTAATAAATATCATTTTGCAAACCAATTCCATTTCTTCCCCCTTACTAATACATTTATAACCTCATTTGCAACCTATACATGCCATCTGGGTTTCCTTTACTTTCAGAAAGTCTTTCTTCTTTAGTCACTATCCATCCACCTTAAGCTTAATTTCATCAAGGAAGAATACTAATTAAATACTTTAGGGCTTCTCTCTCACTCCCGAAAAGCCCTCAGAATTATTTTAGCTTCTTAATAGCCATCTATGTCCAGCCATAAGTATACACTGTCTTCTCTATCATACTTATTTTTTAAGCCCTCAGATCAAATAAATGTAAATTGTGACACATTTCTAAGTTGAAACCTACTGACTACTTGATCCGAAATAAGACTGGTGAAGTTAACACTCCCAAAGCAAGCAGATAATAATGCTGACTTGTCAAGGAGTTCAAATAATTTTATTTGCAAAAATAATAGTAAATATCTACAGTCTTTTAAGACAGAAGATATGACAAAGAGCAGTGATCACACACGTGCTATAAAGTTCTATCTTTCTGCCAATAATTGTAAACATAAAATGAAATAGAACTGTGATAAGAAAATAATGGATGCCATAAACTGTGACCTAAAACAGTACATTAATCTGACTGAAGAAAGGATTTTTTGGTTGCTATTACTTGTTATATATGCTAATTCAGTAAACTTTTCTGAAAGGTGCACAGATAGTAAATTTTACAAAGACAATTTAAATATCGATGAGGTTTATGCATTGCCATGGGCACACAAGGGTAGAGACATCACATCTCTCTCAGGGACTATTTGCACAATACCACATCTGTCTGAGTAAGCATCCAGCCATTTGTCCATAGCCATCTCTTAATTATCCCTGCATGGTTCTATGTCTGTTTGCAAATAGCAATATGGGGACAGAGGGACAAGGGGGAGAGATTAGAATTTAAACAGAACAAAGTGAAAATCTATAAGGGGCAGTATTGCAGATAGGTCATAACTATTGTAAAATGGGAGGCACATATATACAATTCACTGAGGAATACTTTGCTTTTATTTTTTTTAATGTTGTACTGTATTAATTTTAATTTAGATATTTGAATACTTGCACATATTTGACTATTTCAAAACTTTGCAGAAAGCCAAACAAATTTACTGAGGACTCGTGTGTGTGTGTGTTTCTGCAAAAACAACAACAACTAGAATGCTTTTGATTAGGCAATTCTAGTGGGTGAGCTATCTGTTTATTGCCATGTGAAGATTTACTTTAGAAATTTGTGCTGTTACTAGCTAGATAATGATCTTCAATAAGCTGCTCTGGTCATTTGAGTTCACCTTATGCACACACACACATACACAAACAAGCCTTTTACATGCCATTTCTGGAATGAAAAAGATGGATTCTGTACTGAAATGCTGCAGTGTGTCAACTGTAGACAGAATAAGAATGAACAGCTCAAAGCATTCACCTCTCCATTTGCAGATGCTTTTAGTTTACACGGGAATACAGTGAATGGATGAAATGGCTCCTGTCATATGCAAAGATATGTTTCAGTTCTCCAGCTTCTGCACATCTATTTTAATTTTGTTGGCTGCTATCAGTTTTGACAGTTGTCTATCTGATCACTACATCTATGCTATCTACAATATCCTCTGTTGGAGATTAACTGCATTAAACTGCACCAAAACTAGTACTGAAGTATATTACATGAAGATTTAAAGCCATATTGAGAAAAGCTTGTCAGGGTCAGACAGTAAAGGACAGATAGTTCTTGACTGTTCCCTGAGCTGCTGTTACAATTTCTTTAATCATCTCTAAATCCAGCCAGAGAGTAACCAAGGGTTTTACATAAGGGAAGAATCTACAACAAAAGCAAACTGTGAAGATTTCCTCCCCCCTCTGTTAAGATATTTCTGTGCAACTGCCACAATAAAACTGTAAATCATAGAACAAAGTTAACAGTGCATTTCCTAGTTTGCAAATAACAATTTGTTACATCTAATATTCAAATTCCTATTAAATTCTAAACATCTGTTGTTTTTTGTTGGGATTTTTTTTGCATTCATATGCCAAGAAACATTTGGAGAGGAAAGCTGGATATTCACCATTATGTTATGTAATGCTAAAAAGAAAAAACTGCCTTCTAAAAAATGTAACATATGTCTGCTTTACCTCATATTTTGTTAATTCCTGCTTTCAAGAAAATTGTATCAAATTATCTTAGTAGATTACAAAGGTTAACCATGCAACCACTCACCAAGACTGTGCTTGCCTCCATTTTTTAGCTATAAAGCCTATTCTCTTTTCTGCCCTCAATTATCTATTAGTATATTGCTCCCCCTCAAAGTTCTGGTTAATTTTCATACATTTAAACATGGATAGAGATAAGGATAACAGCATAGTTTGAAGTTTATCCTTTTTTTAGGTCCCATGGTCAACCATGAAAAAAAAGTTTATACTAATAATTTCAATCAAAAAAAAAAAAAAAAGGTAAAGGACCCCTGACAGTTAAGTCCAGTCGCGAACGACTCTGGGGTTGTGGTGCTCATCTCGCTTTACTGGCCGAGGGAGCTGACGTTTGTCCACAGACAGTTTTTCCAGGTCATGTGGCCAGCATGACTAAGCCGCTTCTGGCGAACCAGAGCAGCGCACGGAAATGCCGTTTACCTTCCCGCTGGCGCAATACCTATTTATCTACTTGCACTTTGATGTGCTTTCAAACTGCTAGGTGGGCAGGAGCTGGGACCGAGCAATGGAAGCTCACCCTATCGTGGGGATTCGAACTGCAGACCTTCCGATCGGCAAGCTCTAGGCTCTGTGGTTTAGACCACAGCTCCACCTGCGTCCCTAATTTCAATCTACATTACACTAAAACATTTACATTGGTAAAGTGCTCTTTTAAAAAAAGCAATGCCCATAGGCTTGTATCTATCTTAAATAAGGTATTGGTGTATTACTACATACAGGATAACCAAGACTTAAAAATGATAAATATTGGCAGTGTAGTAGATGCAAAGCAGACTTCCTTTCTATCTGCGAGTCCTGTCCAAATATCTATTTCTAAAACAAAGGTGAAACTGTCACACTCCTGTTACATTTTTGCTGTTGGATGTTGTTAATGTAATCATATTTATAATACTGGAATGTTTCTGTCATTTTGGGTGATGTTATATTTGCTACTTTGTTGTTTTATTATGTTATAATGAAATTGTTTTGAAGTGTTTGATCTTGAAATGTGTTCAACTTTTCTTTGTTATAAACCATTGAGCATGATTTTTTTATGGAAAAGCAGCATACAAATAAAATTATGAATGAGTCAATTGGTTCATCTAGCTAAGTATTCTGAAGCATACAAGTTTGCATTGTAAAAGGAAAACACAACATTATTGTAATAGTGAAACAACTTAATAGAATGCTGCTTCTGAGTCTAAAAATAGGGAAAAGTAGGTCTAAGGAAACCAGAAATCTGGTTAGACTGTAGCTGTGTTCAGGCAGTATTTAAAATCAGGGCCAGTGACCTGAAAAGCCTGGAATCTACCACTGAGCATGATGTAAGATAAGCCACATTTCATGAAATGTCTTTTTCACCATGTTCCACTACAGGGCTGAAAACAATCTGCACCACCTGTGTGCCAAGTTTGAACAGCATAAACACTATATTTCTCTAGAAGTCTATCTTTTAGCTGACATTCAACAGACAGGGTTCAACAGACACGAGGTATATTCCCATTCCTATATATAGTCCTCTCTTTTTATTGCACCTTTTGCCCTTAAACTGTTATCATTGCCACAGCTTTGTGTGTGTTATGGGAGGATGAAAGAAAGAGGACTAAATAAATGAATAAGCAAAGTTAAGTTCTATTTTATATTCCACATGAAGCCTCGTTTTCTCCCAAGAGCTACTCTTTGTACATCCTTTTTTAATGTTTGTAACCTAGGCGCTGCATGAGTCCTTAAGCTTGTGGAAAGAAAAATAATTTCAAAGTGGCAAAGTGTTTTTTTTAAAGCCACCTCATTCCTTACAGACAAGGAATGTACTTGAAGCAGTTGTAGCATTTTTGCTGCAGTTGAAGGGAGTATTACAAACACCAATGCTGTGAGCACATGCATGTTGACAGAAGAAGACTTCCCTCCCCCGCTACTTTCAAGGACTTGCATTTCAAACAAAGATCAGGGACATTTCCTCACCACCCCTTGTTATCTCCTGGTACAGTAAACATTACATTTTTGTGCTGCTGTGCCTGACAGACAAGGTTGTTGCCAGCATGCCTAAGCCACTGATACCAGGAGAACAGATTCTGCTACAGTACATTTGCTGCTGGTTCTCTCTCTCTCATTCTCTCTGAAATCACTGCAAATTATTACCAGGGATGTTATCAGCATAAAAACCTCACTTCCAGCCAATTCCCATTAATAATGAAAAGTCCTTGAGTTAGATTTGTGAAGAGGTGTGTGTGTGTGTGTGTGTGTGAGAGAGAGAGAGAGAGAGAGAGGGAGGGAGGGAGGGAGGGAGAGAGAGAGAATGTATAGTGCACAAATGTTTTCAATAATGCAAATACTGTACATGCTGAAGAAATTTCAAACAACATGATCATAACTGATGAAATGCAATTCAAAATATACAGCATTTAAAGATATAAAAAAATTAAAACATAAAAAGATAACAAACTCACAAAGCAGCAAACAAACAACCTTTGTATAATACTCAGCAAAAACAAACAATGGTGGACGTGTCAAAAAAGGAATCCAGGACTTTTGAGACAAGTCCCTTTCCCTATTTCTCACTTCTCGAATTGTGAATTTTTGAAGAGGGCTCTTCAGAAATGTTTTTTAAGTTCAGATGTCTCTGAAATATATAGAGCCCTGGCCATAAAGAGTCTGTCACTTTCTCTTTAAACTAGGACATTGAATTGGGCCTGGAAGCTTAATGCAACTAGGAGCTAAATTCATTAGCAACATAATGCACCCGCTGCCAATTATGGTGCTGGAGGAGACTCTTGAAAGTCCCATGGACTGCAAGAAGATCAAACCTCTCCATTCTGCAGGAAATCAGCCCTGAGTGCTCACTGGAAGGACAGATCCTGAAGCTGAGGCGCCAATACTTTGGCCACCGCATGAGAAGAGAAGACTCCCTGGAAAAGACCCTGATGTTGGGAAAGATTGAGGGCACAAGGAGAAAGGGATGACAGAGGACGAGATGGTTGGACAGTGTTCTCAAAGCTACCAGCATGAGTTTGACCAAACTGTGGGAGGCAGTGGAAGACAGGAGTGCCTGGCGTGCTCTGGTCCATGGGGTCACAAAGAGTCTGACATGACTAGACGACTAAACAACATCTTCCTTCCTTCTACCTTAGGCTGTAACACTTCATACCGGCTAGAACTTTCAAAATGTCTTCCTAGATGGGGCTATGCAGAGTATGCTAAAGGGCAGTAGCAGCAAGATTGTTGTTTTCCATGAATGGATGTAGTTAACATATGTGATATAAGCAATAAACAGCAATCTTTATGCCTATTTATGAAGCTGCACATTGGGCCCAAAAGACCAATTGGCTCTAAGTACTGGTGCAACCTAGTATATACCTAGTATATAGAACCAAACTGACCTGAATTTTAAACCTGTGGATAGCCAATATTTATTTAATTTTTGGAAAAGAATGTAATATTAAAAATAGTATAATATGTTATACTGTATTAATATTTTTTAAACCTCAACTAATTATGGCCATCATAAGTAAAGACCCCTTACTTTGTACTACAAAACAATGCATTAACCTTTAAGGAACATGAAAAGAGGCCTGCAGATTGATTAATGATGTTTGGGTGAGGTCACCCACAAGGTCTATTTCCATGCCGAAAGAACACAATGGGAAGGATATACATTCTTGAAATGCACAGTGATCACTTTGAGGGGAAAAACCTCTTTTATCATGCATAGTGTGGTCTAACATTTGAAGTGGGAATTTAAAACTTGAGGAGGAAGAGTCATAATGGTTCCTTTGCTTCTTCCCTCCAGTGACCCTTTCAATTACAAAGACAAAAGTTATTTTTGTCTCACATTGTGAATTGCATTGACCAGACAGACCCTTCCTAGCATTTTTTTTAAAGAGAGGTCATAAAATAATGAACTCTTCTGATACTTCCCTGAAATGCTAATTCTGTCCCTTCAGTTTATTATTCCTTCAGTTTAATGAGTTGTTTTTGTCTCCCACAGCAGACCTCTGTCTCAGTACTTTCTAAACATACTTTGCCAAAGTAACTGTTGCTGTTCACAGTCAGTTTTCCCTAAACGGCCATGGAAAAACATACTTGATCTTTTATTTAAAACAAAATGTATTTGAATTTGAAAAACCAAAAGTTAGACCAACTTAAAAATCCCGCTTACTTCCCTTGTGCTGCTGCAGAACCATGGATGACTTGCCGGGTGACTTAATGGCAATTCAGAAATTTCACTGGCTGATGTTTAGTTTCTGAGCTAAACTGAAAGTTCTTTAAGATGTTAAAGTGTTGGAAGCCAGGGTATATTGCCATGGTATCTGCTATCTCCCATCTGAACTTTTCCCCTCTTTGCTTCAGGCTTTGCAGTGTTAGAAGCAAGATTGACATCTACTAGGAGTGAAGCACATTTATGAACGTTCTCCTTCAGGAAGTATGCAGCGTGACTCAAAAATGCAAGTCAAAATACTATACTATACTATACTATACTATACTATACTATACTATACTATACTATACTATACTAGAAGGCTTTTGAGATGCAGTGTCACATTTTCCTCACTACTCATGCCAATGACTCTACAGTTTTAGTTTAGTTGTAAAACACATTTAAATGTTTTTGTTTGTAATTAATTTTGTGGACCTTTGGGTTGAAAGGCAGGGCAAGAATGGAAATAACAGATAAAATTGGACAGGTCTTGTTCCCAACACCATTCTTTATTTGATGTATTTTACATTTAATCTGATGGATACTGTGCCAATTAAGAGTGCAGAGTTGCCATATTCTGACTGCCTGGTCCTATCCAATAAAATGTTTCAATAAACTAAATATTAAATAAACAAACATACATACTCGGATCTCCACACTTATCGCATGAGTTTATTTACCCTGAATAACATTTGGATTAAAAAACCAATAGGAATAAGCAGAAGTATACTTACAAACTGAAAGCAGCTCCTAACACTGGGTTCAATATTACTACCACCAAAAGAAGCAACTTCACCCAGCTGTCTTGGAATCTGAATAGAGTCATGCAGGAGGAGGCCTAGACGACGCTGGTCACAGAATCCAGTGGGACTGGCTACCTGCTTGAATAGATCTGGAGGCAGAAGAAAGATGTATAGCAAAATCCATTAAAACAATAGAAACTATCAACTGTATAATACGTATAAACAAATTTGCTGTCAGAGATACAAATAAATGGTTAAGAGTTTTCATTAGGTTTGTTCACAATTTGTTTGGTTATTTAGTGGTTTGACTTTCTCTAGTAGACAATTCTGAAATAACTATTTTGAATCAGATTTTGTTTGTAGCCAATTACTATTACACTGTAACTCACATAAACCAAAACAGAAGCAAGGAAGTCCAAGAATAAGTTAAATAATTAATGTCAAGAATATATAACTGTCAAAGCTGAGAACTGTAAAGTTACTCAAATCATTTTTAAATACTAAAGAATACAATTGGTAATCAACACTGTTTGGGCCAAAAAAGTAGACCATAATTTTATTGCTGCTAGTGCACATTATCCTATAGAGGTAACAAATTTGTGAGGAAATGCTTTAAGTATATACATGTTTTTAGGATTTTTGTCACAGAAGTAAATAGGAATAACTTGCATGCAAAGATGTTCACAATCAGAATAAAGGAATGAAGTTACCAAAAAAAATTCCACAATGCTATATGCCTGCAAACTGGATTTCCAAACTCTGATTTGCATCAAGAATTGAAAAAACCCAAAAGCTTGGCATTTGGAATCCAATAATATATTTGGAAGAAAGAAAAAGAGTTCTGTGTTACAGAACCATGTTGCCCACATGAAATGTTAATACCAGGAATTGTACTACATGTAAATTTAATTTACTGCAAATGAGTTATATAGTACATATCTGAAGGTATGTTAAAGTTTGTAATAGTTAAAAAAATGAGATTATGATCAACTGAAATATTTATTTGGCACTACCCATTACCAATACATGACCTGAATAAATCTTGTTTTATTTTTCAAAGCATTAAAAACAGATTTCAGCAAGTGAAAATAATATGCTTATATTCCTGCAGAGTCATTAATATTTCATTCTGTACTAAGGGCACAATTATACAAAAGCTTTAGTCTTGTATAGAAATTTACTAGTACAGTTTTAACACCTGATTTTATTTTGCTTCTATTTAAGACACTATTTCCTAGCCAAGTCTGATCTTAGTTTACATCATAAAGGGGCACTTTCCATTCCCATCATAGTTGTAGAGAATATCTTGGCAGGAGAATTGATTATCATGTGTTGCTCAACTTTTCAGAATGATAAGAATACCACAAGGAAACAGAATGCAAATAATAATTGGCGTGTGATAATAAGTACAAAGGTAAAGGTAAAGGACCCCTGATGGTTAAGTCAAGTCAAAGGCGACTATGGGGTGCAGCCCTCATCTTGGTTTCTGGCCGAGGGAGTTGGCGTTTGTCCACAGACGGCTTTCCGGGTCATGTGGCCAGCATGACTAAACCGCTTCTAGTGCAACGGGACACGTGATGGAAACCAGAGTGCACGGAAACGCCTTTTACCTTCCCGTTGCAGGGGTACCTATTTATCTACGATATTGTAGTACTACAACTTCCATCGGTCATTACCATTGATCATCCTTGCTGGGACTGATGGGAATTGTAGTCCATCAAACATCTGGAGGGCCAAAGCTTTCCCATTCCTGAACTAGTGAGATCTTCTGAGAAATCTCACTCCCGTTTCTTTTGAAGGACAGATCAAGTCAGTCTCAATAAACATTTTCTTATTCTATCTTATTATCCTAAGTGTTAGGACACTTTTCTAAGACAAAGTATTTAAGCAGAATGGTAGATTCCAAAATTTAGGAGGATGGAATATACCTTACATGCCCTGATTTCACTCAACAATGTAATTTTTGGAATAACATAAGCCACTCACATGACACTCCCACCAGCAGAAGGAGAGGCAATTTTCAGCAATTTCCCCTTCCTCATGTGCTACCTCTCATGCTGCTCTGGAGGTTTTCCCAACTCCCTGGAGATCATTCCTGGGGGACTTCTGCTGGTTGCTATGTCATGTGAGTACAACTCCACTCAGTGGATGCTCCTGTCAGTCTCCTTTGCAGACTGTCCTTCCTGAAAGTTGGGGCACGTAAAACAGCACAGTGGGACTTCATTGAACCACACAACTGCTTCCTTGTGCCAATTAGATTTTTGAGTCTGTTCTCCAAGAATTATTTCAGGTGGAGGATTTAATGGATGGCTCCCAAGTAACTACAATCAATTTTCATAGAAAATATAATGCAGTAGAAAAAGCGTAACACCTTGGGTGGTATTCAGTTAAGTTTTACTCATAGTAGATCCACTGAAATTAATGAATGTGATGAAGCTAAGTCTGTTAGTTTAAATGCCTGCTCTGGGCAAAACTTAGTTGAGTATCACCCCTTGGAAATACCTGTTTGCTTAAAAATTGAAAAATAAAGGGGAATGTTTAGAATATGCAAGGAGCTGACAAACAAGTATTTGCTGCTTCTAAATGCTGCATTTCTGTAGTAAACAGTGACTTGACTTACATCTGTATTTATCTTCCAAATGTGCTTTACAGAGGGAAATAACACCAGTTTTAAAAGAGAGGACACGGATCCTTCCTGTTCGACCCCTATTGAAATTAAATCACAGGAAAAGGAGAAAATTAATACAGTCAAATATGTGAATTATACATGCAATTTATATTTGCTACTTCTAAATGCATAAGTGAACATCTTAGAAGTTAAGAAAAAACTCAAAAGGAATGGAAAAGCCCTACAAAACAAATAGATTATAACTCTGCAAAAGGGTAGCTATTATTAGATAAACAAAGCTTCTCAAACTTACATTTCAGAATTATGACTTCTTTTGTTTCTCCATATGCCACACAGTTCACTCATGTATGCTGAACAGCAGTCTTCAGCAGTCTTTTAAGTCTTAGAAATCCTATCCCATGGGTATGTCATTGTTTTTAATATGAAAATGCATAGTAACTTCTTAAATGCCTACTTAAATATTCTATAATTTTATTTTATTTTATTATTTTTATGGTTAGAAGTTGTTTTAGAATTGTGCTTTAACACTGTAACCTGCTGTTGGACCTTAGGGTGATGGGCGGGAAACAAACAAATCACAAAAAGTGTTTTTATAATACTTGCGAGTTGTGTTGCCCCCTGTCATAAAAGACATATTGTGCTGAAATACAAAATTACATTTATATTTGGTAGAAATAAACCATTACATCAACTGAATTCTATAAAGTAATGGTTTTAGCAACTAATAGACATCCTCTTTGCACCTACAGATTAAACAAAACACAATGAAATTGAGATAGACTATCATAACATTACAACAAAACTAGAACTGGGGCAGACTTTGGAAAGGAAGAAAAATTGTAGCTCCAGAGGATACTGCTGGAGATACCAGCAGTTCCTAATACAAAATTTAGCAGTCCATGGTTCTCTTAATTAAAACTTGATGAAAAATTGTTGGGATCTGGAAGAATTCCAATGCTGTAAACCATTTCCTTAACTGAAGATTTTCCTTTAATTAAACTAAAACCAGTTATTTGTGTTCTTTGAAATGAACTGACAATATTTTATTTGCCCATAAAACAGCTTTTTATGTGATGTGGCGTCTCATGAAAAAAGACAATTTTAACCATGCCATGGTAAATCCTCTGCGGAGTGGGGCTGAAAGCATATACCAGACCAAAAACAAACAAACACCCTGAAGGGCCTACTAGATGATTTAACAAATGAGACAGAAGCTGACCCCAATTATATAGGACATTCTATTTAAATCTGTCATTTCCCAGTTTCACATTTCATAACAGAACTGCACAGGGCTCCAAAACTAACCAAAGTATTTGCTGAATAGCCTTTAAGCTATTAGCTTGTATTAAACTTGCACTCTGATCACCAGCTTGCCAGCTCTGAGCCATTCATTTTTCTAGCAAGGACAAAAGTTCATTATAAGCAAGTGTCACTGAAGTCTACCCGCACATACGTGTCATAAACATTCAAAAGCCAGTTGAGGCACATGTCCACGCAGAGAGGGACGTTGACTAGGTTATTGTGCTCTTGTTCGAGTCGATCATAAATGGTAGTCAAGCAGTTGATGATCTGAAGTATATCCATTGACTGGTCATTCTGTTTGAGGTTGTGCTGGTCCAAGGCATCACATGCAGCAGACAGACTCAGGAGATCCACTGTACAAGGAAGAAAAACAACAGTCCTAATAAGAAGCAGCCTTAATCTGTGACAATTGAGACAAATTAATTATCTAGCTATGTGTGTTGGACTTAACCACTAGTGTATTAGCTTTAAAATGTAGCTTTCATATTTCATTTTTAGTATCATTCCGTCACTAATGGATTTTCTCTATATAGGTATGATCTAGTTCTAGTTCAATGGCATAACATGTTACTTGTCTAAAAAATGTTTCTTGTCCAGCAACAGTCTGTTTATCAGCTTCATCCCCTGGGATCAGGCAAAGATCCTTTAATACAAATTTATTCGCCAAATTGGAAATGCAGTAAAATACTTTTTAACATCGAGCTTAAGGCTGAGTGTTCAGCTCTTCTGAGAGAATGAATAAATGATAATTAAGTGAACTCCTCAAGGAATGGGTGGCAGCCTAATTGTATATGCACCTACAAATAAACAGAGGTTATTCTCTTTCAGAAAAGTTTTCCATGCCAATAAATGACAGTGCCTTGAAAGTGGTTAATGGTTTTTTATTTTTGTTTTTAACTTGCATGAAACACCACTAGCATATCTACTAAGCAGTAGTGTGAAAATAAATTTTTCTTCAGAGAATTACTGAATAACTAACAATGATAGATTATTGTAATCTCTTGCACTTCCCTCCCAACCCGCCCCCCTCCATACCGAGGCTATTGCTATGGGGGGCAGACTTGCTATGGGGTGTGCAGACTTCAGGATTGCAGTAGTATGACTGGCTGAGCAATCCAAATCCCCTTTGTGTCAGATTGGGGCAAGAGCATATGGATTGGGCAGAGGTTTCTTGTCAGCCTCTGTTTGCCTCCTGCTGCCGTTGCCTTTGGAGTGATGCCACTATGGAGCTCTGCCTTCTGTTGTGGACTTTCCCCTTCTGCCCACCACATGTGTGGACATGCAGAAGTGGAGAATCCCCTCACCAGGCCAGCACAAAAACCATAAATAGAGCTTTCCAGAGGCAGGAAGGATGTGGGGCAGAGCCAGCCCTGCTTCAGTTGTGTGATAGCATTAGGCCTGATTTATATCCAGTTGCTGAACCAGGTCTAGCAATCGGTCTGTCCTGGCAACCATACATGGCAGGGCTATAGATGCCGTGGTCCCCTCCACTCTTTGAGGCCCGGCTGGGCTGGGAGAACGGCAGCCTAAGTCTGGATCCAACTCATTATCTTATAAATAATGTACAGTAAGACTGTAACTAATGCACAATTAACTTGTGTGCATTCAGCTTTACGTGTGTGGCAAAAATATCAAAAGGGTCAGGGTTCCAGGGAAAATGACTTTGGTAATCTCACCCTCCACTGAACCGAATGGGTGTGATTATATGTGATTTTGGCTTTAGGCATGATCCCTAGAATAGAACCCAGTGTAAATTGTGGGCTTAATGTATTGTCATACTCTGCGAACATGATTAACTTAAAGTGGTTTTAATGGGTTTACTCTAACCACAACCCATCATAGATATCTAATTCTAAATTAAAGTTATGATGATTTAAATTTTATTGCTATTAACTGCCTTGAGCTCTACTGGAAAAGGCTGGATACAATATGTTTAATTAAAAAAAAAATATTGTGGTAACATCCCTAAAACCCATTTGACAAGTTGTCCAAATTTCATTTAATGTTATCATGCAGTTATATATTCCCACCCAAAACTTTTTGATACAGAACAGAAACTGGAATTTATTTATTTTTTAACGTTTTTATTTGGTGCCTAGACCAGAGCAATTAGTAGTCTGGTGGCTTTAATTAATTTAAATATAAATAGCAGCAGTATTTTATGCATGCTTACTTCTAATTCCCAGTGAGTTTAATAGGTCTTACTTCCAAGTAAGTGCAAATAAAACTACAGTCTTGCAGTGCAATCCTCTACATGTCCATGTAACAGTAAGCCCCAATGAGTTCAATGGGGCTTATTCCATGGTGTGTATAGGATTGCAGCCATAATCTCTTCAAGTAAACAAGTATTCATTTTAATTAATACTTCTAACTTTCTAAGGAATGTTGTATCTTTCTTCCTTTCCCTATATCAACAATTCAAGATTAAAACAATTATGCTACTGGAAATTCATTAACAGCAGTGAAGTTGGGTTATTTGTTGTTGAAAGTTAAGAACACTGCTACTAGCAATATATCACAGCTTCTATAGCCTACATATAATAGGGGTACAGTGGTGCCCCGCAAGACGAATGCCTCGCAAGACGAAAAACCCGCAAGACGAAAGGGTTTTTCGGTTTTTGCGACGCTTCGCTAGACGATTTTCCCTATGGGCTTGCATCGCAAGACGAAAGCCCATAGGGAAATCTCGGGGACCTTTTTTTAAATGCTGGCGGTGGGGAGCAAAGCCTTTTCCCCCCCTCCGGACTTCAGAAGAGGTCCAGGAAGGCCGGCGGGGGCGAAAGGCTTTGCTCCCCACCGCCAGCATTTTAAAAGCGGTCCGGGATAGCAGGGAAGCGCTTCCCGCTATCCCGGACGGCTTTTGAAGGCAGGCAGGGGGGGGCAAAGACTTTTGCCCCCCCTGCCTGCCTAACCGGGGGCTTTTAAATCGCCCCGGGACTGTCCGGGGCGATTTAAAAAACCCCGGACGGCTTTTGAAGCCTCCCCCCGCCGCCCGGCTTCGGGGCATCGTCCCGATGCCGGGCGGTGGGGCAGGAACGCCTCCCCCCGCCGCCCGGCATCGGAACGATGTCCCGAAGCCAGGCGGCCGGGCGGGAAAGCCTCCCCCGCCGCCCGGCATCGGAACGATGTCCCGAAGCCCGGCGGCGGGGCAGGAACGCCTCCCCCAGCCGCCCGGCTTCGGGGCATCGTCCCGATGCCGGGCGGTGGGGCAGGAACGCCTCCCCCAGCCGCCCGGCTTCGATGTCCCGAAGCCGGGCGGCCGGGCGGGAAAGCCTTTGTCCCCCCTGCCTGCCTTCCCAGGGGCTTTTAAATCGCCCCGGACAGTGGAGAAGTCCTCCGCTGTCCCGGGCGATTTTAAAATGCCGCCCGCCAGAAGAGGTCGGGGGAAGGCGGTTTCCATAGGAACGCATTAATTGATTTTCAATGCATTCCTATGGAAAACCGTGCATCGCAAGACGAAAAACTCGCAAGACGAAGAGACTTGCGGAACGAATTAATTTCGTCTTGCGAGGCACCACTGTATTTAAAATGAGAGTTGAAAGTACTAAAAGTAGTTAAAAGTAGAAGTTGGCAAATGTGTCCTCTTTTTTTGCTCTTCAAAATATGGCAACCCTAGCTTTGTGCTTCTTACTTCAGAATAATTCCTTGGAGAACTAACATTGTTAGCCAGCCATATCAAACAACTCCCTTTGAAGCAGGCATGAACAAGAGGCTTAGGTATTTAGCAGAGGTGGCAATGCATGTTTAATAAGAACATCGGGAATGGTAAAAACCTGACTTGGCCCTAATTAAACATGCAAGTGAAGACAAATTATGCTGTAAAGTTCTTACAACTGCTTGAAGGAGGAGTGATATGAAACACACACATATCCATCTTAAATAAACCAAGTAATTTGTACAGCTTTACATTTTCAGAGACTTACTTTTTAACAATAATTTATATATGATGTGCCACAGCATACCACCAGTACATATTTACACTTGCCAGTGAAACATACTGCATTCAGAACTGCCTCAGTTAATGCTATAACATTTTATTTTTACACCTATGTAAAACTGTTGCTTTTGCATAGCCCCTTCCATGTTAATGGAGTGGTTATATTGTTATACATCATCCCAATCACTGAGCTGTGTTAAGATTCCAGGAATACCAGGTCTGTGTTCCCCTTCAATGAGGCACAGCAGAGCCTGCGGTGTCTTTATGATACAGTACATGGTTTATTGACACATATATACAACCTGAATCCAATAGAGGGATCTGCAGCATTACATTCCAAGAGCCCATAGCCAAGGCACTGGGTTCAAAACAGACATCAGCATCCTGCGCTTTTTTAAAAACAACTATTTCTCCACCCCACTGCTTAGTAACTCTATTCCTTAACTCCTCCCTGCCACTCTAAACCCTACACTCTTATCCCCTGAATAAACTTTTCACACCTAGCCCCTTTGAGCTCTGTATTTCCTAATGGTTTATCTGCTCACCAGGCAATCATCTCAGGGAAGCTTGTCTGACTTAATTAGCACCTAACTTATGTGAAATTCCTAAAGGAAGGGTCACAACTTAAAATGTCTGCCTGCTTTAATTAGCTTTCACATATGCTAATAAAAAGACTTACCTGTAGGCCCACCACACCTCTTACTGTACCCTAACACACACCTGGGACCACCTTAAATACACATGAGTTTGGCTATTTCTCAGTTCTAACAACCCAGCCTTAATTTAGTCTTACAGCCACAGATTCATAACAATATGAGATACCAAAATTCAGAAAAAGGTTTTGCTTTATAAGCTTACTGCAGCCATCAATGTTGCACAAACAGATTTCCACTCATATAATGGGGCTTCAACTGCCCCTCTTCCCTACAGCAGCTCCCCAAGCACCAGATGGTCACCTAATCCTCTGGAGTCCCTTTTGAGGGAACATCAGGGGCGCTGTGAGGGAAGAGGGGAAGCTGAAGTGGGAGTCCATTCCATTCACACACAGACAGCTTTGGATACCACCCTCTAGGTGACAATGAAAGCACAGAAATACCAACATTCATTAACAGTTATCACGAACCTTCAGTTAGTTTCAAAGCCCACAGTCTAGTTAGAAACTCTTCAGTATTATTATTATTATTATTATTATTATTATTATTATTATTATTATTACTACTACTACTCCTACTACTCCTACTGTGTATTTTGGCTTTCATATGCAGTGCTATTTTTCTAGAAAAAATAGGTGCCGGAACTCACCATGAACACTTCCCTCATCCTCTTAGAATGGCAATGGTGCCCACCTGAGAGGTGCCGGGAAAAAGCTGAAAAAAAGCCCTGCATATGAGACATATAATTGAAAGGGGGGAAGCTTTTATTTCATTCTGATGATGTTATTCTGTTTATTTTAAAGTCTTTTTTGTCTCTGGTCTTCCTCCTGAAAGCCGTGTATTTATGTGTATGCATTTTGCATATTTTCATATAATGATGTTAGTAACCAGACATTTCTTAGAACATATGTATTTCCAGAAGCAAGATCTATGATTCAGAGGGCTTTCAACCACATCCTCAATTTATACCCAAACAGAACCCAAAACTGTCAAGTTTAACAAGCAAACTGAAAACAATTTTCAAATGGAAAAAAATAAAAGAAACTATGGTGTGCAACTTCCCTTTAAAATGTTTACATATTCAAATTAAGGGGAAATTTCACTGGGGAGAGGGAGAATCATGTATTCCACCTTGCATTATTTTATTTTATTTCTTTCACAAAACTCCTGCTTAAACAATGGTATTTCCTAGAGCCATATTCTGGGTACAAGTCTGAAAATGAACAGTATAAGGGGTGGGGGAACAATATGGGGGAAACTAACAATGAAGTATTATTATTAAATTTTTATTTATACCCTACCTTTTCCCTGACAGGACTCAAGGCTACTTATCTCATCACAATTTTTGAAGTATATGTTTCTGAAGTACATATACAAAAAAAGGAAAGTTTAGTAAAATACTCACAACAGAGAGCTTTCTGTAGTCTTCGGAGCTTCATAGCAGTTCTGTATGCTGAGAATCTAACATTGTTCAAGTCAGCTAAGAGGTGAATGAAAGAAAAAAGGGGATGAGAGAAAATCAATTATTTCATAATTGATGCAATGGCACAGTATTTGGTGAACAGATAAACTAAAGATTCATTTTAAATAAGAACTTAAAATATTTTCTTCATTTTAAATGTGAGGAATTAAACCAGTAACCATGAAAAGGCTATCCTTAATATTAACAACACTGCTCTCATGTGATATGCTTCACACATAAAGGGCAGAAACCCACCAAAGTTAAGTACCTTTAAGGCTGCAAACCTATATCTAGTCACCTAAGAGCAAGTCCCACTGAACTCAACATGGTTCAGTTCTCAGTGGACATGTATAAGATTGCGCTGTTTCAGTGATTTCAAGGGAGATTTAAGCACCTCCTAAACTTCTTCCTATTGAAATTCATGGCATTAAGATATTTTTTGGTTTGGTTGGATTATGTCCAAAATGATGCACAGTACTATTGCAGGACTAAAGTGTTGTTACTTTAAAGATATGAATTAGGAAATCTTCCTTTCCCACCCCCCACTCCCCTCCTTCGGCTTGGGATTGGCAGGCTTTTTGTAAAGAGTACTTGAAAAGGGAAAAAGAGAAGGACTTAAGGGAGGAAAAAAGATAAAGGGAGGGAGGGAGGGACTTCTGCCAGGGTTTGCATGTAGGAACTAAACCCCGTGATGCACCAAAGAACAATGCAGCTTTATAAAGAGCCAACGCCAGCGCCACTTTCACCTACTTTTGTGCTTGTTCTTTGCCGCATCAGATTCCTCCCAAGCCTACCATTTCACTTCATTTAATAACTGAGCAGTTAAGGTGCCCCTTTGAAGTTACAATGAACAGGGACAGAATGGGATCTCGCCCAAGTAAAGATGGGTTGAGAACAGAAGCGCCACAACATCTTTATTAAAATATTTATTCATCCTACTTCCATTTAAAAACAACAAAACAAATATATAAGCTCCGAAATAAACCCAGTGAGCCCCTTCTGCTTCAGCATGGGGTGGAATGCAGGCAGGTGGGCTTTTGTTACCATCATGCCTCTATGCTACAGCCCACTTTTGAACGCGGCTTCATCTTGCATATCCGGGATGAATGTGCCAAAACGTATACTGTACAAAAATGTGCCTCTAGATCTGGTGCATGTTTCTCCTTGCCTTGTGGACACTGCTTCTTTTCATGGGGACAGAGCAAAGAATAAAAGCCTTTGAAGTTGCACCATCACACCTGACATTAGCATTCACAAAGAAAGCCTTGCATATCAATCCTGATTAAGCACCACACACACAAAAAATGTTCTTTTCACTTCATAGGTCTCTTCTGACTTTCCCTCCATTCTGTTTCTCATGTCTGGTAAATATTCTAGGAAGTGCAGAAAACTCCCATGAAAGAGTTCATCACCCAGAGATACAGTACTCTCCTGCCCACCTTTTTTAATATAAAAAGTAGCAAAAAACTCACTTCATATCACCATTTAGCTGTCAAAGAGACAAGCATCACAATATCTAGACTGCAGCTTTCGGAGTATTCATTTTGAATGTCTGCTAAAATACCTTATCTTGTTAATACTACTAGCCTTCATTATGTATTTGCTGTATTCCTGTTACAGACATTTTAAATAGGCTGCTCATTAGTGTATTGTTTCGGCATTGTTCCTTCCTGCCAGATCTGCCTCACCATAATAGAAAGTGCCTCACAAACCTTCATGTGGCTTAGAATAAACTATGGTACTTAAACAATCCCATAGACAATAAATCTATCATGAACGCAAATTAATAAAGACCTCTTTTGCTAAGGCACTGTGACTGCAATTTCATTGTGCAGATGTGTAAAAAAAGAAAATGCTTTAATTAAGGACAGAGGGAAGAAGCAAGAATACTATGTTACAAATGAGAAAGAGAAGTGAGATAATACGGATTAACATATAAATAGCATCTGGTGAAAGAAAAAAAAGCATTTCAATGCTCTTTAAGTAATGTAAATGATAATGTTAGGAGGAGAGCTAAACTCAGTAAAACTTTATACAAAAACAGCAATTAGTTAGCATATCTGGATTAATAATACCCTTACATGGATACTACAGCATGTACAAGCTCCACGTTCACCTACCCCACCCCTTTCTTTTCCTCCATTTGCTTTCTCTGCTGGAGACCTTTTCCACCACAGTGCAGCTACTGCTCATAGCTCTTTGCTACATGCAGCTACAGTGTAACAACCCCTCAACCTCTGTCCACTTCCCTCCCACTCACATTTTTCAATGAAATGTTTTTCTTAACAAACATTCTCAATTTGGATCTCTTTTATAAGTTGCCAGTAAATTTGCTAATTTGATAGTGCTTGAATTATGCAGCAGAAAGGCACCCATCATATATGCCTGAGGCTTGTTCACAACATATGAAGCTGTGGCAATGAAGCTGTATGCTTGATCCATACACATGATTGAAATTAGGCTGCTTTTAAGAATTGTTAAATATAGGAATTATCAGTATTATCAGTCTCCTACAGTAACCTACTCCAGAACCCAACCACCCCAATAAAACATAATATCATGTCACTCTCTTCAAAACACTTGTAACAAAGAGTGCTTCCAGACAGGAGTTTATTCTGAAATCAGTGCTGCTCACATACATATATTTTTTACCATCCACACCCTGTTATCATCAAAATTCCAGCCTATAATTTATACTTGTTTAATACAGTTTTGCCTGCTCCCCATTAAATCGGATTTTAAAAAACACTTCTGCTGTCACTGCTGGTCTAGAAGCCTTTTAGTACATGTTTTTAATGGGTGTACTATGTGAAGTTCTTGAGAAAATAACTATTCCTAATTGTGGTGTTGAAATTTAAATGCACCTTCTGCAGCAGAGCTGGCTCAAGACATTTTGTGGCCAGAGGTGAATGACAAGATGGTCCTCTTTCCCAAGGCATGTGCAGATGCCAACTGAACTGTAGTTTAATCTTACTCTAATGCTAGTAAAGGAACTATATCTTCCACTGCTTTTGAAGGCAGCAGGCTAGCACAGGGGTGCAGGGCAGGCTGCATGGCACTCACAGCTCTGGCCACTCCCTGTGCTTCAGCATCTGCTGCCTGAGGCAGATGCTTAACTTTGGCTCTTCCTAGAGCCGGCCCTGTTCTGCAGGTAGAAATAGGCAAGTGTGTATTGTTTTAGCTGCCATGAACAATTGCTTGGATGCAGGATGAGGAGAAGTGTGTATGTATGCCTAGAATCTCAGATTTTTGCCTTGCTGCAATGCAGCCTACTCTGCAATGGTAAGAGTCACACCTACTGCTCTGCCTAGTTTTAGATGTATCCCTTCCCACAATTCAAATGTCCCCCGGGAAGGCTATCTATGAGGGAATGCAGTCCTCAGGCTGAAAAGGGTTCCCCACCTCTACTATAAGTGAACAGGAAACCTGCTGCCACACACTCAACATACCTGCTTCTATGAACATAAAATGAGGTCAGGAAAAGATGCAGTTCAGTGGGTGTTTACTTAATTGCTTGAATAGCCAGCCACTCACCCACAACCCACCGTTGTTAAAGAAAGAAGAAGAAGAAGAAGAAGAAGAAGAAGAAGAAGAAGAAGAAGAAGAAGAAGAAGAAGAAGAAGAAGGTGGTTTAATGCTGATCTTCAGAGCAAGGGTGATATAATAAGTGATTCAGCTTGATAGAAAAATAAAATAATAAATATTAAATGTTGGCATGGAAGATTTGTCTCTCTTATTATGTACAGCATGACTATTACAGTTTGCTATTGACCAGATTTTATGAAAAGAGCAGTTGTTCAAGCTCAATTGAAAATGCTGGCTGAACAGGATGTATCAATGGCTAATGTTCTATCCTGATGCATATTAAGCTGCCTATAAAGTAAAATGTTTAGGATAGTCCAAGGAATCTTCTGCCAAATTCTGCTTATCCAACACACTTGACTTAATTTTTTAAAAATATATAACAAATATATTGAAAAGTTGTTAGAGCATGGAAAAATATGGTCATACAGAGTCCATAGCATTATAGAGAGCTAGTAGACCAGATTCCCACTGAACCAAGTAAAAACTGAATGAACCAGATAAAACCGATTTTGACCATTTTATGGATCAATAGGATAGCCACACTGGGATGAAAGTCAAATTGAATTTAACTGGCCTTCAGTAATCCATTTATTATGCCATTTCCTTAAAATATTTGGCTAGTATTACACTGGCTTTTAATAAATATTATTTTCAAAATGTCATACAAATGTGGTATACCTCCTCTTCTACCTGATCCTTCCATGTAGCCAGGATGAGGAGTTTGGAAGCTTTCACTTCTGCTTTTGGTTTACTGTTTTGTCCAAATTGGCAAACTGTGGTACACTATGATTTCAAGCCTGCTTGAAAACATGGTCTTTCTCTGAATACAGCTAGCTATGCTTTATCTATATACTGTACCTGATCTTTTATAAGACTAAATTGTCAGTTAGGTGCTCTAGGACCTTAGAAAAGCTGTCTTTTCCAACATGGGAGGGCCAAAGGAGTGCAAAAAGGTAACCTTTGGACAACTGTTCAACAGTTGAACAGTACGATCAATTCAGATGCAATGGTGCAGATTGCACTCAGCGCATTGTTTTTGCCTGTCATCTTTACATGCTCCAGCATTATGTAGGTGCCAAAATTAAAAACTATGGTTAATGCAGGGCTGCAACAATGAATAATGTAAGGATTCTATCAGCCATTCCTGTTGAGAAATCCCGGGTTTGGAGTCAAAATTAAGTTTTCATAAACCAGCATCAGTGTAAGTGCAGACATGGTTCAGGGCAGCAGCATTCAGCTGCACACCTCACACTTTCTACTAATAAATGCTTACTCAACTGCAGTGATTTCAGGGTCTCCTGTTAAATTACTATACTGTGTAATTATCAGGGTAAAAAACTCCAAATGAAAACAGCAACTGTCTGTCTTTGAGGTTATTTTATGAAACTCAATGTTTTTAGCTACTTTTAGTTATTACATACAGTTTTGCTATCAAATACAGCACGTCATGCTATCAGGCTTTCTTCTTGCTCATTTTAATATTTTTTGTTAGTTCTTTAAAAGTTTATTCCAAAAACACAACTTTAAAACAATTTTAGACTATGAATATATTTATAAATGTATTAACATACAAAAGTGAATGGTGGTCTTTTCTCCCCACTTACAAAATAATTGGCAAGCATACATACCAGAGGTAGGATATATAATGGGATGCCAGCTTAGTATTTGAATTCTTGAATAAATTGCACTAGATCCAGAAACACATTATTATCCACATAATCCTGCATTGCAGCGGGTTGGACTAGATGACCCTTGTGGTACCTTCCAACTATGATTCTATAATGGGATGCCAGCTTAGTATTTGAATTCTTGAATAAATTGCACTAGATCCAGAAACACATTATTATCCACATAATCCTGCATTGCAGCGGGTTGGACTAGATGACCCTTGTGGTACCTTCCAACTATGATTCTATGACCCAGAAAGCCAGATAGAAGAATAATATAGACACCATTTTGAATGCCAAAGAGAAAGCGATCTAAAAGAGAAACTGTTCATTCAATTACCACAGCTGATCTCTGTGCCAGTTTATGGCCAATGTATTCTAGCTTTTGATACAAGCTTCTGATACGTAGTTCAAAAATACATCGTGTAAGAGATGTGTCATGTTTGTTTGCAGTGACTGCGACCTATTTATGTCTTTATTCTCCCCACTTTCTTTTTACACATAGGGTTTACAGTCACAGATGATAAAGCAATAGATTCTGGAAATATAAATTAAAAAGCATCATGCTTCAGGTTAAGAACTGTGAGTTGCCTTTACTATTTTACACTGGTGAATTCAGAGAGAATCCAAAGAGGTAGCAAATAAGTCCACATTCATGACTGCATCCAGCTGCTACAATTACCATTTAAAACAACACTAGTTTACCTGGAGGAAACATACCCTTTCGTTAACTGAAAATGCTGAGGTTGATATTGCTAAAATATCATTAAAACACAACAGTACACATTTTTCTGAGACATTACCACAGAGCTATGGTGCAGTTTAAGATGTAGTTTGGAAAATGGTTTACAATTTAGTGGAACTTATCCATGCTTAAGATCAATGACTATAATTTACACATGTGTTAAGATTACTGATTAAAAAAAATTTTTTTGATTGAAATTATTTGGCTTTAAGTGTTAATACTAGGAAGTTTGAACTAAGATAATGAAATAAATAATAGTGTGACTTATGTCCTATTGAAATGCTTGAACCAATCAACATTCCCTCGAACATGTAAGGAAAAGAGATGGCAATGCCTTTTAGATGTCAGACATTTTAGCCATGGCTTGGGAATTGGGATTAAAAATGTTGTCTTGTAGCTGTGTTTTGGGGGAAGGGAATTGTATTTTGTTCATGAAAGTGTGCTCTGTTATTTTGCAGTTTAAATCTTGTAGGAAAAGAAAATCACTTAAGAGTATATTCATTACTGTATCTATATATAACCAGATTATAAAAAAAATAATCAGGAAGCAGCATAACCCGCAGAGAGCATGAAGAGAATGATCTCTCTTGCAGTTTTGGAGAAGGTCACATTTATTTATTAATTATGTACTAAAAATGCTTCTAGACCAAATGTTGCCTTAAAAACTTCAGGCAAATTTGATTTTAAAAAAAACAAACAAACACAAAAAACACCAAGCATTACAACTGCAGCAATTATTCATATTGGTTTAAAACAAAAAAAAAACAGGGCAAACTTAAACTGTCCCTCAATTTCTGTCTTCCAGTCAACAAATTCCCCTGTCCCCACACTAAACTCTTGTTACTTTTTTTCCTGTTTCAGCTGTGGACAAAGTAGGGTTCTCTATATTCCCCCTCCTCTGGCATGCTGCCCACTATTACTGATGGGTCACACACCAAATGGAGCTATTGGGGGTTTGACAGATTTCAAAATAAGACTCAGAATTTGATTTGAAAAGGTGCATTACCTTCCAAGTTTGGGAAGAACAGTTCCATTTTTAAAATCCCACTTATGACCCTAACTAGGGGCAGACAACTCAAAACCTTCCCTGCTAAATACAACAGTGAAGACATGCTCATGTTGCATGTAAATGCATAGGCAGGATAAATATTTTTAAGCAACTCTGAGATGTCATACAGCATAGGATCAACACAGAGACTGAAACATAGGTAGACAAATACTGAAAACACTTAGTGGAATTCAGAGTTGCTCTATGACACACCCACCCACCATGCAAGCATTTCAGCTTGCTAGACAGAACAACCCCCCTCTCCACCTCCCAGCATGCTGTTTTGGGGGTTCTCCTGACCCCCCAGGAGACAATTTGGAAGGAGATGCATGGGCGAGAAGAGGGGGGGGGAGTCCTGCTCCACAAGCATAAGTCCTAGGGTCTCCAGGCTGACCCTGACCTTCACCTGCCTGGTTTCTTTCAGGTGTCCAGTTCACCCACCGCCTAATTCATAGCTGCTGCCATTGCCAGAATCTCTGATTGTATTTTTCTGCCACCACTCTATTATTTGTTGGCTGCAATCCAAATTCCACTGACATGGAAGTAAGCCGCATGGAATTCAATAATACCTACTGCTGAACAGACATGGTTAGGATCAGGGCTTTTTTCTAGAACTTACACCACCAACCTCTGTGCTGCCCCAATCTCCATGCCATACCATGACACACCGCGCAGCCAGAATTATGCTGTCGGTTACCTAACACAGGGCACTCTCACATACACACTCTACATACTATTTATAACTTCCCTCTCTCACACACCACATATACCACATACCTCCTAGGCCCAACAAGTTTCAGCACCTTTTTAACACTTGTCCCTATATAAAAATGTCGCTACTACGGTGCATACAACAACTTCTATCTGCAGCTGTCTCGCTTCAAATACTGACATTTTTGTGCCTTAAGCCAGGGATAGTAATGCAGTGCATTCAGTATGTTGTTGAACTACAACTCCCAGCAGTACCAGACAGCATGGGAGCCCAAATCAGTTCTGGTATGCAAAAACAAATTCCTGGGCTCAAAATTTTTTAATTCTAAATATATCCCCATTGCAACAGGCTCTGCTTGGTAGATCTCATGTCTCTGGTAAAAAACAAAGTACGGTAAATCACATAAGCCTGAAGTCTGCCCACCTCTTTATTAAGTGATGGTAGTTCTACAGTAAGTTCCAGAAAGGGAGGAGGTATAATTTTAGAGGGAGGAGAAAAGACCCGTGTTCAAAACTCCTATTGTTCTACATGCATTTTGCGACAGGGAATTTCAATAGCATGAGCAGTTTCTGAACTCTGGGCGCAGTACTGCACCGAAGATTTCAGGTTAAAACTGCAGAGTGGAAGGAAAGGAGGACTTTTTTCTGCATCCCCAGTTCTAGCTACTCTCCGAAGACTGGAGAATAGACCCTCTTAAGAATATTACGGGGGTGGGCAGGGGGAGGACTAGACCATGTGAAAAATGAACATAATATTTTAGCTGCAGCTCATTCATTTTCAGCTTTGTATTCTTGTTATTAAAAAAGCGCGCCTAGACATTCCATTTGTTTTGCCCATAGTTTAAAGTTTAAAGTGCCATCTAGATCCTAGCTTTCATATATCAGTTTCTAACATAGGAAAAGGCCAAGGGACCACAAAAGCCTAGGACTGGCCTTGGATGCCTACCACCTATTGCAATGATTTAATTTCTGGTGCCATATCTGAGGAAGGACAACACTGCAAGGACCGAAAAGAAATAAAGCTTTTGAAAGAGGATCTGCTTTCTAATACCTGCTTGTTTCACTTCCTCAATGCAAGGACAAAACTTGTTGGAAGCTTGTATTAAGGCAATTTAAATGCAAGCTGAGACTATTTCAACTGCGGTTCATCTTGTGAAATAACTACACCAGCCTGTCATTTGTGACTTTTTTGCCCTGAAAAGAATTGAATTGTGTGAAGTTTGGTAAGAGTGCAGTGGACCCAACGGGGGACTCCAAGAGTCTTATATATGAGGCTCTTGAATTAGAGAGATTACTTTTCTTCAATGCACCTCCTTCTGCATATAAATCCCCAACTGCTTTCCTCCTCACTGGCCCTTAGTACAGTCATATAAAGACAAAAGTAGAGACAGGATTAAGTGGAGAAAGTGGAGTAATAATTATTTCTGAATTTGTATCTAAGCATATAACTTAGTATATGCAAATTGTGTCTAGTGCTCCATTCTCTTATGATGTGGAAATGGTTACCACACACACACACACACACACATTCAGAATCATTCTGTACCTCTGAATTAACAGTATTCTTTTTTAGTTTTAAAGAACCAGAGAGAAAAGTCACATTTAGCGAGTGAATGCCTTGCTGCTGCAGAAGCAAGCAAATAAAGTTTCTTAAAGGGTGGTAAATATTTGCAGTAGTCTGAAAGGCTGCCATAAGGAATGTAAGCAACAGTTAAACTAATCAAATACTGGATATTATTTAAGGTCCAGTAACCACAAATAAAACAAAACTTACAGAACACAAAATATGTTTGTTAAAAGGGGTGGGGAAGAGAATAAAAAGCAATCATAGTTTGTCAAAACAAAATCACAACATTTAAGAATTTTGCACCTTGCTCTATTAATAAGTAACTGTTCCACTGTTCTCCAATAAAATGTTAAACAAAACTCTAAAAAAATTATTTAAACCTCCTGCAAGACATGCATAGAAATACTGCGATAGGACTGCCACTGGGTCTGCAAAATGCAGTATGTAAAAGCCAGAGGAATTGAGTTGAGAAACCTCAAGAGGATACAATCTGCTCCAGCACTGTGGCTGACATGGCAAATGGTTGGTGGAGAAATTAACCTAATCTTCACAATGTCTTTCCATAATCAAACTCCACTATTGTTTAATGTATCTTTCTGTTACTGGTCTTATGAACAAAGCAGGATGTGTAGATGCTTTTCACTATTTATTGCCTCTTAAATCCAGGTATGAAACAATGTAAAAGTTGCAGCACATCAGTGGTTAATGAAACATGGAGCTGTTAGAAGATAGTATTTTCAATTGTAAAGACAAACAAATAGTTCAAAGATGAACTACTGAATGATAAAGAAAGCACAATACTAAAAGGCTATTGTTTAAATAAGACAACTAGGTAGTAATAGCAAATACAATACCATCAGTAATTTACAACTTTGGATATGTGGTATAAAATAAACAAAAAAATGTGTGCAGGGTTATCTTCTCGCAAAATCATTGAAAAGCAAAAGCAAACCACAATCTGTCATTGAAACAGAGTGTGGTGCTGTCAACCATTGTGTTATAGAAAATCAAAAGCTGAAATACATCGGGGGGGGGGGGGGGCAAACCAAAAGGTGAACCTATAAAGAGAATCACATAAAAAATGCTAGAACAGGGAGAAATGGCCAATATATTCTCCTTAACAGAAAAGCTTGCTATATGAAAAGTTATTTTATGGGGGGAGGAGGATACATTATTTGGAAAAATGATTTGATTTTCTGCATGTTAGATTTATAACTTCAAGAGGAAAGAAGAAAGGTTCTTCATGGGCTTGTGATGCTGTATAAGGCATGACTACATTCTTCTAAAACTAATGGATACCATTTTTATATCACCACGAAGCCTGTAAAAGGGGAGTTAAGCCTTCTTAAACTATGAGCATCACTTCAACCAAGAAACCAGATTTCACCCTGATATGTGCATGTTAGAGCAAGGAATAATATAGGTAATAAACATGCAATATAAAATGTACTTTTAATTTTAACTTTTTATACAAATTAGAAAATCTTAAAGGGTTTCAGAAACATCCTATTATTATTATTATTATTATTATTATTATTATTATTATCCATTCCAACCCAAGGCAAAGGGAAGGACTGAATACACATTAAAGATTCTGCCCAAGAGTAAATGGATTGATTTTGAATTGTTCAATTTATATAAAGTATTGTACTGTGCCTAGTATACTAATTTTAGTCTGTTCTACAGTATTTCTGACAGGGTTGCTTATTTTGGAAGCATAAAAAATATTTTAAAATCCCTTCCCATGCATCACAGATACAAAATTTAAAGTTCTATCATTCCTAGCTAAAATGTAAATATAAACATCTGTAACCCCATGTTCTGTGTGCCAAAAATAGATCATGTTTTTACTGAATTCAAAAGCTATCTTTCTTTTACACTGGGTTTTTATTTGTCTATGTTTAATAATAATTTATACTGCAAACAGAATAAAACGATCACTTTTCAACTATGGCTAAAATATTTGTATCTCTCAATCTGCTGATTAATGTAGCTAAAATACAAAATGAAGTGGTATCTTATTCTGAAATACATATTCCTTTCCATGCATCCATTCAAAGCAAAAGCACAAGATGTTCAAGGGTCAATGGAGCAACATAATGGAAGATGGGGAAACATTAAAGAAGCAATCTCCAACTATAGCCTACAGCAGGGGTCTGCAAGGTTTACCGGCCATGGGCCAGATCACTCCCATGGAGCTCATCCATGGGCCGGACTGGCACAGAGCGGCGCTGGAAATCGCTCCTGCACATACCCAGACGCCAAAAATCGCTCCCGCGCAGAAGCAATTTTCGGCATCTGGACATGCACTGACACGATTTCTGAGATCTGCATGTGTGCAGATGCAACTTCCGGGGCTGCTCAGCAAGTCCCTGCGCCTGTTTAGCACAGTGCGCAGGGGACTCACCGAGTGGGGGGCTTGGTTCGGGGGTGGCTCGTGGGCCGGTAAAATGGTCTTCGTGGGCCGCATCCGGTCCATGGGCTGCACGTTGCCAACCCCTGGCCTACAGTATTTGAAGTGAGATTAGCTGTTCTTAAACATGATTGCTGCAGGCTAACCTTATCATAGTATGTGAGTACACTATGGATACTATTCTCTGAGGAAAGGCTTGCATATGGCTTACTTTATTCCCACCATAAAGGAACTGAAAATACTATATAGCGCTTTGTGGACCACACACAGAGTTTGGAAGGTGCACACAGAAAGGTGTGAGATTGCCACACAAGTTTAAAGTGCAGACAGAACAAATAATCATGCAGCACACACCCACCCCAAATGCTTTTTGCCTGCACTTTAAATATTGTATGGTCACTCTGTGCCTTTCTCTTCATGTCCCCAGCTGTATTTCTGGTTCCAGAAAAAAATACAAGGTACAGGACTGCAGAGATAAAGTTGTTGGGTTTTTTGTTTTTAGAATGCAGCTGGAAGCCAAGGGATGTGCAACAACTGGAGAAGGGTTTTTTGGCTTAAAGCAAGGAAAACAATCTCCTTTGGCCACACCTTCATGCCCCAAAATTCAGTAAATCAACCCACAAGATGGATCCAACACATTGACAAGGCTTGCCTTCAGTTAATGCTGGGCCTTGTTTTCAACTGATGAGGGGGTATATGTGCTCATGCTAACTAGTTGGTTTTTAAAAGGTAAAATCTCTGCAGTGCACCTTTATTATAAAACAACATGAAAGAACTGAACATTTAAAGCATTTGCTGACACTTAAAGCAAAGATTTTCTTTTTTCCTATGTTTCCGTTTTAAAAGTTTGCTTCAATGCAGGTATTTGCACCCCATGTTATTGTGATTTCTCTAGAAAATATTCCTCAGAACCAAGCAGTTGAATATGAAAAATTATCTTACCTAAGGACTGGTAGAGCTCAGTCATTTTAGGATGATCCCAGCATGTAGTCTGCGTCTCATGGCTGCAAGACAAAAAAGATACCGATTCACTTAAAATACTATATGAAGTTTATGCCAGTCCCAATACTTTTAGGGCAAACTAGCTTTCTTCTTACACAGATTGCCAAGTTTAGTAATTGCACAGTTCAGTTATTACATGTGGTAATACAAGGGTAATTTCAGGTCAAGTGACAAAAACCATAATAACAACAATAATATTCATCATACTTCCTCCTGGAACCAGAAATATTGTCAATGTTCTAACAGAAGTTCAGGGAAAGTGTCACATTGCATTAGGCTTACATAAGCAATCATATGTAGCACACGCAAAAAAAAACTCATCAATCCCTTTCATACATTTTTATACACATGCCAACTATGTTAAATATATGATATAAAGAGGACACTGTAATGTCTTGTGAAGTAGGAGTTGGATTGTGTGACTTAATACCATCCACAGCAAAAGTGTAATCTTTTTTTAGTCAGTCAAAGATTTGGTATGTGTTGCACAGAAGGCTTGAGAAAGGATCGTAGCCCAGCAATGCACAGATTTCTTGACTGCATTTTAGTCCATGAGTAGCTCCACAACTACATAGCCAAATCCAGAAAGGTTGACACGCTTTCTATTGATCTAGCTCATTAACTGCTTTGAGATTTTTTACAATCAAGCGGTGTACACATTATATGAACTAAATAAAATAAAAGAAAGACAGAGAAATGGCAAAAGTGGCATCACTGATTCAGGGTTTAGTATGTTCCAAATTAATGTTCAGTTTAATCACAGAAAGCAGTAGACTACAGGTAAAATTAAAAATCTGGATTTTTATTTTTCTAAATTCGGCTTTTATTATTCGACTTGGGTGTTACTTCATTTTTTGCCAAGTAAAGAAAGGAGCTTAATGGGATGCCAAGGACACCTTGCTTAGCTCAAAAAAGAAATTAGGAAGGAGGAGCTGAATAATGTGGAAAGGCAGTTCAATTATCCTGAATGGTACAGGAGAACTAGAAGGGCACTGTATAAATGTTTACATCTCCCTATACCACTGGTCTTCAACTGGTAGGTCGGGATGCCCTTGAGGGTCACAGCTTGATCCAAGGTGGGTCACAACAGGAGCATTACCACCATACAAATATATGTTAAAATATTAAGAAATGAGTCCTCAAATGCATGTTTGGGTTAAAAGTGGGTCCTTGGAATGAAAAGTTTGAAAATACCTACTCTATATTATATTTACACTGTTCTGACCCTGGGAAATAGCCAATGAAAACAGCACAAAGTGGTGGGGCAAGGTAGGGCGGGAATAAAGAGGACGAGGAGGAGTAAATGTATGTAGTAAATGAGTTGGGTCAGGGGAAGGCCTTGGTGGGAAGTGGAGAAAAGAGACTGTGCTACTTAAGAGACTGTTCTACTTACTTTCCACACTGAGAAGAGAAACTTTTAAAGGGGCTTCAAAAATAAAATTGGGAAAGTGAAAAGGGGTTTGGCATTTATATGTTGGGAAGGGGAAGCTCTAGGGGGTTAATGTGGGGGTTAATTCTGAATGAAACCTGAGAATGAGAGTTGGAGAGGGACATAGAGGTAGCAATTACCCATAAATTAAATAATCTAGCAGTGCCCAGGTGTGACTGGTTCTCTTAGGCAAATAAGTTCCAAAGTACTAATGCCTCAGTGAACAAAACAACTCTACATACAATTCACATGATATGACATCATATAGGACATAATGAATGCTTTTATAAATGTTATCTGTAAGATAAGCTCTCAAGCAAATATCTACACATAGTAAAGTTCTGCTTCTTTGTAGGACTAAAGAACAGAGATTCGTTGTAAATAAGTTCACATGTTTATAAAGTTACATATAATTTAATGAGATAATATGTCTATTATATTGGGCATAACACCTACTTAGTATTACTTATGGTTTTCAGACTAGTACAGAAATCCAGTATCGTATATTGATACACCCTCACTGCAACCCCAAGTATGCCTACTGAATTTTAACTACCAAGTATGTGTGTGAAGGCCCAACTATGAGGTTTGCCAGCTGAAATCAATTTTGTGTATACGAGGGAAATTATTTATTTGACTTCTGAAAATACGTGCAACATCTCTCTCATCAGATAGGGAGAATGTCATTATTTATTTATCATTTTTTACGAGTCATATCTGATATTCAAAAACCAACATTTAATATATTTCGGGCAAGAATCTAAGGAATATTCATTCATGCATATACACTATTAAGGACAAAGACTATTGTGGTGCTAATTCTAATCAGAGGTGCTAAAGTATTTATGAGGAGTGATTTTTAAAACCAAAGAGAAAAATAGTTTGCCTTAATTTAAAGGCTCTTCTTAAACTTCCAAGACATTTTTATTAATAATGTTTTATTAATTCATAATATGCTTAGTATGTGTGAATAAATAAGACTAGATGATTAAAAGGATTTCTGTCACTTTTATGCGCTTTCTCCAAATAGTCATTAATTGGCCTGAGAGGTTTTCTATGTTTGTTCGTGTTGAAAAATAACTTGGGAGAATCACATTTATATATCAGTCTAGCAACTAATTGAAAGGATGCTTTATTTAAATCAAACTTGATTATTTGATAAAAATCAGTTTTAAGAAGACTTTGCTTTTGCTGAAAACCTGTGTGCACTGAGGTCACAGGTTTGAGGAGGGTTTTTGAGCAAACTGCCCTCAGATACCCATTCTTCAGCTTCAAGGTAAAGGTAAAGGAACCCCCAACCATTAGGTCCAGTCGTGACCAACTCTGGGGTTGCGGCACTCATCTTGCTTTATTGGCTGAGGAAGCCGGTGTACAGCTTCCGTGTCATGTGGCCAGCATGACGAAGCCGCTTCTGGCGAACCAGAGCAGTGCACAGAAACACCATTTACCTTCCCACCGGAGCGGTACCTATTTATCTACCTGCACTTTGACGTGCTTTCAAACTGCTAGGTTGGCAGGAATTCTCCAGCTTAGGTGAGTTTAATTGGAGCTGAAGCAAATGTTCCAAGCAGTACCAACAGGTGGCTCAGACTTCCATTTTATTTTTTTCAGGATATATGTGATATAGTTTTGCTTTAGGGCACTGTGGTAGATTCAGGGTGGTTGTTGCAAGCAGCTGGTAAGTGCTGCTCAGATCAGCGCACACACGCCCCCCCCCCCGAGTCGTACTTTGGAAGCTGAACGGAATCTGTTCTGGAAGTCCATTCGACGTCCAAAACATTCAGAAACCAAAGCGCAGCTTCTGATTGGCTGCAGGGTTTGCAAACTTCTGGGTTTGCGGTGTTTGGTAGCCAAAACGTCCGAGTACCAAGGCGTTCAGGATCCAAGGTACGACTGTGTGTGGGTGTGGGTGTGTCGGTCTATCTACGGGAATCCAGGAGAGGCATCAGCAATGGGCCTTATTGAGACACAGAGGTCCTGGGAGCTGCCTGAAATTGCCAACTGCTGATGCCAGCCTTACAACTGCTCCCAAAGCTCTGGATGGAATCATATTAGCTCCTGCCCTTAATCTGGGTCTTGGTAACGATTTGGAATATTTATGTTCAGTTTAAAAACAGAGTGACCAATCATTTGCTCGCTGCTTTGAATTCTGTATTACAGTACATGTCTATAATCAGTAGATTATCAAATGAGCAAACCTATTTCAAATTCTTGCTGTGTGTGGATTTATGAATATATTCCATTGAATGTTTGATATAGTAGAATTGTGAGGGAACAGACATTGAGGGGTAGGCTGTGGGTGGAATGAGGTACAGATATAATTTCACCTTTTCTCTCTGTTTTTTTGTTTTTGTTCTTAAAGCCGCTTTAAAGTTTGTTTGTTTTCCAATATTTGGAAAATAAAAAATACATCCATAAACAATAAAATTCTCAGAAGGTTCAGATATTTAATTTCAATTTCATGCAAACAAGGATCCTTATATTAAAAACAGCAGTTTGGAATGGCTTATTTCAAATCTCTATCTTCTCGCTAATATGACCCCCTTCCCCTCAAGTGTATATAGTCTGCCCTCTACCCCTCTGCTGATACTTTCAAGGCTGATTTAGGTATCCACAATAGTCCACAAAAGGTACCGGTTTTATTGGGGGTTTGCAGAAGAGAAACTGAGAGCTCCAACCCTCCTGCAGCAGCCTGCTGCATTTCTATGCTGGGCACAGAGGTGGGAAAGAGCATTCACCAGCCTAATCACTGGACTGTATGAATTCCACGCACTTGACTGCAAGCAATTTCTCTCACCTATGGCTACCAGGCTAGTGGTTAAATAAATGTAAGGTTGACCCAAGTAATTACAAAGCATGAGACTATTCCATACTATCACAGAAGCTCAGCCAAATGGCAGGGATGTTTGTCCCTATGATGTCAGGGTAAAGCTCTGACAATCACAATTTTCTAACATCATGACTCTTGTACAGCAAAAGTTCTCACTTTAAATTGACACTTCACTCACTGCTTCAAAATCACAACCATGTTAAGAGTCCTAAATGGCAATCTACACAGACACCTTTAATTTGGAAAGTATGTTTCTGTGAACATTCATTAACACGTTTTCCCTAAGCTATTATAAAGATTGTAATGGGAACCTAATGGTTGATCAGTGTTGAAGTTAATACATATTCCTCACTTCTCTCTCAAAATTTACAGTCCCTTCCAACTTTCTCTGTGTTAACATTAATTCCTTAGCAATTATTATGTTCATTAGCATTCCATGAAACCACATGAAGACAAGTCAATAGGTACAGGTGCCCAGTTCTTTTCAACAACAGAATTAGAGTGAATACCTGAATTTACTTCCAGGGGTTTTTTCTGATTACCACTGATATTTTTGAGGCGGATTAACAAAACTATCAGAGGGAGGAGACAAACTATGTGCTTTGCTTTACAGTGGTACCTCGCAAGACGAATGCCTCGTAAGACGAAAAACTTGCAAGACGAAAGAGTTTTTCGTTTTTTGAGTTGCTTCGCAAGACGAATTTCCCTATGGGCTTGCTTCGCAAGACGAAAACGTCTTGCAAGTTTGATTTTCAATGCATTCCTATGGGAATCCGTGCTTCGCAAGATGAAAAATTCGCAAGGCGAAAAAACTCGCAGAACGAATTAATTTTGTCTTGCGAGGTACCACTGTACTTTACTTCTCATTCATCTATTAATCTTCACACAAAAAACAGTCACACTTAATACATAAGGTTGCAATCCTAAACACATTTGCTGGTAAGTAAATCCTATTCAATCCAGTGTTTCTCAATGGTCAGTTCTAAGCAACTATTTATCAGGAAATTGCAAGTTCTGGCTCAGACCTGAAAACAAGCCTCTTTCCATTGAAATAAGTGCCATGAGGCAACAGTGATACAATTGTTTAACAAAAATAATGTATGATCAGTTTAGAAATTATTAACATATAATATCCAAGAGCAGAAAAAAGTGCTCGAGAACCAGAAGGACTTCTCTTACTCCTGCGTGAAATTTTAAGGAAAGCTGAAGATCATTTGTGGAAAATTCTGTGAAGGTTGAGTGTGATTGTAAAGCGCAAGAGCTGATTTAACCAGCACTTTATATTCAGAACACAAGAAGACTGCAGCTATTTCATTCCACCAACTAAAAAGTGTTCCTTCTTTCTGAACATTTTCAGCTTAGAAAGTTATCAACAATTCCACACACAAGTGCAGCTCAAGGAAAGGTTAGGCTCCACTGAGACTTCCCTTCATAAGCCTCTTTGCCATTTTCAAAGGCCATTTAATTGTTAGCTTTGGGGCTGCTTTTGTGTGTGTGTGTGTGTGTGTGTGTGTGTGTATACACACTGTGTGAAGCAAAATGCCAACTCAGCAACTCTTAGCATTCTGAACCACACTTGGGAACACAGTAGCATCTTTAATGGATCTGCAGCAATTTTTAACTCCAATAAGCATGCAAGTTTGTATAACAGAAAGCTAAAAATTCGGACAAAAATGCTTCCCTGTGCTCAAATGATGGAATATGGTAAAAGAAGGAATGTGCAGTACTACAAGTGCAATGGATCCTTCCCACTACATTTCCTGCTTTATTTTGCATCAGCATTGTAAAAAGATGTGAAGGACTTAGGAAGCATCAGTAGAAAGAGATAAACAACAGTGTTGCCCATCTAGCTCAGTACTGTCCATACTGATTGGCAGCAACTCTTCAGGGTTTCAGATGGGGTTCTCGCCTGTAACCACCTGGAGATGTCAGGGCATTGAACCTGGACGTTCTGACTACTAAGGATATTCTCTGGCACTTAGCTAAGGCCCTTACCCTGGAAGCAAATGGACTAAGAAATCTATTAGACAGGGAGACAAATCATCTAGCCTGCTTCCCTCTGCCTCATGCATGGGTTATCCTTATCTGTCTGGCTATGGGATACACTGGGGTAGTTGAATATTATGCATTCTCTCCTGAAACAGACGTTATGAAATCCTTCTCATGTTATAGTGATTGGGCTGCTCTAGTGTTAACAATCTCAAGATGTGTTTATTGAATTCTAAGTTCAGAGGGACACATATTTAGTATTTTGTTTGGAGTAAAACTATGTGCAATTAGAGGGCCTATTTTCAAATACTTTCAGGACATCACTTTGCCAATTAATTACTCTAACAGGTTAGCCAATCTGATTTTTATATTTTGGAGCCCTTATAATCATTATTTATTTCATCATTCATTTCTTTTTTTAAATTAAATTTCCATATCACCCTTCATCCAAGGATTACAGGGTGGTTTACATTATTGGAAAGAAAGAAAGAAAGAAAGAAAGAAAGAAAGAAAGAAAGAAAGAAAGAAAGAAAGCATCATCTTTCCCTTCCCAAACCAGTGTGCTCCATCTACTGAAGGACCCATGCTGTTTCTGTTCCTAAAGGAATTATTTGTGCAGAGGATTACTTCTTTATTTGAAGTATATCCGTTCTTTCCAAAGGTGTCCAGGTTTATACACAAGGAAGCCATCATGTCTCAAGCAAAGTCCAGAAATTCTGAGGTGCACACTGGTCATGCTTTCCTCTCTAATCCAATTTCCAAGCCCAGCTATAGAGCTAAACAGGAACTGGAGTGCAAGAACATACTTGCACATTCTGGCCTCACTTTACCACAGCTGAGTGGTACAGCATGTGGTTTACACATTGAAGGCTCCGGGTTCAAACCCACAATATCCCCAAGAAGGAACTGGGGAAGACTTTTGTCTGACACCCTGGTACTGACCTGGCATCCTAAGCTCTTACAGCTTTTGGGATGAGCCATGAAGCCCAAAGGAGATAGCATGAAGCAATGAATGCTATTTTCACTGACGGGTGAAATAAGCTCTCTCTCCTGTGCTGTTGCTGGTTCAGAATGTGTAAGTCTAATACCATGATGTGGATGACATGTTAAAAAGAGAGCATAGAAAGGAAAGCCCTCTTTGCACCCAAGCTCGCCCATCAGCGACTGAAATGCCCACAGTTTGGTCATTCTTTCCTTGCAGAGGGCTGGTGTGAAAATTAGTTCACACAGGACGAGCTTCAACAAGCCAGCTCAGTAGCACCTGCAAATACTGCCTATTTCAAATAACGAAAAACATTAACGTCCATCAGACATTCACTGTGACCTAAAAAATGAAGTCCTAAACTACCTTATCTCTAAATATGGCATGTAATGAATTACAATCAAATAATTTAAATATATGCATTAAGAGTCAACAATTTAAAATAAATCACTTTACGGTAAGACCTCTCTGATCTGTCCCATGATCATCAGATGGTGGTATATATATTAAATATAATAAATTTACAGCTGACTGTGCATGAGACAATTGCACCCATGGCATTTGCATCATGATGTGTTGAACACAGCCAGTGCCTCCTGGAACATCCTCTGGAACCCCCATTCTGGTTTCATTACTAATGGCAATTGAGTTAAACTTCTATAAACATAAACAAAGCAAAAGAAAAAAGGAACATTCCAGCACAAGATTAACAAAGGTATTATGCAGGACGGTTTAGGTGCAGACTGTGTTAGTAAACAATTTATCCCATTTTGGGGGGGGAAATGAACGAATTCCTATGCCCCACAAATAACCCAGAGATGCATTTTAAATAAAAGGACACATTCTACTCATGTAAAAACACACTGATTCCTGGACTGTCCACGGGCCAGATTTAGAAGGTGATTGGGCCGGATCCGGCCCCCAGGTCTTAGTTTGCCTACCCATGTTCTAAAGTCTCTAGTTTTAGTTTTCTGTCTTCTGCATCCTTTATTATAACTTGTTCTGAAAACACTTCAGCAGCGAAAATGATAAAAGCAGCCTAACAGAATAAATCTAACCCTTGGACATGCTGGCTGGAAGGGATTAGGACTGGGTAGTGGTGCCTCCCTGCCACCAGGGCCAGGATGTCTGCTGTGGTGGCCCCTGCTATGCACATGGAAAATCCCTCCAGCAGCATTTCCACCAACAAAACAAGGTGTTCCAGAGGTGGGTGAAGGCAGGGTGAAGGCAACCTTGAATCTGAATTCACAGCCTCTCAATTCCTCCCAAATCCCACGATCAGACATGTTACCTGGTACAATGAAGAGAAAATGGTTAGGGCAAGATGAAACAAATACAGCGGTACCTCGGGTTAAGAATTTAATTCATTCTGGAGGTCTGTTCTTAACCTGAGGTACCACTTTAGCTAATGGGGCTGCCTGCTGCCGCCGCACGATTTCTGTTCTCATCCTGAAGCAAAGTTCTTAACCAGAGGTACTATTTCTGGATTAGCGGAGTCTGTAACCTGAAGCGTCTGTAACCTGAAGGGTCTGTAACCCGAGGTACTACTGTACTGCCCCGACTTCTACCCTGGCAGGCACAAATGTGAAGGGCTATAGAAGTGAAAGACTTTCTGCCACCTCACTCCCCACCCCACCCCCATCATTCCCAATTAGGTTTGCTCTGCCCACCATTAGAACTTATTTCATAGGAACATAAATATATTAAACATTTTTCATTGTATTCTTGAATGTATTTCTAAAATGTGTATTTTATATTTAAATATTTTATCATATGCTCTTTGGATTCTAGCATGTGCACTTGCTAAAAAGCTGTTGTGGGTAAAAAAATTGAGCATGGAATTGCATATTCATTCTTCACATTATATTATTCTTAATTTGCAACAGCATTAGAGCAAGTTCCATCCCCCTCCCACTGTGATTTGAAAAATGCAGTATGAACTAGATGCGTATGTGTGAAGAATAACAAAATGCTGTCAGGTGGCAACAGGGAACCCCAAACACCTACTTACTAATAATCAGAAATTAAGAAATAATAAATCACCAGACTGCAGAACTGAAACAGCCTTTTGTCTTTTTTTGTGTTTTCCTGTTTTCCAGGAGTGCCTGAGATTATCACAGATTTAATGGACCAGCGGTATGAGCACGTTTAAATAGATAGATGGATATAAAATATATAGACTCAGATTTGGTTTTGGTTTTGCTAACTAAAGCTAACACTTCAAAGAAATACTAATATAAATCAAATTGTCACTCATTCTAGAGCAGAGTAAATTATGGGCCAATTAAAATGTAACCTGCCTGTAAAAGCTGTTATTTAGAGCTGCAAATATCCCTCCTCCCATCTTCTCCCAATTTCCTGAAGGGAAACTAATCAGGGTGAAAATAATAGAATAGTGATGCAGAAAGTAGCAGCCTCTTGTGGTTTGTGAAGGATTACTGTTTGTCTTAATCTATAATCCTCGGATGAGTGTGTTTTTGAGAAAAAGTTGGCCGTTTGTTGTTTTATTGGCTTTGGCTGGCATTTTCAGAATTCCAAGATGATGCACAAATTAAAAAGTTTTTGCATTAATATCAAGTAGGAGCAGAAGGGAGTAAATGTCAATTGCTAAATACAGTATGGTAATTATTTTTCTGTCTCTTTTGATGTGCAGCATTTTATTGTGTGCACACTGACAGTTTTTAAAGCTTGGTGAGCCAACCCCTCCAGCTGTTACTTGTCCACTGATCTCTTTGCTTTTCAAAGCTTATCCTCTCCACTTCTGCCAAAGCAATTTCACTGCAGGGTCTTGTCGAATTCAGGATCAAACAATGATGACTGCAATTCCTTAGTGATAATGGACCGAATATCTTTTAGGGAACTATATTTCCTCTGGTATTAATAGGGTACAAGCAACACCTCAGTAAACCAGTTCTTATTTTAAGAGGCAAGGTTGAATATAGAGTACATTACTTTAACAAGGGTGTGTTTTTCTAAGATCCTATACTTAGATGCTTTTTCTAAGATCCTATACTAATTTCCTACAAAGGTACACCATATAAAACATTACTACCAATATTAAAATTTCTCATTTCTGTTCACAGCAAATACAAATTACACACACACACACACATTTCTTATTCTCTAACCCCAGCATTTAGGAATATATATATAATCAAGTTAACTTAGAGAAAATTGACTTATTTAGCAATATGATATACCAGATATAATACTGTATATTTTTTTCTACTCGTAAATTTTACAATGATGCAGGTATCAACCACAATGCTGGGGGAGGGGGAATCACCAAAATGCAATACTCAGTGCTTTGCTTTGCCTTTAAAGTTTTCTATTAATGATGCAAACAAACAGCTTCTCCCCGTACACATTTTAGACTCTCTCGTTTTCCTTATCCCGACTTCCTGCTTAGCTGCTGCTTACATGTATTCTTTCATTCATACCTACACAGCCAGCATGTTCCAACTAGACCACATTCACCAAGACACGGAAGGCGCATTAGAGAGAGAGAGAGAGAGAGAGAGAGAGAGAGAGAAGGAATGCACTGAATTAAACGTCAGTTCGAATTCCCAGAAGAAATCAAGCAGATATTTGACCTTTTAACTCGGTGAATGAAAAGTCTGGTGAGCTTTCTTCTGCAGGGTCCTTACACACATAATGGTAAATAATATGACTTCTCTCTCCCTCCTTTTTTTTTTAAGGCACTCACAGAATGCAGCCTGATTAAAAGGTACTTTAGAAAGTGCCAGGCTACAAAATCGAGGGCTTTTAAACCCCTGAACGACAGAAATGTAGAGAGGAACTGGGCTGCGCGCCGGGAAAAATTACTTTGATGTCAAGATAAATCCCACCCCCTCTCTCTCTGTGTGTGTACGTACTCTCTCTCACACACAAATTAAAAACAAAACCCCCACCCAGCCGCCTTTGCACCGGAGAGAAGAAATCTTTCATCTTCAAAGTCTACAGCCGTGGGAGAAAGGGTTAAACCCTGGCATGCTCCAGCCAGCTACAAGCACCTGCACTGAGAACAAGAGAAAACAGCTGGCAGGGAGGACGCTCAAGCTGTAAATTCCCAATGCAAAGACATCTTCAGAAGTTTAATTTGCCTTTAACTACCCTGGCTTGCCAGCAGCACACAAGCCTCGACAAGTGCGAGGTTTTCAATGAAAAAGAGCAGGAAAAAAGGACGGGTTTGAATAATAATTAAACTTACCTTTTAAGTTGCTCCCTCATCGCCGTGAACTGATCAGAGACTCCAAAGAGGGAGGGAAAAGGAAAGGACGATGGAGAAGATTCCTAGACTCTGGGTGTGTGTGTGTTTGTGTGTGTGTGTCTTGTGTTTGTAACCTCACGCAAAACTAAGCCAGCCCGGCGCGAAGCAGCGAATAGCACTGCGGTGCGAGTAGCATTCTCGTGCTAAGGGCGTAAGAGAAGCGAAGTGGGAGGGAAGGCTGCAGGGCTAGACAGGGCGGAGCTCTCGCTGCCTCGGCTCCACCTATTGAACCTGCAAACAACAAGCGGAGAACTCCAAAGAAATGGCACCGTTTGCATGGGAAGCGGAGGGGTTTATTTAAGGTAGAACCAAAAGATGCCATCCGGCGTGCCTCCGAAGAATGCCAGGACTAGGCGGAAGGACCGAAGCGCAAATGATCTCATGTAACAGAAGCGAGCACTGGAGCAAGGGGGCTGGGATGGCTCCTCCTGAAATGTAGGAGATGACAGAGAAAGGAGGAAAAAATGGGGAAACTCGCAGGCACAAAGAATTAATTCACTGAGGTCTGATTTCATTATTACGCTTTAAGCTCCAGCCTTTTCTGACCTTGCGTTCTTCGGTTAAAAGATTGGAGAGGGCAACAGCGGAACACAAGGGAAAATGTGGGTATGGAAAGAGACGTTTTTAAAACGACGCGCTGTTCCGGATGTAAAATGTCCAACTACTTCAGCACATTTAGATATAACCTCTTTATTCTGCATCTGTAACACAACTTCAATAAGTCATACCGCGCTCCCCACCTACTCAAAGCCATTTCTCTTTCTATCCTTCCCCCACGCAATCTTTAAAATGCAAGAAAAGCAAAATGAGAGTGCAGATGGTCCTCTTGAATCCTCCATGTTTTCATTACAGTGGCATAGCGTGGGTTGTCAACATCTGGGGCAAGGCAAGTAATTTGCGCCCCCTAACCCGTGAGCCAGGTAGGGGCAGAGAGCTGCGAGTTCAAGTGCCCCCCCAGATGTTGCGCCCGCCCCCCCAGCACCCCCCACGCTACGCCACTGTTTCATTAGGTTAATTTTTAGGAATGCAAATGGATTGCAGTCCATGAAAGCTTATGCCACAGTCTCCCCCACCCCACGAAAACACACATTTTTATTGCCATTTCAACATAAAGGTAAACTGTATAACATATACATTAACTTTGTCGCATTACTGAGTTTCACCCTGTTAGTCTTTCAGATGCCACAAGACTTTGTGGCTTTGGGGTGTGCATGGTTTATATTTTAGCTTATATTTAGAATTTTAGCTTATATTGCTGCAATGGTGATAAGGAGAAAAAGTACTTTCATGTAAAGTATGAGTAACATGAATACTTAAATTGCTCTGAACTGATAATCTTTGGAGGCAAGTTGAGCATGTAATGGGAATAGATTGGCAATATTTCCCAGGCATGACAGATAATGCATGCTTGGTATGGTCCAAGAGGATACCCACTGTGATAATAAACCTTCTGTGATAATAAACCTTCTGGATGAGTATGGATCTGCTGGGTACCAGCTCCGACGCTCACTAAGAGAAAGCCAACATACAGTAGCATGCCACTCACTCTGTGCTGTTCACACAGACAGAACCAGGGCATTTCTATGGAAATGAGAGTATTGTACCCAAACTCTCTCCAACATTAGAGACAATTCTGGGACACATTCAGGGTAGTGAGTTGGCCAAGGTAGAAACCGTCCAAGAGCCTAGACTTGCATGCTGCTTTTTTCCTGGCAGATGCCCCTTGCCTCATCCCAGACAGCTGTCTACTCTATATAGTTGAGCTCAGCCTAATAGGAAAGGTGTGGGAAAGATGCAGTGCATGACAATACTGTATCCTGAGTGCTATCGCCTGTGTTGAAATAATGATTTACACCCTGCATTCAGTGTAGGTGGAAGTAGGGTGTGTGCGCGCCACAGTGCAAACTGCATAAGTTTGATAAGAATTAGAGCAGTACAAACCTGCAGGTGCAGATATGAGCTTAGGTTAAAAAGTAACCTCATTGTGGCGGGGAAAGGTTATATGGATCTATTCACAACTGTCTACTCCAGTGAATCACCAGTCTGAAAGAGAGCTATGGCATTAGCTTAAGGTCAACATCTTGAGCAGTCTGAGTCTAAATGTGCACCAGTCTGAGTCTAAGTGTGGAGAAAGTGAACATACTGTTCAGCTTTTATTTCCGTATTTGAAATTGGATTGCTCCAACATATATTTAGAATCCCAAATCAGTCATGATAAACTGTTATTTAGCAGTGTTTCCATTTAACCATACATGTTGCAAAGTCTTTTTTTGATTCATTAAAAAAAAATCACCAGATCAGTGTTTATACTGTATTTTAGCTAGCACTAAAGAAAGACCGTACTGCTACATATTGTTACAGCCCCCCCCCCAATTCCTGCTGAGCCAGGCACAGGATTCCAGGGGTCTTGGTCCTCAACCAAAGTCTGTGCTACTTTGGAGAACTGAAGACATGGCGGAGCCTGTCGTAGCTTTAAGAAAAATGATTTATTCACATATTCACCACTTTAGTCTACATAAAGGGAATACCGATCTCTCACACACATCCAACCACCTTAGCAACCGCTGTGTGCCCAGGCCCAAGGATTCCTCTTAGATCAGGGGCGAGAAACCTTTTTCAGCCATGGGCTGGTACACTGTCCCTCAGACCATGTGCTGGGCTGGACTATATTTTGAAAAAAATTATGAACGAATTCCTATGCCCCACATATAATCCAGAGATGCATTTTAAATAAAAGGACACATTCTACTCATGTAAAGCATGCTGATTCCGGACCGTCCGCAGGCCGGACTGAGAAGACAATTGGGCTGCATCTAGCCCCCCCCCCCCCCGCCTTAGGTTGCATACCCCTTTCTAAGGTGGACTATCAACACCTTTTGTTATGTTAACAACTTGGCTCACCCTAAGCTGGTTATGTAAAGCTGCCTGAGCTTGTGATCCTAAACTGAATGCAAAAAGTCTTGGCTTAGTTTTAATTAACCAAACTTTGCTTACTTCAAGAATTTATGAGTTTGCTCAAATTCTAGCTCTTTATTGAATCTAGAGATTATGGAGAGTCTGTCCCTCTCCCAAACTCATAACATCATCAGAACAGGAGCAGTGGTCTAGCATAGGGGTCAGCAAACGTTTTCAGCATGGGGCCGGTCCACTGTCCCTCAGACCTTGTGGGGGGCTGGACTATATTTTTTAGGGGGGGGAGAGAAATGAATTACTATGCCCCACAAATAACCCAGAGATGCATTTTAAATTAAAGGGCACATTCTACTCATGTAAAAACATGCTGATTCCTAGACCATCCACAGGCCAGACTGAGAAAGCAATTGGGCCAGATCCTTAGTTTGCCTACCCATGGTCTAGCAGTACATATCTTCTATGACCAGGAGAACTCTTCACAAGTGGAAAGTTCGTATAGATACACAAAAGATTTCACTTGATAGAAGAGAGTGTGAATCCTTGCAAATAAATACAATATATGCAGCAGAACCTCTATGTATATTGGGTGGGGTGGAATCAGTTCAAAGGCCACCATATTGAAACAGTAGACTTCATGCTTAGCAAACAACGTTGAGGGGTTTTTAAAATAACCAAACGGTGTATAAATTTTATGAAACAATAAATTAGTTTCCATAAAGGACTTAAAAATAGACACTTGTAATCAAGGAATCAAATCACTAGGAGCATAGGAAACTCCCTTATACCAAGGGGACAATTTAGCTCAATATTTTCTACACTGAACAGCAGTATCAATGGCTTTACCATCTGACACTCCCCATCTGACATTACATATGATGCCATGCAAGATAGGGCCTGTTTTACAGTGGCAGTGAGGTTATGGAACCTCTAGAGAGTGTAATGACTTCACAGCATAAGGCTATGATACTTTTCCTGAGGGACTATATAAACTGTGAAGTGTTGATGTTGTTAAACATGTTTATTTTTCCTGAATTATTTGCCAGGAATAGATTCTTTTTAAATTTGGTGTATTGGTTTTTATAAACTTTCGTTATTTTCTACATTTTTAACATTTCTGTAAGTCATCTGGTAGATCAGTGGTGGATAGAAGGGCAGAATGCAAATATTTTAATTAATTAAATCTATAGAAATATATAAAGACCTGATAATGCTGCCCCCTGGTCTCTCCATGGTCAACTAAAGGCAGCTTTGGGTGAAGGCACCTAGAAGGCATTAATAATGGCTACTGCTAAGGAAAAACCTCCCCAACAGCTCCATCAAAGTCTAAGGCCACGTATCTTATGAAAGTAACACGATCAAGCTCAGATTTTCTGCATACCCTCCAACATTTATCCAATGAAAATAGGGATGTCCCATTACATAATGATAATTTTACTATTTATACTCCACACATCTTTCTGGGTTGCCCCAGCCACTCTGGGCAGCTTCCAACATATATACAAACATAATAAAACATTAAACATTAATAAACTTCCATATACAGGATTGCCTTCAGATGCCTCGGGGGCCAGATAACTCCATACCCTCCAACATTTCTCCAATGAAAATAGGGACATCCTAGAGAAAAGTGGGACATTCCAGAATCAAATCAGAAACCGGGACCGTTTCTCTAAATCAGGGATGTCCCTGGAAAATAGGGACACTTGGAGGATCTGTTTCTGTTCAGGGACAAGTCAGTGCTTCATGCAATTATATATTTCTGTATATTCGTATACATGTTTTATAGCAAGTTCATGGGATTTTTGGAACTTACAGTTTCTTAATATTTTTCAGTTATATTTACTGTAAACAATACAGTCCCACCAGAACATGTTATAATATTTCATGACTATTGTAGCCCACCCTAAGCCTAATGGGACAGAGCAAATTAATAGTCCAAATAATGAAATAAATGTCAAAAAGTAAATTGTTTATAGAATTTAAGAATATTTTTTTTAATATACAAAATCAATATTCAACTCATGTTCAGAATTCACCACATACAATATGGCTATAATTGCCTAAAAACTGTGTATTTGTGGTCTTCCCGTAAGGAAACAAAGAAATCAGAGTTCACCACAAATAAAGTAGGGTCTTGGAAGCCATCACACCAGACATTTGTTATGTAAATGGCTCAGGCCCCAAATATCTGAAAGACCACCAACTTCCTTACAGACACTCTCAAGTGTTAAGATTGGCAAAGGGGACCCTCTTGCTAGTTCTGCTGCCCTCAGAAATCTGGGGGAGTAGTGACATGTTTTCTATGCGAGTCCCTAAGTTGTGGAAGTCCCAACCCCATTGAGGTATATCCAACAACTTTATTATACAGTTTTCACAAATGCTGAATTGTACCTCTTTACCATGGCTTTTAACACCTGAGAAGTATTATTCAGGACCTATCCTCCTTTTGTGATTGTATTTTTTTTTGTAATTTTAAGTTTTAATGTATTTTAAATCATTCTGGGAATTTAGGATGACGTGTGGGATCATAACATTATGCTAATTAGCATTCCCATAGTTCTGCTTTCTGGTGTGAAAGTTGAAGGGAAAAGTGAAACTGGGTTACATGTTTTACCAGAATGTCTGCAATATTTTGCTTGAGCTCCAGGATGAATTTGAATGATGCCCTCTCCTCCTTTCAGTAATCTTTATAACACTATATTTGCTCATTCATTTCCATTTCTATTACTAGCTTAAGGAGAAATATCGATCACTGCTCCACTTTACTATGTATTTACACACAAAATACTAAAATAACTAAAACATCTAGAAATCTATTTTTAATTATGTTTACATATTTCTTCCTAATCCCACGGAAATAAGGAGAATCAGATTGCCTCAGAAGTAATGAAACCTGAGACAAAGCATTCTGAAGTAACTGCTACTGAGAATGTGAGCAGCAGTCAGCTTCAATAAGAGCTTTCAATTCCCAGTCCACCTTAATAGTAAATTGAAGCTGTCCTTTGGCACATTCTGTCTTCTTTTCCCATGCATTGTTACCAAGTACTAGGAGTATAAAAACTAGTCTGAAATTCTGACACTTTGCATAATCTTCTTTCTCCTTCAGTAACAAATAAAGCATTGTATTCAATTAGACTCACAGCAGGTGAAAACCCCAATTAGTGTATCCATTCTCCTGGCGCTTTTTTCCTACCTTACACCCACACAGCACCCTTAAAAAAAAATCAAAAACACTGAAGGGGAAATCTGAGTCATTCCACAATTCAAAAGCATATTAACTCTTTGATCTCCACATCAAAATGTTATCAGCTGAATAACAAATGGGGGAAAAACACACATGAAAAGAAAAGAGAAAAAACGTCTGACTAGCTTTACAATTTCAGAACAGAAAAATATATATATTATATGCTTTTGGCTGGTTGACACAAATCTATAAAATCTCTTGGCTTGTCCTACCTACAAAAACATGAAATGAACAATGACAAAACTACCCTAAGATGACAAAATTGCTGCTCTGCTCCAGAGGAAATAGATTTGAGTGGGGATGACGAGTGGCAGTTAAGGGAAGCAATAAATAAAATACTGTAAAGTAAATCCATGTAAAATAATGGGCACAGCTCACTCGGGACCAATGGAAAAATTCCCTATTTATATAGTGTTTTCTAAAAGGGTTGAAATCATTTATTATGAGATGTCACAATACCCCAATAATTCATCTGCCTTGCTCTATTCCTTAGTCAAGTGTGAACCTGATATTTGTGTTGTATTTGGCTTCACCTCTAGCAGATAACAGAGTAGAGTTGCAGGACTTCATCTCTGTGTTGATGGAGTTTATGTATCCCTTGCCATATATATATCAGGATCCTGGAAAATCTTAAAACCCAATGGACCGTATAGGGCAATATGTCAAGGAGAAAGTGTATATATTTGTGTCATTCCACATTTTAAATGGCTAAAAATGACAACAGGATTTGTCATTTTTGATACCTCTGATGGTACATAGGAAGTTTGACCTGTTTTGTTCCGTTGAAGTCTCTAAAGATGTAAGACTAAATGGTTAATTTAGTGAAGTGACATTATGAGCAACATATACTAACAAAATAATTGTATCATTGTGTTCACTGCTTCTTAGAGTATCCTTTGATCTACTGATCTCTCTCCATCTACCTAGGTGCACACTTTCCTAGAAAATACAACAGGATTTATAGCTTAAGCTTACTGTGAAAATCTGAAGGAAGTCCCATCATGCCAAACAGGCTTTATCGCAAGGTAAATGGGTGAAGAATTGCAGCTTAATTGGTGATATTTTCTTTCTGGATATTTTGCAGATAGTGGAACAAGGATCTTACTGTACTTTCATTTGCCATTTAATTAAACATTTTAATTATAAAACCAACATGGGGACAAACTTTAAGAGCTATCTATGATTGGTTGGAGTCCAAATGTGCCTAAGGCTCCAATTCTATGTCTATTTACTTTGGACAGCAAACTATGGCAAGTTCTTAAAGAAATGGGAGTGCCTGATCACCTCATCTGTCACCTGAGAAATCTCTATGTGGGACAAGAAGCTACAGTTAGAACTGGATATGGAACAACTGATTGGTTAAAAATTGGGAAAGGAGTATGACAAGTCTGTATATTGTCTCCCTGCTTATTTAACTTATATGCAGAATTCATCATGTGAAAAGTTGGACTGAATGAATCCCAAGCCGCAATTAAGATTGCCGGAATAAATATTAACAACCAACATAGGGTTAATATTAATAAAATATTAACATATGCAGATGACACAACCTTGATGGCAGAAAGTGAGGAGGAATTAAAGAACCTTTTAATGAGGGTGAAAGAGGAGAGCGTAAAATATGGTCTGAAGCTCAACATCAAAAAAACGAAGATCATGGCCACTGGGCCCATCACCTCCTGGCAAATAGAAGGGGAAGAAATGGAGGCAGTGAGAGATTTTATTTTCTTGGGTTCCATAATCACTGCAGATGGTGACAGCAGCCACGAAATTAATAGACGCCTGCCTCTTGGGAGAAAAGCATTGACAAACCTAGACAGCATCTTAAAAAGCAGATACATCACCTTGCCAACAAAGGTCCGTATAGTTAAAGCTATGGTTTTCCCAGTAGTGATGTATGGAAGTGAGAGCTGGACCATAAAGAAGGTGCCGAAGAATTGATGCTTTTGCATTATGGTGCTGGAGGAGACTGTTGAGAGTCCCATGGACTGCAAAAAGATCAAACCTATCCATCCTTAAGGAAATCAGCCCTGAAGCCAAGGAGCCTGCATTCGCTCCACAGGACGCACACACATTTCCCCTTCATTTTTGGAGGGGGAAAAGTACGTCCTGTAGAGCGAAAAATATGGTATATACTACCAGTCTTCAAATAAAAGTTTTTTGGGAGTTAAATTATGTCTTGGTAAGTATTGAGAACAGATGCATATTTTCCTGCAGAGTATTTCATTTGTACAGTGCCCTGTTTTTACTTGTTACATTTCTATTCTACCTTTCCCCCAAGGAGTACAGAAAAAGTTCCCAGGTGTTCTCCCAACCAGTTGCTTTCCAGGCCCAACCCTGCATAGCTTTCACAGAGTTGCTTCTTTTAACTATATGTCAGAGACTGAATTGTCCAATTAAACTGCTCACATGAGTAGTGTACTACGTAATTTGTCTAGCAGAGTATGCTGGGACAGGAAGATCACCTGTTCCTTATCAGGTTGTACTCATCATCAGAAGCCATTCTCCAAGTTTTCCCCTTTCTCTTAGCTGGGTGGAATGCCAAATTTGATGCCCTCCAAGCATTAGGAGAAGATTGTCTAGACATACAAACATGTTACTTTGGCTTGTTTTAATTAATTAGGTTTTATTGATTCTGCTGTTTTTTATTCACTTTGCTGTGCTCTGCTGGTTCCTGAAGTATTGAGGTTTTCTTAAATAACAAGTTTCACTGTATTTATTGATGTTTTATCAGTTTATGTGAGCCACCCTGGGATTATTATTTTTTTAAAATAAGATTGACATGTCAGTGTTTCAGATAAATTAAATGGAAAGATGCGGACTCTTGTGTGAGTTCACTGCTCACATGAGTAGACCACCATGAAATCTGAGAGAATCCATAATTAGTCCCAAAAAGTCACAGAAGCCTGGAATTAGAATCACAAATTAGATGATTTATAGTTGAACCTGTGCCTTTAGAAAAGTAAGCAGCATTGAGTTCAGTGGAGCTTATTTCCAGCAAAGGGGATATAGGATTACAGCCTTACTGATCCAGATTTTTAACTGGTGACCCAGATAGTCTCTTCACTTACTTTCACTAGCTAGATTTTCTCACCCGTTGCTAATAGTTCAGGGCTGGCTAACCTGGGGCCCTCCAGAAGTTGTTGGACCACAACTCCCCAATCCCTTTTGACACTTCAGAGATGACTAGCATAGGATATTTCCCTCATTCTCTAACAGAAATAAATGTAGTTTCGCTTCTTCCATTAGAATAGGAGAGAACCATTACATCTCCCTCTAGATTGGCTCCTCCTCCTGACATGTGCTTTCCTTTAGATCATGGTCCCTGAGACTCTGCCTGCTCTGCCCACTCTGTGACAGGGGCCATCAGCCTCTTCCTCAGTTCCTTGGATTTACCCACAATGCAATGTTATTCCTACTTGATGTAATTTGTGGGTATCATCCCAGCAATCAGAGATTCTTGGTGGGCCAGGTAGCTAGTTTTCAGCCACAATCACTAACACAATTAGAGGTTTTTACAAGATAAGATGTTTAAAGCTGCTCTCAGCATCTGCCTTTTTAAAAAGGGCAAGTACAGTCACAGCATTTCATAAACCAAAACTGCAGTTTTGCTGTAATTCTGAGAAACAGCAAGAATTTTCTCCTGCAAACTCGTGCACTCTTCAAGCTGTCTCTCTTTTTAGCTTCCAATTCAGGTTTGAAGTACATTCATTATTTTTGTTCAGACCACTTCCTTCAACTGATGCCAAGAACGTACTTAAATGTCTTGCTGATTTCGGGAGTTTATTGAAATCTGTTTGTGAGGCGCTATAAGAATGATAACTGCCATTTTGGTGGTGAAGAAAGAGTACTGCGGCCTTAAATGAAGGAAAAGCTACAAATTGATCCATACTGGGAGGAAGGTTTTACTTAAGTTGACAATTTTACTTTGCAAGATAAAGCTGAATTTCAGTTTCAGTCACATCACAGCTGCAATAACTTCTTAATCTGTACCAAACAGTAGGTGTGAATTGTCATTGTGTCCATGAGCTGGGCTGTGAAAATTAATTTTCTATGCATCTGCCTTTTTAAAAAAACAAAAACAAACAAAAGAAATCTCAATAACCTCATCCACTTGAGTAGCAAAGAGTCAAATTACCTTTGGACAGCCACATTTTTGTTAAAATACTTTTGCCTGCTTTGCAGATACATGTTTGTAACTACTTCAAATGGAAATTCAATCAAAACATGAAAATTTCATTAAGACAGAAATTATATTTAGTATTAGCCATGAGCCAAAGGTTTTATTTAATACCATCCAATTCACTTTTACAGAGCTGGAGGGGCAGAAATCTGTGTCTGCTTTCACTCCTTCTAATTCCATATACGTACATAATATCACATTCTGTTATATCATTCAATGTATCCACTAATACTTTAATTGAGTAAGTGGGGGAAGGGGGAGAGACAAATTAAAGATTCTGTGACCTTCAGAAACCACACAATTTTTTTCCTTCTCCAGCATTTGTTATCTACCTTCTGCATGTATGTGTGTGCAAACACACACCATCACAAGATTAGGCTTGCAGGTTGCATAATAAGCCCAAGGCTGCACAGAATTTTAATATGTTGGTTTGGATTATGCTGACAGCTCCACAGCTTTTATTTACACTCAGGAAAGTCTGGAGGCAAACTGTATGTACAGTGGCTGAGATGGTTCTTGAGCCTATGGATAGCAGAACCACAAAGATAATACTGTATTTCACTTGTATTTGTTCAGTGATATCAGGGCACAAGACCTATCCTATTAGAGTCTCAGATACAAAAATCAGGTTTCCACCTAGAAACAATGTACAGTGTCTCTTCTCCAAGAAATAATTATTGGAGTCTTGTTTTGTTAGAAGCCCTCCACCCGGTGCATTCTTAGTAAAGCAAAACTCTTGGTTCTCCCTGTATTAGTATTGTTTATAGTTATAGTATTACAGAAAATGCAATGCTGCTGACTAAAAATAATCACAGTAGGTAACTTTCATTTTGTAAAGTGCAGATCTCAGATCTGTTGGAGTAGGAAAACTAGTGGAAAATAAGCATGAAGATAAGCAGTTTTGACTCATGGAAAAGACTGTCTGGGTTATGCAGAATGCTTTGTCTTAAAACATATGCAAGTACAGTGGTACCTCGGGTTACATACACTTCAGGTTACATACGCTTCAGGTTACAGACTCCACTAACCCAGAAATAATACCTTGGGTTAAGAACTTTGCTTCAGGATGAGAACAAAAATCACGCAGTGGCGGCTCGGCAGCAGCGGGAGGCCCCATTAGTTAAAGTGGTGCTTCAGGTTAAAAACAGTTTCAGGTTAAGAATGGACCTCCGGAACAAATTAAGTATGTAACCAGAGCTACCAATGTAATCTCAAGCTGGTGGAACTGAATGCCTCTAGAATGCCCTCAGGGCTCTCTCCATGTCACACTTTCTTCTTAGCTACACGCCTCCCCACCCTTGGCCACATCCCACACCAGCCCTGTTTCTCACCATCCATGAATGTGGAGTGTGCCCTTGAATTCTGATAGAGAAGGATGTGGGAGTATATCTAGAAAGCAGTCTGTTGTACGAAGGTAAAATGCAACATTCATTCCTCCACTCATGTTTGTTTCTGGTCCCACCCACTGGTAGCATGTGGCCCCAGGAAAGTTGCCCAAAAGAGAAAGCAGCCCTGGGCCAAAAATTGTTCTCTTAAAATATCACATCCACTAGTTTTCAGTCTTAGGCTAATAGGATCAGAGCCCAAAAGCTGTTTACCCTTGACAAAAAAGGGATAATTTAATGATTGATAAGATACATTTTTACACATATCTATTTTCTATATCATAAAATTGTGAATACCAAAACATTCAACTTAAATAGACCTATTTCTACCAATTGAATTCTTCAAAATCTATTTGTATGGCATACTACACATCTGGAGGTAAAATCTACCTTATAGACCACAATTCTTTGTTGTTGGGGGAAATTATAGTTAGCCATCAATTATAGTCCTTTACTAATAAAAGGTAGTAAAGAAGTGTTAATTGCCTTCCAGACTTCAACACACACAAATTGATAAACAGGCAGTGCTTATTAAGATTAATTGCTATTTGTACTGGGGGGTGGGGGCACAAGGCCTTAGACTGCAGTCCTAACCCTACTTTTCTTGGGTGTAAGCCCCAGTGAATTCAGCAGGACTTAATTCTGAGTAGACATGATTAGGTTTGCACTGTAAAGTATGTACTTCAAATGAGCATTAACTGACACAAATCTTACACATTCTTAACTATGTCCATCATTCTCCAATGTTAAATATATTTAAAGCTGCAAATTTCTCTACAAGTTTTTTGTGGAAAAGTATTCCGCGACTGGACCTAACGGTCAGGGGTACCTTTACTTTTATTCATGCCATTAGAATGTAATGGTAACAACAGAGGCATCAGAGGATTTGAAATATATACTTCTTGTTTACATATCTTATTGCCTTGATAATTATCTTCCACCAACCAGGGCCACAGAAGATGTTTTCCGCCCACCATATTCTGTAATATTGTACTTAGTTTTGTCAATTCATTTAGTAAATATTTACTACGTATGATCAATATTTTTCTAAACATTATAAAGGGAACATACTGCAATAAATGTGATGACTTGTTCATAGAATCATAGAATTGTAATGTTGGAAGGCACCTCATGGGTCATCTAGTCCAATCCCCTACACTACAATAATCTCAACTAAAGCATCCATGGCAGATGGCCATTCAAGCTCTGCTTAGAAGGGGAAGATAGCCATTCCCACTTTAATGTGGTATATTAAAAATATATCAGTGATTTGGATATAGCAAGCAAGGCCAGTTGAAACTAAATTTTTACTGCTTAATGCATTGAGTCATGGAACAGCCAAGAAAAGAATTTGTGCTACAAAAATAAAACATTTTAGTGATGACATCTCTACCTTTACTTTGCTGACCTGGCAACATTTCTCCTTCTCCTTTTCAATCTGCAGTTGCAGAGCTGCAGCAAAGTACAGCAGCTCTGGAATGAAAGTTGATGAGTTTAAATCTGAAAGCCATTAAAAGTATCGGCCCATGTCCGAGTCATAGGCTAATAAAATATGTAGTCCACAGAAAATCAGAACATTTATCAGTTCATCTTAACTGAACTGTTCCAGATTAATATGGTTGGTTTTTACACTATGGTCAAATTGGGTATTAGCAGAATGAAAAATGTCTAAATATGTGGTTAAACACAGTGTAAGTTGTCACTTGTCAGTTTTTTTAATCAATTACAATGGGCTTCCTTCATCCATCTATCCTTCAAGAAAAGAAATTAAATTTATCTATTTATTGCATCAATGAAACCTCCTGAAGCAATCTAACAATAAAAATATATATAGAATAAATTTCTAGGCCAATACAGATAATTTATATTATCCCTTTCTTTTCATAGACCTTATCTGCAAGTACTGGAGGAAACAACAACAACAACAACAACAACAACAATACTGCACACAAGAAAGGGAGTGTTAAGGGGTACCTACTAGTTTAAAAAACAAAACAAAACTGATTTGCAATCCTGCCCTCTTTGTGCACCGAAAGCAAGATGCATAAGGGATGCCCAAAGAATATTAGCATAATATTAACCTGCCAAAGTGCCTCCACATTTGGTACTGTTCTGTTTCTCTCTTTAACATACTGTGGCAGTCACATCAACCCTTCATTAGTCAGCAGTCTGAACCTATCCAGTATGTCGTATGCACACACGTTGCTTGCAAAGGCCTGGGTTGTTACAGCCTGCAAGGAGGGATGTGTAAGGTTGATTGGTCTGGCATTTTAGTTTGTATCTAGCACAGCAATGTGTGAAAAGGTGATGATGGCATAGGAGGTTGTGGTGACTGCTCTCTATTTGCAAACGAAGCAAAGTTCTAAGCCTTCAGTTTATACAAATGGAAGCCCTATGTCTGGCTTACATTTAAAAATCAAGTAACTCATCCCAAAGTAAAGTCAAATGGAAAGTTGAAACACGTGTTTAACAATAGCACTGTGAAGAGCATTTTTTCAAAAGGCACAATAAACTCCAGCTGGTATATCGTCTGTCTAGGTGTGTTAAAATAAATTAGTGATCAAAGCAATCACATTTTTAGGAACAGCAAGAAAAAAAATTAGGACAACAATTTGAAAAATAATCTCAGTAAAAGAAGTGAAAGGAAAAACATCAAGATGCTTATTATGCTGGAAGTTATATATTATACATTAGGTAGTTCAAAGCTTTCCAGGGATAACGAGAAACTGAACTGAGCTTGATACCCGCTTGCCAATGGAATGTGCAGGACTGTCAGTGCAAATGCTCCTTTGGAGTTTTTAGAACTCCACCATTTAAGGGGAATATTTTCAAATGTGATAGTTAAGTAAGTGTCTCCAACTTATTTGTATGGACTGTAGAATAAGAGGCTCAGCACAAGCTTTAATGGGGTGATGGTGAGGCCATTTTTATAGGATGCTTAACAGAAAACCATGCCATTTTCAAGATGGATTCAATGAATATAATTATAAGATGTACAGTAATCAGTGGTGATATCCAGTGCCTGAGAAGCTCAAATGAGAGGACAGCTGTGTAATATCTCAGCAAGCACTTTCCTCACTTTAGTGAAATATGAGACAAAAAAAGGAATAAAATAAAATAAAAGAATCCTAACAAGGTTTAAAAAGAAAAAGTGGTAAATCAAGTTTGCAAATATGAGAACTACAAGCTGCTTTTGTGGAAGAACAATGAGTGATTGTTCACATGTAGGTGTATAAATGAGGTTAGCAGTTATTCTATTTCTCCTCTACAGTACTTCAGGAAGCTTATTCTAAATATGCATCATACAACCCAACTGTATGCACACTTATTCAAAAGAACTGTGATTTCAGTGATTATTCTCATGCAACTATGCAGTCCAATCTTTTAGGCGTTTACACAGAATGATTTCATTCAATAAAGCTTCTTCTTGGGGAAGCATGCATAGGATTGCAGCCTGTGGTGAGCATCTTAGAGGACATTAAAGTAGATGATTACATGTTTAGAAATCTAGCACTTTTATGCTCTCAATGACATGTAAATTTTAATTAAATGAAGAAGGAAAAAACCCTGGCACTGCCATATCTCATGAAGTATACTCTAGTCTATGAGTGCATTTAGTCCATAATAAATTTGTTAGGCTTTAACGTGCCATAGGAATTTTTACTGCTTTTGATTAAACATACTAAACTGGCTAGTTGGTTAGCCCTCTGGAAACTACAAGGCTGGTTTTGTAAAGGGTATGTATAAAATGCATGGGCTATATGTTAAACTTGTTTGTAAACCACTGTAGTACTGGATTTAGCCTCAAATTCCAAAATCCCAAAGAAGCATTATTATGTATTTCATTTTTTGAATTTTACCCTTCAAGAAAAGTCTTGCTAAAAATAATAACCTGCCTTTCTATGCAGAATAGTATTCTGCTTGCACAGTGTCACAGAGAAGCCATTGGAAAGGTGGAATGCATAAAATAAACTGGAACCACATGGTTTTCCCCACCCAGATACTGGCCAGGTTTACACATCACATTTAAGGTAAAGGGACCCCTGACCATTAGGTCCAGTCGTGACCGACTCCGGGATTGTGACACTCATCTTGCTTTATTGGCCGAGGGAGCCGGCGTACAGCTTCCGGGTCATGTGACCAGCATGACTAAGCCGCTTCTGGCGAACCAGAGCGGCACACAGAAACGCCGTTTACCTTCCCGCCGGAGCGATACCTATTTATCCACTTGCACTTTGACATGCTTTCGAACTGCTAGGTTGGCAGGAGCAGGGACCGAGCAATGGGAGCTCACCCTGTCACAGGGATTCGAACCGTCGACCTTCTGATCGGCAAGTCCTAGGCTCTGTGGTTTAACCCACAGTGCCACCCGCATCCCTACACATCACATTTAAACCACAGTTAAATGTAAGCTGTAGCTTAAAGTGAAGAAGCTTCCATTTTGTTCCCATTCTTTCCCTCAGCATTCCAGCAAGGAAACAAACCAGAGGCTGGCTTCATGTCATCTGTGAACCAGCAAACATAGTTTGTCTTCTCTAAACAAACCATGAGTGGTTAAGTCAAGAACAAACCTTGGCTTCTGTTCATAGGAGAAACAAACCACACATGCTGGTTTGCATGTAACACAAAGCCATCCTCTGATTTGCTTCCTGCCCAGCATGGCAACAAAAGCAGAAAAGGAACAAAGAGGTGGCTTGCACAGTGCTAATCCACTTTAAACCCTAGCTTATTTTTAACTAAGGTTTGATGTGACATATGAACCAGGCCACTAGCAAATACAGATAAGTATGAATTAACATGCCTAGCCAAGAATCACTGTTTTTTCTTTCCTACAGATAAAGGACCATAGCACAAAGAGGGTGCTTAGGCCAGTGCTGGAGAGAATATAAACCACAGAAGCGTTTCTCTTAATTAAGTGGTATTATTTAGAAAAAGGGAGTTTGCATATTTCTTAAACTTATCTCCATTGGCCTGTGTGCTATGAATAATTAGCTGCATGCACAACACAACATGTTTCCAATGTAAGGCTAAAACATTTAGTCAATTAATTAGCTAGATTTTAAAAAAAATACCGTATTTCACATACTTAAAGGCTGCCTTTTAGGCATATACAGCATATACAGCAAGCCACATTAATATACATCAGATATCTTAAATTTTAACATGTTAGAAAACAGTGTTATGGAAAGGCAGCCTAGAATAGATAATAATTTAAGGGCTCCATGAAGTCCTGCATTGTGGGGGAATGCATAGTTCAGTTGGAAGGGGCTTCCACAACCCAGGGCCACCACCAAGGGGGCCCTGCCACCTTGTGTGCCTATCATCTTTACTGATTGGGGAACATATGTGCAGAATGAAAACATTGCCTGAAAAGATTCCCATGAGTAATCTGTCACCAGAAATATCTATCTACCTGAAAACACCCACCCACACCCACCCACCCACCCACTAAACACCATTGTATGAATAGTATTGCCTTCTGTATGACAGGGAATGGGAAATGTTTCATCTTTAGGGCATGTTGAATTTCTCACTTTCAATTTAAAAAATGAGGGGTGCTAAAACGTTGTAATATGATGGGAATTTTCAAATGATATTTTTTGGTTAAATTAGTATAATTTAGTTTTGTTTGGTAGGTAAAATGTGTGTGAAATTGCAGAGAAATCATTATACATGCTTTGAATAATGCACATATCTAAAAACAAAGGATGCAGATCCCCCCCTTTAGAACTAATGATATTTCTATAGTAGTTTCATACTGTTTTTATACATTTATTAGGCTGCAATCCTAAAGTGGGCCAATGAGGAACTTAAGGCAAGGTAACTGGAAATCCTAAGCCTTCCCAGGCTCTTGCCAGCAGGCAGAAAGTGAGAGCAGAGGAACTCTTGTGTTTTACCATCCTTTTACGGAAGTTTTTAATTTATTATTTTAATTATGAACCCTCCCATTAGAAAGAAGGTAGAGGGGGAAATTTACCTCCGCTAAAACGTGAATTAAAGACTACACAAGGCTTTTCTGCAGAATAGCACATGAGCAATGAATAAAAGCTGTTCAGGAGGTTAGACTATACAGCTGTAGAGATTATGAAATCACATGCACAAGGGGAGGGGGAAACCCCAAATACTTAAATCAAAGGCACCACATTTTGTGGAATATTTTTTATTTTAACTGAAGTGCATTTTGTCGGATTCCCCCCCAATGCAAAATGTATGAGAAAATCCTTTATTTGCAAACAAAAGCACAACAAAACATTTCCTGTAGCCCTGAATGCTAATGATGGAAGACTGTTGCTATGGTGATGCTAATTTTAACACAGTTGCCTGTGGACTTTATATGAACTGCCTGTTTTAACTCCTGCAAATGTCATTCATGAAATGAAAACCCATTAATGATTCGCAAGGGCACAATGTTCCAGTTTAATTAGAATAATAAGGAATGTTGATGCACAAAGTACAGGTCTGTAGATTGCTACAAAGCCCACACTGTCAACAGTAATTACCAATGACAGGGATTTTGTTCCCCCCTTTTAAAAAGGAAACATTAAAATGTAATACACTTCCATGTAGGGCATTTGTCTTGTTTGATGTTGTCCACAGTGACAAAGGGATTCTGCACATCATCCCGATTTCAAGGTAAATGAAAATTATACCTGTGTTTAAAAAAAGATTTTGGCAAAGGTAATACAGGAGGAAAGTCACTGTTAAGATGTGCAGTTATCTCATAATGTTAAAATCAGTTTGTGTGTTCTTTTAAAACATTAGGGGAAAGATCAGTAGATATAAAGGGAAATTTATTTTAAGACTTCATTCCTGGTCTGAGTTATCCATCCATCCATCCATCCACTGAAGTCAAGCCACTATGACTTATCCATGTGCATACGTGGTAGCAAGAATGTACCCTAAAACTGCATCAACAAAGCACCATTTTATGATAAATCAATGTGCGCTCAGTTGGATTTGGGTTTTGTTATGTGGCGTAACATTCTTTGCACAAGCTATTTTAATGCTCGCTCTCTCGTTTACTGATCTCTGACAACTTAGAAGATACTAAACTGTCCCATAAGGACTTTGTACATGTCATGGGTGAAAGAGATGTGGAAATTATACACAGAAACGGAAACAGAACACTGCCACAGACCACTAAGGATTTGATCCTCATTAAACTGGAGATTCAGTGAAACTCTGATGGTTGGGTCTACAGACTGCTATCTCAATGTCTGAACCCAATTCATGGAGATATCATTTTTCAAATATTGGGGGTAGGGGTGTCATTTTAGGTTTATCTCATTTTTCTTATCCTACGTGAGGTAATCTTAAATTCAGTTCTCCACATCGGTTTGCGATTTTCTTTTTAAAAGTCTCAATCAAAATTCAATTTTCTCCTAATGTACACATTTCTACAAAACAATTTTCTCTAATGTAATGCATATGTGTCTGTTATTTTCAACAACATAAATGCATTTATATGCACACTTTTACCATACTATATAGACATTTTTGTACACATCACGTGGTGGGAGAACTGCATTGCAAAATTCAGAAAAGTGCAAATTTTGAAGGATGGATGTGTTTTAGTTTGCATGTTGTTTTAGAAAGTGTGAACTGCATCAGCTTCTCCCCTATCCCTAACTGGGGGAAAGCAATAAAGCTGAGACGTAGTGGCTTGCCCTAAAAACCACTTTATGAATACAAGCCTGAGGTGAAACATTTAAACTGGGAACTTCTGAAAAGAAAATAATACAAGGAGATAATGTTGACATGCGGTACAATGATGAGAAAGAGCCTAGCATTTTTAATTATAACTTCCAAAATCTACTTAAGTTCATTTTTACTTAAGGGCATAAGTATTTCCTAGTAAAGATAGTATTTGCTAGCTTTTATTTGCAGTATTTTTGGACTGGACTCTTTGTTGTTGTTGTTTGTGTGCAGATACACCAAACAGGAATATAATGTGCATATATGTCTTGTTATTAATAACTGATTGCAATTGAATTTGCAGGTTAGATCTTCCTATATAAAGTTTTATTTAAGTAAGATTTAACTGATTCTTGTTTTATCTTGCTATTATTGCCACAGATGTCTCTAACACTAAATAACATATCCATTTTTTTCTCAGGGACATTTACACTATATAGGACTGTAACCTATTTAGTGCTGCTGCTACTGTCTATTATCTTTATTTGTTGCAACCTTAGCTTTCTACTCTTAAATTATGTAAAATTAATGTACATTAGGCTATCCAACAAATGCTAAATTTGATAATGTGCTGAACAAAATCATATTAGGCAAAGCTGAACTAAAATGGATACCCTGGCAAAAAGCAGGAAAGGCCATTTCTTAATCTGATTCTGTGAAGCAAAATTCAGCATGTAGCTGAAATTCCATTTCCCATTTTGTTTGTTTCTGAAAAAGTCTCAAATGTATAAAAATGATGGTTGAACAGCAAAATATTGCTAGGATGATATGCTGGTTCATCTAAACCAATATTGACATTTTCTTTTTCATAATCTCCCATTTATAATATGTGCCTTCCTACACAATACTTTTCTGATATTAATTTCAGCATGGCAGGCTACTAAAGCTAAAATATTAAAATGACAAACTGTCAAATCATTTTACAACAGTGCTCTGTACACTGCATTAGATCTTTCCAGTTTATTTATTTTAATATCTTCTAAAATTATGTGATGACATGCCATATTGTGTACAATTAAAGACAGGGGTTTTTTCCTTGAAAAAAGACAGCATTCTTGACTGATTGCTTATTTTACAAACATGACTCTTACAAAAATTACTTGCACCACTAAGAACTGACATTTTAGTTCTAACTGGTAGTCAAACTTCTTTGAAGGAAGCCTTTTGAATTAACAGACAAAAGGTATTAGCCATGCAAGATTATTTACTAGATTTTTAAGAGGCTATAATAAGCTTTCATTTCCATCCTGGCTACAGAGGATGAGGCAGATTTCTAATTCATTTTGTGACGGACCATCTAAATTTGATTCAGTTACAGTTAATTTCTTCCAGGAGAGTAGCTTGTGTTAATCAATTGCATAATATTTCCTGCAATAAGTTTCTAATCCAGCATTTTTATTGTTTATCCTGAATCAGTTTTTGTGAGTCTTATTTATACATGAGTACTTGAAATCTTAGTAAAATAAATGTCAAGGCAGTCCAGAAGAGAGAACACTTATGCAAAAGCCTTATCATATGGCTTCAGTCCTATATCTGGTGATGTATAAAAGGAGCTCTCCTCCTCTTCATGAATTATGTTTAAACTTATAAGCATTCATGTTATAAAGACCACTGATGAAACTGATCAGCTGCTACTACTGCAGCTACACCTGAGTAAACTTTCTAAGTCAGTCAACAATACTGATGTCCAAATTGTTACCTAGGTCTAGGATGGAAACTCCAGGTAAGGAGAATGCTGATATCCACTTTCCATTCCCATTCCCAATTCTAATTTTATTTTGCCTGAAACCACAATAAGGTGGGTTTGTTGTGATATTTTCTTCTTTTTTTTAGACATTTGTCTTAAACTACAGAGCCCTGTGAAATGCTAAGCAATACACATATTTGCTCTAACTTGCTCAGATGTCACTAGTGCTTATTTATCATAGAACTCCAATGTCACTTCTTTTAATTCAGCACATCTTTTTTATGACTGAAAGGAGGACTTCTGTGAACAGAAGGTACCCTCCCATTTTTAAAGGAGCTGTGATCCAGTACAGGCACCTGAAAATGGAATGGGGGGGTGTTATGTTGTGGGTTGACATAGCAGACGACACAGCGATTTCTCCAAAGCAGCTCTTTATTTTGTAAGCTGGAACAGAACTAAGCTGAGGAGCTTAGTCAGCCTGCTTATATAGAGCTACAGAACAATTGTAACTGTTGCAACATTCTAAAACTATCCAATCACTGAACGTCACTTTTCGATCCTTCATTTGTATACAAAACTATCCAATCACTGAACGTCACTTTTCGATTCTTCATTTGCATATCTACAGTATCCCCCTGCTGGCCCAGGGTGAGAACTTCAGTACATAACAGGGGGCATTATTTGTCAGTTCTGCAACCTGTCATGCCACCACATTTGTCACTTAAATACTGCGGAGGCTTCCATAAATGAGGGGTGGGGGGGCTGTTTTTTGCCAATTCCCCCTCTCCCTTGCTGCACCCTGCACTAACTTGTGCTGTACCAGAGGATCCCAGAAACCTCTGGAGCAGATTTGGGGAGGACTTCAAAAAGTTGCAAAGATAATCAAGAGAAAATTGTGTGCCCACTTCCATTTGTGAGAACAGAATCCCATTTGGATTGATTAGTCTGGTCTGACTCAGCCAACTTGCAGAGCACCTGAAGTATTTGCTTCAAATCAGCCCTAACTTCCTTATGTTGACCTTTGTAAAAAGATTTTGACACAATGCCAACTGTACTTTCCTTTTCCTTCAGTTTCATGCACCAGTATACTAACAGAAGATGGGATATTGTATCTGAATGCACATTTTTATGTAACAGCAACACAGATCTGAAGTCTGTAGAAACTTCTGTGGGTACACAGCACACATGCTTCTGTGTCGGTTCACTGGGCACAGCTCTTTGTAGCTGGTTGGGGTGTCTGAAATATTGGATCTATGGTATTTCCCCCCACTATTTTGCATCTGGCTCTGGCTAGCTGATCTCAGGGTTCTAGAGATCAGCCAACCAGAGCCAAGTGCAAAATAGTGGCTGGGTGGTTGCAACATACACTCAAGATGAAGAAGCAGGGTAACTGTGAACACCTGAACAGTCCAGGAATCAGTACTAGAAATGAGCTCATAGTCCAGAAACACACTCCTGGTTTCCCTCCCAAGATCTCAGCAGCCTAATTCAGAATTGTAAAAAGGTTCCTTTATACTACTGTTAAACAACTGGAGTCCTTGCTAATCTACTGTAAATTACTCAGGAATATATAGATTGATTCTTCTGCCCACCTAGGTTCTATGTTTGCAAGTTGATGCTTATCTACAGAGTTTCAACTGCATTGCACCACTCTGAATGCAGTCCATAATCACCAGAGACAAATTCTTATTATCATAACATTCTTCCCACAAAACCTAAAAACACTTCGTTTACTCAAAGAAACTTAGACAAAAGTACTTTTCATAACACTTTTAAACATCTAATTCAATTTTACCAATATAATGTGTATCTGATGAGTATTTTAAATCAGTACAAATATGTGGCATACGGATTATTACCAAAGCTTCACATTGTTTATAAGATTGTAATAAGCCTCATAAAATCAACTCCTTATCTAGTAAGTTAATTGATTACTGCTAGCTGGATAATCTCTGTCTCACTGGTTTAAAATTCCTTGTTCATTCCATTTATAACCAGTAAGCACTCAGATATAATAATATGGAAGCAAAAGTTGTTCACTGGAAGTGCAAGTTGCTCCCATGACACAGAATGCTGTTTACCTGCATAGAGTGATACACAAGCTGCAACCCTACCTGAACAGAGGCGGCCTAGAGGTGGCCTAGACTCAGTTATCTATGTTGTGGTAACTTCCAAGCAGGGGCAGAGGAAGGGGGTGTGGTAGGTGCAGCCCACCCCGGGTGTCACCACTGAGGGGTGACAAAATGCCGGGCGGCACTCACCACAGGGTCTGCAGTGCGCCCGAGCCATGCACCTCTCCTGGGAGAGACACGGTGGCTTGAGCGCGTGCAGGCTCCGCTCTGCCCAATTGGTCCGCCTGCTGCCTCTGCCTGAGCTGTAAAGCGGCTGTGTGGGAGGAGGCAGGCAGACTCTGGAGCCCCCGCGGTGCACCCTGTCCCTATGGGCAGCTTGCCTGGTCCCTGGGCGTGCCGCCCCAGGTGACCAAGCAGCTTCCTCCACCACTGCTTCCAAGACAGATTACTTTAATGCACTATATATACACACTGCACAGAGGAATCTTTGTATAGCAGGAGCTCCACTGGTGCAAGGTCTTTCCACCTGATTTCATATGATCGTATAGCAATTGAATAAGATTATAAAGGTAAATCCCCATTTAAAAACACACACACCTAGAAACTGGTTCCTGTAATCTTTCTGGCAAGTGATGAGCAAAGCTTTGGAACCATACTGGCATGAATATCAACCTTTAAGAATAATGTGGGGATTGTTGCAGTAAATCAAAACAGTCTTTAAACCAAAGGGACTTTCCTTCTTTCCAGATCCTTCCTTCCACATGCTGTTGAAATACGTATTTTGATAACTAACTACTTAACTTTATAACTGAGATTTAAACATAGAAAAATAGAGATAGCTCTTCCTGACTACTCTTTACTCCAGTTTTTCTAATGATTTCAAGATGAAGGAATCCAAGTATAAGATTCAAATACAAACCCCTATTGTTCAAGAATGGATTCCACTGTATGATTTAACTGTACACCTAATAACTTTTTTTGAGACTTATGCTCTATAGTTGTCAGTATAGTGCCCAACAGATGTAACTGTAGCCTACACTGACTTCTTCTATAATGTCTGTCTGACACACCACAACCCACCTTCCTCTCCTTCCCATTGTTGTATTTTTCTTCCCTTCTTTGAAAATTGTTTTATTTGTATGGGCATTTTCTTATACATCTATGAATAGCTACTGAGAAATTATACTATAAGTTTTTATACTATATTTTAAGTAACAATTTAGCATGAATTGTATAAAACAAAGCAACATTTTATATATGTGAGTTTACTTATACTGAAATAAGGACATTTGAATCATGGTAATGTTTTCCATTTTGATTATATTGTATTTTAAAATATTTAATTAGTCAAATGAACATAATGTTATGAGTTTGTGGGTGCCAGACCACTATAATCTCTGGACCTAGCAAGTGTTATAATTTAATCAAGGCTTTGAATGTTAAACTGGGTGTCAAACACTGAACTCCTGGATTCAGCATGAGTTAAAATATAAGTCAGGCCAGTTTCCTGGTGAGGTAATTGCCTGGGAGATGAACCATTAAGAAAAGAAAGGAAAGGTTATGGGTCATTAAGAAAGCCAAGGTGAGAGGGCAAGCAAATGAGTGGGGCCCCTCCTCCAGCTCTGAGCTAGTTAGAAGACAAGGCAGAACTGAGTGTTCACCGCGGTGTGACCCAGGGGGGAAAGGTTGAGTCTGGAAAATCAGAGAGAGAGAGAGAGAGAGAGAGAGAGAGAGAGAGAGAGAGAGAATGATGTTTGATTTCTGTTTGAAACCAAGGCTGTGCCTATGGGAGAAACAAGACCCTTTTGGGGTGCTGATGCTGTGAACTTCTCCACTGTAGGCTCAGGTTGTATATAGGTGCAAATAAACAATATGTCATAAGGACACCACAGTCCCAGCTGTGCCACATTTCCAATAGGATCCCCGAACCCTGGGTGAGCACCTGGAACCCCTGGAATCTCACACTGCTTGGAGGCTGGGGTGGCATACAACTACATATAGCACCAGCAATAACACTACACTGAAACAAACTGTAGTTAAATGAATTGCACAAACAATTTTCACTGAAATGTGTGTGCAAACTGTGTGACATTAGGTACCCCTGATATGTTTGGAAACATTAAGATTGTATTATGTTTCGGTACTTCATAAATTCATTACATGATGGAATACTTTTACTGTTCTGTGATATTTCACACAAGCCAAAGGAAAACAAATGATAAATAGCTGGATATAATTAGGTTAAAATTAATGTTCATTCCTTTGGTTTAATTACACTGAATATTTTTCATTTGTTTCCCCTTCTGCAATCTTGCACTTAGACTGACTGTAATTTCTAAATAATGGTGCATGAAGCAGAATTAATATAACCCAATTTTTACAAGCTAGATTGAGCCTTAGATTCATGTTTACCAGCTTATTAGTAAATTGAGCAAATGTGAAATGGAAGTCACGTAGCATACAAATATATGCAAGAGTAGTAACTTAACACTGCTTACAGTAAATGCCAACAGTGCAAAAGAATTAGTGCATTATCATTTTAGTCTACAGTGCTTAAAGTTACTTAACATTTTTATGGTTGTTGTCAGTTTCCATCACTATACATTTGTCAAAGTGATCACTACGCTTGAAATGTATTTTATCCTTTTTACCATTAAATAAGGTCAATTGCTCGGGAGATATACTATACCTACTGGACAGTAAAAAAGCAAGGTCAAATCATATTGTGGATAATTCCATAAGTATCAAAGGCCTTGGCCTTGAATGGCACACTGGAGCAGAAATCAAGGGACCAAATACTTAGTATAAATCTGTAAAGTTAAGACTGCAGCTAATGAGCTATGCTGACTTAAACGAGTGCACTGCCACATGTTAAACATCAGTTATTAGTCCATGAAATAAATCTCCACCAATTCAAGATTCTGCTAAAAGGGGCTAGGAGGTTAAGACAAATTGTCCCCTAGAATAAAATTAGATAAAAATATAATGTGGGTGTCCTAAACAAACCATATGAGAAATAATAGAGGAAAGGAGGAAAAATGAGAGGCAGAAAGTGGTAGTTTAAAACAATGACAGAAGTTTGAGTAAAGAAAGGATGGAGGTAACTGAGTGGGAAATGGTAGTTTTCAACAACAGGAGGAGTTTGAATAAAGCAGTGATGAAGAAAAACTGAGAGGAAAATTAAGATTTAAAACAAAAGCAGAGGTTTAAGTAATGCACGGATGGACACTAAGAGATTGTTTTTAAAAACAGACTACCGTAGTTTTAACAAGAAGAAACAGCAGAGATAGGTACAAACAGAGAAACTAACACCAAAAAGCTCATGTCAGTTCCTTCCAACCCTGCTATACTCAAACTTCTGCTATTGTTTTAAACTACCACTTTCCCATTCTGTGCCCATCCTTTCTTGCTCCCATGCCATGGCCACTACTATTGTACAACCTGCCTTTACTTTTGCCTCCCAACCCCCTTAGACTTCATGCAAGTCCAAGATTCTGATGCAGCACTATGGGTAGCATGTTTCCCATCCTTGTCAAAAACATCACGCCCATTTGTTTTGTCTTCAAAGTGGCAGCTCTTCCTCCATAGACCTAAATCAATCAATATTTCAAGAGAGCTCTGCAAGAATCGGGTACTGCATGGCTAGGGGATACCAACTGCTTCAACAGCTTTGCCTTTTACTCTTCTGAACTTAGACAGTTATTTCTCACCAAACTGATAACCTCTATAAAACAACAACACAGGCATCACAAAAACAGGTCATTTGTTGCATGTCATGAAGAAAGGCCTGCCTCAGAATACCACACTGAAACAGCTGGACTGTGGGGTTTTGTATAGTTTTGTAGCATAGTTTTTTTGTAAGCACAATAAATACTAAATTGAAATTTGCCAAGCAAGTTAACAAAGTATTTGAAATGCTGAAGCTGGTCAGATCAATGTGTAGTGTATTCATCAGTAGCATAAATGGAGGGACCAGAGCTTTATTTTCAGAAAGGATGTGAACACTTGAAAATAAATAATGTTTGTCTAAAAGACATGACCCAACAGATGCCAATAACACAAGCATGACAATGATGCATACCACAGTTTAGAAGCACAGTGTTGAGTTGCTGAGGACTTTGTTCAAGTCTTAACAGGTAGATTTTAAAGGCTAGAAAACCCTTGAGAAACTAGCTGGTCTTTACTGGTAGAAGAATATTTATCTCACACAATTAGAAGGACAAGATCATTTTCACATCTCTAGAAACTAATAGTCTGTCCAATTGCTCTATTTCGCCGTAGAGTTCAAGGCAGATCTTAAATTGTTCAATTGATTTTATAATTATTAAAAAACAATTTCTACCATTTTTCCTGCCTACAAATACTAACATATCATTGCCTATCTGAGACAGCAGTTAACTTAAGCTAGCAAATTTCATTTTAATGAATATTAATAATTTAAACTCCTAATCGTTTAGAATTGGAATATCATTTTGGAAACAAAACAAATATCTAAAAAATAGGTACTGTTTTCTTCATACTCAGGGAGCCCCAAAACATGCAGAACTATATAAGTTTGTAAATTAAAAGCTCACTATCTGGAGAAGAAACTTCTGCATTCATACTAAATGGCAAATAAATGAATTTGTATCTTTATAGCCACCCTTTGCTTATATTATACTCCTTCTCAGGGGCACCATCTCTAGGGAGCCCTGGGGGCCTGAGCCCCCACAACAAAAATTGGGGGGCTCCCAACGCAACACCTAGCGAGGCCCTATGAGACCTTGGAACCTGACTTCTGGTGCCACAGAAAGTCAGGTTCTGAGGCTGCAGGGCATGTGATGTCACACACGCTGGGCACCTATAACCTGGGGCCCAAGTTGATGCCCCTGCTCCTTCTCTAAGCTATATAACAGTAAAATATTCAGGTTCAGAGTTGACAGGTAGTCCCAGTCTGAGTCCTTTAGTAATATGTTCTCCAATAGGGAAAGAAAAAGAGTCTAGGGGTATGCTGCAACATGTTGCTGTAGTCTAGGGGTCAGCAAGGTTTACCTTGCCTGGGCCGGTTCACTCCAGCGAAGATCCCTCTGTGGGCCGGATTTTTGTGTGTGTGTGTGTGTGTGTGTGTGTGTGTGTGAGAGAGAGAGAGAGATTTCCAGTGTCTGTGCAGATGTGATTTCCGGCATCTGCTTAGACTCAATTTCTGGTGCCACGGAAGCAAGTCCCTGCGCCACACTGCGCCGGTTTAGCATAGCGCATGGGGACTCACCGAGTGGGTGGCTCGGTTGGGGGTGGCTCGTAAGCTGGTTAAACAATCCCCATGGGCTGCTTGTGGCCCATGGGCCTTAGGTTGCCGACCCCTGCTGTAGTCTGTCTTATAATAAATAACTTTAGAACTTCAGTATTCAATATGCTTCAAATATACAGGTTAGCTAACTGCAATGTCTATGATTAATCAGTTTTTTTGCTTTTCTGGAAAATCATGCAAAGTCCACTTCTGAATGTAATTGAAATAAGAAATCTTTGGAAAGAAATGTTTAAGGGCAAGGGGTTTACAAGACAAGGTTTTAAAAATAGCTGCTTCTCTCATTTTTCAAGCACAGTTTTCAGTGTAGTTAATGTTCAAAAGGTGTATAGTATGCTCAGGACCTCACATAATGTAATAGAGCTGTTGCTCATAAGACTAGAATTTTCAACATGTACAATATGCTTGGAAACATGCTTCAGATGAAGTTGTTGAGACTTTGACTTGATATGGGTGTTTTTTTCATAAGTGCCTCCTTATCTTCCCAACCCCATACAAACTAATAGAACAATACACCTGGAAGAAAAGAGGCTCCAGCTTTCTAAAACAGTAGTGTGTGTGTGTGTGTGTGTGTGTGTGTGTGTGTGTGTGTGTGTGTGATTTTTCAGAGCACTTGGATTGGCACATAAAAATTAACTGAATTATTCCAGGTTTTAGGAGGGGAGGAGGTGGATTTGGGTAATCTGAGGGGAGCTTTCAAAAGGTTGCTCATTACTGCTGATTTCTAAATATGAAATTCTACAAGACAGTCTTCTATGGCCCATCCACAACATATGTTTAAAGCACATTTAAAGCATACAGCTTCCCCCAAAGAATCTTGGTAACTGTAGTTTACATACCACAGAGCTACAATTCCTAGCACCTTTAACAAAATACAGTTAACAAGATACTATAGCCATGTGATTTAAATGTGCTTCAAGTGCATGATATGGATGTGAGTGGCAAACTTGAGTACCTTTTTCACCTCTGGGAAGCATACTGAAAATTAATTAAGATGTTGTTGTAAACATGCTTTTAGTAATGCTGAGCACAATCTCTGTGTCAATAAAAGACAATAAAATAGGGGTAGAATAGAAAGAGAGAACGCCAAAATAAAAACAAATGGTTATATGCAAAGTTGTTGGTGCTCAACAGAAAGCTAGAGAACATGATTGGAAATCTATGAGTAGGTTAGCAGAGTTAGTGGGAATTTGTGTTTACTTTTTTTTTTTTACAATGTTATCATCACAAGGCTTAATTTGTATGGAAAGTTACATATGGATCCCTATCAAAGAGACACAGCCATGCTCATGAAGATCCATCTGGTGTTATTTCCCCCAGGAGGCCAAAGTCACTCAACTGCTATAATTTGAATACGAACAACAACAAAAAAGGTTATGAGGGAAATCATTTAGAGAAAAGTACTGGAAAGAAAAATAATTTCATACTGCGCGGTTTCTGTGCACATTCTCCCTCCTCCCCGCCATGTCCAGTTGGAAGAACATGCACAGCATGAAGAGCCAAAGGCAAGTATTGTTACTGAGTTAGATATAATTGAAGAAGGATGAAGTCAGAGATTAGTACAAAGAGAGAAACTCGTGATACCATGTCAAGGAGCATAGGTTGCAAGGCTTCATTTGAGGAAGACCTCAGTCCTGGGACCTGTTTCCACTGGCGGAGGAAGAGGGGTGCGGTGGGTGTGGTCTGCCCTAGGTGTCATTCGGGGAGGTGACATCGCTGCGCCACCCCCTGGGCCGCTTGCTATGGGTGGTACTTCCCTGGGGTGCTTGCCTTGCCCCCGCAGGTGGCTAGCCCTACCCCGGGTGCACAGCAGCTAGCTCCACCTCTGCCTGTTTGTACTACTAGATAAATAGATAAGGATTTTTAAATTAAGTTTCAGTCTTAAGCAACAGGAAACTATCAAATGACACACATTTAACAGAAACATCAACAGATAGCTCATGGTTGGTTATTCTGCCTTCAGTGGGAAATGTAGCTTCCCTACTTAAATATTGCAAACATGGCATCACAGTGCTACTCGAGGTGCGCTGTGAAAGGTTTGACTGGTAAAGTGCAATCAATATAGTGTTATGCCAGGCATAGGCAAACTCGGCCCTCCAGATGTTTTGGGACTACAATTCCCATCGTCCCTAGCTAACAGGACCAGTGGTCAGGGATGATAGAAACTGTAGTCTCAAAACATCTGGAGGGCCGAGTTTGCCTATGTATGTGTTATGCGTTTGTAGGGTGCCAGACCACTATAATCCTCAGATTCAGCAAGTAAATTTAATTAAGGCTTGGGGTGTTAGAAAGTGTGCTAGAAATGTCTAATCCTTGGATATTACAAGTGTTAAAAGCTAATTAAGCCAGGCTAGCCTTCTGTGTTGATGTGATTGCCTAGGTGATGGGCTATAAACGGAACAAAGGATCAAAGGGACTTGGTGTGAGGCAGCAAATGGGCGGGACCCTCTCCCTCAATAGATTAAAGCCAGAGTAGAGAGTTTGGAATTATGTGACCAAGAAGCAAAGCAGCAGGCAGAGTATGGTGTTTGATTTCTGTTTGAAAATAAAGCTGTGATTTCGGGAGAAACAAGTTCCTTTTGGGGTGTTGATGCTCTGAACCCCTCCATCGTAGGCTCAGGTTGTAAACAGAACCATAGAATTGGAAGACATGCTGAGGATCATCTAGTCCAACCCCCTGCAATGCAGGAATATGCAGGTGCCTCTTATGAGGATCAAACCTGCAACCATGGTGTTTTCAGCACCACACTATAACCAACTGAGCTATGTGTACATAAACCACATATCCTAAAAACACCACAGTTTCCATTGTGCCTCATTTCCAAAAGGAAACATGGAGCTTGATTAAGCACCTGGAACCCCCGGAATGTTGCACCAATCAGAGATTGGGGTGGCGTGCAACGTTGGTGTCAACAGTGGGATTTGTGTTTCTGGAGGAGGGCCTGTGAGCGAGATGTTCCTGAGTTGAAATGGTGGGAAGAACAGCAACACTCCTTGAGCAGCTTAAGAGAGGGAAGCACCAAAAAAGTGGATGCCAGCGCCAGCAGTTGAATCAAATGGAGCAGAGTGGCTGAGATGCCTCCATGGAGAGGAGAGAATGGCCATGCGAGATGAGGAACCTTTTTCCCTGGAGACAGAGCAAGATGGCGGCTGTAACAACTTCTCCTCCGTGAACCTTCCTGGATTACAAACCTTTTATAGCCTTTTACAGTCTTTTATAGCCGTTTTTATAGCTGTTTTTATTTGTTGTTGTTTAGTCGTTTAGTCGTGTCCGACTCTTCGTGACCCCATGGACCAGAGAACGCCAGGCACCTCTGTCCTCCACTGCCTCCCGCAGTTTGGTCAAACTCATGCTGGTAACCTCGAAAACACTATCCAACCATCTCGTCCTCTGCCGTCCCCTTCTCCTTGTGCCCTCCATCTTTCCCAACATCAGGGTCTTCTCCAGGGAGTCTTCTCTTCTCATGAGGTGGCCAAAGTACTGGAGCCTCAGCTTCACAATCTGTCCTTCCAGTGAGCACTCAGGGTTGATTTCCTTCAGTATGGAGAGGTTTGATCTTCTTGCAGTCCATGGGACTCTCAAGAGTCTCCTCCAGCACCATAATTCAAAAGCATCAATTCTTCGGCGATCAGCCTTCTTTATGGTCCAGCTCTCACTTCCATACATCACTACTGGGAAAACCATAGCTTTAACTATACGAACCTTTGTTGGCAAGGTGATGTCTCTACTTCTCAAGATGCTGTCTAGGCCTGTCATTGCCCTTCTCCCAAGAAGCAGGCATCTTTTAATTTCGTGGCTGCTGTCACCATCTGCAGTGATCATTGAGCCCAAGAAAGTAAAATCTCTCACTACCTCCATTTCTTCCCCTTCTATTTGCCAGGAGGTGATGGGACCAGTGGCCATGATCTTCGTTTTTTTGATGTTGAGCTTCAGACCATATTTTGCGCTCTCCTCTTTCACCCTCATTAAAAGGTTCTTTAATTCCTCCTCACTTTCTGCCATCAAGGTTGTGTCATCTGCATATCTGAGGTTGTTGATATTTCTTCCGGCAATCTTAATTCCGGCTAGGGATTCATCCAGCCCAGCCTTTCGCATGATGAATTTTGCATATAAGTTAAATAAGCAGGGAGACAAAATACAGCCTTGTCGTACTCCTTTCCCAATTTTGAACCAATCAGTTGTTCCATATCCAGTTCTAACTGTAGCTTCTTGTCCCACATAGAGATTTCTCAGGAGACAGATGAGGTGATCTGGCACTCCCATTTCTTTAAGAACTTGCCATAGTTTGCCGTGGTCGACACAGTCAAAGGCTTTTGCATAGTCAATGAAGCAGAAGTAGATGTCTTTCTGGAACTCTCTAGCTTTCTCCATAATCCAGCGCATGTTTGCAATTTGGTCTCTGGTTCCTCTGCCTCTTCTAAATCCAGCTTGCACTTCTGGGAGTTCTCGGTCCACATACTGCTTGAGCCTTCCTTGTAGAATTTTAAGCATAACCTTGCTAGCGTGTGAAATGAGTGCAATTGTGCGGTAGTTGGAGCATTCTTTGGCACTGCCCTTCTTTGGGATTGGGATGTAGACTGATCTTCTCCAATCTTCTGGCCACTGCTGAGTTTTCCAAACTTGCTGGCATATTGAGTGTAGCACCTTAACAGCATCATCTTTTAAAATTTTAAATAGTTCAGCTGGAATACCATCACTTCCACTGGCCTTGTTATTTGCAGTGCTTTCTAAGGCCCATTTGACTTCACTTTCCAGGATGTCTGGCTCAAGGTCAGCAACCACACTACCTGGGGTATACGACTTTATTAGACTTTTAATTATTTTACCTCTGTTAGAAGTTTTTAACCGTTTTATCTCTACTGTTGGCCAGTCGTGGCCAATATACGTATTAACAAGGATACTCAAACCTTATGCTGAGAAAGCCTGCTGCTGATTAGAAACGCCGCCTTGAAGACCGGGTTATGCTGAGCAGCGGAGGAGGAGTAGCAGAGGAGTTGTGTCCACAAAAGATAAGTTTTTTTTTTATCTCCGTTTATCTCTACTTTTAACCTCCGTAGTCAGTGAGTCAGCGACAAATGGGTCATGGCAAGCGACCAAGATCTGCTGAGAATGGTTGTTCACCTCCAAGAGTAAAGCAGTCAAAGCTTGAATCTCCCTCACCACCTACTAACAATAACAGCCAAACAGAGCAAGTAATTGTTTCTGCTGTCGATACATACAACCGCTTTTGGCCTCTGTATGATCAAGGGGAGCTGGAAAAGCCAGTTGATCCAGGAGGGGACGGAAGCCATAGGGAAGCCCTCCTCCCTGACACCTTAATTACACCTTCGCCGTCACTAAAACAGGACGCACCAGGGCAAACTGCCCATGAATCAGTACCTGATCAAATACAACTAGTAATCAGGACTTTAAGCTTCATTTTCAAGAAATTGGAAGGGATTTCTTCATCTTTGAATAAACTTTCACAAGTCCTTCTGACTCATCCATCTTCCTCAACTGAGCTATCTAATTTGCATCAATCTCCTGTGCAGCTTGTAAGTGCCTTAAAGAGACAACATGACCAGAAATCTCACCTTAAGGGTTCTAGAAGCAGGCTGCCACTGCCCCAAAGGAACAAGCAATCCTTGATTTTTCAACCTAATAAAATATGTCTATCCATTTTTTCCCATGACGCCCCCAGACTTAGGTGGAATAACCTGAGGATGGTTAAAGGGTACCTACGTGATTTGCTAAACATCCCTTTTTTCCAGATAGATCTTATATCTGTAGTACCCCTAAATGGCACGCCCTGGCCAAGGAAATTTATGCTCTCCTTCCAGTCTGCAAGGATCCCAAATCTTCTTGCAAGACAAAAAGACCGGCTGGCAGCCTGGGAGATTGTAACAACAAGAGTCTTTAAGGACACGAGTGTCAAACCTCTTTTTGCCAACATCTTAACCGGCAATGAATGCTCGTTACCCCCTTCTGCTCCTATAATAAAGGAAAAAACACCTAGCCGGGTACCCCCTGTTCCACCTGCGATCCCAAGTGCCCACCTAGTTACGCTGAGGAATGATCCAATTGCAAGCCGAGATTGGAATATCCCTGAAGAGAGAAATCTTATCTCCTCTTATGGAAAACTCCCTTCAGAAGAACAGCAGGCTATTCTCGACAGATTGGATCTACTCAAACAAAGACTCCTATCGCAAGGGGACCCCTCTATGCCGACGAAAGAGGAGAGCAGGCGCTCCACGTCCCACAAGGCGTCTCCATCAAATGCCTTGACAAGCTTTCAACCTGCTACTTTGTTACCCCCTACTGATCTGAATCAGCAGTCACCTGTTGACCAACAGCACCATTCTACCGTGGAGGAAGTCGATAAACTCAACACTCCCGTCCCAGACCTTATGTCCAACACTCCCGTCTCAGACCTTATGCACCATCCCCACGTTCACATCCTTCTATACATCTGCGTGATAACTCTTCTCCATCTGCGCAGCAACTACAAGTGATGGCTGGAACACTTCTTAGCGCTACCCTGGTTAAGACTGACAACTCTGACGGATCTACTAGTATTGCCCATCAAAGACCTACTACTACTCACCTCATTGAACAGCATCCGACCTCACCAACTTTGCCTAATTCTTCCTCCCCGGCAAAGCCCTCCCTGCCTGTTAATGTTACCAAATCATGGATTCGATCAACACAGAAGAAGACCTTATCCGCACAAACTAAAATTACTGATTTCTTCATGGGTCCTCCTTCTACCTCCAAGAACCTATTAAACAACTCAAAGTGACAATTACCGGGACAGCACAAGGATCTGACATTATCAATACTTAGCTGGAACATTGCTGGTTGGAGAACCAAAAAATCAGATCCCGAATTCAGGAAATACATAAATTCATTTAATATCATTCTATTCCAAGAAACATGGGATGAGGAAGAGATTACCATAGACGGCTTCGATCTTCTAACACTTCCGGCCTCCCCTTCCCTGAAAGGTGGTCGCCCCAAAGGGGGTCTTTTGATTGGGATCTCACTCCAACTTCACGCCAAATTCACTCTGGTACGGGCTTCCCCGCCTTTTGCTCTATCTGGACTGATCGCAGAAGGGAAGTCCTCATTACTAATTACTAATGTCTATCTCCCCCCTGAAGGCTCTGCACCTGATCTTGACTGGAGATGGGAATCATTTGAAAATCACCTATTGTCATGTCATACCAAATGCCCTAACTCGTACTCCTTAATTGGGGGAGACTTTAATGCTCGTATTGCCACAAATTGGGACCTACTAACCAAGTCCAAATGGTGGACTCCCCCATGCTTGGACAACTTTGACTTGGAACATGCCAGAATTAGAACTTCAAAGGACAACAGAGTAAACAAAGCAGGAGTGACCCTTTACCAAATGGCCATTCGCCTGAATTTAGTCTTCTTGAACGGCACCTTCCCCCCCGACATACCGGGGGAGTTCACCCACCTGGGACTAGCATCTAACAGTGTTATCGATTACTTCTTGATCTCCGCAAATTTGGCCATTAATGTTCTTTCCTTCCAAGTTGAAAACCAACATTTCAGTGATCACCTTCCAATAGTGACCACTTTGTCATTGTTCCGGTGCCAGAAGGACTATAAACACTCAGTCCTTCTGGAAACCTCATCATCGACCAAAATAAGAGGGATCAAATGGTCGGAGGCTGTGGCCCAAAAATACCAGGATTTTTTTCATAGGGAAATCATTGCCTATCTACCTCAAATAACTACTGATTTACAAGATTTCAACTCGGTTTTGAAACTTTTTAACCTTCTTATAACAAACCTCACCACTTTTTTTACATCACCTCCTCAAAAGGCGAAAGTGGCGCATTGCAGTACTGGGGCCCCTTGGTTTAACACCTCTTGCAAACAAGCAAGATCCCTTCTTCATTCTATCTATAATGAATACAAAAACTCTAATGCCCAGGCTCTACCACCCTCCTATTTACAAGCCAAAAGAGCATACAAACAGACTTTAAAGCTGGCCAAACGTGAGTGGTACCAAAAGCGTTGGCGAGCCTTGATTGCGGCCTCTAGATCCCGCAGACCACAGGAATTTTGGGCTCTGATAAACAAAAGAGGAAGGAAGTACCCACTGGCGATTATCCCTGCGCCCACATGGGAACAATTCTTGAGTAAATATTTCTCTTTGGCAGAGGAATCCAACTCACCCATAGAATTCCGAGCCGACCATCTACCTTTGTGGCCCTCTACCGACCCAGAACTGATAATGGACTTGATACTAGATCTGAAAACGGGCAAAGCCCCTGGGCCGGATCTAGTCCCCGCTGAGGCTATTGTCGCGCAACCGAGGTGGTGGGCTGAAATTCTGGCCAAAGCCTTTGATGCAATTAATTCTACGGGGCTTATCCCTAGGTCATGGAAGGAGGCCGTGATCATACCAGTCCATAAAAAGGGTCCCCCTGCTGACCCAGAGAACTATCGGAACATCAGCCTTTTGTCTATCATCGGGAAAATCTATGCAAAATTTTTGCTGTCTAAGCTGTCCCATTGGGCATACGACTCAAATTTGATTGGCCATGAGCAAGCGGGCTTTAGGAACAATTATTCGACCACTGACCACATGGTAATTATGTATCATCTTGCCAGAAAATATTCTGCCCCGAGTCGGGGGCGCCTATGTGTCACTTTCATAGACTTAAAGGCCGCCTTCGACAGTATCCCAAGAAACTGTCTATGGAAGAAATTAGAGAGATGGGGCATAGATAGAAGGCTGTTATGGCTTATAACCCAATTACACCACGGGTCGTCGGCTAGAGTGAGACTCACACCAGCGGGAAACCTATCCAATGAGGTCCCAATAAATAGAGGAGTGCGCCAAGGCTGCATTTTGGCCCCACTCCTCTACAACTTGTTTATTAGCAACATGAAGCTCTTTCTGAGTGAGTCTCAAGCCAACATTCATGCCCCCCGCCTAGCTGATTTCCGCTGCCCTCTGCTTCTATATGCTGACGATGCAGCGATCCTTTCCTACTCTAGAGTCGGTTTATGCAGAGCTCTAAAGATTTTTGCGGCTTATTGCAAACTCAACCATCTGACAATTAATCATGGAAAATCTAAAGTACTGGTCTTTAGCAGGTCTCGGAAAACTTACAGCTGGAAGTTAGATGGAGTCCAATTAGAACAGGTTTTCAAATTTAAATACCTGGGAGTCTTTTTTCACTACAACCTAAGCTGGAAGCCACAGATACAGTATTTACTAAACAAAGGGAAAACAATACTTTACACTCTACTCCAATTTTTTGCGGTCGACGGAGCCTCCCACATCCCATCTGCATTGAAGGTGTACCACGCAAAAGTGGTTTCCACCCTCTGTTATGCTGCCCCGCTCTGGGCCCCAGGGTCCAATTTAACATCGCTGGGGACATTGCAGAATCAGTTTCTCCGTCGCCTCCTGAAACTCCCCATGTGTGTGAGCAATGCAGCCATACATCTGGAGTTAAAGATTGCATCATTGGAGACTGTCATCTGGAAGCGAGTCTTTGGCTATTGGCTGTCCAGCTGGCATAGGCTTCCCGACCATTACCTCTTTCAGTGCCTCTGGCGGGATAACTTTGTTAATCCGTGGGTAGGAAAAATCCATGCCAAACTTCTGAGCATCGGAATTTCCCCAGCGGACTCCTTAAAGATGAACCTACGCTCAGCCAAAAGCCTCATCGAGCAAAGATTAGCAGACATTGACAATCAACACAACCTCTCCAGGGGTGGGGGTGTCTGCTCTCCCAGGTATCACGGAATAACCCCACCACTTGGCCTTCCATCATACATGTCATCTCTTTCATCAGTACCACACCGACTTGCATTTATTCGTGCAAGGTTCAATGTTTTTCCATCGAACCTGCTGAACCACAGATTTTCCAAGGGTTTGGTGTCTCCGCTATGCGAGTGTGACGGGAAAACAGTTGAATCTCTTCCACACATAATGTTCAACTGTCCCTTACATAGCATAGCCAGGACTAAATTCCTGGGTCCTGCTTTACTGCGCTTGGTTGGCAGGCCTGTTGAGTCACAATCCGCACTGCTCTTGCAGGATACAGATCCATCTGTAACTCTGCAGGTGGCGAGATTCCTGAATGCGGTTATCTCACACACAAAAACCACCAAAAAACAACAACAACAAAAACAATCGGACAGTTATGATGAGAGTGCATGACGGATCTCGTCTCCAGTTCTCCTTTCTCTGTGAACCGTCCCTCGGATCTTTCCGGGCCCCATGCTGTTATTTGTCACTGCTCAATGTCCCACTCTTGCATCGTGGTGTTCCTCTTCTGTCGTTCGATGTATTGGTTTTTATGCTTCTGTGCTTTTATGTTTGTACATATTTTATGGGCTTATAGCCGTAAATAAATAATAATAATAATGAGGGCCATACCATTGATAGGCTACAGGAAACTGGAAGTGACCCAGGAGCCCAGCTGCAAGGCATAGAGATGGAAGGCGTGGCCAAAGAAATCCAGAGCTGCCTCTGATTTCTCCACTCTCTGGGAGCCTGAACAACAAGAAGTGCTGCAGAGAAGGGTGAGCCGAGGAGTTGATGCATGGCTCTGAATATGTATATTTTAAAAAAACTGAAAATGCCTCCTGCTTTTAGGGATGCTTGAATAGTTGCAGGAGTGTGCACATGTGGTACTAAACAGTAAATGTACGGAAAATAAGTTGTCAGGCCACAGCCCTATCCAGAAGCATGGCACTCACACCTGGAAACGCTTACTCTTAATCCCTGAAGTGTGCAGCCTCTATAATTATTTAGTGGTGAAGGAAATGTACTCTACACTGGTTCAGGGACACTATCAACTATTCTATGTACAGATGCACAAATTAAGGCTTGGCTAAAATAAAAGAGTGTCAGAAGCCTACTCTGCTTACCGTATATGCTTCTTTCCACAGGACTTTGAACTGATGCAAGCCTATGTAGTGTATTAGCCTTAGGGGGAAATGGGATTATTTGTAAATTATGCACTAAAGATAATATGTGATCTAGGAAGTATAAGATGTTGAAGGTGACATAAAGACTAGATTGGGGAGCTGCAAGGAAAGCAAAGCAAAGGAAGATCTGATAGGAAAAAAATAATAGTTGGCATTTTTTTCTGTACAGTACGTAAAGCTAAACACCTATGATATATTGTTTAGTTTCTCTTGATACTATGTCCTGTAGTTCATTATTTACCTTATTTACCAGGCAGGCATTTCCTGGGTGTCCAAGCGGACATTGTAATCAAATGCAACTTTTATAATGTAAAGCAAGCATTAAAAAAAAAAATCATTAGGAAAAGAAGCAAAGGGAATCTGCTTGATTTATTTGGCCAATCCATATGGGAATAGCTTCATAAAAATTGAACACAGTCCTTGCAGATTGCAACAGCTGAAAAAGATGATAATCCTGCAATTGTCATAAGAATTTTGTAGGCAATATACTACCAGATGGCAAGAGCGGAAGAAACCATTTTAACAGGTTGTATGATGTTGGCATTTTTATTTTTCGGAGGCAGCAAGTGATATAACAGCACCCATTAAAAGTCCTCTTGTTCAGAGATCCTATCAGCCTGGGGTAGGACCCTTGATGTTCTTTTCAAGCTTTTTGCCATGTGGTGCATTTTATGGAAGGGTGAAGGAAATAAGGATGTCTTTCTTCTTTTCAACCTATACATTTGCCTGCTAAGCTATATAACAACAAAGGGTTTAGGTTTGGGGCTGGCTTCCATATATATCTGAGCATATTATTGCAATATATTGAGGGATGGGGTAGGCTTAGAAAAGTAGGAACGGGGGGAAATGTCATAGCCAATGGAGGGGCCCTGCAGTCATGTCTCTCCCTGCACAAAAACCTGATGGAATGACTACTAAAAGATGGTTGTTTCTTAACATGAAATTATGTATCCCCATCTCTCTCACTTCTATAGCATTACAGAACAGCTGCTGATAGAGGACAGTTAAGGAAGAGGCCTGAAGAAATTATGGAGGGATCCTATAGTCGAGGCATAGGCAAACTCCAGCCCTCCAGATGTTTGGGACCACAATTCCCATCATCCCCGACCACTGGTCATGTTAGCTAGGGATGATGGGAATTGTAGTCCCAAACATCTGGAGGGCCGGAGTTTGCCTATGCCTGCTATAGTCCCATTCCTCCTCTTCTGTCCAGACAATAAGTTGGTTCTCCTTGTACCTTATTTAGCTCTATGTCTCTATGTCTTTCTACTTCCCTTGCCAGTTACCTGATTCCATTCCCTCCCAAACCTGGTTGTTGGTTATTTCCCACTAAATCTATCAATATTGTGTGCCACTGAATTTTAATGGAGGTGGTTGGGGGCTTTCCCCTTTAGGGCATTTTTCCTAAGTACTTTTTGTACTTTGGGGAACCTTAGGTTGGCTTTCAGACTTGATCTGCACCTCCTGGACTAATAAGCAGATAGGAACTTAGTGATATATTTGCTGTTGTTATTCTCTGAATGTTACAATTCAGTTCTTGGCTTAGATAGGTATTGAAATGCATTTAAACCTGTTATATTTAAAGATATATGTTTAGAAGATATTTACTTTGATATCTAATGAAATTATAATTTCTGAGTGGATTAATTTTTTTAATTCACAGCTTAAAGCATAAACAGGGAAGAACAGATTGATGATTTAACACATGTGCCAGTGACATGGACCAAACAAATAAACTGACAAATAGACTGATTAGTCCATACCTAACTTGTTTGTTAACCACAGAGATGGCAGAAATATGAATTCACACTATGGTAAGAAAAAAAGTAATACATTTCAGATCCAAACAGAAAGCGTCATATGCTTACTAACAAGGTTGGGAAATGACGAAAGTGAATGGTTTAAGCCTACATTTCTATTTGTTTTCTGCCTCACCTTATTGAAGCTGGCAGCAATAATCCCTAAGATACCAATGCAGACAACATAGTAACATGTTAACGGAAGCACTCTCTGTTTAAGGTATTTTTTTGGAGATTCTAGTAAGAACTCCTAAACACCATCCTAAGCAGATAATGCTTCACAAATGGTGTGGTATTTGTTAAAAGGAACATGACAAGTAGGCATCACTATGGCATACAACAGCTGATCTGCTCCTATGGCAAAGCCACAATTAAACTGCACTCAAGGCTGAGCGGCCCACAAGTAGGGATATTTGGTAATAAAGGCATGGTACAACCATCAGGGGTTGTGGAGGCACCAGTGGTAAATCTACTTCTCCCCACAAGGGAGTGGATGGAGAGTAAAGTTGTGCCAGGTGGTTAGCTTGCTTGACTGCCTAGGCCAATCTCCTCAGGGCTTGCAACAGAAAGAGTTATAATCAATCCCTTGGCTGGACTTAATAGACACGCCACATTCCTTTAATAAAGTTGTGGCCTCTTTAATCCCAGCTAGTGTTGTGTTTCTATTTTCTTCCTCCTGCAAATTGCAATAGTTTAACCACAATGCAGAAACTTTAATGACTGTTGGATGCTGTTAATTAATCAACTAGATAAATATGATGCTGTAACTGTCAAAACCAAGTGGCTTGATGTTGCCTAGCATTGAGACACCAAAGAGGATGTTGTTTATGCTTTTGAAGCAACTATTTTCTGATTTATGAATTCATAAAGTGATCTGTCACTGAAAATGTAGAACTGATGAGTTGGGTAAAAAAAAAACCAAAATTCCAAGCATCAAGAAGAAAATGAGAAAAGCACACATGAACAATCAAATATGCAAGAAAGACACCTCTCAACATATGCTCTTATGTTCAGTATCAACAATTTATGTTGCTTTGGAGCAGAAAATCATGTCCAAATTCAGAAAACGTTCAGATATAATGTTTGCTTTCTGAACAGGCAAGAAATGTACGGTAACTCCTTTGAGAATTTAAAGACCAATAGCAAAGAAATAATTTCTATTATGAAATCAGACATAGAGCAGGAGCAATATAAAGGCTGGACAACAACTTAAGATGTAAATTTCCTGTATTTTCAAACAACAGCTAATGGTCTTGAGTTATGCAAGATGTGTGTGCACAGCAAAAGATTAATGCAGAATGCTGTTGCACATGATAAAAATGATTTGCACTGAAAAATCTGCAAATTAAAAAATACTTAATTGTACACATTTAACATGTCAATATATTGAATTCTAATATTAAGATGAGATAAATTATAAAAAGTAGGGTGACTGCATTATTAAGCTCTTTCTACCCATGTTGGCAACAAAGTAAAAACTACAGAGAAGTCCTTTTTGTGAGATCCCAAATGCAATATAAATAGGTAGATTAAAAAGTGATATTTCTACACAAATCAAAAAGCTTGTAAAAGTGATAGTTGAATAGACTATAAAAATTAAATGTGTGTCACAGGAAATTGTCCCATTCTCTGGTACTCTTTTCATGGATGAGTTGTCCAACCAGTGAGAGAACTATATAATGCATATCACACTGAAGCCAATACTCTTATGATCTATTGATCTATATGATCTATATGATCACTTGAAATGTTTAATTTTGAACAGAAAAAGAGGCTGCTTTGCATGCTCTGATCTCTAACTGAAAGTACTACCAGTTAGCTATGCCAACGTGTAAATAATTTTTGAAAGAGCTGGAATCTGCCTCTTTGGGGGCGAGGGTATTTTGATTTCACCCCAAATTCCACCCCCTTGCAAAATTCAGTCTAGGGTAGATTTTAGGAGCAGTATCTTTTAATACTGATTTTCTTTCTTATTATCAAGCAGCAAAATAAGGTGCAAGATGTTTAAAGCAATGGTAGCTGAACAGACATATACAGTCAAAGAAAGGACCAATACACATTATCATTCTTCTTGAATTCTGAACTTTTTAAAATTGCATTTCAAATGTATATTGGTGATTATACTGTCTTTTAACCCCAATGAATCCTCAGAATTCTTTGTTATATGTAAATTTTTTTCTATGCTATCGATGGAAGTGGAGGCTACACTTGAAACATCCAGTATGAACCAGTAGGCTCCAAAAAGAGTAGAATCCTCACAATTGTTTCAAGGCAAGCTAAGATAATTAGTTGACAGCCCCAAACATTTAATCATAATAGTTTGATACTTACTTGATGTAGTAGGGCACTTTGTTTGGCGATATTGCCCTCTCCCAGGGGCCCTGGACAGAAGCTGTTAACAAAAAACAAAACAAAAACGAAACATAAAATCAAATAAAAGAGACATGGAGGTCAAGTTCAATGCAAACAGGAAAGACAACATTAATCTCTGGAATTACAATTTTACACTTGGCCACACTGATATGGGTCTGTTTGCTCAGTTGCCCATGAAGGCAGGAAGGATTAACCCGCTGTTCAGAAATTTCTACTGTAATCTGAGTGAAATTGAACTCATTCAGCTGCAAAGATAAATGCAAAAACCTCTTCAACTACTAAACTTAAAAAAACGATAAGAAACTGAAGAAGCATGCTGCCTGTCTTTTGGGACAGAAATTTTAGGGCTTCCGCGGCCCTTGCTTCCTGCTGCCTTGTCTTCTACATTTTCCTCTTAGTTGATTAATTGTCATCAAACAAAGTAATACCTTGGTTTTCTTGTGAGAATTGAAAGACTTACCAGCTCACGTTCCTTTTTTGCTTCCATTGTCAAATGCATATATTATAGAGTTTATTAATAAGATATAATGAAGATGCTGGTGTGAGCACATAAAAATCCAAATGTGCACAGAGGCTGTGAAATAGTGTTGTGGTCCCTACAAATTCCAGCACTTTAAGCACCACATCATATTCAAAGTCTAATGAAATTCACCTGTAATTACCCTTTAAACACAATACAGCTGAATACTATGAGTAAATTTCAAGTGATTTCTTTTTAAAGCCAAAAAACACACAAAAATTCCTCCACTTAGAACATGTGGAACTTGGGGTATCTTCATCCATTTTATTTTCTGGTTTTAACATCTTTTAAAAAGACATTAGCAAACAAGAAACAACTAGCAGACAAAATGCCTCAATACATGTGTAAGATACATTATGTATGTATTTTCCTATAGCAGTGTTTTATGTTAGATGCAACAGTATCTTGGAATATTTGAATTAGCTGAGAAACTTTATTCTTCATACACTGAATAGGGCATTTAACCTACAGGTTGCCATGTTCCTCAAGAGCAGAAAAGTGGTCATCCCTATTGCATCCATAAATCATGTACATAAATATATATGCCAGGTAATTATAGCATTTCTTGAAGTGGCATTATCTCCCCTATTTGTGAATTAATCTAGTCAAAACTTACTATCACATAATCTTATGTAGCAAGCATTTTTGTTTTGTTTTTTTGTTTTTAATGAAGGCAAGCAGTCATCTTCACTGGAACTAAATGCCTTGGAAATAAAAAACAATTCTGTGACGTTCTGCATAACTGGATTTAATGTTCCATCAACAGATTGTGCTGAGGCTGCCCATCGTGCAGTTTTTGCTCTGCTGGGTGATGCCAGCCTTGCATAAATTTGAGTTAACAAAAATATGTGGTACCTATTTCAACTCTGCTCTAAGAATCATGATCTCATTTCTGGCACAAGCCCAAGCACTGCAAACAGATGCTTCTTATCTCTGGATACCAGTAGAGGCTTACCATCCATTACAAAGCTAGTCTAGGTAATAGACATGTATCTTTAATTCCTAGTAAGACGATTTTTAGTAGTCAATCAAAGGAGACTGTATGGAAAATGGTTTTTAATATGGCCAGAGAGCTCCCCCCTGTGTATTACTTGCTCAAGATAGATACAATTTCCTATTTGCAGAAGAATATTCGAAAGTGCCTTTCTGTTATGGTACTGCGCAATGTAAAAGAATGTATTATCAGGCACACCAGAAACTACCTGAAATGTTGATTAGGAAAGAGGAATGTATTTCAAACTTCTGTGGCTCATTAAAATAGTTGCATATTACTCTTTTCAACTTAAAAAAAGGAATACCAAAATGTTTCATGATTATTACAACATGCAAGTATTGCTTTTTAAAAACAAAACAAAGCATAACAATATATTTCACCCTAAGAGGTCAACTATGTGCTAATTTATATATTAATATTTTAAAATAATTTATATTATTTTAAAATTAACTGTATATTACTGTACTGAAATTAGATGTAGTGCTATGTATGGCACTCCTGTGCCTTAGGATTGTTCCATTCATGGTGAATACAAAGAAATGCAAACGGCTCCCTTGATGTGACTAGGATAGTTCTGACAAGTGATGGAACTGCATATGAAAATTGGACCCTTGCCAGGCATCCACCAAATGACAGGATCAGGACGGTAGCACTTTACACTGAATCCTTAAGTTTACACTCTGCACATTGCTCATAAATGTTCATTTTAAGTGATTGTGTGTGTTGTAAGCACAGGGAGGTGTGGTAAATTTATCAAATGAAAACTGCAGTTAATTCATGAACAATGTAATGAGATACAACCTTTAGATAAAGCTGTGAGTTAACAAGAAGTTCTCCCCATCTCCATTTCAACATGATTCTCCCAGTCTCCATTCTATCCACCCAATAGTACTGCAAGGCAGGTTAGGCTGAAAGACTCAGACTGGCCCAAGATTATTCAGTGAGCTTCATATGTATATGATACTTGAATACTGCAGTGCACGAGTGAATTCTATTCATCCACTGTTGTTCTCAGCCATTTCTGTAGAAGTATAGCACTTTACCTGTATGCTTTTCATTTTGATTTTTACCAAATGACATGATAGCACAAGATCCTGTCCTTCTTCTACCTGGATGTCAAATTACACACAATGGTCCCGTTATTGGATGCAGAGTAATGAGAGAACTCCTTCAACTACCTAAAAAATGGTAGATCCTATTTGACTCCCAATGCCAGTAAAAATAGTTCACTTAAGCTTCATCTTAGTCAATTTTTAAAAAAGAAATAAAATATTTGTAGAAGTGTTGAGAATAAAATGATATTGCTGCTCTGTAATTTCCTCATAACTGGCAAAAATATATAACACGATAACAGAGTAAGCTGCAAAACAGTTTACATTCTTTTGCATTTTAGCATAATGACATATGATAAATTAAAACAAGCTAAAGTTGCAATTCTGTTTGAATTTTAGGGTTTTGTTTGTTTGGAATAGTCCTACAGATGGAGTAATGGTTTCCCCATTTAACCATTAACTCCTAACTGTGGGACACTATTTTCAGCACATCTGTTTGATTAGACAAGAGGGGGGCAGAAATGTCAATTTTGATTCCAAAATCTTAAAATCAATGCAATAGCTGTTTCTGAAGCACTTGCCTGCTATAGAGTTCTGGAGAACTCGGATGCTTTGCACATTCCTGCGACTTTGGGTAGGTTGTATTAATGGTATTACACATCTGTGGACTTTGGCATTTTTCTTTCTTCTTATGGATCAACAGAGCTACCTTTACTCATTATGTGTCCTGAAGAACTATGACTCTAGCTGTTCAGGGTGGGTGGAATCTACAAATAGAGGGAGATAATCTTCTAACACCTGGAAATTGATTTTGCAATTTAAGGGTTGTGCTCCTGCCATCCACTAGGTAATACTCCATTATTTGGCTTTAATTGACTCTTTTATATTCCAAAACTAACCACTGATAAAGACTGCCATGTTTCTCTTCTCCCCTCTGCCTGCCAAGGAACCTGGTTGTTTCATTTTCATGACTGATCTGGGTTACAAGCCAAATTTTCCGAAACAATGAGGAAAGCAGCCTTTGCTTCTTTATCACAGAATCCTAAGTGTGTAACTAGTCATATGTAGGGCCTTGGAGGGGCTCACTCAGCATGCAGCCTCCATCTAGGAAGTGAACCTACAAACTGGTCTCAGAATCAGAACATCTAGCCCAATTTTTGTATTTGTTTTTCCTTGTCGCACCAACCGTCATTGTGAAGTACCGTATCTTGCCTGACGGAGAGTTCTGGAAAATTCAAAAGCTCACTTTGGCTCATCCTTAAAAAAGGTACCATTCAACTGTGAACTTTGATGTTTGTGCCTAAATATTGTTATTATTGTCATTCTGTTTTCAAATATAATGCAGACTGTCTTGCACATACACAGAGAATAAAATGTTTGTACTTCCTAGACTTCAGAGAGCGGCAAATCTTCTATAAAGGTTTCAAAGTTTGAAGTTGTGCTTTATTACCTCAAGTCACACAAATGGAATTTTGTAAGGACTGCAAAAATCTATATGGCTAACGAGAGTTACTTTTTTTTACCAGCTACAGTATACATCTACTGCATAGACAACATCTGTCTCTATAACATTAAAAACAGTTCACTGCCTGCTGCAAAGTCATCCACAGAGCGTAAAATCAATCTAGGCCTGGTTTCCTTGCATGTCACAGTTCTGCAAACAGCAATATTACACACACACCTACTTCATTTGAAGATTGTAGTGTATCAGGAAGACTGTACACTCTGTTTGGTACGTTTTTCAGACGTACTATTTGTCACACATTTCTCCTAATTAATAGAGCAGCTCTATTCCTATTCTGCATCTCTATTGACTTTCGTACTGAACTGATGATGTTCCTAATCTCTTCCTGTGTCTATTACTATTTATGATTCCATGACGCTTAGAGCTCTAACTTTTGATCCTTAGTTTTAGAATGAAACCTGTGCCTTACGGTCTACCAAGACTGCCCAAACCATGATCCTGACAGCAATGTTTTGGTGTCAAAACAACCAGCTATGGCCATGAAATACACATGGCTGTAGTGTCATCTATTTGATGAGCAGCTGTTGAAAATAAGGCATCCAACAAAAAATGGCATATCATATAATGTTTCTGTAAGCTGCCCAGAGTGTTTGGCGAAACCCAGACAGATGAGTGGAGTGTGAAAATAATAATAATAATAATAATAATAATAATAATAATAATAATAAGAATAAGAAGAAGAAGAAGAAGAAGAAGAAGAAGAAGAAGAAGAAGCCTCTGTGACACTGTTCAGGGTAATTTCCACTGATTACATGAAGTAGCCAATGATAAATGTATTCCCGTACCTTGCTGAAAGTGATTGCTGGACAATTACATATAAAACATACACATATTTCATTTACAGATTACAAAAGTATTTATAAAATCTAGAATACAAACTATAAATACAAACTATAATCAAAATACAATAATTTTGTTACAGGGACAATACAAGTACCCTTTTTGCAGAAGGGCTGACATGATTATTGACCTAGAGGTGCCAGAAGCACTGAGCCACCACATCCCACTTGTCCAAGATGTAACACTTACTTTGGGCAGGAGAAGGTGAGGGCAGCAGCTGGTGATTCAAGCCCTGATAGAGTGCCTTTTCCTGCTGGCAACTGTAACCACGACTACAAGTCTGATAATTTCAGGAGTGGGCGAGGGGGACATCATTTGTGATATGTGAACCACCTATATCCTGCTGAGAATTCTGGGATTTCTGTTTCCAGTTCCTGGTAGGAAAAGATGCACTAATGGAGCCCGAGATTGCACACTACAGCTATCTTCTCTTGACCTATAAATTTCTGGGCCTTGGGGCAAGAGGAGATGATGGCAGACACTTTGCAAATGTTCACATAGAATACTTGCAAACCTCTCAGGCCTTTGAAAGGGTTCAGTTGCAATGCTTCCAAAGGCTCAAACCCTTTTGGGGAAAGCAGTGGTATGCATATGGTACTTCAAGTGAGGAAACAGCATGGGAGGAAACTTTGAGAGATCTTATCATGGATCTCCCACATCTCACCTTGTCTGTCTTCAATATGGTAAAACAGAACATGAGATTATGCCCCACACCCAGAGATCACAGAGCCGCAGATCACAATGCCCAGTGAACTGCAATAATAATATGTCTTTCTTTAAATATAAAATAGAGAGCAAATATATGGGGGTTGGTTGGGGGGGATGAAAATGGACCATGTATTAAGTTCACTATCAACACCTGCTTATGCTTTCATCTAGAAAGTGCTAAAGCCTGTAACTTTCAGAACTCAACACAAATTCTCTTTTTAGCCTTAAGGAAGCAAACAACTGCAGCCCTTAAATAACTGCATGAGCACCACAAAGTAATACTTTTACTCATCAGGTTCATAATTATTCTTTGAAAATATTTAAATTGGGACATTTCAAGGTAAATTAAGCTAAGTGATTACATAGGTATTTTGAAAATGTTGGACTTAGCATTGATGCCAAGCACAAGGGAAATGCTGAAATAAGAAGTATTATCTCAAAATGTAACCTTCTGCCAAGGTCTTCTATTGTTGTGGTATACAGAGACAGAGATGGGAAAGGCATCACTCCAATTCTAGGTCTCATTCCAGAATACTTGCTATAGATTGTCAGGGGCTTAAGCAGGTCTAAAGGTAAAGGTAAAGGTACCCCTGCCCGTACGGGTCAGTCTTGCCAGACTCTGGGGTTGTGCGCCCATCTCACTCAAGAAGCCAGGGGCCAGCGTTGTCCGAAGACACTTCCGGGTCACGTGGCCAGCGTGACATCGCTGCTCTGGCGAGCCAGAGCTGCACACGGAAACGCCGTTTACCTTCCCGCTAGAAAGCGGTCCCTATTTATCTACTTGCACCCGAGGGTGCTTTCGAACTGCTAGGTTGGCAGGCGCTGGGACCGAGCAGCGGGAGCGCACCCCGCCGCGGGGATTCGAACCGCCGACCTTTCGATCGGCAAGCCCTAGGCGCTGAGGCTTTAACCCACAGCGCCACCCGCGTCCCCCTAGTCTAGTTCACCTTTAAAATCTTGCTCTTGTGATCAGATCCTGCTCACAAGTTTCTCACAGGTATCTGGTTGGCACAGAATGTTGGACTGATCCAGGAAGCTCTTCTTATGTTCTGAAGTATGCAGAAGTTTATCTCTTACATTTGGATGGCCCTGTTTTCTTTCAGCTACCCAAATTAGTTATTAGCGGAAAAGACTGTGTTGCTCCTGGGCAATGGAACTCTTTGTCATACATTTCCCATTTTCCTTAACTGTGGTATCTAGCAGTAATCCCCAACATGTATATGTTTTATTTACTGATGGTGTCAAGATACTGATAGCACACTATTCTGTTCTGTTCCATTAGTTAACATGTGTGGTATCACTATGACTGGGTACGTGGAATGTTGCTTGCAGAAATAAGGTTTAATTGCACATACAATGTGACTTTAAAATTGGACTTAAATATTCATATTTTATTGCCTTGACTCACTTCATGACATGTTATGTAAATATAGACAATAAAACTATCACAATATTTGCCACCACTGTGTTGCTAACTATAAATAGAACCTGTGGACTAGGTAGGGCTCATTAACACACTACAGTAGTTCAGCATCAGCACTGTAAAGCAATGTGATTTTTGAAAGGCCCAATATAAACTACTATGAAATGCTGGTAGTCTTTCCCCTGGCTGCTTTTCCCCCACTCTACCTAAGCTGGGCTCCATGGCAAAGTTCTTTTTCTTACTCCCTCTTTTGGTATTGGCAACTTCAAAGTTGCATTTATTTCAACGGATATATAAAAGGCATATAACCCTGCTGTTGTGCTTTTCCTGAGGCTTTTGTCCATACAAATAAATTCTTTTGGATTCCCTGTGTTCCTTTTATCATGATTCTTGCTTTCTCAGGGTCTTTCTGTGACCTTAGTGCCGGGCCCTTGCCCTTTCAGTTATGACCTTCCTTTCTCAGGAATAGGCTCATTTTTTATCACAGAAGCAAGGAACATCTTTCAGTCAACTCTTTTAGGTTCACATTCAAATGCCTGACATCCAGAAATTATATTTGCATTTGTGTCCCTTACTGTACTGATCCATATTGATTATTTCAGATGAAGACTTTTCACCCATGTCTTTCAGATGAAGATTCTCTAATGGAATCTACTTCCCTTCCAATGCCTGCTAAAAGTCTTTGGGAAGTGGCTTGGATTCTGTGAACCAGGAGTAGAAGGAAGATAATGGAGGAATTATCTTCAATTCTCTCTGTCTCTCCTGCACCGTGCAATGCTTCTTCAGAGTGTCAGGGGACTCACCTGAATGACATGGGATGGGGGATGCAGTAGAAAAGGGAAATGGACAAAAATCAGGTGGTTTCCTTATCCAAGTAAAATGCTACTTGCACAAGGTGCCTCCACTTAAGTTTGGGCCATGACCTTCTCACCAGCAGCCCATATGGCCTATCCCATGCTGTTAAGGTACACCCCCTGGAAAGGCTTTTCAGAGGGCACAGGGAAAAGGGAGCAACTATGTTCCATTTTGAGAGCTTCCTTCTGCTTCAGTTCTCAGGATATCTGCCACTGACACTTGCCATCACTGTAATATTGTTTTATCTGACTGAAGTGGGTGTGGTCTGCTCAAACTATTTACTCTCCAGAATGGAGATTAAAAGATACTGGTACTATAAGTCTGTAGCAAAATCCAACTCCTTAAGGTGCTGGTAAGTTTGGTCCTTGAAATGCCATGACCAATCCCTCCCCATCCTCAGTGGACTTTCATGTCTCTTAAAAATTGCTGTGTGTGTCAAGGACTGCTTCTCCCCGTATAGACTGATCCAGACCCTGCAATCATCATCTGAGTCCCTTCTTCGTATGACTCTTCCATTAGAGGTCCAGAGGGTGGCAATACAAGAATGGGCCTTTTCTGCAGTGACTTCCCATTTGTAGAATACTCCCCCTAGGGAGGCTCACCTTTATTACATATCTTTAGGTGCCAAGCAAAAATGCTTTTCTATAACCAGGCCTATGGCTGATTAGCATTCTATGACCTTTTAAATGTGTTTGTGGGAGGAAGGCTATTGGTTTGTGTTTATTTTATTATGTGTTCTCATCTTGTATTTCTATGTTGTGAACTGCCCCATGATCTTTGGATGAAGGGCAGTATACGAAAGTAATAAATAATGGTAATAATAATAATAATAATAATAATTTGTTTGTTTTAAAAGAGTGATGCATGATCACACAAGTGATATTTCCAGGTTTTGTTTTCCTTTGAAAGGTGGACAAGTCTACCTGAAGCATGGGGTGGTAGTGAACAGATGCATTCAAATTTCTTTTTCCATAGCAAAGACAGGAGGCTGTTTTAAACTTGGATTAACTTCCGTAGACAAGCATAAATGGCATTCAAAGTGACAAAATTGTAATAACTTATAAATAACTAAAATAAAATAAGTTACATTATTGTAAAACCAAATAGAATGTTTTTGTCAACGAGCTTCAAAAGAATAGTCACATTTTACATATAAAAGCTACCATGCTGTAAAATGTGCAGTTCAAAAAAAGAGTTCTACTCCTCTGCATGTGTGTGTCACAAAATAGTACAGATAGGAAATGTGTCCAAAATATGCTTGTGAAAAATCAATTTATTCTTAATAGCACATCTTACTTTAAAAGATGTACCTTCTAAAGAACAGGCATGTTTCTTCTTGGCCTGAAACCCCAGCTTTATTCCTGATGCCAATTACAATGCAGCTGCTCAATAATACTATGTTGCATTGCACACCCAAGTCTTGCCACGCCTGGTGGCCCCACCTACTTCATTAATGATCTGGTGTAGCAGCAGTAAATTCATTTCAACACATCAGCTCACAATGTATTTTACTTCGATAATGAAACCTCAGCATCTTTTCATTGGTTTTCCCTAGTCATGCATCAAACAAGCAGCAGGAGACCATTATCCTGTGCCTATGCTGTATTCCACTGATGCAATCCTTTAAATATGGTTTTGTTATTTACTTTCCTATAATCGCAGTACAATAGGCCAAAGACGTGGCTTTCAAACACATTCATTTCAATCTGTGCCTTGCTGCTTTGATGCTGCTTCAAGTAGTCTTTCAAAAGACTTCAAAACATACTGCATAAAGGCTGTACCAGTGATAACCATCTCTTTCCCCACCCCCCACCTCCAGTGCTGAGTTAGAGGATTTTATTAGTTGCCATTTTGAAGTACCTTTTCTGCTGTGGCTTTTTGTTCCTCCCACCATTTCAGTTAGTGGATGTAGCATAGTGCCCTTGCTTGAATGTAGTTTTTAAATGAGTACCTGATCACTACCAACTTCTTAGTGGAGGTCATGAGAGGACATTATGAAGACTAAAACACTTTAATAAGCAGGTATGTGCATCAGTTTTCTCTGTCCTCAGTTGGGCATCAGTATAATAGCCTTGCTGAATAGCACTACAACTTGCAAATGGAATACATTTCATCCTAAAAAGTAGCCATTGTCATTAAAGATACCTTAGCTGAAAGCAGGCAGACAGATGCATATGATAATAACCAGCTGGAAACATCTGTACTAACTGAACATGAGAGAATATTTTGAAAGAAGCAGCTTTGTGAAAAGCACAGTAGCTTCCAAATTACTTGTCCAAGGCCTTGCTTTACCCCCTCCCCAAATTTCCAGCCTTTCCTTCTCTACAATCACCAATGAGTTTAAACCCTTGTCCACAATGAGTTGAGAGTACAGTAAATCTCATGCTGCAATCCCAAGAAACCATTGTTTCACTTCCTTGTGTAGACACATTAACAAATACATTGTATGTTGAGTTTATAATGTATTTATTTGTGGGTGCTAAATGCCTGGATTCTGTAAACGTTAGAATTACAGCTTGTGAGTTAAATCGGGATGTCAGACCTGTATGTCTTAAATTGTATCATTAGACCGTTTCTACACCCTCTGAAATTACCATGAGTTAAGGGCTAATTAGGTCAAGGTAGTGCTTTGTAACCCAGACTAGTTTCCCTGGTGGTGTTAGCCAGTGGGGTAAGGAGCTGTTTAGCACAACAGTGCATCAAAGGAACTCACTACAGAGTGCAAAGAGGTGGGGCCCCTTTGACTCCAGAGAAAAAGACAAGAGTTTAGGGATTGCAGTTAAGAGTTATGCAACAGTGAGTAAGCATTGGGCTGGAGAGAGAGGCAGAGAAATGGCTGGTGTCTGTTTAAATCCAATGCTGTGCTTATGGAAGAGGCAAGAGACCCCCTTGGAGTGTAATGCTGGGGATCCCTCTAATTTAGACTCAGGTTAATATATATGTGTAAATAAACCATATATTATAAAGACACCACTGTCTCTGTTGTGCCTCATTTTCCAAAAGCAAACACAGACCCTGCGTAAAATGTGCCTGAAAGTCCTGTACTGCTGTGGAGATTGGTGTGGTGTGTAACAAGATGCATGATTTTGTAGCCAGCGAATAGAATGATAAAAACAAGTTCCAGATCCTGCAGAGGTGGTTCATGTATATATCCATAAAGATGCAGAGAAGACTGATGGAACTAGTGTCTTAAAATCAACCTTTGCAGGATTCAATAGATCACCACACCTGCAGATGGCTTAGTAAAAGTTGAAAGATGTTTATGTAGCTGCTAGGACTGCCTCTTATTCTCATAAATGAGGCTGCCTGTGTGTTCCATGTTCCTTTGTTTGTTTTTCAAAATTCAGCTGCCCCTTTGTATTCACTGCCCACTCACATCAAGGATAAAATTAGGTACCCTGTGTTTAGTATATATTCCATATATTTTTTGATATAAGATTTCTAATGCGTGGAAGAGTCTGAAAGCTACAAGTAGCACTCTTGTAGATTCTACAGAGACAACCTGCTTTGTGAAATCCTGCACTGGAACTCCAACCCTGTACCTGCAGTCACAATAATTTTGGAACTATCTTATGGGTCAGAATAGATGAATGCTTTCCTGTTTGATTTTGATAGAACAAACTATTTTTCTTTGCTGCACATCACTTGAATCTTTATAGGCATACTACCTATGCAGAAATACTGCATAGTGCAGACAAATTATCTATTTAGCAAATATTCTCCTATAAAAGCCACACTGAAAAACTGTCTCACTCTAGACATACAACAAGGTGGCAGAATACTGAGGTGGTAATACAGTTCTACTTCAGATTGCTGGTAATATATATAGCTATATAATATTTTAAAATTTATATAATTTTTGAATGCTTCCCCATCTCCAACAAAAATAAAGCTCTTGGGGAAAGTTTTTTGCCACTTCCTGTACTAATAGTCTATTGTTAAGGGAAGATTCAAAAGTGTGAGCCAACATTGGCAGTTTGAAGCAGTACAATCCATTGTTACCAACCCAGAATTCATTCTGCTGCATGTTTAGACTATGCCCAAGAAATGGAACCTTGGATGAAGCTGTGTAAATGGGAGTAGGATTTATTCTTAATGGCTCACAGTAAATTCTATGAGACAGTGAAAACTAATAGAAATCTTGAGACAAAATTGAAAGGCTCTGGCGCTTGCCTCTGGCAGTTTAGTGTATGCTCACTTCACCACCCTATCGGTTGTCACCGGTTGCACCCAGATAAATGAATAGCTTCTATTCCCTCCTATAGCAACAAATAAACAATAGTACGTATATAGATCAAATTCTAATGAACAAGATCCTGTAATCATTTGAGTCAATGTCTTTCTGTACAGAAAGTTCTTCTTAAATGTAGACAAACATTGGAAAGAACGAATGTCATACTAAAAAAACCCAAGTTGTTGGAAGGTGGCAAATATTGTTTGCGCAAACAAACACCAGATAAGTGTGGTAAACCTGTGTCTTTCAACTATATTACCTCAAGTAGCAGGTAGGGGTATATTTATTCCCAGGTTGAATACTCAACCATGGCAGGGAAAGTCTATACGTAAAATACCAGCAAGATGGCTAGGTTACCTACAGCCCCTTTCCCTGACATTTAATTTTCTGTACCTTGGAAATTATATTCGCACCAGGTGCCCAAAATCCAGGGACACCCTAGTCTGAAGTGGAACAGTCACTAAATAGGTTTACCACTTTATCTTGTGTTTATGAGTAGTAGGTCATAATTTTAGAGGCTTTTTTTGCATCAGAATTTTATGAACTTCTGAGCCAAAGTTTCAGTTCACACTGAATCTTAACTGCTGGAATACTAAATTGTCCACAATGGTAGTTTCTAATCAAAGGCCAGACAAGAAATCCTAGCTATCATTTCTGTAAAGACTGACTACATAACAAACTTTTAATAGTTTCTTAAGCAAGTTAGCAACAACAACAAAGAGCAATTACTTACTGGAAAGGAAGTGCTGAGAAGTAGGACCGAAATCTCGGTGGGCCTCATGCAATTGCCTGATACGCTCATCAATGGACACCTGCGCAGAGGGAAAATGACTCAGTGTAATAAAGGAGACAATAAGGTGTCTTGTTAAACTTCACACCCCACCCCAATAATCCTGCTAACATATGTCAATACAGCTAAACTTACTCCTGCAACAATTTGAAATGGCAGAATTAATGCTTTAGACAGGGAAAGAACATTTTGTTGGAATCGTGTACAAATCCAAATGAAGTAGATGCCACACATACATGTATAATTACGTGCAAGAGTAATGTGTTTGGAGTCGTGCCCATGAGGATAAAAGCCAGCTTAAATCCAACAAACTTTCCACCTTCTAGATATGGTTTCTTTTCTTATCAACATTAAAGTGACAAGTCACTTTCCTGTTTTTTGTGATTGAATATATGTATTGTAATGTTGTGAAATGGAAAATTATAAATAAGCAGTATAAGCTGCAGCAATGCCCATTTGGAAAAACCTTTCTTAACTTGGAAATTTGCCAGGTCAGTCTGAAAACCCCAATGTAGGTTTTGTTCTGAAAGCCTCCAATAAAACATTCCCCAGAAATCAAGTTTTAATATATGGCTTATTTAGTGTAGATCATTTTCAGTGGTGATTGCTACTCATATTTTGGGAAGGGCACCTTTCAGGGTAACGGGCTGGCTCTGAGGTTTGCTGTCTGAGATATGGGGTCGTAAATTGGGACAGGAGCTGCCTGTAGGACCAACCTGTCTCATCTGCCTGGAGCTATGGGGTCTCAGGAAGGGGAGTGGGTCTACCTACTTGCCTTCATGGCATGGCCTGGGAAGCAAGTAAGTTGGATAGTGGTAACTCTGTTTCCTGCAGACAGGAGTTTGGTTGCCCTAGCGACTGCAGTTTTGGTTCTATGTTGAAGTTAGTTCTGCACCAATAGCTGTTTCCCTATGCAGGTGTTTTATGGATTTAATCTTAAAAGCAACACAAGTTCAACCAAGCCTTTGCCTCTTTTTTAGTTATCAGGTCGCAAATGAAGTTTTAATATGTAGTGTATTTATTGTGGATCTTTTTCAGTGGTTATTGCTGCTCATATTTCGAAATAATTTGGTTCCTATGCTAGTACTAGTTTTGCTTATATTGTTATATTTTTCAGAAAAAGTTAGGTAAAGACATGGTTGAGAAAAAGTCAGGTCGTTACAATGGCAAAGCAATCTCTCCTCTTAAATGATAAGCAACGTTGGAGTGATAATCTGTATCCTCCATCACTTCTAAAACACCTTTCCTTTCCCAACGTATCATTTTCTGTTTGTTTTTTCCATGATTCATCCCTTCCAATCTGGCTTCTGCTGTCACCATGCAACTGAAATTGTTCTTAATGTTGCTAATGATCTTTTAGCTACATCTCATGACAATTTAGCTATTCACTTCTTACTCTTTGATCCTTTTTAAAGCTTTTGATACTGTTGACCAATCTATTATTCTTGTCTCTTTGTACTTTCCATGTTTTCATGGGCACATTCTTTCATGGATTTTATGCTATCTCTCCATGAGCTGTTGGTGTTAATGGCTCCCTTTCCACTCTTTCTGTTGGGGTTCCTTACAGTTCCATTCTCAGCCTCTCCTATTTTTATATTTATGCCTCTTCTTTCAAGCATTATTTATTCATTCTACTTGGGTTACCTTGGTTTTTCCTAATGACCTTTACATTTATTCTTCTTTCTCATCTGACCTTCTTAAACTAATATTCCTTCTGATTTAGCTATTTCATTATGAATGTCTTCTTACTATCTCAAACACATCTCTCAAAAACCAAATTTCAGGTTGGTCATCAGTTTCTTCTTTTCTTCACATTTATATTCTGCTGTTATTGTTATCTGAAATATTTGCTGATTTTTATCCCTTTATTGATGCCACTGTGAAATCTTGTCATTTTCATTTGTTGAATATTTTTAAACTCCATTCAATGTCCCGCTACAATTAACAATATGGCCTTTCAATGTTTGGAAGCTATGTTTGATTATACCACAAATTGCAAAAATAAAAAGCTTGTAGGTCTCCACTTAGATATTATAGAATATTCCTCTACATAGTAATAAGCAGTGCTTTCTTTTTCTAAAAAAATGTTTAGGGGTACTCTCATTTTGACTCAAGAAAATCACCATTTTATAGTTCAAATCAGGGAAAATAAATACAGTAAATGGACAAAAGTACAAAGATTCACAAAATGTTTAGGGGTATGCGTATTCCTGTGACCCCCTGCCCCCCAGAAAAAGAGCATTGGTGATAAGGAATGTTTTCCAGATGGCTGATTTATTGTATGGGCTTGTATAGTCATAATTTGTTAAAATCTAAAATTCTTCGTTGCTTAAAATTTCTCCCTCCCTCTCTCTACTATATAATTAATATAGTTTAGATGGGATTTTTAAATTTATGTATTTTTAACAAGGGAATCTCAATCACTTCTCAAGACAAAAGGATGAAAAATCCAATAAACTGATTTCTAAAAAGTGTGGCTGATCATGAAGAATTCCATTCTTGGGTATATACAACAAGTGACATTTATTGCTAAAGACATACATTTCTGCACACATTTATATTTTCTATTCAGCTTTGAGACTTTGGATAAATGCATTACACACACTTATAAATATAAAGAAACAGACAAAATGCCTACCCTCCTACGTAATAAGATGCAAACAAAGACTCTCTTTATGCTTCTACAGTAATGCAACATATTCACCCCTCCACAACCTTTATCTATGCCTTTCAGCATTTCTAGCTTTTATAATCCTGGGTGCGGCCTGTTTCCCAAAACTGAGATAATTGAATTAATTTCATGCAGCAATTCCCATTTTAAAAAAAAGATATTATGAGCAGTGAGGATGGTCAAGGAACACATTTGGGTGTTGTATTTTTTCATGTTAGAATTTTGTTTGTTTGTTTTATTCTAACTTTGTCAGAATACTGGAAACATGAATTTGTTAATAGGCAACTTCTGGATTATAAGCAGGTTTTCCACATAACAGTTCAAATGTACGGTAGGTGTCAATCAGCCTGGTATGTGGTGGTGGCGGCGGCTTCTACTGCTGAATAAAGAGGAACTTCAAATATGAGTGCAGTGTTTCTCAAAATTTTTGATTCTTGCTCACTTCTAGAATTATAGAATCATAAAATTGTAGAGTTGGAAGGGACCAAAAGACTAATTTAGTTCAACCCCCTGCAATACAGGAATCTTTTTGCCCAATGTGAGGCTCGGACCCATGACCCTGAGATTAAGAGTCTCATGCTCTAGCAACTGAGCTATATGAAAGATGAAAACATCCTACCATCTGAACATCCTATCTTCTGATACCCTCAACCTAGCACCAACCATCTAACAGAAAGTATGTACAGATCATTAGAGTGAATGGAACAAATCATATCTAACCCCTCTTAAAACCACATACGAGTGAACACCAGATAAAGCACCACTTTTCATAAATCAAGTGGCTGCATGGTGTGGAAGGGGAAGCAGTCGTCACCACAAGTCCAGTGTGGATAATTCAACCCAACCTTGCCTTGGATGGTGATAGTGAAAAAATATTTGCCTTTACCAACTTCAAACTTTGCTCTCTCCTTTCATGTGTTCCACTTTTCCCAAAAGACCCACTCCACTTTCTGAGAAGCATTGCTCTGGTGACAATAGATGTACCTGAAAACATTTGCACACCTGCAAGATTAACTTAAATAATAGGTACTGTACAGTTTTGCAGTCAATACTACCAGAGATAGTACTTCAGCCAATACGAATATAGTACCAGTTAAAGGAACAACTAACCAAGACAACAAAAGACAGACTCAAAACCATTTAGATAGAATTCATGCCAAATTCTTTTAACAAGAACTGCCATGATGCATCATGTCAATGATCCATCTAGCCTAGCATCTTCAACAATGCTTCATATGCTGCTAGGCAGTTGACAAAAGTAGAACACAACCTTCATCCTCCTTTTGTTTGTTTGCAGCACTTGGCCGGAAGACATATACTGCCTCTGAATGTGAATGATGTATTTCTGGCTAATGCAGCAAGTAGCAATCCTCTGCAATACTGAATCTTTTTCAAAACTCATTTATGCTAGTGGACATCGGAACATTCTGTAGCAATGAATTCAAAAGATGTCACAGTGCTTGGCAAGCTACTGGAAACATTAGAATTTTAATTCTGAAGTCGGTGCAAAACCTACGTGAAATTAAATCCCTTCATCTATGGCAATATACCATGGTGCTCAAATGATTTAATCTGAGTGGCTTTAGAGCTTTTCACTTGGAAGGGATATAGGATTTGCTGCTCATAAGGTAGGATTAAACCATGTGCACAACCTTAGTCTTTAGCTCTTGGTTAGACCATCCCTGTTGCTATTGCATAATACAGATCTACAGAAAACTTATAAATTAAAAAGATCCTTAGCAAATCTACACTGCCTTTCCTCTGTGCACTGTCTTTCCCCTTTTCATTTTAAGAAATTGCTTTTTTATTATTTCTGGTAGATTGCTGTCTCTTGATTGCAAACAAATAGCTTTTCTTCTAACCAATATTAATAAACCAAATTACAATTTCACGAACTATAGTGATATTCATTAATTCTCTGCTATGAGGGAAAGCATTCACATGGCCACACATTTCTGCTACTTTGTTCAAATCTTTCTTCCACAGGAATGGAAATACCTTTATTTGTTTGTTTGTTTGTTTGTTTGTTTGTTTATTACATTTTTATACCTCCCTTCACCTGAAGATCACAGGGCAGTTTACAACATAAAACACAAGATATTGGATTATTTCTCTTGGGGAAAAATCCCTTTAGTTTTTCATCCAATTTGATAACATGTTTAAAATATAAAAAAAGATTATAATATTGTGGCTGCACATCCATCAGGTTCTTGATTAAGATTTGGAATTATTTTATTTATTTTATTTTAATAGCAACTATCAACAGTTCAAGGAGACGTTTTGCTGAAGTTTAAACATTTACATTTAAGCTTTCCTTCTGTAAATCATTAATCACATAAAATATGTCACCAGCTGAGAATTCTATGAGGTCAAACTAATGCTTCATTTCTAAGGGCATCAAAGAGCACTAATTACATAGTAATGCCATTTGCTTTTTAAACACAGGCAAATTATAAAAGATGAGGAGGAGAGACAGACATCAGTGAGAACTTTCAAATAAGGCAAAGAAGCTAACACAAAGCACTTGGAAGCTCCTGAGCAACTATGGCTGACAGAATAGAATTATTATGATTATTTTGAAAAGTCGCCCAAGCAATTAAGCATAACATTCACATGACAATCCAATGCATGTAGAAGTAAGTCCTATTGCAGGCATCCCCAAACTCGGCCCTCCAGCTGTTTTGGGACTACAATTCCCATCATCCCTGACCACTGGTCCTGTTAGCTAGGGATGATGGGAGTTGTAGTCCCAAAACAGCTGGAGGGCCAAGTTTGGGAATGTCTGTCCTATTGTGTTCAATGAAGCTTACTCCCAAGTAAGTGTGCATAGGACTGCATTCTCAGTGTATCTATATTTTTGTTCTGTCAAAATAGAGGCAGTATTTACAACCATGCAGACATGATATTATTTAATAAAACAGTCCCCTTCTACTACTCCACCCCAGCCACGTTCACAAAATTTCCAAAGCTTTCTAAGCTCAACCCAAGAATGCAAGCTCCTGCAAAATCCTCTAGAACAGTGGTTCTCAAACTTTTTTCTCTGGGCCACACTTTCAGAATAAATTTTTTCTCGCACCACACCCAGTTTTTTATTGATAAGAAAAACATTGGAAAACAAACAGAAACATCACCCAGCAGTGCTTGATTTATAACACTAAACACAACTACCTTATATGATCATGGGAAATCAAGAACGTGTAAAACAATGCAGCTACATAAGAACTGAACTATTTCCAAAATATAATAATGATTGTCCTCTAATCTTTCCGCCACACTTCCCACATTCTCCTGCCACACCCTGCTCTAGAATGTTACTCAACAGTCCTCACATCACCTGAAAAGCTTCTTTTCTTCTCGTTGAGCTTAAAGCTGTCAACTGCAACCTGTATGATGCTGTTCTTTACACACAGAAGAAGAATCTTGCCACTTAACAGAGAGCACAGGAAAGTCACCTGCCTAAATGCAGTGTTAACAGCTCCTCACTCCCTGGGAAGTGGAGTACTGGACAAGTGGTGGAATGATGGAGTAACTGAAATAATTTCACACATGGTTGTTTAATGTTTAAATCTATTCTTCTTTACCTTAATTTGCATGGGAAATTATATCCTAAAACTCACAATGAGATGTTATCTTTTCTTACTCCTCAGGTGTATTATGTAAAACATAATACAAATTCAGGAAACATAATAAAGCTTTTGGCATAAAAGTTGAGGGGGAAAATGTAGAAAGCAAGCAACCTGACTTAAACCTCTTGGTTCAGTCCTGTTCTTTTACCATCACTGGGAATTTTATCAAAGATTACTACGGTGCATAGCCAACTGCTGTTTTCTTCAAATATTTGTTGAATAATCCTTATGTGAAACAATCACCTTCAGAAAGATTATTCACACAGGGACACTAAGCCATTTAACCCTTTAGTGAACCACCCTGAGATCTTATAATGAAGGGTGGTATATAAATCTAGGTGGTATTATTAGTAGTAGTAGTATTATTAATTTTGTTGATCTGTGTCCTCTTTAGGCATTATGAATCCTGGGGCAGTAGTGGGGAAAATGGCTAGCTCTACCCACCTCCACTGCCAACTCATTGAGTTCATAAAGACTCCCCACACCATTTGGAATTTTTGTACCCTGCTTCCTCCTGTCTTGTGGTAACTTTGCAGGATTCATAGCACCCAAAGCAAGCTCTGGAAATGTGGGGAATGTGAAGACAAAAGTTTCAAGCTAAAGCATCTCAGGAGAGATTTACTGTGAGGATCCAGGAAGGTTTAAGCATGCATCTGTAAGTGTGAGTTGCTAACTGGAAGCTGCACATGGCAGCTGTGTGGATGATGGTGTGTGATTTGATTTTATATAACCTACTGATCATTAGTGTGCGTCTACATGGGTTATTCTGAGACATTCCAAAACCAAATCAACAGCTATAAATCAAGCTGAAGCTCCTGACATGAAATGAAGGGTTTCATCTTATATGGAACCAGTGGCTTATTCTGATAAAGACCCAAGAAGTGTTTCTATTGCTGTACAGCACTGCTGCATAGAAATGGTTTGTCGCAAGTCATTTATCTCTGAAACCTGCCCTCTCTTATCTTGTCTCAGTTGCATTGCGGCACATGCCACCATTCCAGCTCACGCCTCCAACGCAACTAGACCAGTGACTGAAGAAATACCAAGAAATCAATCAGCACAACTAATCTTAAAAAGTCATCGGCAATAGTTGGTGGTATGCAGTATTTTTATTTTTGTCCAGGTTTGATAACTTCAGAAGAGACCTACTGGATCAGGCCAAAGACCCATCTAGTCCAGCCCCCTTACAGTGGCCAACCAGATGCCTATGGGAAACCCCTAAGCAGGATCTGAGTTCCAACAGCGCTCTCTCCACTAGTGAGTCCCAATGACTAGTATTCAGAGGCATACTGTCTCTAGCAGTGGAGGTAGAACATAGTCATTATGGCTAGTAGCCACTGTAGAGATGAACTTTTCAAATACTCTTTTAAAGCCATCCAAGTCGGTGGCCATGCTGGACATGTGTAGTGAATGTGTTCAAAGAACTGCGAAATGCAGCTTAACCTCTTTATCAAAGTAAAATGAAATTATCCTCAGGTATCCATTAGTATTCTACATAGGTATTCTACATTTGTAGAGTGAAAGGTCTTGATGAATGAAAAGGTTACCTACATGGGGACATACAACAAAGAGCTACTGGGGAGAAGACAATATGGGTAACAACTGTCTAGTTCATGAGTGCTCTGATCTATTTTTTAGAAATGGAAAAGAAAGGCTTTTCAGATTATAGGAGTTCAAATATCTGAAAGCAAATAACCTTTTAACATGATTTTTAACATGATTTACCTTTCTGTACTAAATATTAACAAATTTTAGATGAGTCCCAAGGTACAACTAAGTGTAAGCGTTTCACATTGACCCTTAATATTCACAGAAACAGGTTCTGTAATCTGATAAACTACTTTGTGCACCATCTTTAATAAATACAATAAGTAAGTAAGAATGAATCACAAGCAACAGCAATGTTACACTGAATCCCTTCTAGTTCCAGCATATTCAGTGCTATCCTTCAAAAAACTGCTTCAGCAAGGCAAATCCATGAAGCTACAACCTCTCTATTTTTATAGAGAAGTGCAATGTAGTATGACTAAACCAATATTAGCACACTTAATGCATGATTTAAGCCTAACTGAGTAACTACATTAAGGCGACTCACTGCTGTTGTGTGATGAAGTGTAAAGAAAAAGAAAATAGTTGCTCATTTGTGCAAATATTTACTTTCAGTAGCATTCACAATTTATATCCTTTAATGTATCAATTTTGCTCTTGTTCAGATGTTAAAGATGGCAACTCACAGATTTAACTATGCATTTCCACATTTTCCACATTTATTTGAAACACTTTTATACTGCTCTTCATTGAAATTTTGGGAACAGTTTATAACACATAACTATAAAACAGGACATTAAAATCCAATAAATACAGTAAAAGCAGCAACAATGAGAAGTAAATGATCAGCAAAGGTTTAGGTGAACAAATACATTTTCAGGAGGTGCTGAACACTCAGCAGAGTTGGTGCTTGCTTTAAGTTAGGAGGGAAATTACAAGCTAGTTGCCACAAAATAAACGTTCCTGCCCTGGTGGCAACCAGATGGACTTTGGTGGGCTGTGGGACAATGAGGAGAGCCCCATCCTGACACCTCAACAGCTGGGCAGATCTCTGGGCAGATCTCCATGCAGCAAGATTTCATCCTGTGGGTTGCTTAATAGAATAGTTTACAGTCAGAAAAGGAGAGAGGAGGTAGAGTGCACTCTTACGGGCTTCAGATTTTGGAAGGCCCTTGGGCAAGAAAAACCACATGACCTCCATCCCATAGTGATTCTTGTTCTTGGCCAGTATCAACAGCTCCTCCTCCTCATTGCTACCACTTGATAGCTTTCCTGCTGGAGAATCATTGAGTAAGCAGGCAGCAGTATCTACTGATTCTTCTTTGACTGTTGCTCCACCACTATGTGGGCTAGAGCAAGAGGTAGATAAGCAAGTAGGCTGCAGTAGTGAAGATTCAAAGGCTCTTGTCAGCTGGCCCCCTACAGTGGTGACCCTTGACACTGTAGCATGCAAGTCTGAAGCTCTAAACTATGACTCATGCATAAAGTGGAAAGCATGGTTTTCTGTTACATTTGATCAGCTCAATGTAGTTATTCACTTACACCAATTCCAATGTCAGATGGACGATTAAACCCTAGCATAAAAAACCCATGCAATGACTAAACTCTCTCTAAAATTAAAGTGTCGATTATTCCTTCTCATCCTTATCTCCTTTCCATGCTACTCAACAGCTAGCTCCCCATCTCCATCAACACATTTGGTAGCGAGCTGGGAAATACCCACAACTATACAAACAAATTCATTAATATAAAATACATATTTGCTCCAAAAGCTCATCTACTTCTATATCTCAGTTGTGATAGAATGCATTGTATCAATGTTCTAAAAAGTATAAAATCTCCTGATATTGCCCCAAGAGACTAAGTTGTAAACATATGCATGTCAGACACAAACTAGAGTCAATAAAGTCTCAGTTGTTCAATATGAACAGATTTCTGCAGAATGCCCCATGATTTACAGAATAAACATTACAGAAATGTTCAAAAGCTGACCTTTGATAGAGGTCATAAATCATATCCCCATGTCCATAGCAACCCTTGGTTGCTATGGTTTCCATACCACCGGTCTCTGTGGGTCATCAAAACCTAATAGTTTATACCTTTCAACATTAAGATACTTATTATATGGAAGGGTGCGCAATAGGGTGTTTGGGTGTCCCCCTCCCCAGCTTCCTGTCTGGGGGAAAAAATCCAATACCTCTTCCATTTAAAACCTACTGTATGTCTACAGTTCAATGCTAGCATCATTTTTTAGATTGCATATTCACCAACAGCTACAATGTTATTCCAGTTTTACAGACAAGGAAGTGAGAATAAGGCAGAAGGACTCAAAGCCACTCACAGGATCCATGCCTGAAATGGTCTAACTCTCAAACTCCACAGGACCACCAACAGTGCAAGCCGCTTCCTTCTTAACTGTCATTTAAAAACAGGGAGTAAAGTCAATATTGGCTCAGCATGGAGGGCTGTGGCTGCAGGGCTTCAAGAGAGCATGGTTTTCAGAAATAAATATTTGTTATACGTTGATTAAAGAAACAGCATTTCCAATTTGCTCAGGGGCTTGGTTTGCTATAATAATTGCCTTGACATGCTAGAATGAATTAGTAGCCAGAGGGCAGGTGAGATAGTGTAAACAAAACTCATACTCTAAGTGAGTATGGAAATTTGTGTGTGAGTGTGGCAGGACTGAGCCAAATGAATTCACTTATTCTTCAGACTTGAATACTTAGTGATTTTTGTTGTAGGGATAATATCTCTCAGCTATTTTGGGTTTTGTATTCAAGCGAACTCACTCACTCCGAAGTACATTACTACATTCATGGGACTTCTCTGAAAAGACTGTGGTCTCAATGTTTTTGCTGCTCTGCTTTTGATTTGGTTATTAAAATCTGGAAACAAGGTGAATAAAACAAAAGCCACAATGACATGATTCAAAATATGTGAAAGAAGGAATTCTCATAGTATGTGCACGTTTTCCTCTAAATGTCATGGGAGATTACAGAGGTCATCTCATTCAAATGCACCAACATGCATGCATGAATTTAGAGGCACCATCTGATTATTTGCCACTAAAGCTATTAACTGAGAAGTCACACTAGAGATGGCAAAATGCATTTTGCTTTCAGAAAGTTCACAAAAGGGAAAGTCATTACTGTATGTGTCAGTAAGGTACTCATGGAAGATTTGTTCAGATAACCATCAACATTACCTGGCTGAATTGCCTAATGATGCAACTTTACTAAGAAATCATAGTGACAGAATAGCATAAGGTTTTCCCAGTAAACCTTTTACCACAACACCATGGAATTAATATATTTTTCAGCCATTTGGGCAAAAGTAAGGAGCCTACCCATGTTGAGGGAGTGTTATAACACATTCTGCCCATACCTCCCATCCCAGAACCCCCTCAAATCTAACAATGAATTAGACATGAAGGCCAAATGGAGAAATTTCCTTCATATGTTATCCAGTCTGCACAATTGTTATTATCTTCAAGCTGGAAGATAATTATCACAATAAACTGTGCAAATGATATGGCCAACATGTGGACTTAGAGGTAATGCAGGCATTTCTGGTCAGGGGCAGAAAGAATTTGGCCCTTTTACCCATGAGGCCTTGGACACTTCAAGTCATGCTTCTAGTTGTTTTACTGAACAATCACTGATAAATAACCATGTTGAAAGTTGTAACAGAGCAGATGCACTTTTAAAATCAAATTCAATTACAACTATTCTATAGTTTGATGCCAACCAAAGTTGCAGAAAAGATAAATCAGCATGATTAATGAATGAAAGCAGCTTCCTTGGAAGGAAAGGCTAAAATATGTAGGCTTTTTGCATATAGAAGAACCATGATTAAGACTAGGGAACCAGGAAACTAGGGAGAAGGCCTTCTCGGTGGTGGCACCCTCTCTGTGGAACACCCTCCCTTCAGGTGTCAAGAAGATAAAGAACTGCATAACTTTTAGAAGACATCTGAAGGCAGCCCTGTATTGGGAAGTTTCTAATGTTTGATATTTTACTATGTTTTATATATGCTGTAAGTCACCCAGAGTGGCTGGGGAAACTCAGCCAGATGGGTGGGGTATGACAACAACAACAACAACAACAACAGCAGCAGCAGCAGCAGCAGCAGCAGCAGCAGCAGCAGCAACGGAACATAATAGAGGTTGATAATATTAAAAATAGTGTGGAGAATGTAGATAACATAGTTTTTCTTCTCATAATTCTAGAATCAGAAGAAAATGATAAATTTGATTGTAAAGGAAGTTCTTCATACAGTGCATAGTCAACTTATGGAATTCACTGTTTAAATTGGATGGTATTCAACAGTGATGAAGATGGTGATGATGATGATGCATCTCTGAGTGAACCTACTGAAATTAATGGACCTAACCTAGTCATGTTCATTAACTTCAGTGGGTATACTCTGAATAAAACTTAGTTAAATTTCACCCATTGTGACCAATTGCTTGTGTGGCCTTACAAGTGTATAATAGGATAGCATGGAGAATAAGGCTGCAGTACTATACATACAAACTTACATGGGAGTAAGTAACCTTAGTGGGACTTATTAAGTAGACATGCATAGGGCTGCACTGTAACTCTATCCACGACTATTACCCATCACAGCTAAATGAAACATTTGTGTTAAAGGGACTGGACCTCAGAATACCAGTTGTGCAAGGGCAAAGAGCCCCTGGCTCTTTCAGAAAAACTATAAAGAAAAAATGATCTGTATAAATTGTTTAACATGTAGCAAAATAGTTTTTTAAAACACTCTTTTTATCATAACAAATAAAGAACGAAGGGAGGAATGAAATGTTATGCTAAAGCAATTGTTCCATCAGGACAGGCATTTCAGCTTGCCAGATGGAACTATTTCCCCCCCCCCATTGTTCTGGGGGATTTCTTGCCCCCTGCCCACAAGCAAGGTGTGCTGGGGGATGGGAAGGGGCAAAACCCCACTGCACCAGTGGAAGCCCTTGCTCAGGGCTTCTGCTGATGGGATTCATTAATTGAATCACGCCCAAATATACATTATTTGAATAATTTGTTTACTACATCATTGGGTTGAAAATAATGATCAAGGGAATTTTATTAAATTCAATGACAGCATTATGCATCTTTATTTATAAACAATCACCAAGAAAACAGATGGTGTGTATTTGGAATAGAAGGCTTCAAAGGGACTTCATGGAATTTAGATTTCTTTTTCATCACTGAGTCAGGTGTTGAAACAATATATGGCATTTCTTTACCCATGGTAGCCCTTCTTTTCACTATTCCAAATAACAGTCACTAGCTTTAAATAAAAACCTGAAAGAATAGTATGCAGAGACAAAAATGGTATGTTTGGATATATTCATTAGATGTATACTATGTTTGGTGTTGCTTTTGTTTCTAATTTAAAATTATCTTCCCTCTACTTGTAATGTTGATTGCATTTTGTTAAATATTTCCTGGTGCAATAAGGTTTATGGTTACCCCCCTCCTTGTTTCACTTTTTTTGTATAAGATTTTTCTTTTTAAAAAATGTCATTCTCATTTCTCCTGGTTGGTGATCTTTCTCATACATTTATTTATATATCCAGCTCTAATTATTGCTCACCTTTCCAGTCTTCAACTTTGTCTAAGATCCTTCGAAACATACCAATTTATGATGGCACACTTGTACTGTTAATAATTTACTACTAGTGTTAGATCTGTGACCAGAAAGAATTTAGTTACTATTCACGATTCAACAGATAGATGTTCAAGTGTTCATACGATGCATAAGAACAGGAATGGCAACCCTCCAAGCCTATCTAGCTCTCAGGACTTTCCTTAGGCCACACACCCCTCCCCTCCCCTCCCCTACTTTGCACTTTATTTGAGTGCTTTTGCTTGGCTGGAATGTGTCTTGAACTTTGATAATATTTCTTGCTTTCCGAGATAAGAGGGATGTATGGGTATGGAGAAACAAGCCTAGGTCATTATGCAAGTAGAATAGAACTTCTGGAATTCAGTTTCCTTTTTGCCAGGTAAGCCCTTCCACGACACCTCTTCCACACATAGGAGGACACTTTTGGATTTCAATGCACTGCAGCAGTCAAAGAACAAGAAGTAGAAAACTCTCTCAAACTCTCTCTCTCAATAGCTTAGTTGGCTTCTTTTATTTATTTCAATAATTTCTTAACAAACTCATCTGCTTATTAAAGCTTTTTATTTTATGTGCTATAGAACAGAAATCATAATATATTATGATGAAATAATACTAACTGTTATGTGCATCTCTAGAAAGAGACAAAGTAAAATGTTTTGGGTTGGAGGCGGGCTTACGCCTGGTTCACATGCAGTGCTAAGCCAAACCATGGCTAAAATGGCAGAATGGGTCTTGCTGCACAGTTAGAACTAAGTCAAGGTTTGGCTTACCATCAGTGCTATTTGTCAAGAAAAAGAGGTGCTGGAACTCACCACAAATACCTCCCTCATTCTATTAGAATGGCAATAGTGCATACCTGAGAGGTGCCAGAAATGAGTTCCGGCAAGTTCAGGCTGAAAAAAAAGAGCTCTGCTTAGCATTATGAATGAACCATGGCTCATGGTTGTTTTGCTCCAAACAAACCATGCAGTGTAACCAAAGTTTGCTTTTGGCTTACCACTCAATCCACAAGTGGTGTGTCTCAATGAGACATACAGTGAGCTCTAGGTTTCAATGTAACACTAGACAAAACCACAGCTTAGCTCTGAATAGTGCCGCTGCCACCGGACTGGGGAGGAGTGAAGTAGCCACTCCTCTAGTTTTTGCTGCAAGGACCCACATGCTCTCTTGTTCATGCTTAGCCATGGTTTGGCTTAGCATTGCACACAAACTGGATCAATGCCATGATAAAGGTAAAGCCACTGAAATAAATGGGACTGTTGATATACCCCATTGAGACAATCATTTTCAATATGAAAAATATATATGTGAATACAAACATAAATTATTAAATAATTCATATGAATATAAATTATTCTTACAAAGGCATTTGCATTGAGTTTTTCAACTGTCTCAAGAAAACTGTCTCATGGAGAATAAAGCTGTTGAAATGTTTGCTTTTGCTTTTTAGAAGCAGAAGGGGGACCCTAGATATTTCTTTTGATTCACATATTAAGCTGCAAAAAGTTTAACGTGGAGGTTGTTGGGGCTGCCAACAAATCTACTCCTAGGGAACAAATTCACCTCAGGACCAGTTTCTCCTTCAGTTTTACATTCAGTATTAGTTCAGCAGCATTGACTATGCATTGCGGGGCCACTAAGTTACAGGAATGAGGTATATCTTGAGAGTTATAATCAGTCATTTGTGTCTGCAGTACTGTTAAAAATAGAATCAATAACTTTAGCGTTGTGAAGAGCACCTTCACATTTTAGTTATGATGCCAAGGGGTTGATTTTAATATAGCCATCATTTCTTGGTTTTAGGTATTTTCTAAATGGAATCTAAAAAATGTTTGAACATTGATCCCTTGTGGGATTGTTTTTCTCAGACTTAACTGCTGCATATGCAGTAGCATTCGTGTTTCCAGTTTTTTATGTTATAAAGTGTTCAGGAATCTTAATGGATTTCTTTCTAAAGGTGGAACATCTTCTAAGCAGGTATTCATTCTTCAGCATTACTTGACTAGCTGGTCATATTTGCCTTCAAATAATGCAAGTACCATGATATAATAATCTTAGAAATCAGTAACAGTGGCAACTTTGCTCTGGGGTTAACATACTTTGCACATGGTATACCTGTGGAATCTTTTATGTGTTACCATAATAATTTGTTTCTGAATGTCTTGAGTGGTAAAATAACTTTTTAATTGGCGTAGTATGCAAAACAATACAAATGTTTGCCTGGCTGCAAAAGACAGAAATGCTCTTCCATCTATTTAGTCTCACTAAATTATTATTAAGTTTGCATCTTAGTACAGTTTTGCTGGAACTATCCATAGCCAGCATGTGCAAAAGCTGTAGAGGCTCCTCAGACTGTCTCTGCTAAGAGAGAGAGAAATACAGGAAAACACAAATGAAAAACTCAACTGAGACATCCTCTGAAGTTGCTACTGCTGCTTGGCTGAATTGCTAATTGTGAGAAGAAAGGATCTTCATCTTCTACCTCCTACTTTTCAACCAAGGAGTTATTATAGCTTCAGGGAGTAGCTACTGTTCTTATGAGAAAAGTAGCATGGCAATTATGTAAATACTTTTGTTTTTCTTAGAGTGATAACTTGAAACAAGAAATGCTTCCCTGACTGCAATTTATACAAAGTATATCATCTTCAGAAGGCAACTCAATAGTTTATTCTAACCAGGCAAGCATTGCAACATAAAAAAGGAAGCAAAGGAAGGGGTTGATGGCAGAGGCAACATACATTTAATATATGCACATAACTGGGAAGATAGGTTTCTAATGTAATAAAATTGGAGACAGGCTCCTTTTTTTATTTTTAATTGGTATTGCACATACACCTATTGTTAAAACAACCCCCCCCCCCGAAATGGAATTTCTGGTTTGAAACCTCATATCAGTTTCCAGTCTGAATGGGACAAAATAATTGGACAACTAGTACAATGGTTGGCTTTTAATGTACAGATTATGTACAACAGGGTTTGTCAATGTGTCCCTCTGAATGTTTTGAAGTCCAACTCTCATCATCCTGATCCAGCATGGTTAATGGTCAGGGATGATGGGAAATGGCCTCCACAACTTATGAAGGGCACCATATTGGATATTCTGATGTACAAGATGCCAAACATGCAGTTGTTATTGTAAGAAGCAATACTAAATTAGTGAGAAATTTCTAGCCGAAATGGCTTCAAATACCCATTTATGCAATGGATATTTGATATGCAGTGAACATCTTAGACCTGGAAAGAGAAAAACAAATCATTAGGAAACTGAATAGAATATTTTTGGCATAATGGGCCTGATTAAGTTAAGAATGCTGCAAATTAATATAGTATACTCTACAATACTATACTTTAGTAGAAAGCACAGAAAGAGACTAGCAGCACAAAACCATACCGATCTACTCAGAAGTAAGTTCAGTGAGACTTACTACCAGGTAAGAGGGTACAGGATTGCAGGCTTAAAAATGTTTCACAGATCTGCTGCTCAAAACTAAAGGACAGGGCAATGCTAAAGTGGTTGGGCTGTTGTATCTTTAAAAAAATATGTAATGGAGGGATTCCTGCAAGATGCATCTTGGAATTTTATCATTTTTTACATCCTTTTCTAACAATGTGTGCTTTCAGAAAATCTTACAAATCAAAATTCATATTTTCAAGGAAAATATGATTCAGCTGACAAAGATAGCAAGGACATAAAAATAGCAGTTTATTATTATTACACTTTACTAGAAAAAAAATCCCTTCCTTCAAACAGCAAGGGTGATAAATTGTAAGCACTATCCCAATGCATTTTCAATTAAATGACTAAATTAATGTAGAGACATTTAATTAAAGTTGCACTAGTTTTTCCAAATGCTGTTAATTAAGCTGCTATCTAAAATTAAATCTCTTCAAAACCCCTTTTATATTTCTGCAGCTCATCTGATATAGATATAATTAAAATTCTGGAAGTTCACCTAGATGCATCTGAATATATTTCTCAAAAGGAGGGGAGGGGCGGGACCCTGTAGTAATTTGGGAGGCAGTTCTTTTAATGGGATTTATATAATCCTTAGAGGAAATACACAGCACAAAAATAGTTTTATAAATAAATCTGAGCCTCCATGGCTGCACCGACTTTCATTCAGCATTTTGATTTTCCACTGGTTAAACATCAAACAATCTCAGAAAACAGGAAATCCATTGGGATAGACACGAGGCTGGTTTTAAATACATACAGAGTTTAACTTCTTTCAGTAAGTGAAAGTAGGTCTACATTGGGATAGCAAATGTGATGTCCCTCCAGATGTTGTTGGACTACAAGTCCCATCATTCCTGATATCTTGCTATGCTGGCTGGGGTTAATGAGAGTTTGTATTTATAAACTAAATTAACTGGCTACTGTATTGTGATTTGAACTGTATGTTTCAAAGCTTAGATTTAATGAAGTGTGCATTGGGCATTAATGTTAGCTGCATTGAGAATGCTAGTCTTGAAAGATAGCTCAGAAATATTTAAAACAAACAAACAAACAAACAAAATCATTCAGCTGAAATGGACTAAGTGGACAACTAATCCAAACCTCTTGCTCCAAGGCAAAACTGAATTTTACAATAGTTTGATACTGTATGTAAAGCTTCATAAATTTAATGGTCCATTTATGTCATGCTTATGTTATGGTACCATGTTGTTCATTGAAACATATAACTATGGTTGAAGAACCATTCTTTCTATTTGAAAGGGTTCAAAATGTGGGTGTAAGTTTGTATTTATCTAGCTTGATTCTACACCATGTCAATAATGACTGAAGAAGAAATGAATACTGGCCTGGGGGGAAAAGGGAGAGTAGAGTTTATAAATATAGTATACTACAGGATATCGCTCTGATAAGTCTTTGTGGGCCACTTCATCAGATACATATCACACACTTCTAATGCCAGAGAAAGGCTTTATGATTCAGCCTATGAAAGCTTACGGCACAACACATTTTATAGTCCTTAAGGAGCCACAAGACACCTAGTTTTGATGCAGCATATCAAGATGGAACTGAAATATGGTAATATCAACACTATTATTGTATATGTCACAAGGCTCAAATGAAATTTTGTTTATCTTCTTCTTTACCAAAAAGGCCCCATAGCAGCTTATATACAATCAAAACAAGAAAGTCCCTACCCACAATGAGGGAACAGGAAATTCAAAACCAAAACTTGGCACCAATTTCTAAACAGTTGTGCCTTTGATGACTGAACTCTGCTTCCATTTTCTTATCCTACAATGCAGGCTGGCAGAAAGGGGAGAGGAGTCAATATCAGATACAACAGTTTTACACTAATCAAGTGCTTGGCAGTGGTGGGATAGTGGTGGCTTAAAGTATGGTCTGCTGCATGGCTGTGGTGGCGCAGGCTGTGCTACACATGCCATTGAGCAGCAGGTGTGGAGTAGAGAGGAGGATTCATTGTTTGTTAACCATAGAAGTTTCCAATAAGGATAAGAACCAATGATACCATCTGTCATGGCTAACAATTTGGGATCTCTGGCCAGATATAGTACAAAAGTGCCTAGGTTTATGTGCCCAGGTTCCTTCCTCCTCACCTGCTGTTAACTGACAGAACCATAATAGTACAATGACACTCTGTCCCGTTCCTGACCCCCTGGATTTAACACATATTGGCAGATTAATGTGTTGTGGAGATTGTAGTAGTATTGGCAGCAGCAGCAGCAGGGGAAGACATTTGATTCTACATGATCAGGCTCTTTTTGCCTGGCAATGTGGTCTGCTCTTGCCCCAGAAACCTTGTCATACATTATTACCATTGTGGAAAAAGTTGGAACTGGGAAACTAATGACAACCCAGTGAGTTGTTCTTTCCCCCTTTCTTTCAAAGCTTATATGCACTTACTCAGACACTGGCTGTGTTCTCATTTAATTTGACCCTAAGGGAATGGCAGTGTGAAGTAAGTTGTAATTCACATAACTTCCACCACTTAAAGCCTATCTCTGATGGGTGCAGTACTCTGCTGCGGTCTTCCCCTGAGAAACTCAAGGCAGGGGAGGGGAGGAGTGAGGCACTGACTTTCTCTTAATCAAAAAGAATAATACTGGAAGGAGATAGGGAGCCATTGCTAAAACAATAAAGAAAGCAACAACAACAAGAAAAGAAGAAGTTAATTTGAATAAGAACAACCCACCCACTTCTCTGTGATTATGAAAAAGAACAATAAGGTTGCTTTTAAAAAAGCGTTTCTTCTTTAGATCACAGCTCTATGTACCACATGGAAAACTGCTTTTGAAATTCAGAGGAAATTCAAAAGCACCTTATGATACACTGCACGAGGGAGCTGCTTTTCAGAGAATAAAAGGTTCTGCTTGGTAAGCACAAGCTCTTATGTGTACCCAAAGGAGCTCTTATTGATCGCGGCCCCTGCTGGCAACAGCTTTTTCTCTTGAGATCCATCAGCTCCTACTATATATGCCAGCAACAGAATCAAACAAAACCAGGGAATTGGTGGCTGTTTCAGGTGATCGTTTATCAAACGGTACCACGTTTTCCTAGCACTTTTCCTCTCAGATCATATCCAATTCTATTTCACGTGTACATATTCACAGTTGGCGTTTGGATACTGTTTCTGGTTGTATATCTTCCCACCACACTTGCCCTCCTCTCCTGCCACACCGCCACACCCTTTGTGAACCACTGATCTACCATGTCAGGGTCTGATCATAGGAACTTGCCCCTCGCTAAGTGAGCTGAATAGCTAATTGGACATTTGGACATGGGTTTCCCTGGCACCAGTCCAACATTGTATACCCTAAACACTGTACCACACCACTGGTTGAAGATCTTACCCAGTGATTCTGAGATTTACACTCATTATAACTACTGTAGCCTAAAATGAAATAGTTTGGAGATGCTTCTGACAGCCAGTGTGGTGAGTGGTTAGAATGCTGGACTAGGGGGACCAGGGTTCAAATCCCCACTCAGCAACAAAAACTCACTGAGTGACCTTGTGCCCATCAATGCCTCTTGGCCTAGCCTACCTCACAGGGTTGTTGTGTGGATAAAGAGAAAGAGAATGGTGTATGCCACCCTGAGATCCTTAGAGGAAAGGTGGGATATAAATGTGATAAATAAATGCAAACAAATAAGATCTCATAATACTACCATTACATACAGAAGTCACATATTCTGTCCTAGCCAATGAAATAGGTTGTGGTATGTGTTTGGTTGCAGTGCATATGTAGTGCTTACATGAGTTTCACAGATTTGCAAATGTGCCCATGCCGTCCAAAAGGAGGGTGACTGCATGGCCTTCTGAGAATTTGGGAGTAAAAGTAGGTATCTGGTTGTATCCAAAGGCTCCCTTCTTCCAATGGAAGAAGTACTGTATATCCTTGGAGAAAAGACTATTTCTGTTGGAGGAAGTTAACTCTCAGCTCCAATGTAAATGTTCACCTTAGGGCACACAAAAGCTGGCAAAACATTTCATCTCAAAAGTTATGCTCCTAAAGGTTTCTCATTTAACTCTAATATAAAGCAATAAATGTCTTAAGTGTTTCACCTTTTTTTTTTTTACTTAGTTTCACAAAGTAACTGAATAAAAAAGACCCTCAGAAATTCAGCCCTTACATTTTATTTTTAATGAAAAAATACTATTATTGCAGTGCCACAAACCTTGGCAGAAAATAGAATACTGTTAATTATGAATAAATTAACTAAATTAGTAACGTGAGACGGATTTGCAATTAAATCACTGTTAACTGAGAATGAAACACAGCTACACACAGCTTAAGAATCAGGGAGCAACACAGATGTTTATAAAATGCCATGCTATAGTAGGTTTCAACTGTAGCTCTTCAATAGTTTTAAATATATTTTAAATCATACTTCCTATTTAGGGTATAATATAAAGAGAGGTGCTGTTTAAATTTCACAAACAGAAAATTCAAATAGACAAAGTATCTGCCACTACTCAAATCATAGCTGTCAACTTTTCCCTTTTTTTGCGAGGAATCCTATTCGGAATAAGGGAATTTCCCTTTAAAAAAGGGAAACGTTGACAGCTATGACTCAAATATCAGAAAGTAGCTGGAAACAGATTACTCCTCCATGCTTCACACTTTGCTAAAAAGCCAGCATGCATATTTCCACATGGAAGATGCTCCTTAGAGCCAAATATTAAGCTCATAGAAGTGGACATGGTGCTAACTGTAGAAGTCAAACTACATAATCAATTAATTCATTGATAGTCCATTCAGGAACCATGAAAACTGCGGCCATGGCAACAGCTCTGATTCTCAAGCAAAACACAAGAGCAATTTCTTAACTACTGGAACTAAAAGAGGATTTCAAGTTCTAAGAAAGATCAGAATCACCCTCTGCTGGGAAGATGAAACTTGCTTTTACTAATATAGATGTTTTGCTTCATGGTTTACAAGACCTTTTAGCTTTTTATGCTTTTAAAAATTACAATGACTATCAACAGGAAGCAGATTCAGGACCAAAGTTTTAAAATATAATGGGAGACCATTCAGGCAACATACAACTAATAAGTTTAATAAATAAGAATAAGAAAAAACACTGAAATTATCTCACTTTCTTGATCCAAAACACAGAGATGCTACTACTCAAGATAGTTTAAACTAACTAGCAAATCATGTTAAACACAAGAGAAAAATAATCTGAGTAAACATTAATTTTATACCTCTGCCACAATAACATGTATTTCAAACTGGGAAATAGAAATGTATTTGACAGAGAAGTAGCCTCTTTTATACAAGTTATTAATGCAAGGTATAATGCTTCAAAATATCCCCTGACCTATTTTCCTCTATTAGTTATCTGCAAGTAAATGGATGCTTAAACTGAAATATACAATTTCCTGTAATCCAGTCTGCAAACCTACTCAAAATCGCCTCCAGGCTCCTGACCCCTTATTGCTGGAATCCTGAGTGCGCGCGCGCGCACACACACACACACACACAGCAGCTGCCCTTGATAGCCCACATAAATACATCTTCCCAACTGCACTAAGATACAGGGGCATGGCCACATGGATCTTGTTTAGAAATACTGAATAATCTATTTTGCACCCTTTGGACGTTTGTGCCTCCACAGACATCTCATGTCTACAGTTGCAGGTATCAGTCAGCTTATCTGAGCACATTGGCATCCATAAACCAACCCCAGCACACAGAATGTAGATTGTAAAAAATGTGCCCTTTTAACCACATATTGCAGTATCTAGTGTAGGCATCCAGAAAGGAATAGCCAACCCACATACATAAGGCTCAGCTGCACAGGCAAACTAAATGTCAGGTGTATGCCTTTCGGGCAATCCAAGTCTATATACAGTACTCCATATTTGATATCTACTGATTGTGTAACAGATAAATCTTATTTTGAGGCTGGGGAGGAGCAAAATGGCAGATCCATTGCTACATCTGAATCCCTGATGGCTCATGCTAATTTTATGCCAGGTCAACCCATGTTTGGGCCACTGAGGAGTGGCCCCCTTGGGGAATCTGTGAAGCTAGTGATCCAGTGGATTCAAAGCTGCCTCTGCTGCACTCTCACTGCAACATCTCATTTCGGGTCTTTCTGACTGCTATTGCTGGCAGGAAAACTTGCCAGCATTAGCTCTCCAACCATCTGGGTGCAGCCTGGGCATCTGCAGGAGTAGAGCACCAAAACAAGCAGCACGAGAAATGCAACTATGCACAATCCTAAGCCACTCAGCCATCAACACTGGAATGTGTATGTAGGACTGTGCTGCAACAGTATCATATGTTCAAGTTAATAATACAATCAAGTTAAAATGTAGATTCTGCACATGATGTTAAAGGAATATATATAGTCTTTAAGCTCAGTCTATGTCTAATTCGCACTACAGCCTTTACCCATTTTTTTAAAAAAAATCTGCTTCTATTTTATATGGAAAACTTAATTATCCTTTAAAAGGAAAACCACCTTTTTGATAAACTTAATAGCTTGATCAAACTCTGCCAATGACCACAATGAATATAATGCTCTGTAATTTTGGATTTGATTCTACTGATGTAATCTCAATGCATGCAAGGTGGAAGGCACCATTAAACTGCTTGTAGAAAAGGGTACTGTTTAAAATTAATGTTCCCAGGAATTGTTTAAAAGAGAACAGAGAATGGATTGAAGCAGTGAAAGTAAATGCAAAGCTCAGTCTTCCACATGCGATAAAATATATTCAAAGGAAGGAAGTGGGAAATTAAAGCATTTTGAGAAGGATGGAAAGCATACAGAAATTACACCTTATCTAAAGCATTGGCCCGGAGTAAACTGAGGATGTGCAGCAGCCACAAGCTTCTCTTCACCAAACAGATGTTGCTAATTATACAACCAGCACTACTTGCATGTAGCAGCTTGTTGGTGAATGGGTGCTAGGAACCAAATTTCTGCACATTGTTTCTGATCTAGTTAATGATACATGTATCGAAGCCTATGGTATATTTTATGTATTTTATTCAGTTCCAAGCAACTATTCATGCTGGGCATGAAGAACATGAGTGAAATACAATGCATTGCTAGAAACATTTGAGAATACTTATTGTGAAACCATTTTCTTACCTAAGACAGTCATTTTTAGGGTTAAGGTTATGTTATACAATATTACCTGCAGGAGTTTCCATCTTCCATTCAAGTCTTCGAGGCGGTTGAGGGTATATGGGGAAAGCTGTATTTCAGAAGAGGTAAACTGATGAGCTAGGTCATTAACATTGTTCACGTTCTCTTTAAGAGGTGCAATTTCTGCTCGGTAAACCTGTGTAAAAAACAAACAAACCCAAAATGTTAGTAATGGCATTTTAGATCGAATGAGCTCTTATAACAATTTACAGCAGAACACAGGGTCTTATTTGGGGTTCCCAGCACCACTTCACAGAAACATTGTTGCCTTGGTCTAGTACTGGGAGTCTGATATAAACTCTTAAAATAGACGAGCAGTAAGTTATTGGTGTTGCTGCATAAATACTTCAGCATCACATGGTGCATTGGAGGGCAATTCCAAATCTTTTCAAAGGTAGAAAAATTATGGTAAGGGTATTAGAAAGGGAGAAAAGTGAGGCTACCTACAGCTTAGTTGTATCATCATAAGAGCTATGGAAGTGGCCCCATTTGCTTGGTCCCAGCACACATTTTAAATGAGATGCTTGGACATAGCAGGTGAAGACAAATTTGGAAAAGAACCAGACAGCTCTGGAGGACACTGCAATCAGCCACATAAATTAAATGTCTATAGAAATGTCTGTGTCCCTTTAAAACTGGCTACAGAGATTCATGGCAATACATACTGAGATAATACCAGGCTTGGCTTATGGACTTAAGAAGATATTGAATAATTTGATTTTCTATATTAATTTTCTTTCATCACAACATTTACAGATTTCATTTTCTACTTTTATTTGCAGAGGTGAAATGGGTTTTGCACTGGACTAAGCTCTGTGTTCCTCTCTACTTTTGATATCTATAACAGTAAGACTCAGGTCTTCTTTTGTTGACCAAATAGGAAAGAGAAATGGAGCGGAATAAGTATAGTCGCATGATACAGATGATAGCTTTTATTTCTGGTATGTTAAACATTGATTAACAGAAAACATAAAGCAAGATTCTGTCAAACTGCCAAGAAGCCAAAGCTATCCTGGATTTTGAAAGAGTTCAGAAAATACATTCCCTGCTGCTAAACAGTGAGAAATTCTAGCATCAATGTTACCAAAGTTTAGTGTGGGAGGTAGCTTTGTAACAAGTTTCCAGATATAGAAGTAGATTCTAATCAGAGGAAAATACACACCACTACTCCCATTCCGTGTCCCACCACCCCCGCCATTCCCAGGGTCAACCCTCAGCTAAAGCCATCTCTCTTTTCTCTGATGCTCTCCATTCAAAACTCCAAACTGCAGAAACGCTGCTTCCACATTTTTTACTGGGAAGGAATTATTTAAGGAAGATGCACCATACACAACTGATGTAAGTCAAGTGTATCTTGTACTTTAGAACAAAATGTCAAGTGTGAAGTCACCCTAAGATCCATTTGAAATTAGATGATGCAACATTCCTTTGAGTTACAGGCCAACATACATATCACCTTATGGAACCTACAATTCACTCATCCTCATCTCCTTATCATCCTCATCCTCATAATCAATGAATCTATGCCCTGCCTTTCTAAAAATACGTGCTCATTCCTATTGTCAGGGAACTGCCAAAGGCTCAGGGGCGAGAGGGGAAAGGCCAGGTGGATTACAGAGAGCCCCCAAAGATTGTGAGAAGCAGCACTTCCTCAGCGGAGGAAGGTAGCCACGCCTCTAGTGGAGAGGAGAGACAGGGGGCGGGAAGGCAGTGCCAGGACACCTTGCCGGAGCAAAGCGGGGAGGAGGGAGGTCCCCCGTTACCCAAGCCTTCCTTGTGCAGAAAGATTCCGCGCACAGAGGGAAGGCACAGACTGGGCGTCTAGAAACTACTCTGCTGGGGAAGGTTTAAGTACCGCCCACTCTCAGATTCTGCCAGTGAATGAGCAGGACATGGAATACAGGCACTCTGCATTCTAAAGGTTTTATCACTAATAAGAAAGCCTTAGAACACGCTTTGGAGGCATATTGCCTGATTGCTCTCGAGCAACCGACAAACCGATACCTTTAACACCTATGATCCAATTGCACATGGACCATCACATGATAACTGAAAAATATGAATGTACTGCTAATGTCTCCTTCCAGGACACACCTTTATAAATAACCAAAATATTTTAAATTGTCTTATTTTCCTAATAATGAATATTTCTAATGGAATAAGTAGATCAGTTTTATAACTTTGAGGAAGCAGTGCTTTTGTAGTACAGATACCTTTACAACAATCATCTTTCATTTTCAAAGACTGAAAATGCAATCTGAATAAAAATCTGTCAGGAACAGTATACCTGTATCTGGCTATATCATGATAGGGGGAAGGGACGAGATAACATTTGACAATTTCTTCTAGTCAAGCAATCCAATTTACCCTTAAGCAGATGAACTATTTCCTCTTCATAAATCCACTTCCATTTACTTACCAAGTGTTCTTGATGACGTATACAAGACTCTAAAGTTAAGTAAAACATTGACATAGAGCTAGGTGAAATTGAGATACACCTGAAACAGTGAGATAGGTTTGTGATAGAAATACAATTATGTTTTTGAACATGACGTTCCTCTGCTAATGCTGTTGTGCTCGTCAGTGAAATCTGTTGGAATATGTTTAATTCTAAATATGGTCCTATTTCAGAGTTATTTGAGCTATGTGGTCTACTTTTGAACCTACTATCAATATTTTTAATGCTTGGCTTTTATGAGTTTGTCACAATATGCTCTAGGATGATATGGAACCATTTCCTCCATTTTCTCAGGGTCTTGCGAAAGAACAACGTTAAACAATTGATGACCTCCTTCTACCAGCCCACAATAGAAGTGTCCTCTCATATTGTATCACAGTGTGGTATGTCGGACAGAAAGTCTTTACAGAGGGTGGTGAACATGGCACACGATATCATGGGCTGTCCCTTGAGTCCGCTAGATGACATCACAAGGGATCGTTGCCTTAGGAGAGCGAGAAAAATTCTCAGGGACGATTCACACCCCAGCCAGCACCTCTTTAATTTTCTACCCTTGGGCAGGAGATACAGAAGTATAACCAGTCGTACCAACAGGCTAAAAAACAGTTTCTATCTGTGGGCTGTTAGGCTGCTGAACGAAAAATAATATAGTGCAACTGACTTTCGGGGTTGGTGTGTTGTGCGACAAGCACACAGAGTGCAATGAGATTGAGTATTTGGGGGGGGCTCAGTTAATTTTATTGTACACAGGTTGTACATTGACAATAAAGGTGGTGGTATTATTATTATTATTATTATTATTATTATTATTAAAAAAAAACCACTCAAACAGTTGTTGTTTTCTGCATTCATCACTTTCCCCAACAATTGGTGTGATAATATATATAATCATTTTTAGTCCTATCTTATAACTTTTTCCTTCAGGAAGTCCAGAGGATAATGTAAACCCTTGTCTACTGCCAGTCATCACTTGCATTGCTCTAGAGTCTGAGGACAAACCTTGCCTGAGCACCTGTGCAGTAGCAGCCATCAGCACCACTACATTGGCGGTGACCCTTCTACCAAAGGGAAAGGCTATTAAAATCAGGGCAGCCCTGAACAGAGTCCCTGATAGTATGGAGTAAAAAAAAAAAAGAGGCTTTGCTTTAACATTGCTATTTTCCCATACCAATCTGTATCAAAAGTTTTATAAACAGTGAACAGAAGGAGTACAAGCAAATACAGGCTTGCTTAGTATTAAGCTTGGCTACACAGAATATGAGCCTACTGTAGTGTACAGCTGAAATAAATTTAAAAAATTAAAAACTTGTCCAGTAGCACCTTAGAGACCAACTAAGTTTGTTCTGGGTATAAGCTTTCGTGTGCATGCACACTTCTTCAGATAACGAAAAGCAGGCTTTCATATCAGTTCCTATAAATGCTGATAGGTGGGTATGGACGAATTCCTAAGATGTTTCAGTTAGCCTCATATCTTAGGAATTTGTCCACACCCACCTATTGCCGTTTATTTACCAAAGCTAGATTAAATGTATTTCCATCGGAAGTTCTAAATGGTAGACTGAGAGGCATCCCTATCAGAATAGGCTTTGTTCATGTTCATGTTCTCAGGACGTCGATTGCATGAACCATACCCTACTACATTATGGGCAGTATCAGCAAGCAAGGGATCAACTGATCAAACCCTCACTAGCAAATTTGCTAGGAAAATCTGAAGCCTCCCATGTTAAATACCTTCTGGAGGATAGGTCAAATGATATTACACTGACTTCGGCAAAGTTTCTTTCGGAGGTTGCAAGAAACAAAGAACATCATGCTCTAGACATAACAAAATGACTACCTCAGTCTCTTTCGCCTGCTGTTTGGTTGTCTTAACTGTATCATGTTTTGAAACTGTTTTGTGGGTCTATGGACCACTAGATAGATAGATAGATAGATAGATAGATAGATAGATAGATAGATATAGATATAGATATAGATATAGATATAGATATAGATATAGATATAGATATAGATATAGATATAGATAGATATAGATATATTTCCACATACCCATTTCAACAAGTGCAATGATAACTGTAGAACAATGCATCAGAATTGTCCCATTATGGTCCTTATTTTGCACCTTAGTTGATTTTTTGATTAACAAAGTATGGGAATATGCTAAAGTAACTCCTATGACATAAATATTAAGACCTGTGTATACCAAAGTCAGCAGACATTTACAAATGTCCAGGAAATATTTTTTATTTTTTCTTGTTGCATGAGCCCATCTTCCCAAATCTGAAAATAAATAAATAACTAGCAAATAAGCTTATTTCAATGAGAATGGCTCATTATGTGCTCTCCCAGCACCAGGGACTTCCCCTTATGAAATCAGTGACTCCAATTGCAGCAAATAAAAGTAGATGCTCAATTCACTTTCTCCATTTCTTAGCCCTTCTTTCCCCTAGCCACATGTGCATCAAGATGATAACAAGTCAAATGCAGCATTCAGATAATCAATCCAAATTATTCAGTTGAGTCCTATTGTAACATTTTCCCACCTGCAATAATAAAATTGCAGCGCTATCCCCATACATGGCATTTTGAAAATATACTTTGGATAGATCCAGTGCTGCATACTCAGTTCCTTCCAATAAATTTCTTTTCATATGCAGAACAGTAAGAATAAAATCATGTCTTCAGTGTACACAGATAACATTGTATTGTTTTTTATTTTCTGAAGTTGTTTCTTTTAATGTACTTTGAAATGAAATTATTCTATTTCATTTTATGCTCTTACCAAAACACTATTAATTGTCCTGCACAATGGGAATGCTTATAACGGATTAAAAGGTGTAGAATTGTTAAGTCTATCCAACATTAATGATTTCCAAGAAATGACTTTTGGAAAAGAATGGAAGGTAGCCTTGCATTCCAAATATATTTCCCCACCATACTTTTGCCATAGTACAGAGAAGTAATGTCAGAGATCCCAAGAAAATGCTAATTTTACAGCTAATTACAAAGTCCTATACTGATTGTTGTTAAAGTTAGAAAATCTTTTAAGCATTTCCTATTTTGAAAACAGGAGTGCATGTTCTCCATTTATCACAATATATGCTAAAAGCAATTTCAGTGTTCTAAATGCTGATCTGTATATAGCCAAAATGGCTCCATCCACACACTAGATAGATAGATTTATAGATAGTTCAGCAGGCTTAGGATTTGCAGAAACACACACACACACACACACACACACACACACACACACACACACACTGGGCAACTTCCCCCAAGTGTGAGGCCTTCGGAAAGGCTTTTTCAGTGGTGGCTCCATGTCTGTGGAATTTCCTTCCCATTTAGATGCATCTTGCTTCTATAACAGGAAGCAAGTGAACGCACACCTCTTTTGCGGAACTTTTGGAGGAGGGATGTGATGAAGAATTGTTAGCTGATTTTTTTACAGCCAGATTTTTATGAAATTAAAGAACAATTTAATGCTGCCTTTTTCTTTTCTTTTATTGTACAGTGATCTAAAAGCATGAGGGACTTTTTCCTTGCCCTCTGATTAGATCAGAAGCTTCAATTGAAATCCCTGCCTTCTTGAGTGACTGGGCTCAAGAAATGAATTGCACACAGCCAACTCTGTGAATGTGCTCTTTCATCAATGGGACATGAATGGCTGTTTGACCTTTTAAAGTAAAAATGCCCTTTTTGCATCTCAATAGGTTTCTTATGTTTTCCCACTGAAACTTCAGAATGACTTCACTGAGCTTTGTCAAAGGCACCTAGATAGCTGTCTTAAATTTGCTATTTTGCTGCTATTTAATGTAGTTATGGTGTAATAACACAACATGCACTCATAACATGCACCATAATGTTACATAGATGCATCAATGATTGAGCGTTTGCATGAACAGTTTATGAGTGATATAATGTTTGATATAAAGTACTGTGATATAGTAAAGGTAAAGGGACCCCTGACCATTAGGTCCAGTCGTGGCCGACTCTGGGGTTGCGGCGCTCATCTCGCTTTATTGGCCAAGGGAGACGGCGTACAGCTTCCAGGTCATGTGGTCAGCACGACTAAGCCATAATGTGTCAGATATCATGGACCCAAGCTGTTAGTTGTATTTCAAATTAATATAATAATATGGGCAGCCAATGCAAGCACAGAGATGTGCTACTAGTGGTCTCTTGCATTTTGCATCAGCTGCAGCTTTCACAGCAGACCCAAAGATAGCCCTATCAAGAGCACACCTATGCAGACACCCTCATGTATTAAGATCACTGTACAACAAAAAAGCCAGAATCGCATTCCCCCAGTTCAGCTCTTGATACATGTCATCTAAGGAAATCAGCCCTGAGTGCTCACTGGAAGGACAGATCCTGAAGCTGAGGCTCCAATACGTTGGCCACCTCATGAGAAGAGAAGACTCCCTGGAAAAGACTCTGATGTTGGGAAAGACTGAGGGCACAAGGAGAAGGGGACGACAGAGGACGAGATGGCTGGATCGTGTTCTCAAAGCTACCAACATGAGTTTGACCAAACTGCGGGAGCCAGTGGAAGACAGGAGTGCCTGGCGTGCTCTGGTCCATGGGGTCACAAAAAGTTGGTCACAACTAAATAACAACAAAAGGCAAAATCAGTCTCAAAAGTGTGCCTTGAAATGGATCAGCAAAATTGATACCCTACAGGAACCCCTGCAGCTGCTCTGCCATCACTTTCTGCACCACCTTACCCAAGAAAGGTCATTCATAACTGGATAGTAGTTGTTGTAAACCACAGTCCAGGAAGGGCCTCTTCAGAGGTGAATGCACTGCTGCCTGTTTAAGGACAGTAGGCACAAGTCCACTGCATAGGGATGCATTAACATTCTGGACCGTGCTGGTCAGTTGCCGCTGCCACCCCCACTGGCTTTTCACTTGCCAATATGGACAGAAGTTAAGACAGCAAGAAGTGAATCACATTACAGTCAAACCTCGGTTGTCGAACGTAATCTGTTCTGGAAGACCGTTCGACTTCCAAAATGTTCGACAACCGAAAACTGAAAGCGGACACCTCAATACAATAGGAACAAAATAAAAAAATCTGTGTGCATGCACACAAAAGCTCATACCAATAACAAACTTAGTTAGTCTCTAAGGTGCTAGTGGAAGGATTTTTTTTATTTTGTTTCGACTACAGCAGACCAACACGGCTACCTACCTGTAACTCAATACAATAAGAAAACTCAAAACAGAAGCTGTGTCGGATGTTTGGCTTCCGAAAACCATTCAGAAACTGGAGCAGTTACTTCTGGGTTTTTGGCGTCCGGGAGCCGAAATGTACGACAATGGAGGCATTTGGGAAACCAAGGTTTGACTGTACTGCAAGGGTCCTGTCCACATCATCAGGCTACATAAACTGCAATCAATTCCACAAAGTATGGGGATGTGCTGCATTGGACACCTCAGCTTGATGCTGATGGGAACCCTGTTTTACATCAGAAGGATTTCTGTCCAAAATTTAGGTCAAGAACAATGCTGCTAATAGATCCTAAGAATACTCACTTGCTCCCTTGAAACAAATGAAGTATACTTCTAAGTAAACTGGCTTAGTATTTAGGGAATACTCCATTCTATCCATTAAAAGCATTTTGATCCTGCCTTTCTATCTCAAATGGCAACCTTGAGGTGGCTAACAATCATTAAATCAAGCAAGCAAATACCTTCACTTAAGTTAAAACAACAACAACACTGAAAAAGAAATGTCTTGACTTAACATTTACTGTACTGGCAAGAACAGAAATGTCAACTGAACTTCCCATGTTGGAAATTCCAAAGACTGTGCAGTGCCACCAACAAACTTGATCCCACATACTGACCCCATCCTTAGAGTAAAAGCTGTTCTTTTACTTTAAAATAAAATATGCATAGCTAAACACATCATCTTATTTCATTTGTGAGAGCAAACAAAAACTTTTTTCTCATTAAATGTGAATCAATTATTTCTTCATTTTTTTAGTCTTTCAAAACATGACTTGTTGTGAAACTTGATGCAGTTGCCAATATTTATGCATTCATTATTTCAAAAGGGAGTTTATATTTGCATGATTTTGTGGCTCCTGGGAAGAAGGCACTGCTGAAACAAAAATGAATTAAGTTTTCATCTTATTTACCATTAGAAACTCAAAATGGTTAAGGATGGATAATTTCTTGTGATATCAAGAATACCTAAGCCTTTAGAACTTGCAGCTCATTTTAAATTTTGAAGGGTGTATAATATTCTATCAAAATGTTACTATCCGTCTATGGCATACAATAACTACTAATATGCAGCAGTATAGAATTTAAAAAATGCTTTCCCTCTATATGTTTATTATACATAAAATTATATAGCCTCATTTCTCGGCAAACAGTGGAGCCAAATGTCATGATTATAAGTTTAACTGCATTTCTATTTGTTTACTGACACATTACAGAAACACAGAACATGGAGATGGCATACGACACTATTACCCTTTTCACTTGGGATGACAACCAATTAAATAATTTTAAATCTTTTAACAGATTGGCTGATAATGATTATTTCTCATTTTATGTGTACAAATCAACACATTTAAATAAACATTCAGTTATGTCTTTGATTATCCACATAGGACCTTTTGACTGTCAGCAGACAGCAATGGAAGGATGGGCTGAGTTAGAGCCACCTGCTCAGTGCCACTGCCTCACCTCAGAGATGGTGTGAAGAACCCTGAGACCCCCGGGTATAGGGCGTTACATAAGTTCAATCAATCAATCAATCAATCAATCAATCAATCAGCTGCCTTGTATGATATGAGGGGAGAAGAGGGGCAAGAGCCTGAATAATGTTGGTTCTCTACCACTGAGCTATGATTTGAGTGGGTATTTTATTTTGGAAATCTTTTCTAAGCCTCTTGAATAGCCTCATAGGGTTATAAAGCAGGATACTAGTATTATAAATAAATACACAAATACTTGGAACAGCAAGTTTTATCATGTATTATTTTCTTGTATGACAACTGAATGACACACCCAGAGGTGTTAGTTTGATTTAACAGGAAAACAGGGGGGAAACCCCACATCACGTTTATCTGGTTGAATCACTGTAAAACTTGGAAATGCAACAGGAAACAAGAGGACACATGTGCATTCCCCAACTTAAAGCCAATATTCAAACACATACATTTCAATATACTAACTTGCACAAGCTGTAAAGGTGAACAAGGAATACTTCTTACAACTTGGCTGAGATGAGCTAAAGATCACAAAGGCTGTGAAGTGTGTCAGAGTTGAAAATATGAAACTACTGACATATGACAGCAATCCTTAGAAGATTTTTATGAAAAATTGATCAGTGAAGCGCAATCAGGGAGATCTTTAAAAATGCCTGCACTCAACACCCTCCCATGAACACAGCTTGCTTTGTATACAAGAAAATGAAATAAAGATAAAACAATAATCACTGCACTAATTGTTTATATATCTCTGCACTGTGCATTTTAAAGATGGGTGTGTTTTATTGTTTATAACATGGTTACTCCTCTGGAATTTGCTGCTAGAGGTTTTACTGTTATTTTACTTTACTTAGAGTGGTTTTATTATGTGCCTGGGCAATTTTTATAACACCCTTAGGGGGAGCGAGGGCTGCTACTACAGAGGCTCTTGTGAGCAATTCATGGAGGCTAGACATTAAAAGGAAGTGTGTGCGCGTGTACGCACGCCAGAATTTTAGCAGCTGTTTCCCTTTCCCAGTCCTTCCAACCAGCCAGAGGAAGATGCTTCTGAGTTGCAGGATGGTCTGTCATAAAGTATTTACAATCCACAATCAAACACCAAAGGAAGACTGATAACCAGAATTATGGAATTGCTTTCTATCAACTGTGTCTTCCTAGGTGTACTTGCATCACAATTAAAATATATATTGTCTCTTTAGACATGGCTTTGGTAAATTGCCAGTCCTAATAAGCAGAAGCACTAGTGTCAACTTGTGTATTTAGCAGCCCAGTAAACTGATCATTATTAGCTACCGTACATTCACATTTATTACATATTTACATATAATGCTTTCAAATACATGTATCAAATCTCTTTTCTATTCCACCCTTTTAAAAGTTAAACTATTTAAACCCAGTTGGATTGAAAACTTAAGTTGTGAACTCTGCAGAGCGGCATGTATCAACTTTGATAAGAAATAGTTCCAAGCCTTAGCAACTGCATGACAACCAGGACAGTACAGTTACAGTTGTGTTTGTGTTTGAATGGATTTTGCTTGCAGAAGGGCTAAGAAGCAGATTTGGTGTAGCAGACAAACAATGTTGACAATCTGGACTTTGCTACTTTACTCTGCTACAAACTTTGGGCTTAGGGAAATGGAGGATATTCATCCTCCACAGTGCTATTTTTCTAGGAAAAGAGGTGCCAGAACTCACAATGAATGCTTTCCTCGTTCTCTTATACAGTCATACCTCATGTTACGTTTGCTTCAGGTTGAGCATTTTCAGGTTGCATCCCGCGGTGACCCGGAAGTACCAGAAAGGGTAACTTCCGAGTTTCGCCGCTTGTGCATGCGCAGACGCGCAAAATGACGTCACGCGCATGCACAGAAGCGGCGAATCGTGACGCATGCATGCGCAGATGCGCATTGCGTTCTGCTCATGTTGCAAACGGGCCTCCGGAACGGATCCCGTTCGCAACCAGATGTACCACTGTAATGGTAATGGTGCCCACCTAAGAAGTACCAGAACTGAGTAACAGCCTTGTTTCTCCTAAATGTTAACAAAATCCCTATGAGATCAAATCCCTCAGGTGACGAGATAGTGAGCTACTGAAGATTCCACAGGCTTCCCAAGATAGGAAAACTTTCCCAGATCCTATTGCAATATCCAGTAAAAGGAAGTGGTTCTGTTCCACTAGAAATAGGTACCTGACCAACAGTTCAAATAACTTAAAGTACGCTATAGCACACCAGGAGACGGAAATGGCAACAAACCAGAACAGCCTAATTATCCGAACTGGGAAAGTGCCTGACAAATACAGAAAGACTATACTGGTCTCTCAGGAGTGTAGTATGTATTGACCCAGCAAGTTAATTAGGCACATGATGAAATGGCAGGAGATAAATGAGGGAGAAAAGACTTTGTGATGGATTGACGTATGAAGGATGTGGCAGCCAATTAGGTTTTATGCCAGAATGATCAACAATGGATGCAGTGGCTGCTACTGAAATGCTCAAGACAAAAAACATAGAAAAGAATTGGATTTTGTATTATACTTTTATGGGAGGCCTCCAACAGAACCATTTAAGAAGCTTATGAATGACATTTCTAAGCTCTCTGGGATGGCAGGTTAATATTAGGAATCAGCTTAATGGCTATTCCAAAATGTAGGGGACAATTTCCACCTGTTACATTATGTTGTGTCACAGACATATAGAAGGAGCCTAGAAGGAGTCCAAGATGATAAAGAGCTAGAAAACAAGTGTGTGGTGAATGCTGTGACAAATATGGAATACATGCTGTGTTTTGGGTCAGAGGGAGGAAAATCACCTATTGGGTTGAAATACAGTGTTCAATCATAGTATCTGTAAGATCAGAGATTACAGGAGACAAAGAATCAAGAGGTTCCCCTCACCTTGCTGGAACAGTTTAAGGCAGCTTCCAATGTTTCAGAGGACAGGGCCTTAAGCAACCCAAGAATGCCAGTGTATTCTCATTTGCCCACATTTTGCAACTGTCAGATCAGGACAATAAATAGATTCTAACTTTCAAAAGATTAGAATCCATCTCATGGCCAAAAAGATTCTAAAAATAAACCTCCACATGATAAGCTATTCAGGAATTTAGACAACAGGTCTTCCTAAGCATTGCAATGAAAACCAATTATTAATTCTTTTGTTTAAAGAAATGCCTTGCTTCAGTACTTATACCACTATACAGTATTAAACTTCAAAAATGCATGCTGAACTAAATCTGCTACCACTAAGTAGAAAGTCACAACTTTTTGCATATGGGCTGAATTTCAAGCCTAGAAGTGCCTGCGTTGGAATCCTTGCTTTCATCAATGAAACTATGGTTCTCTGAGGTATTCAGAATATGGTGTGGCTGAAATTCTGTATGCACATATACATTACCACAACAACTGCACCCTCATATATTTGTCCATAAACATATATACTAAACTTTCTTTTTAGAAATTCAGTTAGTGAGGAATCCATCAAAGTCATTGACATGTTTTTTTTGAACTAATAAGCCAGGCATAGGCAAACTCGGCCCTCCAGATGTTTTGGGACTACAACTCCCATCATCCCTAGCTAACAGGACCAGTGGTCAGGGACGATGGGAGTTGTAGTCCCAAAACATCTGGAGGGCTGAGCTTGCCTGCGCCTGTGCTAAGCTCTCTGAGGAAAATGATAATACAGTTCTTCATAATTTGTTCTGAATCAGAAAAAAGTGATAGGAAAAGAAAGAGAGATATTTAAGGAAAAGAATCTATGAGTTGAGCATTCCAGACAGCTCTATGTTCATTATACTCCTTACTTCATATACTTCCAAACTAAACTAATTACTCTGTTAGCTTGATACATTGATTTTATTTCACTCCTTGACTTGCTTATGTGCAGTAGTTACTTCACAGTTATGGTATCTGCATACCTGATAGCTCCAGCATCAAAATAAATCCCTTGTGTACATAAGAATGACAGTGCTGAAGTTATTGATAAAAGTGTTCCCTTTAAAGATGTATTGGGAGGCCACCAGTTTTAGGGGGGGGAAACAATTTAATTACTTTTTTGGGGGGTTGATTATATTACTCGCTTTTCTAGATAAACTTTTATTTCCTTTATATCCTTATAATAACTCTCATAAAGCCTTGGTGGTCAGTCAGTCAGGATATGTAGGCAATGTAGCAAATTTCAGTAATATATTCATATTTAATAAAATAAAATGCCCCAATTCTCTAGTTAAAGGAGCTTAAATAAATAAATAAATAAATAAATAAATAAATGCTTACTCAGATTTTTCTTCTTCCTTGCCCTCAGTCCTTTTCTGTTCCTGACACAGCCAGGCTGTGTCATTTTCAACTGCCCCTCTCAGCCTGACCTTCTCTCTATTCTCAGTATTCTATTCAACCTCCTCTCCCCTTAATTCTCTCTCACAGCTCCATACAGAACATGTGCATGGGGTCACCCTTATTTTACTTATTTATGAATCGCTTCCCATAAAAACATCCCAAAGCGATTTAACAATAACCAGTAAAAATAAACCAGTAAAAATAAAAACACATACAACATCAATTTCACTTGCAAAAACAGATACACACTAGGAGAGAAAAGTCCACTTAAAAAGCTTGTTGGAAATTGAAAGTCTTCCATACGCACCCAAAATATAATGCAGATAGTGTCTCTCTGTTATGTCTGATTATGACTACAAAAATGCCTTCTTAATAAAAGCCACAAACACATTACACTACTATTCAGCAAAACAACAAATTCATACTAGACAGTCCCCTTGATCTAACTCAGCAAACCAATTCCCCAAAGACATAGCACAGATGTAGAAATCTTCCCGGAATAAACAACCCAGGAAGTAAAATGCACAGCACTTGTCAACATGCCAGAGTTTCTTGCCAAACATTAAACTTTTCAGAAAATTAGCCCTTTCTTTGGTTTAGCAGAAAAGTGAAAATAACCATACTGGAATTACAAAAAGTGCTGAAGAAAATTATGATAGTCATATAACTGTCCTGTTTAAAATGTCAGCAACAAATGTGTGAATTGCCTTCAACATAAGTCTCCATGTAATTTGAAAACATACCATTAAAATAGCTAAAATAGTTTTTAAAACAGTAGAAAAACAACAACTAAAGATACACTTAAAAACAATTCAAAATGAACACCTAAGGCAGAGATAAGCTGGAAAAGCTTGTTGAAAGAAAATTGTCTTGAACTGTTTCCACAAAGTGCAGATAGTGGATGTCTGTCATATCTTAACAGAGCTGCTGTTCCACAAAACAGGAGCAGCTCCCTAGCATTTGGATTAACATTTAACTGGTGACTACTCAAATAAAACTTGGGTTCCAATCTCACATCTGTTATGGATTAATTACATTTCACTGTCAACCAGTCTCAGTCCCTGATCTGTAAAATGGACCACTTCATAGAGCTGGTTGCATTGTTTAGACTGCAGTCACTTGCAATTGTCCCTAGCTGTATGAAAAATATACCAGTTGTTTTAAATTTCGGCAGAGCAATTCAATAACCCCCTTACGCTGGGTGGAGGTATTTGGATTATTATTATTTCTGGATGTTTTTAATGTTTGATGTTTTATTATTGTTTTATCTGAGTGGGAAGCTGCCCAGAATGGCTAGGACAACCCAGCCAGATGGGTGGGATATTTTCTTCTCCTTCTTCTTCTGGCACAGGAGTCAGTGTGAGTGTTGTTGACAGGATGTTCCAAAATGGGGTGTTCTCAAGGCAGAAGCGGGCAGGGGCTGAGCTGGCCCAGGATCCATCTTATTGCTGTTGCACAACAGCACAGAGCTCAACTTCTGTGCCAGCATGGGGCCTGCATAGTGACTGGCCTGTTTCAAGTCATCCGCCTGCCCCCTGCACCTTCTGCTGCAACCACCATGACCAGCAGGACTACAAGGCCTGATGGCGGGGAGTTTAGGATTGGACCCTAAAACTCACCTAGACACTCTTACAGAGTAGATAATGGGCCCATATACAGCAGAAAGACAGAGAGAGAGAGAGAGAGAGAGAAAACATTTTTAGGTTCTAACGTTTCCCCCCTACTTTCATGAGTTAACCAGTGAGCTTTTTAAAACCTTTTTTCTCCAGTGCTGAACTTTTGGAACAGATTAGAAAGGAACAGAGAACCTTTATGTGACTATGAGTCAGTTCACCCAGCACGCTAACAAAAGCCTAGTCAAAGATCAGTACCACTAAAAAGCCATATTCTATTCCTCTATGTCCATTCAAAGCTTGCACTGAAATCAGCAGGGCATGCCCATCTGAAGCTAAAGTTTAGCTTTATGTTATATATGGATAGATAATATTAGCTTTATTCTTGTTTTTAATCCTATCCAAGTTCTAATATTTCAGAAGGAATACTTTGAGTGGCTGTGCTGCTTAGCCCTCTGACTTAAGGGGGCGGTTAAAGCAATTTTTAAGTTGCCGTGCCTTCAAGGGAACTAAATTAAGTTCCAGGCAAGGATTGTGGTTGGAAAGTATATGGCTTATCTACTCAAGTCAGTATACTTTGTGCACCCAACTTTACATGCTATGGCTGCATTAACAGCACTAAACATATTCCTAAACATATAAATATTCCTATATTATAATGATGCTTCATGATAAATTAAAGGAAAAAGGAAAGCTTTTGACTTTCACATTCTCCAGGACCACCTGCTGCCGCCAATATACCTGTGAAATATCCACATTCAGGGCTGCCAGCGCTCTAGTACTAGTATATGTATTGCATATTCTGACTAGCAGTGGCTGTCCAGGATCACATGTATAAGGGGGTATGGGGTTGCTTGTGCGTAAAGCGCAAACTGCTCCGAGCTGAGTAGTTTGGACAAAACTTTCCCCCCAGGCTGGACAGTCAGTACACCGTGACTGTCTCAATCACTGGAAGAATCCGTCAGTGGGCGTTTCCTGAATTTCTTCCAACATAAGAGTTCTTTCACACCCAATCGTCGTCTCCCTTCTCTGCGCGAAAGCTGTCTGCGCAGAGTGGGCGTCCCCAGAGGAGGTCCTGTGCTCTCCCCGCTGGTTTCACCGGCAGAGTCCTAGAGCCTTCTCTCCGCAGCTCCCTCGGACTCCCCTTTCTCCCTGGTGTCACCTCTATCTCCTTCCCCAGCGGAAGCGTCCTCTCTCCCTCTGCTGGTTCCCTCTCCAGCATCATCATTTGGGAGCCTCAGCGCCACCCTTGGCTCCGATGGCAGTTCCCTGACAACATGCAACAGTGTTTCACATTGCCTGCTATCTGATGCTTTTAGCATAGCAGGGGGCAGGGGAGAAGATGTCTTCTTTCTCTCTCTCCCCCAACCTGAAATGCACCACCTCCTCAAGGTCTCAGTAAGACAATGATGATCCTGCTTCAAGCTAGGGGGAACCCTCAAAAGGAGCAGTCTTATGCAACCTGCCTTATGCAAACTGAGCACTACTGTACTTTACTTTGTGGTTTGCATGTGTCTGTCTTGGGAGACAGTGGAATGAGCCTCCTGGGGTGAAGTCAAACTGTTGCAGTAGCAGCACTGAAATGACCTGGGCAATGTGTATCGAGATCCTGAGCTGCCTTCTCAGCCTTACTGGTGTAGTCCAAAGGAAAGCAGAGCAATATGTTTTGCATCAGCTTGGCTGCAGGTGATGCTTGGAAGGAGGCATACGAGGCGCCATCCAACTGTTTTAGGGACTCCACTCTGGATTTGTGTAGGGTTTAATCCTTAGCCTTTTTTTCTCCCGAAGATATCTCACAAGGCAGCAGAGGTTTAGGATCGGAGTTTTCCTTCTCCTAGATGGGCTACCTTCCCAGGTTGATGAGCTCCACCTGCCCCTTCTACTACAAGGGCAGAAACCCCCTTCTTAACCGTTGTATCCACTATTGGTCTTGTCCACTCAATCTGCTGGAGTTTTTCTTCACATGCAGGGGAAGTCTCTAACTTACCTTCACCTGGTTTAGCTGGCTAGTTGAAGCCTTTTCCCGGGGTGTTGCTGTCACATGCTGATAGCTACTAGGAGCCACAGGGGAGAGCTGAGTGCAGGGTGGGGACCAAAGGTGGACAAACCAACCTAGATGAAGCATGAAATGTCCCCCACAAGAGGGACTTCCCCTCCCCTAACACCTCATACACCCCACTACTTTACTAATAGGGTAATAATGTCAATATTATGAAGAAGTATTTAAAACTGTTCAAGAAGCTAGTGAAGAACTTAATAAGATACTTATAAAGAGAAGCAGGACAACTTAAATGAAATTGACTACAAGCTTTGGTGTGGACATATGAAATTAAGGTCGTATTTGGAATGAAATAGTAACCTTCAGTCTCTGTGCCATTTTTCTTACTGCTGACTAAATATATTACTAATACTGCAATTTGATCTTTTTACACTTAATACACAACAGATATGTTTTAATTCACAACATGACATCTCTTCTCTGTGAATGTTAAAGGGTGTTGCTAACTACAGTGTTATTTGTTTTACTATTATGGGCCATATGCATTAGTATTATTTTTTTTGTAAAACTGCAGAAAGCATGGATGGATATATACCTAAAGCAACATGTTTACTCATATATATTGTTGTAAATGCTCACATTTGGCACTCTTGCTGACTATTAAAGATACAAGTACTACATTATGAGGCACACTTGCACTAATTCTGAAAAAGGAAGCATTCAAAAGCACTAAAATCTTCCTTACATATTTAATATAGCAGTAAAACAGCATGTGCTACCACAAGCAATCCTTAACACAGAAAGTAGCTTAACGAGCTAATGTGCCTAATCTGGAAAAATATGTGAGGAATTATGACATCACCAAACAAATAGGCAACCTACTATGGAAAATCAGGATATCTTGCTATGTTAGCCAAACTTGCTAAGAACAACTGTAAATTTTTATTGGCTTAAGCCTCAGTGTAGCTAATAATACATATTTTCCCAGAGAACCAAGCTGATCACAAGGCAACAAAACATAGTTTTCTCTAAGTATTATTTTATTATTATTTAATAAATTTGTATACTGCTCTATATCTGCAGATGTCAGGGTGGTTCACAGCATAAAAATACAAATTAAAAAACACAAAATAATAACAATAGCAAAATCAAAACAAACAAACAAAACCCTGCTCCCTCCCAATGTCACCAAGAATGTCAAATGATCTGAACATGTTCACATTGACTAACAGGTTTTGCCCTGTTCCCTATATCATATTTATTTAGCAGAATTAGGGCAACGTTCAGAGTTTTTTATCTATCTGTTAGCAAGACCAGCCAACACTATTTGCTCTATGCCACAGTACCTCTCTTGACTTTTAATAAGGCTAGTTCAAACATCATGACCTCTATGTGAAGGTTGCAGGAGGATTGTGGAGGTTTTTGCATGACTGCACTCCACTCAGGGAATGTGACATTTGTAAGTGTCTTGCACAACATGTGATGGCCTGATCTGCATATTCGTGGTGGCCATAAATCCTGAAGAGAGAATTCTCTATGCAGTTGAGGTGTCACATATGATAAAAGGGTTACAAATAGTACGCCCATCCATGATAGTCTTCGTCAAGGGCTATAATAAAGTGGCTTGAAGGTAAAGACTCTCCTCCCTGCAAGAGAGGGGAGTGGTTGTGGCCGGGAGCCGGACTCCGCCTTAAGCAGGGGGCGTTTGCCCCCTGCCTCCCACTCACCTGGCTGGCGCCCACGCCCTCGGCCAGGCACCCAACCAGGTGCCTTCAAGGGGGCATGTACAGCAGCCTAAATTGCTGCGGCGCCAGCCTCCAGCCCTCACTTTTTGTCGTCCAATACCTTTTCACTAGGGACACAGGTGGCGCTGTGGGTTAAAGCCTCAGCGCCTAGGACTTGCCGATCGAAAGGTCGGCGGTTCGAATCCCTGCGGCGGGGTGCGCTCCCGCTGCTCGGTCCCAGCGCCTGCCAACCTAGCAGTTTGAAAGCACCTCCGGGTGCAAGTAGATAAATAGGGACCGCTTACCAGCGGGAAGGTAAATGGCGTTTCCGTGTGCAGCTCTGGCTCGCCAGAGCAGCGATGTCACACTGGCCATGTGACCCGGAAGTGTCTCCGGACAGCGCTGGCCCCTGGCCTCTTAAGTGAGATGGGCGCACAACCCCAGAGTCTGTCAAGACTGGCCCGTTCGGGCAGGGGTACCTTTACCTTTACCTTACCTTTTCACTTGCTGTAATCAATAAAGTTGTGGCCTTTTCTTGCCCATTAACCTTATATCATGTGTCCTTGTGTTTCATTCCACTGTGCGGGGTTCGGGTCCTCGAACCACAATCATTATTTCACACAGATCATGGTGGCTGCCATTTTGAATGTTAACTTATGTGGAGAGAGAAAATGCTCAGTCTGTGAGAAACAAATGGAAGATACTGCATCTTTGAAAAAAGATATCTAGACCAGTAAGACTTGATTTATGTTTATGAATGTGTTTGGAGTTTTGCAATTTTCAATCTCAGTTCTGAATTTTATGGCATATTATTTTTATTGCTGAATACGTCTGTGACATACTGCTAAAGGGTTTTCATCTTTAACTTTGTTTAACTTTATTTGCAAAATAAAAGTTTCATTTAGCCTTGAGGGGGGAACATACCACAGAAGAATGGCAAGCATATCTTACTTTCAACAATGCCAATGAGTGGAAGCATAGTTTTACCTTGAGTTTTTCTAGATGATCCTGGAGTGAGTCAATCAGCAAATCCCCCACTGGCTGCCAAGAGCCCTTGAGAGCTTCAGCCTGACGTAGTTTCAGGTCCAGCTCATCCATTGCCTCCTGAAGCTCCTGCAGTTTTTCAAGAGCTTCATCTATCTTTTTTTGCCATTCAGTGGACTGTAGATTAAGTTTATCCCATTCTGTTTTGACCTCATCTGCTTGCCTTCGCAAGAGTCGAGTGACATTCTGGGCTCTTTCCTCCAGAGGCAGTTCTAAAAGTGAAGTACAAAGACAGTTAGATCTTGTATAGGCTAACTGTACACAAATGAAAAGAACATTTGAAAGTTGTTAGCTATGTTTCATATAAGCACAAATCTGAAAATACCTCTACTATTAATGCCCACTATGTAAACATTGCAAAAGCAGGGCACTGATTCAGCCCAGATCATGACTGCTGCTTTCAAGTAGTCATGTAATCCAGTTTTTCCTGTGCTACTGAAATGACATATGACTGAACTACTCAGAAACCGCAGTGAGACTGCAGCTGTAAAGTATGAACTGGTTCCAATTTTGAAAACTAGCAAGTTATTTTAGTTTTAAGGTCCCTCACCCTTTTGGAATAATAAGTTGTGTCTCAAGAGATAATAAATTCTAAAATTGATGTGTAATAAATTGTTCTAAATGCATGGTGAATTTGCACAAAATTGTTTTGCCTCTTGTTGAGCTGCATTCATAAATATGCAAATAGATTACTGAGTGCTTATGTCTTGCTCATCCTCCCCTTTCCCTATCTAAGCTTCCAAATATGTAGGAGATGCCCTGACACTGACAATAATAATTTATGGATCCTTTAGTCATTGCTTATCCCTCTATCAATATGTTATTACAGCTCTACATTCAATTACCTCGAGGCTCCTGGTAGAGCTTTTCCAGTCCCTCCAAAGGTTGTTCTGCTAGGAATAATCTCACTGTTTCAAGTGCACTCGAGATAACAGGTTCTTTAGTTTTCAATTCCCTCTTAAAGGCCTGTAAAATGAAACAATACAAATCTAAACTGGCATGCTAGTTGTTCATTTTGTCAACTTTTTGTACAATGTTTCCTGTATTAATTTCAGCCAAGTTTATGTGCAACAAAAAGGTCAATGACTGAAAGAAACAAGGAAAGGTGAAATAATTTCAGAATTCTTCTTCACAAAATAGACATATTTCCGTTTATGAAATAAAGGCAGGAGAGAAAATCCAGAACACTTCAGGGCTGTTTTATATTCCTCAGACCAGTGAACATATACTGTGCTGCAAATGGGAAGGCACACCGATTAAGCTGTTTGCTGTTACACTGAACCCCTTCTGTGACTAATACCAGACTTCGTAAAACTTTGAAATCTTGCTGGAAGGGACAAGGTTTTAGGTGGTATTACGTTGAACAGTGCTGGCACAGCTAATGCTGCCTGAGAGGCAAAAGATTTCCTAGAATGTAAAATGAAATCCACAGTGATCCATAGCCGTAACTTTGTTGTTGCTGACAACTTTGTCACAAAAAGTAGTTCAATAGTATGACCATGATAACACTTTGCTCTAAGTGGAAAAATTTAGTAGACTTGGGCTACTGTCTAAATAAGAATGCTAACTACTAACTGTTCTGCAGCATATATTGAACACTGATATAGATGTATAATTTACTCAGTAATAAAAGGTGAAGGAATTATTCTTCTGTACTGTTTTTAACACTTGATTGGGAGCCGCCCAGAGTGGCTGGGGAAACTCAGCCAGATGGGTGGGGTATAAATAAATTATTATTATTATTATTATTATTATTATTATTATTATTATTACTACTACTACTACTACTACTACTACTACTACCGTCATAGACTCTATTGCAGTGCATAGTGAAACTTAATGGTAGTAAGTCATTTTATGTTCAGTGGATCTTACTCGCAGATACGTGTGCACGAGATTAAGTATTATTGCAAAATCCTACACATATTTACTCAGAACAAAATGTCATTGTGCTCAGTGTAGATTACTCCTTGGTAAGCATGCATAGGATTGCAACCTTACTTTCTTAGAAGCAGGTTGCTCGAATATTTACCTGCTTCTTGTGCACTCCCTAAATTTTAGACAACTTCACAAGGTCATCGAAAAAACCTGGGAGAGGAGATCCCAGCAGACTTTAGGGATACCAAAATCATCACTCTTTTTTTTAAAAAAGGTCATAGAACAGACTGCCAAAATTGTCAAGGCATCTCTTTATTGGCTGCAGCCAGCAAAATTATTGCAAAGATCTTAGCAAACCGTCTCCTAACTATATCCGAGGAAACCCTTCCTGAATCCCAGAATGGTTTTTGACCTTCTGTGGGGACAGTGGATATGATTTTCACTGCTCAACAGCTTTAAGAAAAATGCAGAAAGCAAAACCAATCCCTGTATATGGCATTTATTGACCCGACTAAGGCCTTCAACACTAAATCGCACTGCCCTGTGGACTGTCTTCTGAAAATCAACTTTACTGTACACTTGCAAAACATGGACTACTTATAAATGCCATCTCCAACTCCTTGAAAGATTCCATCAGCAGTGTCTCTGAAAAAATTTATACATCACTTGGGAAGACAGACAAACTAATATCAGTGTACTGGAAGAAGCAAAGCTCACCAGTCTCAAAGCAATGATTCTTCAACATCACTTCATCGGACTGGTCATGTTATGCGGATGCCTGATTATTGTCTTCCAAAGCAACTACTCTATTACAAACTTAAAAATGGAAAGTGTAACGCTGGTGGTCAACAAAAGAAGTTCAAAAACTCTCTCAAGTCAAATCTAAAAAAAAAGTAGTACAGTCATACCTCGGGTTGAATATGCTTCATGTTCAGCGCGTTCGAGTTGTGCTCTGCGGCAACCCGGAAGTAACGGAGCCCGTTACTTCCAGGTTTCGTCGCTCGCGCATGCGCAGACGCTCAAAATGATGTCACCCGCATGCACAGAAGTGGCGAAAAGTGACGTGTGCATGCGCATACATGCCGTCGCTAGTTACGTTTGCTTCTGGATGTGAACGGGGCTCCGGAACGGATCCCATTCGCATCCCAAGGTACCACTGTATAAACACCGACCACTGGGAAACACTGGCCTGGTATACAAACTCAAGTGAGATAATCATTTTCAAAACTGTAAAGCATGGTGTTATGTCCCTTTCTCCATGCTTTTATTTGGGGTTCTAATGGAAATGGAGTATGCAAAGCCATTATACAGAAATTGCCTAAGAAGCTGAAGCTGTCAAAAATCTAGTGAGTCTACTTTCCCTCTGCTAAACTGTTCTTGCAGAGAACATATTTTCCTATTATTCATCCTACATGTAGTTGCAACTCTTAAACCCTTCATCCTTATACTTCATCCTAATACTTTTTGTCCCCAGTCTGGAAATGTAATGTCAGTTACAGCAAAAGAATGTTAAGTCAGTGTCACTAATTTGTCAGCATTATACTTGGACAGGTCATTCCTGCTGTATTGTTTTTCTATACTAGGATCTTTTTCCAAATTGTATATTAATTCAACTGTAGTAGCTACTATTGATGCCTTTAATTGCCAATGAATGACTTTAAAAAAAAAAAAGTTTACTAACAGAATTTATAATCATAGCTTCCTGACAATTTCATGCCAAAAGAAAGCTGACTATCATTGATAACAAAATTAGCCCAAATGTACGGCTAATTTACAACCAATGATTTCAGGCTAATTTTATTGAATTCCTGAAATTCTTCCACAGTTTGTGGCGACTGCAGAGGAAATCGAACACACATAATATATGACCTGCCAAAAGAACAAGTAAACTACTTTATTTAAGCCCTTCTATTTGTCATGAACACCTGGGCTATAATGGCATTCTGCCCACTATCTTAATAATGCATACATTGATTTGCTCATCTCAAACCGTCACTAGGATCTTGTAGGGCTCTCAAGGGTGACTTTAAATCTCTTCAACTAGAAAAGAAGACACCTCCAACTAGGAAAGAAGACACATTCAAATGAGTGATGAAGGTAACAAAAGAGGAAGCTATGCTTTAATGACAAAAGCATCCTTTCTGTTGGGGATGTATTCTTTTGATATTTTATTTTAGTGGAATTTGAGAAAGTAGTAGTAAAATGGATTTAAATTAACTTTTCTTTTAGTACCTCACTTAATTTTTTTATTTCCCCATCTGAACTATGTTTAGCATTGTCAAATGAAAAGAGAACATTGTTACTTAAGGACATCCCATAATAGACCCAAAGCTACAAATTTCACCAAGGAGAAAGAAAACAGTTCTAGGCTTTGGGAACTTGAGGGTCCAGGGCATTGCTGTTGTTTTTGGGTACTGATGAAGCTTCAGGGCTGCATTCTCTCTCTCTCTCTCTCCCTCTCTCTCTCTCCCTCACACACACACACAGATGTTACAAATGCCACATGTTTCTATTACTCTGCTAAGAAAACTGACACTGAGTTTGTTTACATGAGATGGTAACCAACCTATGGCTTACCAAAACTGCACAAACATGTAAGCTCCTCAAGAGGAACCCACAGCCAGAGAAGTCTTGTGGTTAAGCTGCCTTCCTACTAATCACAAGCTGTAGCAAAGAACTTACCCAAACCAGGTTTGGACAACACAGTAAGCCAAACCTTGGCTTAGATCAGGGCAGCGTGGTTGAAAAAAGGACTAAGGAGGAGCTTCACTCCACAGTTGTGCTATCTCAATACATCTAGTTTGGCTTGCTGTGATGTACAAACCAGACCATTGCAAAACTACTCTGGGAACTTCCCACTTTAAGAAGAGAAGTGCATGAAAGGTATTTTTTCAATAACTGCCATTTCATTATTTTTGCCGTGTATACAAACTGGCTAACCCTCAGTTTGTGGGCCTGTTCCAGTCCCCTCAGGCCAATTTTATGGGGTTCTGAGACTGCAAAGGGCGGTCTATTTAAGCACTAATAGATGTGTCAATAAGGGAAATTTATAGGGCAATACAAGGTCTCCTCAGTTCAGAATATATACTGGGGTGGGGAAACAGAAAAGTACAAATAAAAATCTATCAAAGGCAACCTTAAAGCATGTCTTACTTTCCACCCTTTCCCCCTAAGAGATTTTTGAAGAATAGACAGGATGACCTAAATTTGAGGATTATCTTTTGTTCTTTTTGTTCCACAGGGAACCAAAGTGCCAGTAACTAGACGGGTCTTATATTCTGCTATAAAAGTTCTGCTGCAAGGGGTGTGTATGTGGGGAGCTTTTACAAACAACTGAATGGTGGATAGCTTTGATAATCAAGAAGAAGTATTATTGTGACCCACAACATATGGATCCCTGTAGGTGTGACAGAAAACAGAAGCATGTTCAAGGCTTTTATAAAGTCAGACATAAGATTTGGTTTCTGACAGCATGCATTTCTACAGCATTTCTTACTCCCCAAGGCATTATGAACTTAACACTGATATCAAGACTGCAAGGGATCAATGTGGCATGGGGTTTGCAAAGTACTTAATTCAGAGATGTCCTAAAATAATCCCAGAGATTTAAATGGTGCGTCAGTGAGACCAATCTAAAGTAAGTAGATATGGCTCATGACTTTGAGCCTTAATGACTGCATGCCCTCAACTTTGAGACAGATTGAGACAGCTTTATAAACATTATCAATCATTATATAGTCATACTGTGACACTAAGGGACACTAGCTAAAAATGTCAAACATTTATAAAAGGAGAGGATGCACGGAAGAATTAGTTGTCCGCCACCTAGTAGTGAAAATGTTACCAGGAAAGTAATTTCTTTGGGGTAGCTGCTTTATTAGTTTCTATTTTATCTTCAGTTTCTTTGCTGAGAAAAATTAGAGTTCTGAAGGAGGATAGGATAAATCTGGATTTCTTTATTACATCCAGCCTTTCTAAAGGCAGGATCACACGTTACATTCATCACTTTCAAAAGTAGCCATGAGTATGCTGGGCTTGATTGTTGGGGATTCTGAAGGTCTCCCAGGAACAAACAAGAATATCAAGGGAATTCGCAGGAAACATAACAATGTAAGAAGAGCCTAGTGGCTCATCTGGTCCAGCATCGTGTTCCTACAGTTGTCAACCAGGCAGGACATGAATATGGCAAGCAGGACATGAATATAAGAGCACTCTCCCCTTCTGTGGTCTCCAGCAACTGGTATTCAGAAGGATCAGAGGCTCTTCCTATGGAGGCAGTGCATAGCCATCATGGCTAGTAGCCAATGATAGTATTCTCTCTCCTCCAGACCTATTTGAAAGGAAGCAGGAGCTACTGGCCACCTTTGCTGTATGCTTTTTCTATTTCTCTTTTAGAGGAAAACTCTCCCTACAGGTTGACAAAGATAGGAGCAAGTACAATTGGATATTAAAGGAAATATAAGACAAGCAGAGAAATATGTGCGCCCGCCCAGCTATCTGATGCTGACATAACATTGGTGATATCTGAACAGAATGTTAAACTATGGTTTATTGCTATGTGATCTAGCCTAGGCTCCTGCACTTTCCCCTTCTTCCTTCCTTCCATGTGGCCAGAAAGTAAAGTTTTTGCTCTTATTTATTGTAGCTCTTTGATCTATTCAACAAATTTATGGATTGTGGTTTAACACTAGCTATGACTAGTTTTTTTAATAGCCTATTTCCAAACATTTTTAATTATTCTTAACCTTCTATTAACCTTCTCCAAACAGACCCTACAATGCACTGCAAAAAAACTGATTTTGAATGTCCATACCCGATGGGTGTCATTCTGTTTTTGCACTGTGGGAAGATCTCCACCAATGGGAGCCTGTCGCTTTAACTCATCTTCTTTCAACTGCAGCCATGCCAAAAGTTCCTGAAGAGAAAGGTGTAGTCGTCTCCACTGGTCAGAACTGGCTTCTAGATGAGACCTGGAAAATATAAATTAGTGTATTTATAATTTTCAGGAACTGTTCAGACTTATGACTTAAGATCACACCATCTACCACTACTGGAGAGCATACCCATGCTGCCCAGGCCACAAATTAATACATTATGCTATTGCAAACATACTGGCCTATACAAATCACTCTACCAGGCTACCAGCAGATAAGGTAGCAGTAGAGACACTACCCATGCTGCTGAGAAGTCAGGTTTCTTCGTCCATCAATTGGCAGCTGCTATCCCACTAGGCTATATCAGAGGAGGAATAGAAGGAGTGTAGCACTACTCTATCAGCACTGTTGAGAGACCAGCAACTTTTGGCTCCTCCTCTCCTTCAACAGTTTCCTTCTTAGGAAAACATTAGAAGAATGGGCAATCAATAACTAGCATGTTAGCTTGCTACCTTCCACTCCATTTTTCTGTGTCATGTCTTTCAAGATTGTAAGCCTGATGGCAGTGTCTGTATTTTATTGATGTGTAAAACTCTCAGGAAGCCCATTTCAGCTAACGGGTGGGTTAAAATTCTAACAATAACAACAAGTGGAACATTTATTTGTATAAGACCCTGCACATATAGTACCCACTGCACAGTGACATTATCTGTAGAATCCATACATTACAAAATCCACTGATTTTGTAATGTATGGATTCCTATGACAAGAGATTAGTTCCAGTGCAGAAATGGAAAGAACAGGGTGTGACAGTGTGGTTTTGACCCCACACTACACAGTGAAATTGAGGATTTTAAGAAAATACTGCTTAGAGGATTACTGATTATAATGACAAAGAATTCCATATTGCTTTCCTGGATGTCAATAACAAAATTCCCTTTCATTTTAAATGGTAAGAATTGCATTCAATCTCTTGCCTAAAATTCACTATTATAAACTCTTATTCAAGCCCAAAACCTACATTCAGAAAAATAATAATACACCTGATGTTTCCATCCTTTGAACACTAAGAAGGTTATAAGTGTATCTTTTATTTGAGTTTGCTATTAAAAGTAAAAGGCTAAGCTTTGCAAGCAAAAAGTGCTGAAACAAAATATACTGTATACTAGTATAGTGATAAATTAGCACATCAAATATCTTTGAAACAATAGGAAAACTTTAAAAAGCATGTAACCCATTCAGGGCTGCCAGAATTACAAAATTCAGGTGTCATAATTTGTTTATTATTTATCTCAGATGGAGATGATCAGTATGATAACAGTTTAATTTTGTTGTTGTTGCAAATGACTTCTTCCACTTCTCAACTGCAGGACATGAATTATTCCCAAGCAAAATGAGACTGAGTGCTCCTATTATGAGGAATAAGGATCCAACTCTCTTTTTCTGCCTCCCACTTTCTTAAGAAATAAAGATTTAAGCTTTAGCTGTGTTTCCCACCTACATGTTGTGGCTATACTAAATCCCTCATTATAGTTACTGTTTCTCCAGTGCAAGAATGTTCTTTTATGTTTAATTCAAGAAGACAAAGCAACCATGATAAACCAGCGTTACTATTTTCAAATTCATTAATGTCACTGGTATCAAAATGGCAACAAGTGAACTATAGAAAAGCTCCTTTATTAAAGGCTAACATGCCGTGTTTCCTTTCTTGTACCTCTTTATTTTACTAAGTTCATGGGTTAAAAAAAGGACATGTGAAGAAATATTTCAAAGAGCTATATTCCTTTCCTTATGGCTTGCCTATAGGGAAGATCATTTTCTTCTTACTTCAGCCATCAATATTTTTCAGTTTCACATATTTATTTTTAATGACTAATGTTACGAAGATGGTTTCTGTCATTACACACGCACACAGACTCCTTCAGGGCTACAGCAGCACAAAGCTAATATTTCATATATAACTTTGAAAAGGCTTCTGCCTTTGGCCACCCCTAAATCTCACCTATATACAGAATACAAACGGGCAAAAAAAGAGTGTCTGAGAAGACTGCCTTGGAGGTGGAAAATTTGTTATAAAACACTTTAGATGAGATTTTTTCAGCCCTTTGAGCTTTGCTTTTCCAACAGTTCTTTTGTAACATTGCCCTTTATTATGTGTCCCCCTATCCAAGAAGGCAATTTGTGTCTTTCTCCTTTAAAATTTTACAAACTTGACTGCATCTCCCATCGGAGGAATGTTCATTGGGCTGGAGTACATGCACACCTGCTTGAGAGAAAATTCCACTGACACCCACGCTACATATTTACAGTAGGTGAGTTTAGGTGTCTCTCCCCCCCCCCCCCCGTAATTTATTGTTAACGAAGTGTTGCTTAGGCATGTAAGCTTTGAGCAGTGTCATCCTCATCTAAATGCTGGCCCTTACTATTTTCTCATTTAATCCTGATTTTACCATTGTGCAGAAAATCTGGTAAAATAAGAAAACATCATGGAAAAAGTAAATCTGGCTTAAACGAGGGTTAAAAAACCCCCATATGGGGTGGCAATTTGATGAGCATGATGTCATGTGGACACTGTGAAAGACTTGCATGCCTGGGCAGCATCTAGTCCACAGTAAAGTGCTATGCTGAAGCAGCAAGTGCCAAAGCTTTGCCCATGTCAGTCCTTCTGCAAAAAATACCCAATTACAAGTGAAGGCATTCAGAATTCTCTTCAGAAACCATTTCACATATAAATGCCAAAACAATTGCATTAGCCATGATTAAAATAAGACATGTATAAGGCATCAGGTGTGGAAGTGAAGCTGTCTGATTTCCCCCCCAGCAGCGGCTCACATTTTCCCAAAACCAAGTTACAACCCCCACAGCAGGTTGTCTCTTCCGTAGTAGGAGCTGCTGCAGATAAATGTTCAAAGGAAGTTCCAGTTACACATATGATGATGCTCTTTCTAAACATAATCAAGCTCTTTTGATTTCATATCTTATTTGGTTTGGGGGTATATGGCAAATATAGTATATGCATATTTAGAGTAAGCTCAACTGAACCCAGTGAGGGTTACTCCTGAGTTGATGAAGATAGGATTGGGCTGTTTTTCATTATATTTGCTTAAAACAGCGTGAGAAGCCATGCCTGTCAGTATAAAATAATAGCATACATTTCAGAGAAAGTGTGGTTGCTGGTTAAGCATGCTTAATCTCTATTTGTACATTCTTATTGAGATTATAAAAAACTCATCAACTTCCTTGCATCCTTCAATCCCTTACGTATAAAGAAAATTAATCATTCTTACACAGTAATTCAGTGCTTGAAATCGCTTAAATTACTGCCAACCAGCCATTTTAGCCCAATTTGAACAAAATAATGCTAAAAGAGGGGGGCAAGATAATTCTTTCCTCAGATTAATTCCCATATCTCCCCTCCACCCTTGCCTTTTGAGCCCTACCTAACATTTAGAGATTTTTTCCTAAGTTCACTCCATCTGAAGTTCATGTTATCCAGGCGTCTCTGCAACAAGGCTGCATCATCAGAACCTTCCAAGGATCTCAAGATTTTCTGTCCATTTTCATCCAGGCTGTGGAAGATATCAGTATGGGTTTCAATTTCTTTCTGAAGTTCCTATGAGGCAACACAGAACAAATACATAAAACACTGGCGAAGAAATATGCTAGCGATAAGTTAACAGAAGACATTAGCAATAAAGGTACATTTTGCAAACTTAAATTAAAATAACACTGATTCATTATCAATAGTGTTTTAGAATAACTGAAACATTCATATTCCCAATTTAAATTAATCACTTTGAATATATATATATTTAAATTGTTCTTTTACTTTATGTTATTCCTTCCTAATGAAAAATAAACTCTTCTATATACTATTTAGACTGAGTGGTGGTTTCCTCAATAATAATAATAATAATAATAATAATAATAATAATAATAATAATAATTTATTTATACCCCGCCCATCTGGCTGGGTTTCCCCATCCACTATTAAGCTAGGCATGGTAATATTATTTTATACTGGCATGGCACTGTATTAGTCAGAGAGAACTATGCATTTCAAAACACGCAAAAGCATTTACAGTTATCGTTGGGCTCTGACGTATGCCAGGGAGGCAACAATTGGTTATGTCATCATGCCGGTGAGAATAAAAACAGAGACACCAAAACCCCTCAGGATCCCAGCCAAATCTGACCTTTACATGGTATGTCTTCCTGTGTAACATTTTCAACTTGAACCAGAGGCTTCAGAGCAGGTCTTGCTGCACAGAAATCCAAGGAAAACTAAGCTACTGCAACAGCAGAGCTTTAAAATGCCAAGTTCAGTTACATTCCATTGACAGAATGCATTTCAGAGCACAGGCCTCAACAGTCAATAGTAATAAACAGTCACTTTGTACTATGTCAAAACATCAGTCAGGGCCATGGCTGTAGGAGGAACGGAGAATAGCCAGAAGGACCTAGAATGCACAACTGGCAGCTTATGTGGGACTGCCAACTTTTCTTATCACTTTGGAATCGCAAGCCAGAAACTTTTTAAATATTCATGTTTCCCTTCATTTTTAGCCAGGCAGCAACTGCCAAAGGAACATTCTTTGGAGAGCTAACTGCCTGGTACTCACATTCCGATCTGCCTACATGCTGAATGGAGTCTTTGTGTATTATCTATCCCACACTGTGATTTCTAAAAAATATTTTAGCTCCATGAACTTATAGATTTATTCTGGGGGTCAACGCTGCCTGCTCATTAGAATCATCTTATATACAAAAATAATAAAACCATTTCTTTCAAAGTTAGAGGGGAAGTGTTGGAGCTGTCAGCATGCTGGCTGTGAGCAGTCCTGGGTTAATAATTCGCTACTTTATACAAACAATACCTTATGTCCTTGAATTAAAAAATATACTGCACAGTGTTTCAGTAGTAGTGGTGGTGGTGGTATTCTTTGCTTAATTTCTTAGTTGCCTTTCTGAAAAATTGGCCACAACAGCTTACATAAATGTAAAATGCTGAGTTTAAAACCAATACTAAAAGCATGCACGCCATGAAAATTAATAAAATTAAAAACTGCAGAAGATATGGAAAGAGGAATAACTTGTGCTATTTTCAGTTAAATTCATTGCTGGGTAATAAGTGTATGAGGGTTCACTGGCAAATTCCTGTTTGGTATTCCTTTGCTAGTGGAATAAAGACTGAACTGTTAATTAAAATGTTATTTATTTATTTATTTATTTATTTATTTATTTATTTAATATTTTACTTGCAGACTACTGTGACAACCTCCAAAGTCAAAGGTTCTGTGTGCACTGTAGAAGTGAACTGCTACCATATAAACGACATATCTTCAAGGTTGATGCAAATATAGCTAAGCATGCCTATATGGTAGAGTTTTGGTTCAACTCTATAAACATTTGCACTAGCAAAGTAACATAAACAGATGTCCTCCCTTTAATTTTGATACTGTTCTTTGTGGTGACTCTTCTCCACATTTTGCTCTGCCTGCTTTCAAATTGGCTTATGTCCAGTTTGCTACAATTTTCCCTCAACCCCTTACTGCTTACACAACACAGTGTTGACTACAATTTTCCCTCAACCCCTTACTGCTTACACAACACAGTGTTGACTACAACACTGAGGACTCTTGAAGCAACTTCATGCATACACTGATTAAATTGCAGAGAACAAATATGTGTTCATGTAAATTGCTCTTATTGAGGGGGGTGGGAACCTGTGTCAAGCTGTACATGCATAGCATCCTGAACTCAGTCCAAAAATAAAATAATAATAATGGAAGAGTGCTGGATCATTAATGCACTTCAGAAACTAGTTGAGGTAATCTGGAATCCCAAAATCTGAGGGGAAATTTAGCTGAGATAATTTAATAACTCCTCCCTCAGCTGAAAGACCAACTGGATATTTAAAAAACCCCTCTCAGGTGTGACCTCAAAGTATAGAACAAAGAGCATCACAGTATTTCTTTTCATCCCTCAGTCAGTACAATGCTGCAGGCTTTATAAATGTCAATGAAATAATGAACATTTTTTCATGTGGTAACTCTTCACTTCTTTAAGTTGCATGTTTACCTGAGCACAAGTCCCATCAAAATGAGTGATTATTTTTGAGTAAGCATGTATAGTGGGTGACTAACTCAGAGGTAAGACTGTGCAGAGGCCTGGTTCATGTCACCTTTCCGCTCTCCTCTTTGAGGTGGAAGAAACATGGGAGCCAGGCCTTTGCACAGAGATTACACTTCATACAAGATTCTATCTGTGCTGTGGCCTTCCACAGATATATGTTCAAACATGCAAGCAAAGCACCACTTTGGGAATATATCAACTGGGGCTGAGTTTACAATAGGACATTCAAATCAAATGTCACCAGGCCTGAAAAAATCACCTTGTGGTAAGTGCATCACTTTGGATGCCACCTCACTGGCTTGTCAGCAACCACTCTAAGTCTAAACTGTACAACCTATTGGAGCAATATTTGAGGCTTTATAAAAGCAGCAACAACGACAGCGAGACAAAATACATTCACACCCTCAGTCACTTCAGACTAATCTCAAGATACAATTACACAAAATGCTGTTACTTCTTTGAAAAAGATTCTGCATCAAGATTAATGAGGCCCAGCAAAGCTTTCTTAGCTAGATGTTGTGGCAAGTGTGAAACTCTCCAGGGAAACCCAAACATAAAAAATGCATTAACAAATAACTTTTTCAGAACATGGTCACACATAAATCTGACCACATGAAAATCCATTAACACTAGCTACACTGAGGAAAAAGGAAAATCACCGTCATATAAAATTCATTCTCAGAATGTTTATGTACTACTTATAGTTGACCTGATAGCTATGGCCCTCCTTTGCTAATCAATCAGTGGCTGGACAAGACCTTTATTGTCTTTCTTAAAAAGAACAGGAAACTTCTAAGTCCATCCAAAACCAACCAACTCCAGTGCCACCTAGTGATTCAATCTTATAATGATACAATCCACATATTTTCCTCTTAATTAAAGGGTTGTTGTTTTATTACAAGGAAGAACAGTCAAGCTTTGTGGAGCTTTGTGGCAAGACATATGCTATGTCGTTTCCCCTAGAAAACGACATAGCATTCTCAATGCTAACCAGATGCCTATGGGAAGTCTGCACAAAGAGATATGATTACAATACCCTCTCAACTTGTGCTCCCTAGCAACTTGCATTCAAAGGCATATTATCTGTGAAACTGGAGGTGGTACACTAGCTTGCTTCACTAATAGACATCCTAAACAAAGTCCCCAGGTGTCACCTGTCACCTGTGTTTCATTCCGGAACACATAAGTCATGTAGTTCTGGAATTTTTCCCACCAGAGTGTCACTGATTTGCAGGATAGCTTATCAGAAATAAGAAAGTAATTGATGTCAAATCACATATTATAAGGACTATATGAAAAGTGACATATGGCAGCACACCTTAATTATTTTCTGACAATACCCATGAGGCTGATCAATCAATTTCATTTTTTTAATATTAAAGAGGACCAAAAGCACTTCTAATACTACATTTAGATATGAGATAAGCCCCCAAAATGTTATACTGATGGACTAGGAGAAGAAAAGAGCACTTTCACTGCAATAGGAAACACATAATGGTGACATACTTTATTTTGTTTTCCTGGGACTTCTTATGAGGCAATGTTGCATTCTATGGTATTTTTTTTAGTCATTGTTGGGAGGGATCTTTAATCTGCAACTCTTGATATATTTCTTATGACTCTAGGCAAACAGTAAGTTAAATTCACCCGTTTTTGTTGCATACCTTGTCCTAAAATACACTTTCTCCTGGCATGCATTTTTTGAGATTATATTATGTTGGTTAAGATTTATGTTATATGTTAACATTATATCATACAAATGTTGATATCTTTTACAGAGCAGAAGAGATAAGAGATAAGAGTATAATTAGAGATGCATGCTTAACATGGTTCAAATATGATGGATTGATCAATCAATCATCTAAATTATTTAATTAACTGAGTAGCCTTATGTATAAACATAAACAAAGGCATTAAGACTGAAAGGAAACAATGACACCAGTATTTATTATCAAGGGCTCTGCAGGTATTTTTCATTTAAAATGTATGAGTGAGTTACATCTGCTCTGGAATATTCATACTGACTATGTACCATCCAGAGAGGTTGGGTGTGCCTGTTTCTCATCAAGTTTTTAAGGAGACATAACTTTTCAGTTTGTCCCACTGAGCGTTTCTCGCAAATGTATATTTCCTATTGGGTCCTCTTTGGCTTTGTTAGCAAGTCTCTTCTCAAAGCTTCTTTGTCTGTACGGTATATCTATACACCAGCTTCTCTATGCACTGCAATTATCTGTTGAGTCATTCCAAAATAAATGAATGATCCTTAAATTTATTAATTTATTTTAATTTATGAAGAATGCATTCTTATGGTCCATGAGAGAGTGTCCCTAGGGGCCACAGGATTTTGCTGATATGCCTGGAATTAAATTGTAAGTGGAGCAGAAGACACTGAGCTCATCATTGAATGGCAGTGGCCACAATTCTCAAATAACAGATTTCAGGAAAATGCATAAAATGCCTACTAGCACTTCTCTGAAATTATACTCTCAAACACAATGCAAACTCAGTAAAAAACAAAACAAAAAGTTAATCTAGATATAGCTGTAACCCACATTGGCATGCAGGCTGTACAAAAATTCATTCTAGAGCTGCTTTATCTGATACTCTATTGTTCTTCATTTTAGCAAGCTATGTTTAGTGCAAGAGAATCTTTTGTTTTATGAGAAGAAAGATATATTGTAGGCCTTTCAAATCACTTGACTAAAAACATTTTTTCTTCTGCTCTGTAAAAGATATCAACATTTGTATGATATAATGTTAACATATAACATAAATCTTAACCAACATAATATAATCTCAAAAAACGCATGCCAGGAGAAAGTGTATTTTAGGACAATGTATGCAACAAAAAACGGGTGAATTTAACTTACTGTTTGCCTAGAGTCATAAGAAATATATCAAGAGCTGCAGATTAAAGATCCCCCCCAACAATGACTAAAAAAAATACCATAGAATGCAACATTGCCTCATAAGAAGTCCCAGGAAAACAAAATAAAGTATGTCACCATTATGTGTTTCCTATTGCAGTGAAAATGCTCTTTTCTTCTCCTAGTCCATCAGTATAACATTTTGGGGGGTTTATCTCAACAACATTTACACAGCAATTTCCATAATGATAACATCTTTTCAATGAAATGTTAAATGCAATTAAGGGGCAGATATTATGTGTTTAAAGCTTTGTTGTGAAATGGCTATACATCATCATGTCATCAAGCCTCTTTTCCAACCAGTCTATGGCATGACCTCAATTCCAGTTTGGTATGATTACATTGCAGAGTTTCATGTTAATGACTTGATGAGAAAAGATAGATAAAATTGTATCTCTCTCCTGCAGAGATAAGCCTATGAATATTGCTAAAACATTTCCAGGATCGAACACCATTTTAAAAAGATAACAGAAGATGAAACACATCTCCAGAAAAAGAAGCAAATGCTGACAGGTGAAAGCTAAAAGAAGAGCCTTTCAAAGATGATCCCTGAAATCTTAGAAGCTATTGTGATTTCAAATAAAATTGTTGAAGAACTAAATGATGTATGGATTAGACTCTAAAGAAAAGGAAAGGGCAACTCAAACATGGTGGGTAAAGAGATTTAAATAAAGGAAATGAAAAAGTCAGATGCGTCTGTACATTGCTCCAACCCTTCCATTTCTACTCTCCCTGCCATCTGTGTCCTTAGAATCACATTGTGATACGACCTTTCATTGCCTTTGGGAGACACTGCATTGATTTCTTTTTTAATCTAACCCAACTAATTTTTAATCCCATAACTTCAAAGATCAGGTCTCATTGCTGCCTGCTGTAATGGGAGAGTGTATGACTTGACTTTTCTTTGGTTCATTCTGATGGAACAAGGAATCAGTCTTACTTGTGTTGCATTGTGATATCAGCCCCTCTGTGACCCTTACTCTTGCTTGTGACTCTTCCTGACTCCATAAATTGAAAGGAGGCAAGTATTGATAAGTCATCCATGTGATACTCGGAAAAACTCCCAAACTAATAACTGTCAGTTCCCACAGAGAACGTATTTCCTCTAAACAGACACTGATGCCCAGACATAATTTATGCCATTTTAGAATTAGCAAGGCAAAGGTTATTTACTCCAAATGCAGAAACTTAACACTAGATTGCTCATGGACACAAGATGGCAATCATTAGGCACATCCGGCAGGAAAGTTACCAACTTTTAGTTCAAAAAGAATAATTTATTTTTCCATTTCACACCATTACTGCTGCTCCTATTTTACATGCACACCCAAGATGCAAAATTTAATTCACGATTGATGTTTTGAGTAGTTTAACTAGCACATAGTGGCTCCAACAATCTTTGACATAATCAACAGCACTCTCAAGGAACAACTGTAATGCTCCATTGGACATTGGACTAAGGAGGACTAAGTGAGATTTCTACTGCCTAATCATTCATTAGGGAGAACCTAGCTTTCACAGGCCTTGGGTTCTGATCACCTTTCTATTCACTCCATTGTGGAACTGCTCATGAGAACAGGGAAAAGTTACTACTTTATTTCTGTCTCTACCTTCCAAGTCAATAAGAAATGTGAACCTCACCCACTTTTGCTATTGCTAGGGTCTTAGTTTCTTAGATCAGGAGTGTAAATATCTTAGTCATGTACAGCTGTGATTTTATATATGATCATATGCTTCCCACATCTATCACTGTGAAATTATGTATACTTTCTTATAATAAGCATCATCTTTTTAATAAGTCTAGCGTGATTGTATGGAGCTTGGAAGGCTCCTGGGTAAAAGCCTTCAGTCACTGGGGAAAGAGGTTGGAACCAATTCCTTACTCTAGCTCCTTGACTTACTGTGCTCCTTTGCTGTGAACCTGACTTCCCTGTGTGTGACCTTGTACTTTAACTGGAATTTGCCTATTTAATTGAAACCCCTCCTCCACAAAAAGCCCCTGACTTTGGAGCATGACCTGACCTCACTCTCTGGATCACCTTGCAAGTGGACTGGGACTCCTGGCATCCTTGTCCCCTGAAGTAGGACAAGTGACCTAGACTTTGCTGGGGTCACCAAAACACAAACACCTGTGTTTCTCTCTAAGGGTTTAGCAGCCTGAATGGTTGGGGAAGTAAACTATGTTGGGTTCAATTTAAATACATACTAAGCAGATAATCCTTAATAAAAGAGTTATGACTAAGTTACAGCGATCAAGTCACTCATTTTATTACTGGAAGGAGCAAGGTAATAAATTCACATGTACTCTCAGTTTTCTAATTCCTTATTTTAACATTTGCCAAAGATGAAACAGTAGCAACACAGAAGCAGCATAATTCACAGTAGGAACATTTGCTTCTTCTTGGCTGCTCAGGTAAGGTCTTGATGCCTATTTTCAATGCCTTGCAAAGTCCTACTGGATAATTTGGAGAGCAGCTACCTCTATTAGTTCCACTCACATCCCACTGCTTCCAATTAGTTCTGATTTTCTCTTACAGCAAGCAGCCAGAAGGGCTGAACTACAAAACTGCTGGAGAGAATATTTTAGTGGGGATGAGGGAAGAGCTGCTTCCCTCCTGCTTCTGTTGTAAACAATGAAATCTCCTGATTCTTCCTACTGTTTCATTGCCTTTTACTGGAACAGCTATTATAACTGAAAACACAAAGGCTCATAGGTAATACAGACAACACTGAACAAATAAGTGAATAAACATTTATGATGTTTATTGATTTGCTTATGTATAGCAGAAATCAGAGGAGCATCTGAAAAGAAAATGCTTCTCCCAGTGATCTGTACTAAATAATACCCAACATGTTCTGAACATTATTTATTTATCTTAAAAAAAAATCCATACCACTCCCGAATCATGTTTCTAGGAGTTCACAGTGTATACTGACAACAAACAATTGTTTCAAAAAGTATAGAACCATGAGATACGTAAAATGCACAATTATTTTCTTTTTGTGTCTTTGGCAGAATTTTGATGAAACAAACAATCTCTCTCTTTACTACAGTGCAGTAAAAACTTAGCAGTTTTATGGTGCTAGCACATTTGCAAGGCTAAGCAGAGTCCAGTATGGTTTCAAATTGGATAGGGAACTCCCTTTTTGTTCATACTAGCTTTAGAACCAATAGCTATGTGCATCAGAACAACACCAGACATTAATGGAGCCCAAACTGGAAAACAAAACTTTATGATTGATCTATGTGCTGATAATTTAATGATTCTGACACTTGACCTACTGAACATAGAAGCAGCAATACTGCGAGAGCTTAACAACTTTCAACATTCTCAGGCCTGCAAGTTAACTTCTGAGACTTTATGCTTTAATATACCATCCAAGATCCACTGTCCCCTATTTCACAACACTTCACAACAATTTGATGTGGCTGGATGGAGGGAGGGGGGAGTCTATACAAGTTATATGACTTTTATAACAGAAATAAATCACTATATAGTCTTCCTTGTAAGGAAACTTACGACCCCCTTGGGTACTCCCCTACCAAATCCACACTAATAGACTTTGGACCAACAACCCCCCTTTAAGTCTATTTCGGCAAGCAATAGAGAATTAACCCTAAAACTCATATATAGGTGGTACCTACACCTTGGAAACTGGCCGTAAGCCATCCTGGTGACCCATCATTTTGCTGGAGGGGCTGCCGTACACAGTACATTTCTCTACATGTAGTGGGAATGTACAAAAACCTAGACTTTCTAGAATTTGATACTCTAAGAAATCAATAAAATAATGAAACAATTGGAAGTCAAACCAGAATTAGCTTTATTAAATGTATTTCAAGACAACCACCTGGATTTACATAATGAAGAATTAATAAGTTATTTATTACAAGCAGCGAGGCACAACAGAATCAGACACTGGAAAGATCTTTCTGGAACAACAAAAGACAACTGGGACCAAACAGCCCTCCTCAAGAGATTAACAAATAAACTATGTCTGACAAATGAAGAGATCAAGAAAGAAGGCTTTACCTCAGTGTGGTTTAATGTCACAACATATGCCAGTATTTTTTTTTTAATGAGCTACACTTCATTCAGCCATTCACTTATGAAATAACTATTATAGATGTTATTCTGATTTCATTATCCTATTTTGCTCATTACCTTTAATATTTAAATAATAGTTCCACACATCCTTTTTTTGAAGTATGCATTGTTTAAAGCGAGTGTTATAACATGTTAATTTTAAAGCCATAAATTATCTAGGCCCCAAATATCTGAAATATTGCCTCCTTCTCTACAGACCCTCTTGGGTATTAATATCAGTGGAGGGGGGGGAGAGCTCTTGGTAGTTCCATTTTAAGTATGCCCCTTTCAATGTGATCCAGGAGACAATACAATTGTAACTGCATAAGCAGCAATAAAACAAAAAGACCTGGAGCTTGAACCAGGGGACTCTGTATGCCAAACTCCCAAAAATCATATATCAAGTGAGCTTGATCAAGTGGTCTCCTAAATGGCAGACTGGAATCAAGTACTGTACAAATCTTGCAGTGTTGGGTTAAACCAATTACCTGCATGCATGCTAATTGTGAATAAAATAAACGAATTTAGAACTTGAGACTCACATTTAAAGTCTCTGTGCAGTCTTTTGCTAAATGGTCAATTTTCACATTTTCTAAGATAGTAGTAAGAATAGCCAGCCTCACATGGCCGGGATGAGCATGCTACAATTAGAATGTTAAAATATTAGAAAGCATATATAAAGATAAGACACTATTTATGATTGCAGCACTAGGGGGCCTTGCTGAATTCCATCATGTACTACTACACTATAAACTGAAATAGAGGTTATATCTTGAAAGCTGCAGCAGATAGCAGCTCATTTAATAGTAAAAACCATTCCCTTTGACTCGAAGTCCACATTCAAGAAAGCACAAAGTAAGCCCATACCAGCTGCCATCTCATTAAGCAGGGAGCTGCTCTGGGTTGATTTCAATGCCTCTGAAATAATTTGCACTTTTATTAGATTGGAACAGCTACACACTGGGTCCTGGGAAACAACTCTATATTTTATTGGAGAATCTTCAGGAATAGGCAGCTGTAGGAAATTCTGATATTCTAAGAACCAGGTGAACAACTTCAATTACAATCTAAACTGAATACTTGACTCTAATCTTTTGCTTATAATGTGCTTCAGGCAAAATTATTCTGCTCAGTGGTTTGGTTTGCCAACCCACTAGAAAAAAAAATGTATGTGACTTCCTGCATCAATCCCTTAGATGCACAAACACAAAAAGTACCATAAACGATTACTTTACAATTAGCTTCACTATTTTAAAAGAACTTTTAAAAACCTTGAATGACTGATAGCCAGTTAATGCAAGCAATATATATATATATACAGTATATATATACAGTATATACACATATATACAGATACAGATACATATACAGGTATGTTTATTCCTTAATAGTTTTGTAGGCTGTACTGTTCTGAAACAGACAGCCTGAAATCTGACTTCTGTGTACACCCAGTCAAGAAGTATCCAAATCTATTGAATTTATATTCAATGGAGTAGGAAAAGGATACACACAAGAGTTTATTAAAATATACATTTCAAATAAGGGCAAAGCTTGAAAAAACGCTGAAGCAAAGCTTGAAAAAATGCTCAATTACTTGCTAGGTATTGGGGCTTGCTTATAGCAATGAGAATTAGGAATAGGATGGGGACAGATACACCCCTGCTTTAAGCCATTTATACACTGTCTTCTGTTGTATATCATTTACTACAAAACTTGATAACTAAGCCCTTTGGGGATGAAACGTCTGATTACCGGAGCGACGTCCGAGTACTGAAGAACTGATACATCACAAGTGGACTCTTTATTTACTGTGTTTGCAATTATTGGGAAACTGTGTACGTGCAGCTACTCACACAGAGTCAATTAAGGTTTGTCAGACAGCCAAAAGGCAATCTGAAGGAGTAAGTCTGCCTGGTGATAACAGAGGCATGGAGACAGCTCCCTGATTGGTCAAGCTCTCTCAAGGGAGTGATAATTAATGGCCTACTAACTGGAATGTGTTAGTTCAGAGGTTCAGAGTTCTGTGTTCAGTGTAGGAGTTGTGAGTTGTGTATGAAAGAGCTAACTAAAGATCTGTGTTCTGTTCCTGTAAATAGTCTACTGTATATAATAAACACCTAACTACCTAACTACAAGTTCCTGGTTCCTGCTTCATCTATCCTGTCTGCAGCCAAGTCGCCAATTGCTTCTGTGAATTCTGCGTTTACTCTGCCAGGTCTGGTTAAGGTCCTGCAACTACTCAGAAAGTTGCGAAACACCAATAGGTTGTGCCAATAATTTATTGTGTTCGCAATTATTTAAGATAAATCCTATTTTGGAAAGAAACTACTTTTGCCATATATGGGCATTTATTGTTTGTTTACAGATAGTCACCTTGGTGATATTATCTTGTGTCTATTGCAGTAGCCCTTGTATCACCACCCTGTTTATTGTTTCATAATAAAACCTAAGCAGACCAGTATACAACCATTTTCCAGCCAGTAAAACCTTACAGATGCTATATAACATTTAATAAATTCTCTGCTCAGTTAAATTATTTGGACTAACATTATAAACAAGATATTCCATACAATAGGAAATAATTTGAGGCTGACTTCATTCCAGGTCTCTAAACATTTGAAGTTGCCTATGAACTACTGAGATAGTGAGTATCTAAAAGACGCAGCTTGAGGTACTTTGAGTTTAGCTGTGCAATATAATTGCAAAGTTAATAAAAAAGGAATCATCACAGCAGGGGCTAAATCAGGCAAACACAACTGCTGAGTTTGTTCTTGAATATTATTAACTCAAAAGCCTGTCTTGTCTGTGTTGTGGCATATTTGAGAGAGAAAAGCAACTTCAGGCATAGCAGCTTAATTTTTAAGAAGACTGGTTAGTGCACTGGTACATGATGAGGATTCCTTTGAAACAACCTCAAAGAAGCATTTAACATTGTGCAAAACAATCAGTTTAATTACAAACAATCTCAAGTCATGCATGCCTCAGATAATGCACGTTAAAATAAGTCAGAAAAAGGGGTTTTGCCCTTGTTTTATGCAGAAAATAAAGTTATTTCTGAGTTCTTGCTTGAAAAATAAAAAAGGTTCTGTGATATCCTCCTATGTGGCAACAGAATCTCAAATTTCATATTCCTCAATTTGAGTTATTTAAAAATAGTCAAATGTCAATCCTGTGGTATTTATTCATCTATTTATAAAATTTCTAGCTCCCTCTCCATCAAAACTGATAGCATGGCAGAATACTACATACATTGCACATTACATTTATACATAAGCAATAACGAAACAAATCTATAAGAGACAGCTAAAAATAGCAAAGCAAGATAAAACCGACACTTTAAAAAGTTGACAAACAGGTTTCCCAGAATCATAGAAATGTTGACACCTGGCAAACATGTAAGGGAATGGCATTTCAGAAGTGGAGGTCACAAGCTTCTCCTACCAGTGGGATGCAAAGAAGAACACCAGGGGTGCCGACTTATAAAAAATATTGGGGGGGCCCATACCGGGGTCCTGCCCCGGGAAGTTTTCTAAATTTTAGATGAAAATTAGTGAGTTTTAAAGTTTTTAAAAAGTATTTTAGAGTCATATGATCAACATTAGAACCCCGAAAACTCGACTCTCTATAATTCCACACTCCGGGAAACTCGACAAGCCTGAAACACTTTTTGGCTTTGAAAAAAGAAACAAAACACGCACGGTATTTTCGTAAAAAGCTAATTTAATTTACAGTAACAATTATGCTTATAGACTATTACAGAGCAGTGAATATATAGCTCTGAAAAGACTGAAATGATATTTAAATAAATCCTAAACTATCATTAAAAGAATAAAACATAAAATATTGCTGTCGCACGGTAATAGCACTTTGATTAATAAGTGAAATAGCTAATTTAAGCTTACTTTGAATAAGGCTGAGGGTTCATTAAATAAAAATAATATCTCAAAGTTAATGCTTTCATACAGTTAATAAAGTTAATACAGTATGCCTAATACTGTATGTAAATACTGTAATACTGTATGTAAATAACAGGCTTTAATTGGGTCTTACACCCTAAAAATATTTAAGTACAGTGGTGCCCCGCTAGACGAATGCCTCGCAAGACGAAAAACCCGCAAGACGAAAGGGTTTTTCGGTTTTTGCGACGCTTCGCTAGACGATTTTCCCTATGGGCTTGCATTGCAAGACGAAAGCCCATAGGGAAATCTCGGGGACCTTTTTTTAAATGCTGGCGGTGGGGAGCAAAGCCTTCCCCCCCCTCCGGACTTCAGAAGAGGTCCAGGAAGGCCGGCGGGGGCGAAAGGCTTTGCTCCCCACCGCCAGCATTTTAAAAGCGGTCCGGGATAGCAGGGAAGCGCTTCCCGCTATCCCGGACGGCTTTTGAAGGCAGGCAGGGGGGGCAAAGACTTTTGCCCCCCCTGCCTGCCTAACCGGGGGCTTTTAAATCGCCCCGGGACTGTCCGGGGCGATTTAAAAGCCCCCGGACGGCTTTTGAAGCCTCCCCCCCGCCCGGCTTCGGGGCATCATCCCGATGCCGGGCGGTGGGGCAGGAACGCCTCCCCCCCCCCGCCCGGCTTCGGGGCATCGTCCCGATGCCGGGCGGTGGGGCAGGAACGCCTCCCCCAGCCGCCCGGCATCGGAACGATGTCCCGAAGCCGGGCGGCCGGGCGGGAAAGCCTCCCCCCCCCCGCCCGGCTTCGGGGCATCATCCCGATGCCGGGCGGTGGGGCAGGAACGCCTCCCCCAGCCGCCCGGCTTCGGGGCATCGTCCCGATGCCGGGCGGTGGGGCAGGCAAGCCTCCCCCAGCCGCCCGGCATCGGAACGATGTCCCGAAGCCGGGCGGCCGGGCGGGAAAGCCTCCCCCCCCCGCCCGGCTTCGGGGCATCGTCCCGATGCCGGGCGGTGGGGCAGGAACGCCTCCCCCAGCCGCCCGGCATCGGAACGATGTCCCGAAGCCGGGCGGCCGGGCGGGAAAGCCTCCCCCCCCCCGCCCGGCTTCGGGGCATCGTCCCGATGCCGGGCGGTGGGGCAGGAACGCCTCCCCCAGCCGCCCGGCTTCGGGGCATCGTCCCGATGCCGGGCGGTGGGGCAGGAACGCCTCCCCCCCCGCCCGGCTTCGGGGCATCGTCCCAATGCCGGGCGGTGGGGCAGGAACGCCTCCCCCAGCCGCCCGGCTTCGGGGCATCGTCCCGATGCCGGGCGGTGGGGCAGGAAAGCCTCCCCCAGCCGCCCGGCATCGGAACGATGTCCCGAAGCCGGGCGGCCGGGCGGGAAAGCCTCCCCCCCCCGCCCGGCTTCGGGGCATCGTCCCGATGCCGGGCGGTGGGGCAGGAAAGCCTCCCCCAGCCGCCCGGCATCGGGGCATCGTCCCGATGCCGGGCGGTGGGGCAGGAAAGCCTCCCCCAGCCGCCCGGCATCGGAACGATGTCCCGAAGCCGGCGGCCGGGCGGGAAAGCCTTTGTCCCCCCTGCCTGCCTTCCCAGGGGCTTTTAAATCGCCCCGGACAGCGGAGAAGTCCTCCGCTGTCCCGGGCGATTTTAAAATGCCGCCCGCCAGAAGAGGTCGGGGGAAGGCTTTTTCCATAGGAACGCATTAATTGATTTTCAATGCATTCCTATGGAAAACCGTGCATCGCAAGACGAAAAACTCGCAAGACGAAGAGACTTGCGGAACGAATTAATTTCGTCTTGCGAGGCACCACTGTATTTGAAAATAACTAATACAGTACTATTGTAATATAGAAATACAGTACTAAACTAGTACTAATATTTCGAAACTGAAAATTTAACATTCTGTATGTATTTAATTCTCTATTTTATAAAGATTTTTAATATCTGACAGTGAGTTTGGAGTAGCCCAATGCAAAAATCCTGAGGATCCATGTGGATCCATGCTTTGTAACCACGTTTTTGCACCACTGTGACCCTAGGCAACAGTGGGTGCGTGATTTTTTTGGTGCAAGATGTAGCCATGGACATGCTATGTGATCTGATGGTGAATTTGGGGTGACCCAATGCAAAAATCCTGAGGATCCATGTGGATCCGTGCTTTGTAACCACGTTTTTGCACCACTGTGACCCTAGGCAACAGTGGGTGCGTGATTTTTTTGGTGCAGGCAGTATCCATGGACATGCTATGTTAGCTGATGGTGAATTTGGGGTGACCCAGTGCAAAGATCCTGTGGATCCATGCTTTGTAACCACGTTTTTGCACCATTGCAGCCCCAGGCAACAGTGGGTGTGTGATTTTTTTGGTACAGACTGTAGCCATGGACATGTAATGTGATCTGATGGTGAATTTGGGGTGACCCGATGCAAAAATCCTGAGGATCCATGTGGATCCGTGCTTTGTCACCACGTTTTAAATTGGGAGGGAAGGAAAAACACAGAAGGGACAAGAAGCACAAGAGGGGTGTGCGGAGAAGCAGCTGGCTAAGAATGCAGGCGAGGAGTTTAACGGCGTGGGGGGGAGGAAAGGAAGGCAAAAGTCCCCCCCCCCAAAGCCAGCCCTCTCTCTCTCTCTCTCTCTCTCCCACCTGGAGCCTGCACGCAGTGTGACTAGGAAAGAATTAGAAGGAAGGACTCGATCCTTTCCTTAACCCTCTGCTTGCCAGGAGGGCAGGGGATTCCCTGCTCTTTGTTGAGTTTGAGCAAACGCAGCAACAGAAGCGGGTGGGCAGTAAGACCCTGAGGCAGAATGCAGGAAAGCCCCTGCGCTCCGGCGAGTCAGCTCCAGGGACCACACATTCGCTCAATAACACGCACAGAGCGAAATTTATGGTAATAATTTCCTTAAATTATTGGGGGGGGCGGAGCCCCCCCAAACGAATTTTTGAGGGGGCTTGGGCCCCCTCAGGCCCCATGGAGTCGGCGCCTATGAAGAACACCCTCTGCAGATCTCAAGGCATAGGAAGGCTCATATAGAAAGAGGCATCCCTTCCAGTATTTGGGCTGCAAGCCTTTTAGGACTTTAAACCTAAACCTTGGTACCTTAAATTGGACTCAGAAGTGAAAACACAGCCAATGTAATTATTACAGAATGGATGTGATATGATTCCATCTGGGTGAACAAGACAAAATTATGGCAGCCTCATTCTGCACTTATTAAAGTATTTGAGTCATCTTCAAGATCAGTCCCATGTAGAAGAAGAGTTTGGATTTGATATCCCGCTTTATCACTACCTGAAGGAGTCTCAAAGCGGCTAACATTCTCCTTTCCCTTCCTCCCCCACAACAAACACTCTGTGAGGTGAGTGCGGCTGAGAGACTTCCCAGAAGTGTGACTGGCCCAAGGTCACCCAGCAGCTGCATGTGGAGGAGCGGAGACGCGAACCCGGTTTCCCAGATTACGAGACTACTGCTCTTAACCACTACACCACACTGGCTCTCAATCCACTGCAACAGTCCAGTCAGGAGTTACAAGAGCATAGACCACTGTGGCCAAGCTATGTCTGTCCATGAATTATAGTATTTTCTTTTGTGAGTAAACCTGCATTAATATTCATTGATATCAGATTGAAAACAATTGCATGTAAGAAGCAATGTAATGCAAGAATCTTACAGATGACGGCATTTCTAAAACCTCTTTCACATATTTCTATTGTGAAGTGAAATCCTATATGTCTGGAGTGTGCGCGCATGAAAATACACTATCTGCTGCTGGAATCACTTAGAAAGGATAATAAAACTGGTAACAATAATGATTGTCTGAGAAAGTCTACGCAATTACCCCATCCTCACATGATTGCTACACCCACTCACATACCAGAGCCATATGGTACCAGGCCACAGCTCTCATTCCATTGCACATGCACACAGAAACGGGCATATTTCCTTATTTTGATCTATCTGCTGTCAAAAGTAGGCTGGATTCACCCTTGCCTGAATCTGAGATCAAAGCTTGCAGTAAGGAAGAGGCAGATCTGGCCCATAGCAGGACAGGAACGAGATCTGCGTCTTCCAGATATGTAGGTGAAATTATCATGTAGGGAAAAGGCTTGGGGAAAGGCAAGAATGAGGAATCTAATCAAGGCTGCTAAGTCAGGTGAGAAAGAAACATTTGCAAGTTAGGAAAGGAAGAACAAGCAAAATAAAGCAAGAAAAAGCAGTGATTAGTAGCTCTTTGCAGAGAGGCCATAGTTTCAAAGGAGGACATTGAGAACAGCAAAAATGCAACAGCATTCTCTGTGTTGATCTTATGAAGGACCAGTGACCATGCACCTTGTACTTAAGTTGCCAATCCAGTGACCTTTTGTTGACTGCCTCAAATTATTTGATTCTGATGTTACAGATAGTTATTTCATTCTAAAGAGGGAACATGGATCTGAGCCAGATGCTCCATCTAGGTTCTTGCTTGAGATAATTCAGTTCAATGCTTTTTAACACATTGCTTACACTTCTTAAAAAATGTGTACATGTATAACCCACATCTGAACTAGGCTGAGAACACTCTCAATCCAGAATCATTGATACTCATCCTCAATATGCCACTTTCAATCTAAATTGATTCTACACTGTGCCATCCACAATGGCGGGTGTGGTTCCTCCCCACACATGCCTCATGTGAAGAGTTGTTGTTGTTAATTGAATTTATATACCATTCTATACCCGGAGGTCTCAGGGCAGTTTACACATGTGAATGAAGAAGTAAGTGGTGGTTGTGCTATTGGTATACACCCACCCACAATGTTGCTGGGCAGTTGAGAATACACCACCACTGTGGGGTAATGTAGAATCAAACAGTAATAAGCTTTTATTTATTTAATGAAACTAAAATTTCTGGAATAATTCTGATTAAGCACTTTTCTGGGGCAAAAATATGCAATAGATCTAGATAGTATGTGGATTATGTAGAAAAACTCAGTCTCCATTAATTCTAGAATAAAATGTCATAGCATCATAAATTGTTTTCCTAAATAGTTCTTGTTAGGTATATTATGCTAGCAGTATTTAAATGTATATAAAATATAATGCTTTGATATTTTTGTTGTGAGAGGATCTTAACACAGACACATGTGCTATCACTATACTGGTAAATCATGAACTTAGCAGGGACCTGAAAAATTCTGTCATATTAGTGGTACACTTTTGTCCTGCCATGAGACTTGACGTTCCCCAGCTGCAAACCACTGTACCACTGTCAAATCACATGCAAATACGCAAGTCTTGAACTGACAATTTATCTGAGCAGGTTAGAATGAATGCTTGCTTGTTTCATACTTGGTCTTGTGTAACTGGGCAGCTATAATAGATGAACTATTCATCTAAATTATATTACTATGCTGTGTTTTTTCTTCTTATATATAAGAAGTAAACAAAAATACATTAGTTGATCTAAGGAAGCAGTTTCATAAGGCTTAACTGACAATCTTAAAGGGGGGAGGGAAGCAACATGCTGAAGGCAAAAACTGAATCAGAAAAAGTAGAATCTATGAACCACTGAGGCAATAAAATAACCAATATTTATACCTCCAATCAAAATTACATTTCACATGTCATTCATTACAAACAAGCTCAGAGTGAAACAATCCTGATGCTATGAGAAATACAAGCCAATCAAATAATAATTTGTAACTGTTTAAGGCTATTTTTAAATATTCTCTCTCTTTCTCATTCTGCAATTACAAACCACAAAACTGAAATTACCGAGAGTTATGTAAGATTAGTAGCTAATAGACTGTCTTTCTTTCAAAATATGTATTGGTCTCAATTCAAACATTAACTGACAAATCAAAACTGCTTTGAGATAGATAGATATATGTCAGCCCTTTTTAAAAATAGAAAATAAAACATAAAATACAAACAAGTCTACCTAATTTTTCAGCTTGGGCCACCTCATGCTCAGGATCTTGTGCATCTGCACAAAGGCCAGATGGCCAGGCTACCAGTTCACCATTTAAAAAGCATTTCATCATAAGGAATCTGCTTTCTTGTAAATACTTCCTGGCTCTAGTATTAAGCAATAAACTTGTGGGGTGTTTAATAAGAATAAGGAGGCTGGTTCAGATGTATCACAGAGCCAAAATGTATTCAGTACCACCAAAAGCCCGTATCAGTACAGGCACCAGTCTAATCATGCACCACCATCAACTGTGCTACAGCTGAATTGCTGACAAGCTAATACACAACTGGACTGGCACACCAGGAAAGATTCAAACATTGTTATCAAAATGTAGATTGCCAACACTGGGTAGGGCAAAAATGTGTGAGTATGTTTGATCTGGTCCCAACTTCCCCTCAACAAAAAACTGGAAATGGGTTCCTAATTAAGAAATGAAATGAGATGACATACTTGCACTAGCAGTTTCCCAGAGTAATCTTGCAAAAGCCGCTTGATGAAAACCCAGTCTTAGGCCACAATGCTAAATTCAGGTACTCGGAAGTGTCTTGAATCTTCTTGTTGCAAGCACACCCTTCCTTCAGACCAATAGATCATCACTTAAATGCTCAGGCTATGCTAGATGTGGCAGTTTGGGTGTCACACAGTTATTTCCAAGCAAATGTGTTTAGGATTGTGACCTCAATTTTTATGTCTAAATCGTATGACAATCTGTACATTTTGAAATGTTCAGAAAAACAAAACATGTTTTGAAAAAGACTGCAACTGTGTTTTCATTGCTGGGGTGCAATTTCAGAACAATTATGATTTTCTAGCTTTTATCCCAAATAATTTTAGAAAACAAATTTGTTATAGATGTTTTTAACAGCTTCCCTTAATCTTGTTGCAAGCAGAATTCTTTTCAGGAATGGCTGTAGCAACAGTTGCATAATGCTGGCAAGCGGCATTTCTAGCTTCAGAAATAGCTCCAAAATGATCATGCTCATAGCTAAGGAAATGTCTCTGCGGCAGATGTCACAGAATTATCTGTTCTGATGGAATATGCATGCTACAAACATCAATAACAGAGGGTCAGTTCATATAAGATTTCTTTTTTTCCGTAGGCAACATAACAGCCTGGATCAAGATATAACCACAGTTTCCCATGGTGATAGCACATTGTACTGACCCTTAGACTTAGTTGCTCCATTTCACCCTTTCATACATGAGAAAGTTTTAAACTTCTGTTTGTGGTTTGGAACACATAGCTATGCCCAAATATGGAAAAATGTAAGCTACAAGTCATCTCTGGGATACAACATTATGCGCCACCATCTGATATATGTTGGCAGAGCAAAGAGATGCTTCATGTAGAGTCTGTTTTACAGAGCATTTAAAGTTCCTTGTCACCACATCTTTTTCAGCCCTTTCACTTCATGTGTTTTATTAATATAACAGTACATATCATCTTAATATGTCAAAATTAAGATTAAAAGACATGAGAAGTTGATTATAAAAACATAAAGATCCAAATTGATCTCATTATGTTTGACTTCCCTCCAAAGGCCAAGCAACATTAATTCAGAAAGTCAATAAAACATAGAAGCTTTCATTATTACTTGACTGCTAAAAATGCTAAAATGTGCATAAGAATTAATGAGACAAAATTCTCAATACGTTCTTTGTCAATGTACAAATTCAGACAAAGGCAGAAAATTTCAGTACGTTGAACACAAAGTTGGAGAAACACATTCTATCATTTTCTAACACACAGGACTACATATTTCAGTGTTACAGTAGAACTGTATAATTTCAGCAAAGCTCTTCCTTTGTCCCAGGGAGAGCATATATGGGGCCCTCCAAAGTGTTGTTGGACTACACTACAACAAAGAATCTGGAGGAGGAGGCAAGGGCAGTGTGTGAAGAAAGAGCTGTGAGTGGAGGGGCCCTTTCCCCATCCTTTGCACCGCCTGGGAAACTAAAAAAACCCTGTTGTACCTGGAACTGGGACTGGAGAGTACAGCTGAATGGAACACAGCTGTGGGCAGCCTGAGGAAGTACCATCCAACTTGGGCTCATCCATTAAAATCAAGTCTAGAGTGAGAGACGAGGGTCATGTCTGCTGTTTCCAGGAACTCTTCTGATTGCAAGACTTTTGGGGCTGAGCTAAGAGTTTGTTGGACCCTGGGGTGGGAACCCGGAAGGTGAGAGGGAGGGTGTGTCAGAAGGAAAATGAATTGATAGTGATTTCTATATATCAGTAACTTTGTATTAATGCAACATTTTGATATGTCACTGTATTTTTGTAATATTTTGTTGAAGTTATCTCTTGTACACTGCTTAGAGATAGTTTCGATATATTAAAAGGTATAGAAATTAAATAATAAATCAATCAACTCCCATTATTCCTGGCTGATGGGAATGCTAGTCTAACAACAATTCAAGGGCAGTGGGCACCACATTGACTACCCCAAAGTAAAAACTACAAAATTTACAGGAACAATACAAACTACAGTACAATCCTATACATTCAGAAGTGCCATTGAATGGGGCTTACTCCAAGGAAAGTATATGACTGCTATCTAGTGTGTTTTCTATTCTTTTTCCAGACATGCATGAATCAAAGTTTCTAAAGCTATTCTTCCTCTCAAACTTCAGGCTCCTCAACTATAATATTACAAAGGGAAATGCATATCTATTCAACTTTCTCTTCTGGCCACTCCAAACATACAATTCAAAAACAGCTTGTGCTTAGGTAACAACAGTTCTTTGAAAAGCACCAGGCTGTGGCACAATGCCAATTTACAATATGCCCTGTAACTTACTAGTGTGAAGCCAATTATTATTTTTCTTCAAGAACCTTCACTCACTGGAGAATATGTTGCCTATTAATTCTGAACCATCTTCCACTGTGTATCAGAAGAGTATGTATATTTCAAGGCAACAATGGTTTGAAAGAATAACCAGTGTTGCTCTCTGGTACATTTTCATCTGTATTACATTAAAAATAGCCTTGCTGCGACTGAACCCATCTGAACAGAAATCATACATTCGCACTTCATAGTCCCAACATGCCAGTGGTACTGCTTTGCTAAATAATTCCTCCTGTTGAAGCAGTGCCCTAAAAACCTCTGACCTATGTATTGCATGCCTTTAAGAAAAATAGATACTGAAATTGAAACCTGAAAATGAAAGCATGCAGTTTTTGCACAGTATTGTTGCTACATAATTTTTCCACACAAGGCATTTCATGTATTTCTCTTATTGAAAGAAACTGACTTTTTCTCCTTGTAAATACTGTTTTGCTCAATTACTTTTATAGAAACAGTGTATGAAGAGCTTAGTTCTGCTTCCATAACTTCAAGACACTTTCCCACTAAATGCTACTTAGCATCTAGTTCAATATTCTCAGCAGTTTAGTTTCAACTCAAGATCATAACAACTCCATCAACCTATCTAGAATGAATTCAGTCAATATTGGTTTTGAATATTTTAGACGTTTCATCTGAACTTTCTACAGTGACTAAAGCATCAATAGCAACAAACGAAATGACATTTCAATAGAGAGTAAGGTAAACAAAAACCAACATTTTGCAAGCATTTCAGCACTGAAGTGCCTGCATCCATATAAAGAGTGCTAATGTTACATATTTTAAGCTATTTAGAGGTCTTATGGGTATAAAAATATGTATTTAAAAAAAAGATTCTGAATAGCTCATTATTGAACTATCTGAATATTCCCTGCTTTAATATTACATCCATTTTAAATAGGATTAGCAAGTGTTTCAATATGAATAACACCATATCACTAATTAATCCCAGTTATCACTAAGCATTAGTGGGTTTTTGATGGGTGGCAATAAGGGTTATGTTCTACTTGGGCTGCCAAGACATTGATTTATTTGGTACTCATTGCACTATAAATCATATAAGTAATCATTCACTATTAATGTCCCTGCACTATGTAATTCCACTTTAATCCAGTACTGATTAATATCTGAATAGCAAGGAAACATAATATTTTATTACAAATATGTGGAGCCTTTTTGTCAGAAGAATGGAGGAAAGGCAAACAGGGCAGCAATCCTGCACTGGAATATATTATTAGGTGAAGTTTGCTATCAATTGAATTATATCAGGTATATGAATTTAAATTTCTCAGATATGATGCAATAACCCCACTCCAGCAAATAAAGGAAAGTATAAAGGACACAGAATGTTACTTAGCCAAAGGTCTGGTTATAGAGAAACATGTTTGACTGGTGCCTAAAGATATTTAATGAAGGTGCCAGTTGAACCTCCCTGGGGAGAGAATTTAACAAACAGGCAGCCATCACAGAAAAGGCCCATTATTGTGTTGCCATCCTCTGGACCTCTTGTGGAGGAGGCACAAGAAGAAGGGCCTCAGAGGATGATCACAGGGTCAGGGTTGTTTCATATGGGGAGAGGAGATCCTTGAGGTATTGTGGTTCTGAGTCATTTAAGGCTTTATAGCTCAAAGCCCAGAAACTAATTTGCAGCCAGTGTAGTTGGGCCAGGATTGGTGTAATATCTGAATCCAGGGAGGGTTTCTTGAGGAGTGGTTTTATCACTGCCTCCTTCAAGCAGACAGGAAGCACATACCCACACCCCTTGTAGGGAGGCATTAATCACCTCCCTGGCCCAGCCAGCCGTCCCTGCTAGTTTTTATCAGCCAATAGGGGAAAGAGTTCAGAGTGCAAATGGTTGCCCTGACAGATACAAGCACCTTGTCCACATCCTCAAGCCTTACTAACTGAAACTCCTCCAACATAATAGGGCTCTGGACACCTCTTGAGATTCATCTGCTGTAGCAGCAGAGTCAAGAACCTGGTAGATGCAAGTAATATCCTGCTGAGGAGAAAAGATGCTGAAAGCCTAAATCTCAACAGGAACTGATCTGACCATAAGAGACTAATGTCAGTATCACCCTTTTCCTGCCCAGTTGAGAAAACAAGGTCCAGAATGTCACCTGCCACATGTGTTGGGCCAGTTGACATGTTGGGACAGATCCATGGTTGTCATGGCAGGCATGAAGTCCTGAGCCACCACAGAGCAAGTCGTCTCGGCATGGATGTTGAAGTCCCCCAAAACCAGCAGTCTAGGAGTCCTCAACACTACTTCTGAGATTAGCTCAGGCAGCGAGATTTGTCCTGATTGCCCAGTGCCAGGAACACACATTCAATATCCACCGCCTCCCTGGACAGAGAACTGGGAGACAAAGAGATGGAATCTCTATAGACGACAGCAACTCCCCCTCCCCAACCCTCAAGTCTGCCTTGATGCTGCACCAAGTACCCAGGTGGGCCTAGCTAGGTGAGACCAACTCCACCCTGCTCACCCACAAGGTCTCAGCGATAAAGACCATATTGGCCTCCTCATCTATAATCCATGGGTGAGAGAGGTCTTACTCAGAGCCAACCAAGGGCTGGCTGATAGGACAACTGCAATTCCCTATGTTGGAGGAGGGGCTGGCAAATGGCACAGTCAATAACTGCCTGTGCTGTGTTTCCCCTTACCCACACCTCCCCCCACTCTGAACCACTGTGACTGCCCCCACATGGTTGCACTCATCCCTGGAACATTCTACGTCCCTTAATTTAGAAACAACAAAAACCTCAAATTAAAAAGCTACTACTACTACTACTCCACACGGGTGGCGCTGTGGGTAAAAGCCTCAGCGCCTAGGGCTTGCCGATCGAAAGGTTGGCGGTTCGAATCCCCGCGGCGGGGTGCGCTCCCGTTGCTCGGTCCTAGCGCCTGCCAACCTAGCAGTTCGAAAGCAACCTCGGGTGCAAGTAGATAAATAGGGACCGCTTTCTAGCGGGAAGGTAAACGGCGTTTCCGTGTGCAGCTCTGGCTCGCCAGAGCAGCAATGTCACGCTGGCCACGTGACCCGGAAGTGTCTTCGGACAGCGCTGGCCCCTGGCCTCTTGAGTGAGATGGGCGCACAACCCCAGAGTCTGGCAAGACTGGCCCGTACGGGCAGGGGTACCTTTACCTTTACTTACTACTACTTTTATTATTTGTACCCGCCCATCTGACTGGCTTGCCCCAGCCTCCCTGGGCAGCTTCCAACACACACACACACACACACACACAAGAGATGAAGGTAGTATCAAAATCCAGAGAGGTGTAATAAATTAGGTATATTTAGCTTTGTAGTGATGGGTTTTTGAGTTCTCCTAACACAGCAGTTTCTCTTAATCGCATATTTAACACAGGCATTGGCTTTGTGGAATTCTGCACCCAGCCTCAGCTAGCTTTTAATTAATTTCAGAGTACACCAGTGTCTTTAGTGGATTGGTTTCAGGGTATTAGAGTGTTTTGTTTTCTTTAAAAATAATAAAGTATTTAATCAATATTGTGATTTTGGATTCACACATAAAATGGGGAAAAATCTACATGACAAATTAGCAAAGGAATTTAGCTCAGCCTAGGCAGTTTAGCTTACTCCATAGAGAACTGCTAACTAACAAATCCTCTTCTTTAAAAATCCACTCTAACAAGCAAGGAACAAACAGAACAATCCCCTAAAGTGAATTACTTTGGGACACTGCAAAATCTGTGTGGATTTTGCATTCCAGCTTAATATTTGTCCCCCCCCCATATATATCACTTGATGACTATTTATCCATGAAAGAAAAAAGTTTATTGCAACTGATCTCCTCAATATGGTATTATAGCTTCTGGGTTAAAGTCCTTTGTTTGGTTGATGTTTCTTCATGGGATTTAATTGTTAGGATACCTGGAAATCTCTCTTGAGTGTTTTAATGGAGATACCCATCAGAGCTTGGAGAAGGCAACCTCAAAGCTAAGGGCAGATGTGTATAGAAGATGGAGTTTGCAATTTTGAAGAGACTGAGAAACAGAGCTGTGAATTGAATAAGGACAGAAAAAAGGATTAAGGACTCTGAGAGTCTGATGTGAGCTAGCAGGGCTGTCTTCCTATGCACTCTCACCCAAAGAAAACCAAACTCAAGTGGAACATTTCGCTGCTCAGGGAAGTGGAAAGTGCGCAACATCATATTTTATTCTCAAAGTAAGATAATTTTCACAAAAATCCTAGAAATGTCTCACATTGAAATATCATAACTGTCACCGTTCCCACCTAAAGCAGAGTACTGAACTAGACCTTAGGGAAAAGACAAACATATTTTAACATGATATAAACTTCTGGAAGTCTTAACCTTTTACTTCCAGTGCATATGTAAAACCACTCAAAATATAGTAATGAGAAATCACTTCTGCATGGGAATTTAAGAGCAGTATTGTTTCTGCCCACACAGTTGCCTTATGGATAATCAAAATAATGGACCAGTAGAACTGCTTTTATAACTTCCCAGACTGGAGTTAAATCTCAAGTCACCTGGGAAATTTACTGAAGTATAAATTATAGATTTACACAGCCACATGTAGTTCTATTTGAGGCAAAACCCCGAGACTGTGTAGAGATATGGATGCACAGCAGTGGGTATCATAGTCACTAGATGACAGCACTTCATTCTACTAATTTCATTGTGTTTCCTGTGCACAAAACCAAGCAGAAGAATCTTCTTATTTTGCATTTTCGCAACATTTTGCATTGGGAGTTTAAATATAAAGCAAAACATCCTCATCGAGATACACTGAACAGTAAGGTATTTTAATTGAACTAAGAATCTGGGCATGCAATTGACATCTCTATGGTAACTTGTAAAATGATTTCTCACCTTTCCATCATAGGCTACATCTTCAATTAAAAACACATCATTGAGATTATAATCACCCAGTATAACATCAGTAGCAGATAGTGTCATCAAGTTAAATTTGCAATGCATGTCTTTCTAAATTGCACTTCAGGTACTACTTTCGGTTGTCTGTTCTGTGTAGACTAATTAGCCAGATTTTCCTCTCCATTTAATTAACAAAGATGCTGACATGTGACTGGCTTTAATTCTAGCAAACTGATTTTCATACGTATCTTCCCATAACACAAATAAAGATTTCACTTTCAAAGGATTTGACTTGCACTTTCATTTCAGTGCTAGATTTTGAAGTTTGCATCTCATCTGTTTTCTGCGATACCACTGCAATAATATTGCCTTCAAGTTACCGCAATCATTCATTCTGGTAACAGCAATAATTGAGAAACAGAAGATACTACCAGAGGCATTCTTTTCTATTATTTATTTAAATTTCTCTATAATTTAATGAGAAATATTTCAAAAGCAACATTTTTATCTTTTTATGTGACATTAATTTACAAATCAGCAGAAACAAACCATAATTAATAACGAAATATTTTATATATGTTAGCAAAATCCACATATAAAAACTACATTTACTTTTTTGTCAGGATTACCTTTACTTCAATTGTTTTTCATTGACAGTGAAAGTGGCATTCAAATGAAATTGCAGGTGTGTGTGGGAAACCATTAAAAAATAAATAAATGTTTTTAAAATAAAAAGCTGGTTAAATAAAACAAATAAGTACACACAAACCCGAGCACACAGGCACAATGCAAGTATGTGAAATTTTAACTCATGACTTCAGATGTCCTCATTAGAGTTTTCTATGACTGTACACAATTTTTACTACATCCCCCCATCCCCGCAGAAACTAAGTCTCTCTCTCTCTCTCTCTCTCTCTCTCTCTCTCTCTGTGTGTGTGTGTGTGAGAGAGAGAGAGAGAGAGAGCGCGAGCCTTTCAGGGGCCATGGGAACTTGCTTGGGGAGGTGAATCTGGCCCTCAGGCTAGAAGCTAGCCACACCAGTGTCAGATATTCATTTCAACTGATTACATGGAAAAGAGAAATGCACTGAGAATAAAAATTTTAAGCTTAGAATTTACAAGTGGAATATACTTTCCAATAGCTGTGCATGTGGATGTAAGAGGAAAACAAGTTAATAGTGAGATTTTGTGGTGGTCAGAAGCAGGCCCAGGCAGCATGGGCAGCTGGGTACACTTGCTCCAGGCCTTGGAGGGCTAAGCTTGCTGGCGAACCCCAGCAGGAGCCAGCTATGTTTTTTGTTTCAGTTCCTAACTTTATTCTAACAAGACTCCCGCCATGGGCCTCACACAAGCTCTGCATGGGCCTGGTAAGAAGAAACAAAATACAACAGGTCCATTTAAAATGATATAGCACCCCCAGAAGTGAAAGGTAGTGAAAGTGAAAGCATGTGGAATGAAAGGCAGAAAGTTCATGGTACTGAAGAACAATACCAATATGTACCTGAAGGCATAAATAAATTAGCCACTGAGAACAAAGTACTCTCTATCCTTAGAAAGCTAAAGGTAAGAGGTAAAGGTAAAAGACCCTAGACGGTTAAGTCCAGTCAAAGGCGACTAGGTCAACAGAGGAACCAGAAGGTGTGGTGTCATTAGAAATAATTAAAAGATTCAGGAGCCTACAGAATGGGATAAATTTGTAGAAGTAATGGAGGAAAAGAAAGATGGAAGTGATATACAAAAGAACCGAACTGAGGAAAAAAACCCCAAACATTTCCTCTGTATTTCATTTTTGTGCAGCTGCTGAATAATCAATTCTAATAATTTATCTAATGTTATAGGCTACAATCCTGCAGCCACTTAATGGACAAGAAGTTCCAATGAATTTAATTATCCTTCCAAGTAACATACACAGGATTGGGCTGTGACCCACTGAAAGCCTTTCTCTCATCCGGAGGAGTACGATAGAAGGGCCTCTTGTTTCTTTACATTTAATAAAATACCATTAAAGTAGGTTAAATATAACATGGTCTTCTATCTAAGCTCCCAAATTGAAGTGGCTTTTACATTAGCAGGCCTAAGGTAATGACTGTTAAGCATTAGCTAAGGTGTATACATCCTGTCATTCAGCAGAGCATGCATCTTATAGCTGTACTTACAGAGAATACTGTTTTCTTACCCATAGTCCATAAAAAGCCTCAAAAGTGAAACTCTGCATAAAAACAGCCTCCTAAAATAGCCTTATAATATCTACTGAAGTGCTGCTCTGATTTCAAGGCTGCAACCCAGCAAATTCTGGATATAAATGGGCTCCTGTTTTATGCATGAAGATGCTATTCTGAGAATAAACCTTTCCTTAACATAAGGAAACCCCTTCAGCAGTACAATAGTCGCAAAGCATAGCAACAATTTCTGGAGCTATAATGACTCCTTAGCACTCATGGGAGTGTAAAAAGCATGGGGACATTTTCAAAACTTTTCATCAAATGCATATCCCTCTACCCAAATGTACCTGGAGGAACTGACTGCATTAACACATTTCAGGGAAGATACCAGAAACTTTTACCCTTTTAAATTTTTAAAAATTGCTCAGATTGTAAATTTAGGTGGACTAGGAAACTAGGAAACGTTTTATAAGGTACTTATCACATGTTCACCAATTTCAGCTGACTTCTATTCCTTTGAGAAAATTACAAATAGCGTGGTGATTCAAAATGCTGTGTCCCGAGGGACAAAAAGCACCCTATGTTTCTAAGGAAATGGAGAAAAAAAAATCAACCTATTGTTCTCCTGATCAAAATGTCCAAGGAGATCATGAGATTCAGAATGAAATCAAGGAACCAATAGATTCAAATTACACGAAAGGAGATTCAAGGAAGAACTTTCATTGGACCACAGAATGGTAGAATTGGAAGGGACCCCAAAGGTCATCTAGTCCTTGCAATGAAGGAATCTCAACTAAAGCATCCATGAAAGGTGGCCACTCAACCTCTGCTTCAAAACCTCCAATGAAGGAGAGCCCACCACCTTCCGAGGGAGTCCATTCCACTATCAAGCAGCTCTTACCGTCTTAGTAATCCAGCATCATTTTCTAACTGCTCGCAAACTGACCATTTAATTATCTATACACCTTCCCTGGTACTGATGTCAGACTGAGCAGTCAGTAGTTACCTGGGTCTTCTTTTTCCCATGTTTGAAGATGAGGACAACATTTGTCCACCATCAGCCCGGGGGCGGAGGCAAAATGGGACCCAGCAAAATGGGACCCATGACTTTCAGAGGCAGTATGCCTCCCTGTAATAGTTGCTGGAAATCACAGGATACAAAAGTGCTCTTGTGCTTATGGGTTTCCCTACAAGCATCTGGGGGTGTGGGTGGCACTGTGGGTTAAACCACTGAGCCTAGGGCTTGCCGATCAGAAGGTCGGCGGTTTGAATCCCTGTGACGGGGCGAGCTCCCGTTGTTTGGTCCCTGTTCCTGCCAACCTAGCAGCTCGAAAGCACATCAAAGTGCAAGTAGATAAACAGGTACCGCTCTGGCAGGAAGGTAAACGGCGTTTCCGTGCGCCGCTCTGGTTCGCCAGAAGCGGCTTAGTCATCCTGGCCACATGACCCCGAAGCTGTACGCCGGCTCCCTCGGCCAATAAAGCGAGATGAGCGCCGCAACCCCAGAGTCGGCCACAACTGGACCTAATGGTCAGGGGTCCCTTTACCATTTTTTACAAGCATCTGGCTGGCCACTGTGAGAACAGGATTGTTGGACCAGATGGGCCGTTAGAATAGTCCATCAAACTGTTCCTGTGTTATTTTTTTTTGGGGGGGGGAGATTACTAGATTTAGACGGGGGATGCGATTACTAGATATTTCCCTGAAATTTGTCTTCTGTATATTATTACTATTAAACCGAAACCCAGAAGTTTTCGCTTTGGGGTAAAGCACCTACTTCAGACAATGATAGTTGTCGAATGCAAGCTTACTTGTTAAGTTTTAGAGAGCTATCAACAGCTAATTAAATTGATCTACAGGTTTAATATATAATGTTTACACTGATAAAATAACAGGATAAATCTATGCCAATTTCAGAATTACATCTAATATCACAGATCTGGAAGGCAATGTCACATATAATTATTGCCACAAGCCCACAAGGGTAATTAACACAGCGGAGATTTCACATCACCACAAGTACTAAAGCAGAAAATAAAGTTCATTACTTCCATTCCTTTAATATGGGTATGTATCAGTTCAGGCCTCATAGGGAGTCCATGATGTATTTAAATTAGACAATCAAACATAAAATGTAATTACACAACTCCTCTGATTAACGGTTAGTTATTGTGTGTGTGTGTGTGTGTGTGCGCACCTACATATATATATAGGAAAACTCCAGAAAGCATGGCAAAGATGTGAGTCACTTCAACTTTCATGTTATTGTCAGCTCTGACAAATTATGCTTCCGTACAGATGCTATTTAACACTGCATTTATAATGCAAAGACAATATAATTACATCGTTATGCCAACAAAATGTGCAATAATATCATACGCCCTCATCCCCATTGTACACTGTGAATGAACATTTGATATATTGGTGGTCACACCGTTTTCACACCGTTAGAAAACACACATCTATAGCCTGTAAATATCTATATTTATACCCACCAAAGAGTGTCTGCCTCAAGCATATGTCTAAGGGCATTAACATTCAGTGACAGAAGGCCAGCTTTGGTTATATTTAGTGACAGAAGGCCAGCTTTGGTTATATATCTGTGTCTCAATATTACTAAATTTGTTTTGATGGTTGCATTCAATGGTGGCTCTGTGCTAGCAGGAGTACCGGTACTTCTGCTTGTGCAAGGCAGGGTACCTCATTTTTGCTGATCCCTCTTATTCAACACATCCCCCTATGGCTCCCAAAAACTTTCCCTTGGGGTTGAGGGACCCTATGGAATGGTATGGAATATGGTATAGAAGGCAGGATGGGGGGGGGGATTAGTGAAAATGAAGTGCCTTTCCTTATGCTGGAGAAAATATTTCTGTTAGCAAAAAGTGAGCACTGGATACAACCATGAGTACATGTGGCTCTACATCAGGGAACAGAATTACACTGTTAATTCAACCCTATTCCTAGAGTAACATAAATTTTGGTATGTAAATGGCTTGCAGAACTGCATTTGCACCTCCATTATAATTTCTAAAGGGGAAATTTTAGATGTAGGTACAGTCCCCTCATGAGAAAGATGTTTGAGTTCCCTCTAGGGTTATAGTAGATGAATACATGTAGGGGAACAAGGCAATGCCTTGTCAGATCACACATTGGCACCATAACAAAGCTAGCAACCAAATAACTATAAAAGGTAGGGTTTTTTTTTATTAAATAAAGCCATAAAAATTAATTCAGCAACAAATTAACTCATGTGGTCTTTACACAGTAGAGTTCTTATGTTTAGAGTTAATTATGCATTCCCAACTGGCATCTAATAACACTGTAAAAATATTTTACACTATAGTGCTGTGCTCTGTATACACATCTTGGCTTGGCAAATCAGACACACATAGGCACATTATGATCAAAACCATGGACATTATGATGCATAATCATAACACAATGGAAATATAAGCTTGCTTGCAGTGCCACTTAAAATGTGGCAACTGAATATTTTATTAAAAGCTGGGTCTGAAAGAAACCCTGATATGAAGATGCCTTTGTTATTTGTTTGCTTCTAGCGGGGGAAACAAATGTGTGCCCTAATTATCTATAACTAGTGAAAATTAAGACATTGTTTCAGTTTCATCTCATCGGCATGTACTAGACATAAGTCCTAATTTTCTCCAGTGACATAGAAAACTAAACTAGTTCAGCTAGGCAAACCAGAAACATCTAGACAGATTTTACATTACTGTAATAAGCACAAAAGATGTACAGCATGCTCATCTACGCCAAAGGTCTGTCAAGAATCTGTTTCAGTTATATGTGTGACATAGAAGCATCTGTTAGCAAATGTTATTTGCCTTCTCTCCCCTGCAAACAGTACTTGAATTCTCAATATTCTGTTTATTTAAACATCAAACACTCCCTTAAAGAAGATTTAAATAAAAAGCATGTTCATTGTTCTCTTTGTTATTAATAAAACACACATTTATTGCCATTAACACAGAGAAACACAATTTAAAAGTGAGCACATCCCTTTTCCGTAAGCTGAAAGGGCTCATTCCTCATAGTATAAAAGAATTCTATAATTCAAATCACTTGACTTACCTGCCACTGCTTCATGAGCTCCCGAACCCCTTGGGTATCCTCTAGTATTCTCTCTTTGTGTGTGGCATTTTGCAGAACATTGGCAGTGGTTTCTGCTTCTGTAAGCCAGGCGAGGAACTTTTCCAGATCCAGGTAGAATTGTTGTAGCAGCCTTAGGGCTGCTTCTAATGCGGCCTCTCGCTCACTAACTCTGTGAAAGCACAAATATAGTCAAATGCAGCGTAGTGATAGGAATCAGGACAGGGATAGTTTGTAGAGAGAGGGAAGCAGAAAGAGAGTGTGAGCAATTTTCAATAAATCCGTAAATAACTCCACAATAAAATGAGGGGGGATAAAAATGTTTGTGTTGTCTGCTTTTCTATGTCTACCAGTTAATGTTCATTTCTACCTATAGTAGACAGAGCAAGGTAAGGGAGGAGGGAGGGAAGAGGCTGACAAGACAAGTGGAATTGCTTCTATGGATATGAACATTGGTTGTACTTCATCTTTATTTTATTAAATTTATAAAAAGAGCTCCTTAATCAAAACTCTCCCCTTAAAATCTTCTCTATAAGATGATTGTCAGGTGCCACATAAAATATTTCTTGACCACTAATCAGGAACTATAATTTACCATAAATACTGGTATATCTAAGTTGCAAGGCTAGAGGTCCCATATATCACTTTGAATATATATTGTTTCTATCTGTCCTTGCAATCCTTGCTATCCCGGCTATTGGTTTTCAATAAGGATAATCTCAACCTAAAGTAACACTGGTTCCAACTGAAAAGTTAAGCACCTTCTAAAAATCCTTCAAGTTGATACTCATGGTATTTTAAAATGCATAATTTGGGCCCTATTAAATGAAGAAGCAATTAAAGACCTCAGCTTTTAGATAAATGAGCATTTCTGAGAGAACTCTTGTGGGGTTTTTTTCTACCTTAGCTCAATCCCTAAATGTACTTTTCATGAAAGCAATTGTACTAGATTTGGCTTTAACACATGTACTTCTGTAACATATGTTTCTCTTATTCATGTATCATGTAGTCAAGAACTACATTCAAAAGCTAGATTTGTAAAGCAGACAGCCTGACACACTGTACATTAATGTGTGAAGGTCAATAATCATGCAAAACTGGCTGTGGCTTTATCACCCGCGGAACATATTAGGCCATTAACAACTCCTGTAGAGCTGAAGCAGCAAGGCTCAAGAAATGAGTGGTTTATTCATCATAAGGTGAATTTTTGCTGAACACAGTCTAATGCAGTACAGTTTCTGCTCTGAGAATGGATAACAGCATTATAGGTTGTTCTTATCCTGTTAACATTAAGCATGTGGAACACTTGCAGAGAACTATCAAACAGCCATTGTCCCCAAAATATACATTAACATCTTCAACTATATATATATATAAATGCTCTGAATTTTGAATGTACAAGAAGTCAAGCCACATTCAATGTACTATTGAAAAGAATATGAGTAGCATCTTGTTCCAATAATCACAAGGCAAGTATAAAAGGAAAGCAACAGAATTCAGCCTGAATCTCTTCCTCCATTCCCCAAGATAAAGCTCACCATCTGAATATGACTGCCAAGTTACTTTCCCAACCTACTTACATTGAGTACAGTATATCTTTATTATCTGGTGCTACATTAACAGTTTTTCCTTCTCTGGAGCAGGACTCTCAGCTATTCATTTATTTTCACTTCCTAAATGAAGACATTGTTGACATTTCTGCCTTTATTTCTCTTGAACATTTGGAATCTGGGTTTCAAGAGACTGGGGGGGGGGGGAATGCAGCACTATAAACTACTACTCTTTGTTCCTTCTCCTTAAATTAATTAGTATAAATTTGAATTAGAGCTTAGTCTGGAAACTGTGCCAGAGCAGCCTTAGAACATGTGATGTACAATAGTGCCAATGAACAGAATACCTTTCTCCTGCCACTAACTAACCCTAACTGGGCTAATGAATGGAACAAGTAGTATTTCAGAGAAAGCCACCCTGTAGGTCCTGGCTTTCTACCTCCTACCTGGCAATCTAAAAGTGTCTTCTCTAGGACCACAGACTGCATTTTCACATGTCATTAGTGTCATGCAGCATTCACAACAACCACTGACTCCTCCCCAGCACAATTTAGATGACATGTGACATCTGCAACCTTTGCACCGGACAGTCAAGTCAACATGTAATTTGCATGTCCTTCATAAGCCCAGCGACATAGATGTCACTAAATACAGAATCAACCACTACCAGTACCCCCAGCCCACCCCCAGGAGGATTATACTCAGTGCAAAAGGATATCAGCTTGCCTCGTCACACCCCAAAGAATGGCTCAATTTTAAAGGATCATTTCCCTCCTCCTCAGAGTGATGCTCTCCTCCAATACTCTCACTTGTCTACATGTGATTACATGTTTTTCGAACTGCTGCTACTTCTAAACTATGCCGCAACCACAGTATGCTCAGAACTATTCTGGTAGTTTACAAAGGTTTACATGAAGGAGGCGGCTGTACCAGACAAAGAGAACAGCATGACAGAAGGCATGACATTTTGAGAGGGGGGGTTATCTTTGGTTATCCTCCCTCAAAGCCTTGACACTTACAGTGCTTTTTTTCTTGGGGGAGGGGGATATGAAGGGGTATGCGTATCCCTAAACATTTTGTGAATCTTTGTACTTCTGTCCATTTACTGTATTTATTTTCCCCGATTTGAACTATAAAATGGTGATTTTCTTGAGTCAAAATGAGAGTACCTCTAAACATTTTTTAAAGAAAAAAGCACTCATTAAAGTCATTCATTTTTTAAAAAGGTATACATTTCACATTTAAATCTTTCTTTTTCCAGTATTAACAGTTTGAACCTTGTAATATATTATGCATTTAGATATAATTTATGAAGATCATTGCTATCAAAATTTTTACATGATCCAAGATAAGAGGGGCAGTTTGGAGGTAAGAAATGCTAAAGTTTTCTCCACAGATAAAACAACTTGAAATAACAAGATATATTAACATCTTAGTAAGAATAATGCATTTTAATTAAGAAAACAAGTTTCAGACAAAGAGGCTTATGGGTTAATCCTTCTTTTCATTTTTCTTATTATGAACTTTAAGAAAATTAAAAAGGGATACAGTCTGTCACTGCAAAAGGAAGCTTCTTAATTAGTATAATATTAAAAGAAACACGATAGCTTCCTTAAATTGCAACAATGCAACAACAGATTTTGGCACATACCTCACTAGCTACTGAGGAACATTTTCTAAGTTTATGAATGGTGAGCACAAACTTAATATCTGAATTATAGATCAAGAGTAATCAAATATTTTGCACACTCATAACAAAAGTACATTCAGTATACTCACATACATTGAAAAATAATATCACAATGTGTAAGAAAAACAATCTTACACTAAATTAAAACAATACTGAGGTAAGAATGCAAGCTGAATAAGAATTTCAACTACTGTTGTTGCAAGACCTTGAAATAGATAGCAGTTTTGGGTACCAGCCCTTTACATCTTGAATGACAAGAGCAATCCAATAATGTGAATAAAAAAGGGTAGCAATATATCAGGACATATTTTATGGTCTGGAAGATCAGACAGTGCTTTGCATAAATCTTATTTTCCCACCAGAAACAAAGTGGCTATTCTTATTGAGATGTGGGGAACATTACAGATACACAAAGATAAAATCTTTGTATCAGTTTTAAAAGCAGAAAATAAAAATAAATAGATGCCTAACTGATTAAAATAACCAAACCCCAAATCCTTGTAACTGACTTTGGATTGCTCCCATTGAATAATCATTTGTTGTTTTTAAGAAAGAAGTTTACTTTGAGGTTAGCGTCATTGACAGTTAATTAAATCTTACAGAAATAGACACTGGAAAAAACTGCAGATGAGACGGGGGAAATAAGACAAAATTACACTCAGAGTAGAATCATTGAAAATAATTAATGTAAGTTACTTGTGTATGGCTGTTGGATAAATTTAAAAGGGTTTCCTAGACTGGAGGAATCCGTTCCAGAAACCAAAAAGAAAAGTTTGCGGGTTTCAAGTGAAAATATAGACCTTTTTTGAAACACAAATGTGCATTGGGACAACCTCAAAAATAATGAGGCTGCAAAGAACCACATCCAAAGCAATGTTTTTTATACACTTCCAGATTAAGCGCAAGATTTCTATTCACCAATAAAAGATTTACAACAATCTTAACAATTGTAATCCAATGTCATCATCCTGAACCAATCAAAATCAACAGTGATACATAGCTCCGCTACAAAGAGGGCAAAGGACGGAGCTAGCTGGTTTGACCTGGAGTGCAGGCAAACAAGGAGACAAACGAGAACAGCCTACCAGAGATACAGGAAATCAGGGACTGCCCTCCTACTTAATGCTTATATTTATCTGAGACGGTCTTACAAACAATTACTAAGGAGAAAGAAACTGGAAGCTGAAAGAGCCGCATGGCACAGTTTGGTTAAGGCATCGCACGAGAAAGATACTACTTGCTTTTGGCGAACCATATCTGGTCTACTGGACCAGGAGCGTACTAATTCCATCTGTACAGTGGAACCAATGGAGTGGTTGCGCCATTTTCAATCTTTGTTCTATGACCAGGAAGCCCAACAGTACAAACTATGCATTCAATTGGAGGACCTACCTCATTGGCCACCAGTAACTGCAAAGGAAGTTGAGAATTTAATCGCACAATTAAAGAACAACAAGGCCCCAGGGAATGATTACATCCCTGCCGAACTTCTGAAGTCCAACATTGGCTGGTGGGCCCCCCTGCTGGCGTCTTTATTTTCTTGGATCGACTCAACGGGTTTACTCCCAGATGGTTGGACTGAGGCAATAATTATCCCAATCTATAAAAAAGGACCCATGACAGACCCGGCGAGTTATAGACCAATCAGCCTTCTGCCTATACCCAGCAAACTATATGCCAAACATCTTTATATCAAGCTAACTAGCTGGCTGGAAACTGAAGCTATTCTAGCGGAAGAGCAAGCGGGTTTCAGGCAAGGCAGATCCACCATAGACCATTGCTTCACCCTAGCCTATTTAATTGACAAATATGCCAAAAAATCCCGTGGGGTGTTATATGCAGCCTTTATCGATCTAAAGGCTGCTTTCGATTCAATTCCACGTGTAAGACTCTGGGATAAATTGAGCACATCAAGTATAGACAAAAGACTATTATTTCTGATCAGCTGTTTATATAAAGACACGGTGCTGCATGTAAGAACTTCGTTAAATGGCCATCTTATAGGACCAGTTCCTGTCAGTAAGGGGGTCAAGCAAGGTTGCATCCTGGCCCCAGTTCTATTCAACATCTACATCAATGATATGGTTAACTGTTTGTCATCTCCGGACTTCCACGCCCCCAAACTGGCTGACAAATCAATATCAGTGCTTTTGTACGCTGATGATGCGATACTCCTATCTCGAACAAGAATAGGCTTAAATAGGCTCATAGGTGAATTTTCAGCATACTGTAGGAGAGAGCAACTTGCAATAAACTATCAGAAAACCAAAATTATGGTTTTTGCAAGGAAACACAGACAGTACAGCTGGAGGATGGATAACCAGACAATTGAACAGGTTAAAGCCTTCAAATATCTGGGTATCGTTTTCCAGTCGACCGGGTCCTGGGATGTCCATCAAAAATGTGCCAAAGAAAAAGCAGCTCAAAGTATCAAGATGCTGTCCCGCTTCTTTTACACGAAGGGGGGCAGATACATCCCAGCAGCCCTTGAAGTTTTTCAAGCAAAACCTCTGGCGCAGTTACTGTACGGGGCACAAATCTGGACGGGGAACCACTGCTCCAGTCTTGAAACTGTTCAGTCTAAATTTCTAAGGCAGATATTCGGCGTCCCCTCCTGTGTTCCAAACGCAGCATTACGACTCGAGGCCTGCCTTCCATCTGTGGAAACTCGGACCTGGCAGAGAACATTCAACTATTGGCTTCGTCTTAATCTGAATCCACCTGGTCTACTGCCTCTAGTAATGCAAGACCCTCACAAAAGCAAGTGGTTCAAAACTGTACATCAAAAACTCCTTACATGCGGTCTGCATTCACAGTCCCTACTATCAATGGGCCTCATTAAAGCAAAGAGTCTAATAGGCCAGCGCCTGAAAGACATTGAACGACAAAACAACCTGACTATCTTAAAGAAACTGTGCCCATGGTATACCTACTTTCCCCCTTCTCATTTTGACTCTCCAGCTTCATATTTGTTTAAACTAACCATCCCAAAATACAGACGTGCCTTTACATTGGCTAGATGGGATGTTCTTCCCTCTGCTGTACTCGAAGGTCGTTACCAAAAGACTCCATTTGAAAAACGACTTTGCCCATGTGGAGATGGTAACACGGAAACAGTGTCCCACGTCCTTCTATCTTGCCCCCTTTACAAAGACCTAAGGAATGAGATTATTACTCCACTCATTCTCTCCAACCCCGGCCGTTCACCAGACATTACACTGTATTTTCTATTATCTGATACGGATAGTCAGATAACAGAGAAGGTCGCGAGGTACATCGAGAGAGCTGCGAAATTGAGGGCCACCATCTGAGTGACAGACTTGTTCATCTGACGGACCTCCTTTTGCTTGTTCTTTTCTTCCTTTTATCCCTATTTTCACTTTTAACTCTTGTATAGCTGTGGCCTGTTGGCTTTGCTAATAAAGTTTTGATTTGATTTGATTTGATACCGTATTGCCCCAAATATAAGCCACACCTTTAAAATTAATGGGCGGGGGGGAGAGAAAAAAAAGGGAAAATACCTGAATATAAGCCGCTCCATTCCTTGCTGCTCCTGGCTGCATACTGGGGGGGGGGGAGCCGTACTGCATTGCCGATGGCCTTTCCCCTTCCTTGCTCTCTCCCTTCCCAGCCTTGGGGGAGAGGACGGGGGACTACGCATAGGGCTGGCACCACTTTGCCGCACTCCTGGCACTATTTGCCCTGCGCACCTGGTTGCATACCATAAGGTTGCAAATATAAGCCACACTTAAACTTTTCACGGTTGGAATTTGGAGGAAAAGTGAGGCTTATATTCAGGCCAATACAGTAATCATTTTTCAATGTCTTTCTTTATTAAGACTTGGACTAATTTTCCTTTTCATTAAATGTCTTCCGATATCCTCTTTCATCTGTCTACAAAACAATTCAAGATTAATCACAATTGCAATGCCTAGCTAATTCTCTTTTCATGCATACAATGACCATCATAGATTCTAACAGTTTATTCTTTTCAGTGTTCCAGAACAACCATTCACTACATACAGTACCTAAAAGCAGCTAGTTCCGTCCTGTAAAAGGTAGGCAGGCATAGGGCTTTTCAGTTTAGCTAGGTTATAGGTTGAAACGAGAATGGAATCATATAACCTCAGCTCAAAATTGGAAGCAGGAGAAGATACTAACAAAAGAAGAATGGATAGTTAAGATGATGGACTATGCTGAAATGGCAAAGATGACCGTGAAGATCAGAGATCAAGATGAGAAAAATTTTGAGCAGGAATGGAAGAAATTTATAGACTATTTAAAGACCACTGTAAATATATTAAAACATTAGCAGGTTTGATATAACATTTATGTGATTAAATAATTGGGAATTACAATAAACAAGAGGGAAAACAAAAAGTTTGCAGATACAATGAGATGCAAGAAATTATGTGGGAAAGATTGGAATCCAGGGGTGGGGCGGGGGAGTCTATATTGTTTCTTTTTTGGAAAAGCACTGAATTTATGAATTATTTATGAATTATTGTGATTGTAAAATTTGAAAATAAAATATTTTTAAAAATGAATCACATACCCTCTAACATTTCTTCGATAAAAATAGGGACTTCCTGTTCCATCATCATCATCATCATCATTTTATTATTTATACATCATCCATCTGACTGGGCTACCACAGCCACTCTAGGTGGCTTCCAACATATATAACATAATAAAACATTAAACATTAAAAACTTCCCTATACAGGGCTGCCTTCAGATGTCTTCTAAAGGTTGTATTGTTAATTATTTCCTTGGCTCACATTTCCAGCATTTCTCTGATGAAAATAGGGATGTCCTAAGGAAGAGCAGGACATTCTGAGATCAAATCAGAAACCAGGATGGCTTCTGTAAATCCAGAAATGTCCCTGGAAAATAGGGGCACTTGGAGGGTCTGGCAGTCATCAAAATAATACAGCTTTATGAAATTATTATTTTCTCCATCGCGGCTAACATTGGATATCATCCGTTGCGTTGTAGCAACAGTGGAACAATCTGACTCTCTGTTTGCTAAGTAGGAACCATTTAGTGTTACAAAATATTTGGAAAATCCAAAGCCTGCCTTTGGAGGGGAGTAGCTTCTCATGGTGTCAGTCCTTTGGAGAAGGAATGCAGCAACCCCCAGTGGCGTAGCGTGGGTTGTCAGCACCCGGGGCAAGGCAAGTAATTTGCACCCCCTAACCCGTGGATTTGCGCCCCCTAACCCTAACCCCCAGATGTTGCGCCTGGTGCGGCCGGCCCCCCCTGCACCCCCACGCTACGCCACTGGCAACCCCTACAGTTTGGAAGCAGTGTGTATACAGTACTCCTGAATCCAAGTGCTACAAAACTTCTGTAAAGCTGCTTGAACTCAGTAGCCAGCCAGTTCCAAAGGGAAGGAGGGAGCCAGACAAAGGTATCTAGGTGGGGCAGAAGCATAATCAAGCTGAGGTCCATTCCAAAAAGGTGGTGTTTTATCAAAATGAACTATTAACAGAAGTAATAAGAGAAAGAGAAGTGATGAATAAATCTCCCATCCCAATTCCCAGAACATGCCAAGTTCCAGAGCTTGAGACTGAGAGCTTCATTGGCAACATATAAACTGGAGGGTATATTTATATAAAAATTATTTAATGCAATGTGCATAAACATTAGCAATTCTAAGGTGTTTCATCTTCGGAGGAAGAAAACGCTGGCCTATTAAGAAGAGAGGGTTTGTATTCTTTGCTGCATCCAAAAGCACAACCCCTTAGAGATTTTACAGCAGTCAACAGTGCTGTCAAAATGTGTATATTAATTACTTGGTTAAAATTCATTTAAGATAAAATCCTGGCTACCAAAGGCACTTAAGTGTAAACTGATTATCAAAATAATTAGGTTTTAAAGGCACCTGCTTTCTTACTCTTAATTACTGCAGAAACAACTAAATTTAATAAGAGTGAAATGCACGGATAACATTACATGAGGCCAATTAAGACTCACAGTATTAAACTCTTAGCAGTTTTCATTTAAAATTGCCTTCTCTAGAGACTCAGCTTGGTGGCCTTGTATTAGTATTCTTTACTATTATTCAAAAAACAGGGCAGTTTCCAGCTTTCATTTTTTTAAAAAAAGAATTGTTAGGATTCAAATGAAGGAACTATGCAATGATGAGTAGTAATAAAACCAAGACGACAATTTCAAATTAGTATTTGTAAATGTGTGCTAGGCACTCAGCCTTTCTCAACCTGTGGGTCCCCAGATGTTGTTGAACTACAACTCCCACCACCCCTAGATAGCAAGGCCAGAGCTCAGGGATGATGGGAGTTGTAGTCCAACAACATCTGGGGACCCACAGGTTGAGAACCACTGTACTATATAGAGACACTATGAATGAAAACATTATCAGAATATTGTTTGTTTAGAACTTCCTGTGCACCAGCCATGCTTTAGCTGTCCCACAAGTGCTGTCCCAAGACATTTTGCTGCCTGAGGCTGAGTCAAAATGCCTCTTACACCCCCACTAGACTGCACACTAACTGTTTAAAAAGTCTGCACCCTTTAGACATTAATTCCTGGTTTTGTCTATCCTCCCCTTATGGTGCTGGTTTGAAACAGGTTGTTTTAGCCTGCTGAACAGCAGGGCTGGGCCTGTTCCTAATCAATATATTCTTCACAGCATCATCTTTGGGCAAAGAGTCAGATATGCAGTGCATACTCATGCTCTCCAAGAGATTAAACTAGAGATGTTATTTTCAAACCACATACTTTCAACATTGCACACTGGCTGTGTTCAGACACCCCACTAAAGCATGGCTTAGTATAACCTGAACAAGTTTAACTTCATCCTGGGTTCTTATGACCTCCCTGACCTTTCATTCTCTCACACTGCCTGGTGGAGGAGTTCAGGTGCATTTGCTTTTAACATAACTGCGTTTTGGTGTGTTAACATTAACAAGTCAACTTGTGCTAGGGTAGGGTTACCCCTTTTCCCAGGCTGCTTTTCCGATTGAAATCAAACTCCCTATGTTTTCTGCCCTGCAGGCAAAATCTGCAACTACCTGCATCATAGTTATATATTTTGTTATGTAGGACAGTTTGGGAGTTAACAGGATAGTAGTAAAGGGTGACAAGATTAGCTTCCTCCCTCAATGCCATGGAGCCCATTTGCAAGAGATCCTATCCACAGATCTTGTTCATCAAATCTAGTGTGGAATTTTGTGTTCATGTGCAAGCCTTTACCAATATGAGAAGTAGAGACAGCGTGTAACCACTGAGAGATTTGACTCCTAGAAACCCCAAGCAGGTTTATACTTTTGTGATTCCCACAATCTCTCTGTAATTTGGTTGTTTACCCTGAAAGTCTATTTCTATGTGACTATATTGGAAGGGACTGCAGTTGAAGGCTGAAATAAAGGCATTCTATGTATTGTTTAGTTTTGAGTTGTTTTGTATGTTTATGAAAACAAAAGTTTTTCTTTTTTCCTTTTATTCATGTAAAATTATTTTATTTTGGTTTTGTATGAATAAAAAATTAAAAATAAATTAAAAATAAATAAAGGCACAGGCATATATAAATGTGTTAAACTGGGGCGGGGCACTTTATTTAGCTTTAAACCAAACCTGCAAAGAAAAACAGTCATGGGAAATGCTGTAAAAAAGCAGGCTAAGCCTGCAGTGATACCACTCCTCTGCTAGGTCAAGGGCAAGCAGCCCTGAAGGTGAATAGGGAGTCTTTCCCACATGAGCAACCCTGGGGCCCCAGAATTCTTGGGTGGATGGGGCAAGTTGGCCTCACCAAAGCCCCACAGCCCTGAGCTGCAGTTCAGAGAAGCAGGAAAGGAGAGCGGGGTGCCGACTTAACTAAGTCAGAGGCCTCACCTCTCCAAGTGCAGTGACAGACCATGTACAACATAGGCATGCTTGCCTACATCCCTCATGGTGGCCATGAACTTAGTTTGGGCTACAAACACAGCCCATAGCAAGTGCATGTCAAAGTCTGTGTGAAAACTGTGAACTTACTGTGTGAATCAACCTTCAGTGTAATGTTCTTGTCCTCTCCTTATGGTGCACTGTTGCCTGTGTTATACAGCTTGGTATTTGTTGGAGCATGTTCCACCAAACATCTTAGTTTTTTTGTGACTATGATTGCCATAACAGTTTGTTAGGTTTTTACAACTTCCATGTTGGAATGATTGTTATGATTGTTCTTTGTATTTTAATATATAAGATTTTAATATGTATGCAGATATTTTGGTATGTTTTTTAAATAAAAAGATGGTTCAATGAATTGTTTATTGAAACAATTGTTTATTGAAATGCTTAGGTGTACGTATTGTGCTTATTTTTTATTTATCCTGTATAATGGAAGCCACTTATTTCCTTTGTGGAAAGGCAGCATATAAAGTTTAGTTCAATCTCCGTTTCTGTTCAGTAACTAAAAAAAAGACCCAAGTGAATGGTTATCCAATGCATTAAAAAGAAAGAAAGAAATTAAGCTGTTAACTTACAGGAAGTAAAATGCTGTATAAAAATAAGTAACAACATCACAATTTCTTCCTCAGGATAAGTTAGTTTCCTTTTGTACCCAGCTTTGGCTACTACAGAATAAGAGACCACATATTACATGAAATCATGCATTTTTAAAAGTAACTAAGTCTCTTGTCAGTTCAAGGCTTGCATTCTTGATTGCATTTGACATAATAATCATTATCATATCGCCAGACTGAAATCATGCTGACAGTACTGAAGTCAGGGCTGCTTCTTCCAATTAACCAAGAATTACAGATTTTCTCGTCTTCCAGGACGTAAGTTTATATTTACAATTCCACCGAGGTGAACAATGTGATGTGATAGATGAAGCAATTTAACGTGCGAACTTAAACAATAACTATTTCCACCCATGTTTACCCTCAGCAGGTAAATATGGTTTGGAAGAAAGCCAGAGGGCAGGCACACTGGCCACACACCTCTAGTCAGTGTGCACATGTGTGTTCTTACATGTACCCCACTCTGAAGTGGTGAAAAGTTCCAGGGCAGTGTTTACCAGGGTTTGGCTTCCTTTTGAAGGCAGACTGCAGGTTACAAGTTTCAGCAGGTCTACAAAAGTTGAGAATTCAAGGCTAAGCACGAGCTGAGATACTGATCCAATAATACCCAACACCCTGCAGCTTCCTTTTGAAGTATGGCAGACACTTGTGCAGCAAGCATTATGTGTCTGGGACTGGGCAATCAAATGGGCATTCATCTGAGTAGGCTGGCTATGCAAAGATTGTTTGTACCACTGCTGCCAGTGACACATCCTTAGAGAGACGGGTGGAGTCAGAGCCTTCATGGCATCAGGCTTACTCTTAGACCTCTCCTCTGAAGGGGGAAGGCTCCTTTGTGACCAGAGGTGGTGCCAGAGGTGTCTCTAAGGCTGGAAAAACCGAACTAGAGGTGCTAAGTGTCATAGGGGTGGGATGCTCATCTGACAGCCTGTTCTGCTCCTCCCCAGGGTCCTCTACCTCTGACTCTCTGAGCTCCTCCCATTCTATATCCAGATCTGACAGTCCCTCCAATACAACCTCTACAAGGTTCATGGCAATGTAGGAGATAGTCAGGTAAGTGGGACAATCCTGTTTCCTGGAAACTAAACCCCTGTTGGTTTCTCATCTTTAATAGTTACTGTCCACACTCTGTCCATTTTCTTCCTCCACATCAAAGAATACTTTATTTTAGAAAATGAAGGTTTAAGGTTCTCAGAATTGTGGATGTTAGACAAAATTTTTAAAGGAGTTCTCTGGTGGAATAATACCACGAAATATGTCTCTTGTATTCACCCTCAGTTTGTTTTCAGTACATGGAAGAAAACTACAGAATCCCTGTAGATTAGCACATAGTTGTGAAATGTGGAAGGACTGGGAAACTGGGCATAAACTCAGGAACAAAATAAAATCATTAAGTACAGCTGTCACTGCTGGAAACTGCCAGATCTTGATGTAGACAGGGTTTTTTTTCTCTTGTTGCTACGAGAAAGTTAAAAACTAATAAGCCATGGAGAATTATTGCATACTCTAATTTTCCTGAACAAATTGCAAAATAGCTGTCCTGAAAAATGGTAGGGCACAGTTACTTGTAGGTATGCTAGATCATAAATTTCTTTACCAAGTTTCATTTGGGAAAATGCTATGCTGGAGTTGGTAGTAGTAAGTAGCAATGATATGACAAATAAAACATTCATTAGAAAAATCCCTGATCAAGTAAACGGGTAGTTATTCATTTTAATGTAAAATGAGGAGAGAATGATGGAATATAATTAGTTTAGCTTAGAATCGCCAGGAGGAAGTAGGGAGACTTTAAATTCCTCTTGTCTATCACAGGAAAGTATTATTATAGTGGATAAAGGCTGGTTGTTCTTCTTGCCTACCAAGGGGAGAGACAAGAAATAATGTTTCAGATTGCAACTGTAATGATTCACGCTCAAAGTTAAGAATAACTCTTTGTTAGGCTTCAGTACTGTAACTAACTTCCTAAATGTGTGATAAAACATTTATCACTGCAGATCTTTAGGAATAGAATATATAAGCATGTTGTTGCTTTCATTTGGATTCAGACCTTTAAGAAGGAAAGACTTTTGGATCATTTAAGTAATTTCCAATCATATTTCCAAGTATGTGTAGATGAGGGTTTATTACCCTTTACAAGAATAGCTTTGGATAAACTCCTGCTTTTGGCAGGGGATTGGCTTTATGACCTGCAGGCTCTCAGGATTTAATAGGATTTCATCTAGAAATGTAGCCAAATGTGACAGATTCTGAGGACACTAATAGCTCTGAGAGGGCGTTTGGACTAAGAACAGCACATCTGAATGCAAATGACAGTTGAAATTTATTTAATTCAACTGTGTATGAATTATCAGCAATGTGCATACCAAGGAAGGTAAAAATGTGGAAGTGAAGGTTGCAAACTGATTGATTTCTTCTTCTTCAGGTGTTCCACACACAATCAGCCATTCCTATTTCCCTGAGCCAATGTGGACAATACTCCATGTTGGCTGACCAGCTTGTCTATGGACTTTCTCCCAATGTGTTGCAGACAACATACTTGTAAAAGGCCCCTGACTGAGCAAACAGGTAGCCAATTCAGGGATTTCAGCCAAGTAGTTATTCTGTTGCTCTGCTCACACGATGAGTGCTGGTGAGAGAACTGCTTCATTGCAGCATCTGTTTGAGAAGGCAGGTGCCAAGTGGAGAGCAAACCGCAGTGAGGTGCTAGATTATAAATTTATGTCCACCATGCGATCTGAGCAACCCTGCCAAACCTAAGCTAGCTTGCTACCCTCAGGTACAATGAATGATACTTTATGTTGCCAGTGTTTAAATAAGATTTGTTTGCCAGTTTGATATGCTTCACTATGTGGCATGGGAAGTGGTACCATCTTGTTCTTTGCCTCCAACAGTAACCTGAAGAGTCTGTAACCCGAGGTACCACTGTAAAAGTATGATCACTGTCAAGCACGAGAATGTAGGAGGGAGGCATGGAGTGCTAAAAGTGAGCTGGAATTCAGTGTTGCACAGAATATCATGGTAAACAGCCAGAGATTTACATTTTAAAAAGAGTAAGCAAATATAAAGTAGTTCTACTGCATGAAAAGAATGGCAGGAAGACTAAAATCATTTAGGGTGCAATTCAATGTAGTCCTAAGAGACTTCTGCCAGTGCATTTCTGCTTGCCTGGCTAAATGATCTCCCCTACCTTTACACAAGTTATGTGTGCAACTGAAAGAATGACTTTGTTGTAGCATCCATTGAAACCTGCAACTCTGGGGCCTTGTTTTTAAAGGGTAGAAAACAACAACAACGAATTAACTTCAGCTAAACTCCTGACCTTCTATCCTTTTATAAGATTAAGATCAACCCAAATAATTGTTCTTGGAACTCTTTATGTGGATGCCACAGAGTGGCATTTAAAATTTTTTTACAAGTTGCTTGCTCTAAAGTCGAGCAGTGTCACTTGAATGATTTATAATACTGTATAGAACTTTCCTTCTCTGTATCCTTCATTCCACGGACTGCTATTATTATTATGTTTGAATGTTTTCCACTGCAGCAAGTATTTTATATTCTAGATGTCCACCACCAGTTTCTGAATGCTAATCAGTCCATATGCTATAAAATTTTACATGCAATATGGTAGTATTGCTAAGGGAAATCTGAGTTATTCACTGTGTTGTTTCTCCCGTGAAAATCTAACAGATCAGTTTAAACCTTGGCAAAGACAAACAGCAATCCAGCATTGTGTTTCAGCTAAGTACACAGTAAAATAAAAATAAAAGGTAAGTCGGAAAATGAAAAGCAAACAGATATACCTCAAACCAACAAATTTATCAGGAAGCCAAGACGACAATAAGCATTTAGTTGTGTCAGATCCAGGGAACATTCATATCTGAATACAGTACTGAGCTGAGATCTGGATTCTGTGAAATCCTTTGCTTCTTCTGGTGCTTGAGTGATGAGAAAGGAAGGTGGTTTAATTTAAGGAAGATGGAAGTCAAAAAATGTTGTACTGTACTGAATCTCATTTTGGGAGGTAGGGGGCTTCATTCTTATTTCTAAAAAGGAAGAATAGGACTCTTTATTGAGACTTGCAAGTGTGCATAGACCACTGCACCCTTTGCCTTCAGTTTGAGACAGTCTTATATGAGACGTTTTTGTGATAAAAAGACAGATATCACCTCATATTATCCCAAATGTCACCTGATAATAGAGCCTTCAAAAAGGAAACAACTAGTTATAATCTTTTTACAATTAGGAACACCTACAGAGCAAACTCATACAAGTCTACTCAGAAGTATGCCCCACTTAGCTCAATGAGACATACTCCCAGCAAAGGGTGTATATGTGTGCAGCTCAAGGTAATCTTTCAGACAAAAATGACATTAGCGAGGTCGCTTCAAAATGAGGACAAATGATATTTCAGCTATCACAGGCAGTGAAAATTGACAATTCCCAGAAGCAGTATGCCTCTGAATGCGAGTTGCTGGAAATCACAAGTGGGAAAAGTGCAGCTGTACTGCTGTGCTGCTTGCCGTCTTCCTATAAGCATCTGGCTGAACACTGTGGAAACAGGATGGTGGACTAGATGGGCCTTTGGTCTAATCCAGCAGCACTCTTTTTATGTAGTGCCCTCACTCAAATCATTTCCTTCCTGTTGGTCAATGTGGCGTTTGCCTATTCCTTGAGATTTTGTTTGTACAGGGGGATGGAAGTGGTTAATGTAGATTGGCCAATGAGAAAGCTCAGAGGCGGAGCCTACCTGGTTTTGAGGCTCAGCTCAGGGGTTTTACCATTGGGAGATAGAGGAGTTAGACAGAGCCAGTAAAAGACAAACATAGCGGTTGTGACAGCCGGAGTGAGAGACAGGGATAGAACTGAGAGAGAAGAGTGTGACTGTGAGATAGAGCCACATCTGGTTAAGGGAACCGTTTGAGAATAAAATTCAGTTTCATGATTCTTATTTATTTTTCTTGTGTACATTATTATGAGATATCGGGAATGGGCAGTAGAATGGCAAATGCAATTCATTGTAAGCAAATGTAACTTGATGAGCAAGATTTGCTAATTACAACAGCACATTTTCTCGAAGCAAGGCAGTCTACATTAGCACCTATACATTCTATTATGAGTGTATATTTTCCGTGTGAATTCCATACTGGGGCACTTGCCATAGTGGTAGATACATGAATTAGATTAAAATGACAGAACTTTTAGACCTTACCCTGGCTTCACCATATTGAAATGTCGCAGACCTAGTCACTGGCTGAGCTGCTGAGGTGCAATGAAATGCTCACAATTTTATTAGGATTCTGTTGTTAACTATCAGCAGAAAGTACCCATGTACAATCTATGGGAATGGGTGCAAAGAAGCAAGCAGCCTGCATTTATAACGAATATTCTGATGACTTTTCACAAGCCTCCACATGTATTACTTGTTTTAAAAGCTAACAGCTGTAAGATACAATAAAATGTTGTAGGGGCCAATAGCCTTTAAGTAAATATTGAAAATATTAAGATACACATGTTTTTGCTTTCTGTATCATACTAATTCTTAAACAAGAATGTAGCAGTAGAAAGAATTAGTGCTTAAACTAGAAAGAGGCCAAGGGAGTAGAAAACTACACAATCCTGCAGTAACAATTTTACATCCAGGATATTCTGCCTGTTGTTCCCTTCCTTCTAGTCTTTTCCCTCCTCTTAGTCCAGCTGGTTGATATGTTGTTACTAATTCAAGCAGCACAGACCACATAGTCCCCTGCTACCTGTGTTTAACACAAAATACAGTTATTTTGGTGATAGTAAATGCTTCAAAAAAGAAGATGAAGACACATGTTTACAAGTAATCCTGGCTTTGGCCCAAGTAATTAGAGTATGTGCCTCTAGTGCATCTTTCTAGCTACTACAAAAATGAGCAAAAAGGGAAGCACCCATCAAACACTAACAAACTTGGCAATTACAGGAGTTAGAATGTCGTTTTCATTATGGTTCAGTGTTATAAAACAAAATGGTGGGGCAAGGGGTAAATACATAACAATCAATTGCAGATCTAGCTAAGCTAAACAAAATACAAGCTGGCAGATGTTCTCAGTCTGACCGAAACACTTGGCTGAACTATCAGCTGCAGGCAAAGTATAATATTTTCTGTTTTTGGGTGGCTCCTTGTTTGTTCAACTGATGGTTTGTCAAGCGCGGCACACCTTAGTGACACATCATGGCTGCAAGCTTGGTGTAAATGAATATAAAACATACTGGAAGTAAGACACTGAGGAATTTGCTAATGATTTCTAATAAATATGGGGGGTGGGAATGCAGCTTGCATTCCCCACATATTTTACTGCTTCATGGTCCCATTACTCCCCTAGATTTGAGAAAACACAATGTTGAAGTGATAGCAAAAGTCACAAGTGGCAGAATTCCCCTCATATGCAATTCATGCTTCCTTCTCCTCCACCCTATGTTCCTATTTCTCACTGTATATAGCATCTATAACCAACCCCATTTTTTGCTGCCTCCAGGTCTTTTCCCTATCTATAACCAGTCCAACAAAGCTCCTACGGACTTTGGGACCAATGTGAGATCTTAATTGGTGACTTGAGACAGCTTGTGGCTAGATGAGGGAGAATAAGCTAGACTTAATCCAAACAAGACAGAGGTGCAGTTGGTGGGGAAAGATGGAGACTACAAATGGTCCTGAACGAAGTTGTGTTCCCCTGAAGGACTACATTTGCGACTTGGAAAAGCTCGTGCTCTCAAAGCTAACTGAGTAGCCCCAGTTGCGGCAGTGCTCAGGTGTGCTTTTTCCCCAACTTCAGGTGGTTCACTAGTTACACTCCTATCGGGAGAAAACAGAACTTGTTTCACTGGAATGTGTAAGGGACATCCAGACTAGAGCATTGCAGCAAGTTCTATGTAGGTCTGCTTTTGAAGATGGCTGCCCTGATATTGGTTGGGGCTGGGCAGCTGGAGTCTACATGTGGATGTAAGAGGGGAGATTCCCTCTACATCGAAGCCAAATCTGTTTCCATGAAACTCAGGTTGAATTCTCATTTCCAAATTATTAGTGATGCTCTGCAGGCGATTCTCAACTTCTGGAATCACCATGCAAGTTCTCCAAGGTCTTTCTGAGTAACCAGATGTGCTTTACAAGTAACAACTCTACACAGTTTGTATCTACAGATTACTACATTTCCAACAAAACCAATATCAAGCTTGTGACTTCTGTACCACGTCTATCCAACCACAAATTTTCTGGTGCAAATGCTTTATTCACACCATGAGATATACATTGAAAGCTGCGAAAGGGCAGCCAGGATTTCAATCAGTTAAATCAGCAGGCTTCAGTTGGCATACGTATATCAACCACAAATGGGAATTTTGTTTACAGAGCACAATTTGAGATCTCAACAGGATTTGTTAAAACCTGACATACAATTAGATATAGTTAACAAACAGCCTGATCAAGTGAAGAAATTTAAATTTCTGGAATGATAAAGAGTGGTTGAGGATTTATTTGTTTGTTTAAAAACTATATTCAGATCACTTCAAAAAGGGACAGCTTGCCCTTGTTGTAGTATATAGAAAAAATAAGAAAGGGCTGCCGAGTACAATTCAAGCTGAAAGACAACATTCCTATGAAATCACTATAGCAGCTGATGAAGCTTAGAATGACCTCATGAAATAGCTGAAAGAATTGTCCATGGAATTGTTCACTGCTACCACTAACTAGTAAATATAACAACTAAAGTTGAAGATGGAATGACACATTCATGTCCAGCTCACATTTCTAAACTCTCAGCTGCAAAGCTGCATTAGGAGGGGCTGCATTACAGGAGGAAAGCAGAGGGTGGGTGTGTAACCCTTCCCTTACTCATTGTTATTCCTCTACAACTAGCCAATAGCTCTTATGGCCCAAATGGAGGCTTCTGGCCCCGTTTTTGGTGAAAAACACAAGTCTGGGGCCCCAGCAAGGGCAGAAAAACAGCAGGGGGAAAGTGGTATCCAAAGGAAGGATTAAGTCTCCCTTTCCCCACTTGCTTATTTCTCCTATGCACATTTCCTAACATCTTTGCAGGAGCAGGAGCAGCTGATGCATCTAAATGCAGATTGATCAGTAATAAGTAACTAGTCTCAGTTTTAGGAAATGACATGCTCACTAATGCTGGACATGTGGACAATAATTTCAATTATGAACCAACATATTTTTCACATAACCTGAACCAACTGATGAATTAAAGCTATTTCAAAAGCTGGAAGACACTATACAGTACATATAAGGTAACCATCTGAAAAATTAAATCTTGTATTTGGTTTAGCAAATTCATTGGAAAGTAGTATAGGGTAGAATAATCCTCTTCTTGTTCAAAGTGATCTAGTAACCTATCTGAGCATCGTAAGCTATACTTATAATAAGCAATGTTACAAATGTTGGAATGTTTCAATATTTGGAGAGGGAGACTGGTTTTTGGTACATTACATACCAAGCACTCATCCCCTCTAGTCGTGTTTGTAGCTCAGAAGAAAGAAGCAACGTGTGGGGGTTAAAAATATTACCGTACAGGACTACCATAAGGCTCCTCCCCATGCATGCCTCCACTCATCTCAAACCTGTTCTGAGTCCTCCCCACCAAGCAAATTAACAGGGCATAGGGGAAAGAGAAAAAAGGAGAAGTCGCATTGCATAAGTGAACCTCATTCTGCACAGGTAACAACTTAGTTGAATCCTGCCCATTAGTATACCTATCTTGTAAAATCTTCAGATATTTGCCAATCAGAAGCAGTGTTGGGCAGGGGTCGGGGCAGGGGGAGAGACAGCAAATGGAGAGAAGTGTGTCACCTAATGTGATTTGCTTTCTCAAGGATTACAATTCCCAGAGTTCTTTAACTACTGGTACTGGTTTCCAGAATTCCTAAGTGATCTTACACTGGTACTTTGGAAGAAGGAACACTATCTAAAGATCATGTGCCATTTATTTATAATGAATATGCATACCTGCCTTACTGCCGTGTCTGGCTATAAATACGGATCAAACAGTCAGAAACATACAGAACTTAAAGGGAAATAGAGAAGCTGAAGGATGCCAGTCAATCCTCCAACTTTTCAAAACAGAAATGGCCTAGGGAAGGGACATACTTGGGTCCAGGAAGATAATAACTGGAAATAAAGCCAGGAAAAGACATATGCTTTTTACTTCTAAGGAAGATGGCAAATTCTATCCTTCATTTATTTTTACTTTTGTGCTCAAGTTCCTCAAAGTGTACAACAGTTTAACCCAGACATATAAGACACAAGGTTTAGCCTAATGATTATCCGTAATTTTAGTACAGAAAAGAAAGGAACACTTTTGGTAATAACAGCTGATTTAAATAATCCTCCCTATGCCAAGAAACTCTCTGATTATATTTTACATTTTACACTGTGCACTCTTCTGACCTTATTCATAAACTGTAATTAAACACAATTTAAAACCACATTCATTTTTGGATTTGATTATAAGCTATAAAGCCTAATGTTAGATATAAAGTCTAATGTTAGATACTAAACCAATCTAAGTGAACCAAACTTAATTTTTATGCATCTCATTGAGTGTACAACAATATGAAACAATGAATCTGAATTTTATTGCATTAATAAAACTAATTTCATTCTATGAATTTTCATATAGATTTTATAATGGGTGATTCATAGTTTAGAGGAAGGCTCTAAAATAGCTTTCAGAATTGAACAGGTATCGAAATAAATGATGAGAGACTACAAAAAAGAACAAAGAAAGCTTTAATCAAGAACCTAATCTAGGAAAAATTATTACTTATAGATTTTTCATATGGAGACCTGATAGAGCTTCATCTTCTAACCTTACATGAACCACACTTCAACAGAACAAGAGTGTCATTTCCATACTTAGTATATAGCACTGATAATAACTGAACAGTGTAGCACAAATAATATAATTGTTCTAGATGGGGCTTCCTAGCAAGCATAATGATAGAAAGCAAGAAATCTGGCAGACAGGTCTGAGTTACAGATAGATACAACAATATAAAAGATTAGGCAGCAACCCAAACACACACAGGAACTCAAAAACTCACAGAAAATGATTAATCATATACTTAAACAACAATAAGCAAAATAGCTGATAAAAACACATTCTTGACAATTTACCCCCTGAAAGAGACCCTCCCAAGTCACATAACTGAAAACAGTTGAAAATAACAGCAGTAAATTGAGAACTGTTTCCTCCTTACCTGTTAAGTATTTCTTAATATACTTTGATATTAATAATTTCTTAAGAAAAATATCCAACTACCTAGTTTTGTTTTACAAGAATGGTACTAGAAGTTGTGTCCTACCTCTTATTAATGGTGGCCCAAGCATCATTAATGTTATTAGTCATCAGTTCTACTTTTCTGGTGTCATCAGTTGAATAATCCCGGAGAAGCTTAAGTGCCAAATCATTTGCCACATCCACGTTTATATGCCACTGCCGTAGCTCCTTTGCAAATTGCTGGAAGAAGAGCAGAAATGCATATAAAACATATTACACATTGTTGAGGAACATTTAGAACCTTTCCAAGTTCAGGTAATACTTAAAACATATTTGATAGTTAGATACATGAAGTTTCTGGGTAAATAATATCCCTAATTCACTTCAACAAAAAATGCTGTTCCATGAAGTGTTGTTGTTGTTTTTTTAAAATAGTTTTAATTAAGATTTTTTTGTGCTATGAAACAGACAGACAAATAAGCAGAGAGAAGTACTACTGAGGGGAAAGAAAGGGGGAAAGACGGGGAGGGAGGGAGATTGGGGTGTTGTTTATTCATTCTATTGTCTTGTATTAGTGTGGGGGTTGTGTCAGGATAATGTGAATAGGTCCTATATCTATATCTACAGTATTTCTATATCTATATTTATATCTATGAATTAGAAGTCCTTAGGATTGCGGGAGTGCCTGGCGTGCTCTGGTCCATGGGGTCACGAAGAGTCAGACACGACTAAACGACTAAACAACAACAAACAGGATTGGGGGAGATCCATTCATTCAATTGTAGCTTTAAAACCCTTTAGGTAAAATCTGGTTTTAGGATATCTAGAATTGTTTTGTCATGAGATGGAAGATTATAAATCTAGTAACAAAAGTGTAGCAGAACTGTTCAAGAAAATGCAAGGTACGAGTATGCCAGGCTGTATTTTAATTGTCATTCATGGTTTCCCCAGAATAATTCTGGAAACTGCAGACTGGTGGTGCCAACAATTTTATGTTATAAAATGAAACCCACATTCTTGTCACAGAACTACAGCTCTCTGGTTTCCTGAGGAACACAAATGACCTTTCAACCAGTTTGAGAACCAAGCCACACATTACACGAGGTTCTGAAATTGTTTTTTACCCATTTTTTCCCCTGGGGAAAAGCACTCACAGCAATCTTGAGCTGAGGATGGGGTGAGAAAGGAAGGAAGGAAGGAAGGAAGGAAGGAAGGAAGGAAGGAAGGAAGGAAGGAAGGAAGGAAGATGCAGCTTTACTCATTCCCTGCCAGTTGTTTCTCCAGTCACAATTCCTCCTGCTCAGCCTGTTTTCTCACGCAAGTGTGGCAGTATATAACTATCTAAGATGTAGTTTGGTATTAAGTCTGTGGTGTAAATATATACATAACTGTATATATATTGTCTGCTATATGGTTTTTTCTCTCCTAAAAATAAATGGGTGATTTAAATATTTAGCATTCTATATTTATACATGTGCTAGTGATCCATATAGGGCATATAGGGAAATAGGACAAATGCTGAGTACAAAAATTAATAAATATATTTCAAATTTTCATTTATTGTTTTATCCATTAGGTTATGTAATGAGTGCCACCTACTGGAATAGTACTGAACATGCATATACAGGGATAATATAGTACTGATAAAAAAAAATAATATTGGAATATCAGTTCTTTGATACTTTCTCCCAAGAGCATAAAAAAGCTTTTAAGAAAAACGACCCAAAAACTATTTTGAATTTGAATGCTTTGACAAGGTTTATGCCACATTCACACAAAATCGTGGAAGGGGGACATTTAAACTTAAATAAAATTATGTTATGAATATATATCACTTGACAGCCATAACCAGCAGTTTATTGTTATGTAGGTTTAAATAATATTGCTATGAAACCTCACTGTCCTGGTCTGTTGGAGAACATTAGGAAACATTTGTCCTCAGTTCCAATGTGTTAAAAGTCTTGAGTAAATACTGTAGTTGTGCAAAGTAAAAGCCATTATAGAAAAAGTAATTATTATTGTACCAAAATTCTTTGAATAATATGTGTTTGCTCCCCTTTGTGAAAATCAGTTTTCTTTTCTCTTACTTATCTTTGCACTAAAGAACTGCTTTTGACTTGACTAACAGCATTGAATTAATTAATGAGAATGAAGCAATTCTTTGAATATTTATCTGTGACACAAAGCAGACTGAACATCAGGTAGATAAATGAAAAGCCTGAATATAATTACTGCAATATTTTTGTAGTGTATTTCTGAAAAAAAAAGTTCCAAAGGTACAGATAAACATTAGAGCAATGTGGGTCAGCAACCTCCTCCAACTTAAAATGCATTTTCATTACAGCCCATGAAGCTCCCCTTACAAACAAGCAAGAGTTGAGGAATATCTGTATAATAGTAAAGATGCATAATTGATGGGTGGTTCACACAATGTTTTTTTGTATACATGAGCAGCAGTGACTGTCCAAATAGTATGAAAGAAGCACTGCCATCTTGAGTGCTCTTGCAGGCTGCTTCTGTGAAACCTTGCTAGCATGTGAAATGAGTGCAATTGTGCGGTAGTTGGAGCATTCTTTGGCACTGCCCTTCTTTGGTATTGGGATGTAGACTGATCTTCTCCAATCCTCTGGCCACTGCTGAGTTTTCCAAATTTGCTGGCATATTGAGTGTAGCACCTTAACAGCATCATCTTTTAATTTTTTAATGGTTTAGCTGGAATATCATCACTTCCACTGCCCTTGTTATTAGCAGTGCTTTCTAAGGCCCATCTGACTTCACTCTCCAGGATGTCTGGCTCAAGGTCAGCAACCACACTACCTGGGGTGTTCGAGACATCCATATCTTTCTGGTATAATTCCTCTGTGTATTCTTGCCACCTCTTCTTGATGTCTTCTGCTTCTGTTAGGTCCTTACCGCTTTTGTCCTTTATTATGGTAATCTTTGTATGAAATGTTCCTTTCATATCTCCAATTTTCTTGAACAGATCTCTGGTTTTTCCCATTCTATTGTTTTCCTCTATTTCTTTGCATTGCTTGTTTAAGAAGGCCTTTTTGTCTCTCCTTGCTATTTTTTGGAAATCTGCATTTAATTTACTGTATCTTTCACTATCTCCCTCGCATTTTGCTTGCCTTCTCCCCCTCACTATTTGCAAGGCCTCATTGGACAGCCACTTTGCTTTCTTGCATTTCCTTTTCATTGGGATGGTTTTCGTTGCTGCCTCCTGCATAATGTTACGAGCCTCCATCCATAGTTCTTCAGGCACTCTGTCCACCAAATCTAAATCCTTAAACCTGTTCCTCACTTCCACTGTGTATTCATAAGGGATTTGATTTAGATTGTCTCTTACTGGCCCAGTGGTTTTTCCTACTTTCTTCAGTTTAAGCTTGAATTTTGCTAAAAGAAGCTGATGATCTAAGCCACAGTCAGCTCCAGGTCTTGTTTTTGCTGACTGTATAGAGCTTCTCCATCTTGGCTGCAGAGACTATAATCAATCTGATTTTGATGCTGCCCATCTGGTGATGTTCATGTGTAGAGTCGTCTCTTGTGTTGTTGGAAAAGAGTGTTTGTGATGACCAGCTTGTTCTCCTGGCAGAACTCTATTAGCCTTTGCCCTGCTTCGTTTTGAACTCCAAGGCCAAACTTGCCAGTTGTTCCTTTTATCTCTTGATTCCCTACTTTAGCATTCCAATTCCCTATAATGAGAATAACATCCTTCTTTGGTGTCATTTCTATAAGGTGTTGTAAGTCTTCATAGAATTGGTCAATTTCAGTTTCTTCAGCACCAGTAGTTGGTGCATAAACTTGGATTACTGTGATGTTAAAAGGTCTGCGTTGGATTCGTATCGAGATCATTCTATCATTTTTGAGACTGTATCCCAGTACAGCTTTTGCCACTCTTTTGTTGACTATGAGGGCCACTCCATTTCTTTTACGGGATTCTTGCCCACAGTAGTAGATATGATAGTCATCCGAACTGAATTCGCCCATTCCCGTCCATTTTAGTTCACTGATGCCCAGGTTGTCAATATTTATTCTTGCCATCTCATTTTTGACCACATACAACTTACCCAGGTTCATGGTTCTTACATTCATTATGCTCATAATGAATCACATATTTTTTTAAAAATATCATTGTGGCAGTGATTGTTCATACTGGTTTTAGATGCTTAGTTATTTAATTTTGTGTCAATTGCTCGTATTTTATTAGGCTGCCTGATGTTGTGCATGTCACCTTAGGGTAAAGGGCAGAATGAATGAATGAATGAATGAATGGAGTCTGACTTATGGCCATGCCAGTCCTTGGAATTTTCATCACTGCCAGGATCCAAAAATGGATACTGAAAGAAATGTAAAGGGTCCACAGTCCTCCTAACAGAATGACACAGTACTTGTCATTCACTCATACGGCTTTCTACATGTTTTATTTTTAAACCAACATATTTGTTTAAAAGAAGCGAGCTAATGTAACAGGATCAACACATGCTATTTGTTTTATTGGTAAAACACAATGAAGTAATGGCCTATAAAGTTTCACTCAGGAAATGTGTACTTTTCCCAGTGCTGCTTGAATTTTAATGACCTTGTAATCCTGTCTGAAGAATACTATTTAATAGGCCGCCTGACAATTGCATTACAGGACTATTTAAAAAGTGTTGCTTCTCACCATTAACTTCAGTACTTATATCTATTAAAATCCTGACATTACTAAACCCAGTATCAGTTAGAATTTAAAAAAAACACACACACACATAATGTAGGTCTCTCTCTTGTTCTCTCTCAGAAAACAATTAATCTTTTCAGTAACTTTGAAGAGGTGCAGTCCTCAGTCATCACTTCCATTTCTTTTCACAGAGATGGAGACCAAAGTGATGCAATGAGTGTTTTATCAGTCAGCCTATTAGAGTCCCATTATTTTCTGTCTTACATGACTTCATATAATGAATTTTTATAATTAAACTAATGACATACCTCTTCTCTTCTTTTTCCTCATTCTCTTTTTACTTTCAGGCCCCATTTATCTCTTAATTAATCATGGTTTCATTCTCCCTCTCTCGCTCCCTTTTTTCTTTCAAAAAGTGTTCCATTACTTTAATTTCATTGTGACATATTTTAGTTTATCTCTCTCATTTCATAACTTTGCTGACTGTTAAATAGTTTAAGGAATTAGGGAAATGTGTACATCATTCTGATCATATATACTGAAATTTTCTTTAATTATAAAATGTTTGTAGCCCCAAAAGTCCCTCACATCTTCCTCCCACCACAACTGTCCTACCATCTCTTAAGACTGCAGAGGGAAAAACATGGCTGACTGGTAGGCTGCCATTCCTGTATATGCACAGGCTGGGCACAGAAAATGTTGGCTAGAGCAGCCCTTCAGAAATCTGTTCAAAGGCCCAAACTTTCTGATTTGGTCATACATGCAGGGAAATGCCTGCCTGGTGGTCATTTTCTTACTTTGGTAGCAGAGGTGGTGCTGTCAAGTAGTGACAGGGTCAGTGGTAAACAACTGTGGCTACTAGATACTGGTATAGTACAGGGAGGAGAAGAACAGTAGAAATGAAAGAGATCAACTAAGAAGAAAAGTCATTGTTTGGCAGTGAGTGCAGGCAGAGGTATGCTTTAACTGAGATTCCCAGCTCACAGAACTGTGAATGCAATTATATAGAACTTTCCAAAGGCCAAATATAAAAATAAGACATTTATATTCCACCAAGTGTTCATTTCTTTAAATACAGTTTTTACATAATGTATGCAATACCAAACTCATATTCAAGAGCAATACAGGATGTCTCAAAGCCAAAGTTCTGTCAAAATATTTCTTCATTTAATAAATAGAAAAGAATTTCTACTTGTTGCTAAGCCCTGTTTTGGATGCCTTGTTTCTCTGGCCTACCAGCAAGTCTTTAGCTGAATATCAAGAACAGGTCCTTCTCTGTGGTGGTTTTTAGAAAAGTTCCAAACCTTCCCATTTTAGCCTACTTTTGGGTAATTTTATGGCACTACATTTTAATAATGGTTATATCTGCTGCTATTTTAATGATACTTAATGCTGTTGTTTTAATAGCTTGTAATTACTTGTAAATTGATTGCTCAAGGTTTTAATGCACTTATTAAGTGCTGCTGTTTTTATATTGCATATTGATTTTTAAATTCCCGTAGTTTTTGTTTTGTTTTTTTCCTTGTTTAAATAGCTTTCATTGATGGTTGTTTAATTACTATTTTGTAAACTGCCCTGAAAATCCTGATTGCATGAAGGGCAGTTTGAAAGCTGAACAAACAAATAGTAGATTGATGTTTTACTGATTGCATACAGATAGCAACTCAATACATATTTGTTCAGACAGGCCTTTGGAGCATAATAAGAGGGGCATCATTTGAATTTGTATAATTTAATGCTGATTTGTCTGCTATACTTTGTACCATATTGTTACTTTGTTTTTAATGTTGTAATTTTGCCATTAACTGCCCTGGACTCTTGTGAGGCGAAGAACAATAGAAATAACAGTAATAACAGAAGCTGCTTCAGTTACCTCTCCCACAAGCTTCACAGGCTTTATTTTCCTATCTGTTGGAGGACAAATGTCGGGAAGGTAGTCAGGAAAAGGTGTACAGTATGTCAGTAATATGTGAATGATCATATCGTTGGCAGAGACATGCAAATGAAAACTTGTTTGCCATTGATGTGTGTTATGCTGAAATATGTATCTTCCAATCACAAATATATTTTGTTGCTACTTCCATATATATATATATGTGTGTGTGTGTGTGTAAGAAGAGATGCAGTATGAAAGAGGACTCACATCAACAGACCCTCCAATGTCCCTATTTTCCAGGGACACCCCTGATTTAAAGAAGCCATCCCTGATTTAAAGAAGCTGTCCCAGTTTCTTATATGATCCCGGAATGTCCCACTTTTCCTTAGGATGTCCCTATTTTCACTGGATAAGTGTTGGAGGGTATGGAGTTATCCAACCCCCCGAGCCGTCTGAAGGCAATCCTGTATAGGGAAGGTTTTTTTTAATGTTTAATGTTTTATTATGTTTTTATATATGTTTGAAGCTGCCCAGACAACCCAGAAAGATGTATGGTGTATAAATAGTAAAATTATCATTATGGAATGGGACGTCCCTATTTTCATCAGAGAAATGTTGGAGGGTATGCATCAAATATCAGAAAAGAACTAATGACCATTATTTTTTTCAACCTATGTATAGCAACGGTACAGCAATACTGGCCTACACTACAAGGTTGTTGTGAAGATTACAACAATAAAGCACAGAAGGCAGTTTGAATACTTGAAATTTGGCAAAATACAAGTTTAATATGAACGTCATCAATTTTCAACTGTAATACCAAATCAGATTAGACGGAAAGTATCAGATACCTACTACAAATTAGAATGTATAATTTCAAACATAAATGAATATTATCATATTACTGATGCAAAAATCAGTAGCTCTCAGTTTAGTTAATATCTAGAAAAGAAATTATAAGGGTTAAAATTGTCAGGAAGCCTCACCGCCCAATCCTTGATATGTTGGATTCTCTGTTAGTTTATTCAGTGGGTCAAGGAAAGGAACTTTACACCTGCTCAAGGCCACGTTCCTGTTCTTACTTGACATTTTATTGGGTTAAGACCTAGCATTGAAAACACATGTCAGCGCTGGACTTCATAATCCCTTTTACAAATTAAGTCATATCAGAGGAGGCAAATTAGTTTCAACATTGTCTTTAAAAAATCCCTCTCAGCAGCCTCTTTCTACATGCCGTCATATGCACAAAAGAGAGCTAGTAAGGAATAATAACTCTATTAAAAGTGACAAACACACTGAAAATAATTCCCTCTGCATTGTATAATATATTAGGGACAGAATGCCAACAACTGCTTATCATAACACAGAAAACATGAAAGCACTTGTCTTGAAATCCTGATTTATTATTAGATCCATACATTCAAATACCAGCTTATAATAGAAAACTAAATCAACTGAGTTCAGTAAGATTTGAGTTCTCTTGATTTCACATATGTCTAGCTCAGTCAAGCACAAAACTGCTAATGCCATCACATCTGAGAGGCTTTTATGCAGGGTTTGACACAATAAGAATCACAAGGCAGACAAAGGGAGATTTTTCTTTTGAAGGATGAAAATAAAAATGTTGCTAAGCTAGAGAATAATTTCTTTGAATTTAGGGGAATGAGAACAAGAAAAACAAACAACTGTTCAACATTGACGAGAGCTGTTAGTACCAAGAAATGACACAGTCATGAGGCGGCAGGCTGGCAGTAGAGACCAAAATTCAATATTCATTGAATCAGGTAAGATGTTGGAGTTTTCTCTTTCCCTATTTGAAACCTATGTACTACAAAGGATTTGTAGGCTTATACAAGGTGACCAGTTTCTTTTCCTCCACAACCATCTCTAGGTTGGCCTCTTAGAAGAAATAACCAGCTCCTAGCACTTAGGAGGGTTATACATTTAAAATTCAAAGGCATACAGAAACCACAAGCTGAATGAAACTAATTCATACAACTGTGGACTATATTTTCTTAAAACACACACACACACAACTAGTTTCTTATTCTTCTCCTGAGATGCTATCTTGCAACATGAAAGTCAAATCTGCTATATATTGCATTTAAATCCCCAGCTGACATACCAATGTCATACCAGTGGATTAAAGTCATAAAACCACAATCTCAGAAGATATTGAGTATCATCCAATGAGTCACCCTATGACTTATTTAAGGAGGATACTGGCAAGCTGGAAAGCGTGCAGAGGAGGACGGCCAATTTATTATTATTATTATTATTATTGTTGTTGTTGTTGTTGTTGTTGTTGTTATTCACATGGCACCCTATACCCGCAGTTCTCAGGGCAGTTCACAACATAAAACCACAATATAAAAAATATAAAATACATAATAAAGACAAAGACAACCCAATATTTCTCCCTTCTACAACACATTTTAAAAGGGCATCAGATGTCAATCATCCAAAAGCCTGGTTAAAGAGGAACGTTTTCGCCTGGTGCAGAAAGGTAATGAAAAGCCAGCCAAACCTCCCTGGGGAGAGCATTCCACAAATAGGGAGCCACTGCAGAAAGGCACGTGAAGAAGGGCCTCATATGGAGGGAGGCGAACCCTTGAAGATGATCAAGGGTCTGGAAACCAAGCCTTATGAGGAATGGATGAGGGAGCTGGGTGTGCTTAGCCTGGAAAAAAAGAGACTGAAAGGAGATATGATAGCCATCTTCAAATATCTAAAGGGCTGTCACATGGTAGATGGAGCAAGCTTGTTTTTCCTTCTCAGGTGAGAAGGATCCAAACCAATAACTTCAATTTAAAAGAAAGGAGAATCTGACTAAACATCAGTATGAACTTTCTGACAATAAGAGTTGTTCAGCAGTGCAACAGATTCCCTTGGGAGGTGGTGGACTCTCCTTCATTGAAGTTTTTAGGCAGAAGTTGAATGGTGACCTGCCATGGATGCTTTAGTTGAGATCCTGCATTGCAGGGGCTTGGACCTTTGGGGTCCCTTCCAACTCTACAATTCTATAATTCTACGATTTCCGGATCGATTTCAAAAAATCCCACTGGAAATACAGTTATATCCATGCGGTGATGGAAGGATTGAGTTAGTGGCTCATGTGATTCTGGCCTACACTCTGTATAAAGATATGAGGAGTGAGGTATTACCCCTCTACTGCTGTCCATGCCAGGTTGCTCAGCCATTGCTACTGTGTCCATTCTTCTAGCACATCAAGATAATCAGGTGACAGCAAAAACAGCAATTTTTTTAGCAGGGGCAATTAGAATAGGATCTATTATTTTATTATTGATATAAACCTCCAAAATGTATTTTGTATAATTAAGCTTTCACCTCTATCTTCAGTACATTTTATCTTATGTTATTGCTATGGTTAGTGGTTGATGCAAATAAAGATTCTTCTGATCTGATTTATGATTTTTAAGAAAATGTGTATAGAATTGTAGCCTAGGTATTGCAGGGAGAGGTCTTATTTAAAATGATCTACCTGACTATACATAATAATTATGTATCCTATATATATATTTAAAGGTAAAGGTAGAGGACCCCTGACAGTTAAGTCCAGTAGTGAACGACTCTGGGGTTGCGGCGCTCATCTCGCTTTACTGGCCGAGGGAGCTGACGTTTGTCCGCAGACAGTTTTTCCGGGTCATGTGGCCAGGATGATGAAACCAGAGCAGCGCACAGAAACACCGTTTACCCTCCCGCCGGAGCGGTACCTATTTATCTACTTGCACTTTGACGTGCTTTTGAACTGCTAGGTTGGCAATTCAAAAACACCAGTGATACTGTGAATATTTGATATTGTTACTTTGCTATTTCAGTGCATAAAGGAAGGTTTCCACTGAAACACACTGGGCAATTTACTATTTTACTAAAATTCCCAGGATTTTTAAGCACCATTTTGAAACTTGCCTCTTTTATGCTCTCCTCCAACTGAAGAACCAGTCTTTGCTCCTGTCAAGATCACTTTAGTATGTCATTTGCCTTCACTGATACAGCCTATAGTACTAATCAGTTCTACTGCCTGGATAAGATAGAGGCAATCAAAGGTGGCAGAGGAATTGAACATCATAGTGCATCACAGAATGTAAAGTGATATCAAAGAAGTAAGGGAAGGTGGTAGTTCACCCAACACATGCAGGACAAAGTGAAAGATGCTCAAAAAACAGAATCATGAGGAAGTTTATGTTTCTTTATGTGATAGGAGATCTGACTGAAGAATACTGTGTAAAATGAAACTACTCAAACTGCCTCAACAACAACAACAAAACCCTACTGCATCAAATTTATGGATGGAACTGGAAGGCTGTTATGCACTTCAGCACTGCCCAACTTAATCATTCATTCATAAAATCAAATGAAAAATGATATTTTCTTCAAAAAGATGAGTGTGTGTTTCTCTCTCTCTCCTCTCTCTCTCTCACTTCACCTCTCTCTCTCTCTCAGTATCTACACACACACACACACACACACACACACACACACACACACCCTGTATCACTGATCTTAACCAAACTACACTTGGTAAGGTAGGGATGGCTAACCTTTTTCAGGCCAAAGGCTGCATTGACCTATGGTCAACCCTCTGAAGGCACTGCCAAAGTTCATGTGACAAATTTTAATTTTTTTAACAAATGACACATTTGAGGAGTGGTGTAGGGTCACAAAACCTGGTGACATGACAGAATCACAATAGGACACCCTAAAAAGTGGCCAGTAAAATATGTATCATGGTATCACAGTGTAGCTTCGACTGGCTGGCTGAACCAGGTAAGGAAGAAACATATTTACAAAGGAGAAATAATCCAGTCTAATATATTGGAATATGATTATATCCTGAACTACAAGTAATAAAATAATACAACTACAAAAAATAAATATAATGGAAAGAAACAGTCTGGAGGAATGCAAGTTTCTTTCCTTACCCTAGCTAGGCAAGATAGCACTAGCAACATTTATTATTCATCCCAAAATATTATTTCTACTCAATGAACTCAACAAACTAGAAACGGATGATTCCTAATTAAGAGAATGACTAACAATAGTACTTTAATTTATTTGAAATGATAAACCTCAAAACACTGCAAATGTAAGCTGCCTAGAGTCCCTTTCAGGGAAAAAGTTGCGGAATAATAATAATAAATCACACAACAGACAAAGAAGACCTAGGACCTAAAATGTTTTTCATCCACCAACCCTGAGCTAAAAATTTGGAATAATTTTCATCATAAATTTTCAGCAGCTATTTCACCACTGACCTCCATATAAACAAATGAACCTACAGAGAATCAATTGCTTACCACTTGAAACTCATAAATCTGGGCTCAGCAAAATATGTTATAACTTGGTAAATGATTCAGAGATGTATCCGTAATTTCATATTAGCAGGCAGTAGAAGCATTTAGTCAAGCAAGGTCTCAAATGTTCAGGTTTTTTGAACTTACACACATAGTGTGTAACAACTAAACATGGAAAGTGATGCCAATGTTCAGTCTTTGAAAATATTTTTCTTGGTCCAAGCTCAAAAAAACTAATTAGAAAAAATTATCTATTACCCTCTGACATTGCATACAGTCCGTTACAACCCATATATAAAAGAAGATGAGCGAAGGATCTGGGAAACTGCAACCTTACTATATAGGCAGAATGGTCTTGGTTGTTCAAATGTGTTCTGAGAACATTAATAAGAATAAAACTGAAAGAAAATTTGTTCAAATCCATATATCAATGGTACCTCACCCCTCACAAATCAAACATGATATATTGACTGAATTAATTTTGTTGGGACTTGAAGGAAATCAAAAGTCGACAATAGCCACATATTCTAGGTGTGATCTATGGTGTGTAAATTGTTAAAGGGTACTGCAACCATTGCTGCTCCTATGACTCAGTAGGTAGAATTTACGTTGTGTGTGTTTCAGCCCTTTACTAGTTCAGTTCTCTGTAACTTGGGCTCAGAGTTAGTCCTGTTTATAACCTGTTTAATAAAGCAACATTGTGTTGTTGCATGGTGCAGCTGTGTGAGTAGATGCACAAGGAACCACCAAAGGTTATTACTTTGGAGATGCATACAAAGTGACTTTTTGGGACAGGATCCTTGACATAAGTCAAGGCATTTTGGGATACTGCGTATCAAGAAATCTCAAATCTGCATTTCTTTGTTTACTGAAAACAGAGCTAAGAGAGAAAGACTTGCATGTTGCTACTAGCCGACTAACAGGTGCTAAAATATGTAACACAACTCTGGAAAGAAAAGTGGATCCTAACATTAAAGGAGTGAATACAGAAGGTCTTGGAAATTGCTTTGATCACAAAACCTACTTACCAAAGAGGATAACCAAGAAGTAGAAAATTTTATAGAAAAATGGGCATCTTTTGTCAATTATTAGAATTTTAAAAATCTATGATAATATAATTATTTTCCACTAATATAATCATTTTTTCCCTATCTACTATTATCTGTAGTACTAATCGTTGTATTTATCATTCACGTTCTCCATATAAAAGATTAAAATAAGCACAAAAGGCTATGATTTAACTATTAACACAAACTTAAATTGCTTATGTGGAATTCAGAAGCAGTTTCTGAGCATTAAAAAAGAAAGAATAGTTCTTCATTCCCCCCCTTTTTTTTCATTCAGTACCTTGAGTTCTGCGTTCTGCTTCTTTAGGCCTTCTACAGTGTAAGAAATCTCCTTCCATGATTCAAGCCTGGCTTTTGCACATTCCAGAACCTGCTCAGCTTCTTGCTTGGCTTCCAACCACTGTGTTGAATCTTTCAACATTTCATGTAATTGCTGTCTTCGGTTCTGAAGGTGCCCCTGGACTTCATCCCACTGGTTCTGTATCTTTTCAACTGGTGACATACAAGGGGAAACGAATGAAATAATTATTTGGAAAAAAAATTATCTGACCACTCTGATCAAGTTCTCCACTAATTTGCATGACAAATACAATACAGACAGTCAGGAAAGGTTCATTGGAGAAGAGTTAAAGGAGATTTTTATATAATTCAGGCATCACTGATTTATTACAAAGTAACCCAAAAGTATCACACATAAAACATCTATTCATCACATTAAAGGTAAAGGTAAAGGTACCCCTGCCCATACGGGCCAGTCTTGACAGACTCTGGGGTTGTGCGCCCATCTCACTCAAGAGGCCAGGGGCCAGCGCTGTCCGGAGACACTTCCGGGTCACGTGGTCAGCGTGACAAAGCTGCATCTGGCGAGCCAGAGCCGCACACGGAAACGCCGTTTACCTTCCTGCTGGTAAGCGGTCCCTATTTATCTACTTGCACCCGAGGGTGCTTTCGAACTGCTAGGTTGGCAGGCGCTGGGACCGAGCAGCGGGAGCGCACCCCGCCGCAGGGATTCGAACTGCCGACCTTTCGATCGGCAAGTCCTAGGCGCTGAGGCTTTAACCCACAGCGCCACCTGCGTCCCTATTCATCACATTATTTTTACACAAAATTGATACTTCCTTTTAATATGGAAACTGAGAATAGCTTTTGAAATAGAAAAGACAATCCTTTTCAACTAAGTGTGGAAACAATATACTTAACATTAGTTAGTGCACTAGAAAATAAAGTTATTCCTTACACCTGATCAAAATTGGTTCTCTATCTATTCATTTTCCATCCTTAACTATTTTGTAAGCAAAGAAAGTGAATGCTTTGTAATGTTTCTGTGAAGTATGTATGAAGCAAGCATATTTTGGAAAAAGTTCAGAATCTGTTCCAAACATACTTGTGTCAATACACATTCAGGGAATGGATGCAATTTAGGATAGCACCTGATCAACAATAGGGACATGGTAATTGCACAGGATATCATTCCCTATATTGCAGGTGTTCAGGTCATTGCTTATGAAGCAAAAATGGCAGCATATGTACAGGATAAAGTCTGCAAAATCTTTTATAACTTATTAGCAGTCATTTTAAGTGTTTCTTTGAAGATGGATGTTTAAGTATTCCTAACGCCTTATTCACAAAGCCGAGTTTTGTGTGAAGGGATTTATCAGTTTATGAAACATTTCCCTTGCTTGCCTGACCTCCAGTATTAGAGGGCAAGCAGTTTGTAAAAAAAGAACATTGCTTTAAAACATTTTCTATGGATGTGAGCTCAATAGCAGGAAAATGGTAGAGAAGAATTTTTGCAGCCCGATTTAGAGCCCTGGCTAGGGTTATGGCTTAGCCTCATAAAACCTCAAACATTACAATGAACATATGGTATTCAGTGGAGGGAAAAATGAGTTCTTTCCCTAGCCAGTGACCCTTATTTGAGAGCATGAAGAGCTCTTTCCTACGGACGTTATACAGAACTCTGAAAAAGTCAAGAATAAAAAGGTGCCAACTGTACAAATCCATTGCTCCAGAAAGGATTATTTCTAGCTTTAGAAAAGGAAACAGGAAATTAATAGTGTCTTTTCCAGATAAAGCATTCCTCATGAGAACTGAAGGTAATACAGTCCAATGGAATAGATGAGATGAGTAATGATTTGAGCCACTGAGTTGTGGCATTATAGCCAGTGTGGTTTACAGTTAGGGTGGTGAAGTAAGAACAGGGAGATCCATGTTGAAATCTGCATTTAGCCATGAAACTCACTGTGTTACCTTGGGCCACTTTCTCAGCCTAACTTCACAGGTTGTAAGGATAAAATGAGTCAGGGAGATGATACTTGCAAGTCTCTATGACCTCCTTGGAAGAAGGGCAGGATGAAAATATTAAACAAACAAACAAAGCAGCTGCGATCATTTTCATTTACAAGCAACAATATGATCTGCTGCCTATCATTGGCAGCAACACAAAAGAGTTTGTGAGAACATCTGGGCACCCTATAATGACCCATATGTATTAATCATATGTGATGCTAAAGTCACTGGGTGTAGACTTCCATTCTAATGCAACCCGGAAGTGTTTTTCTGCTCCCCACCTCTTCCTCCCTACGTTCCTCCAAGCTGATTCCATTCTTGTTTGTATGAAAGCTAAAGAAAGTTAATAAAATAATTAAAGACATAGTGATAGGATCTGCTCAGTAATAGCATTACATCTATATACTTTCATAAAGTTGAAGATTTTAGGGCCAAATTTGCTGTAATGCCACAGGTCCAAAGACTGGAACTGCTCCAGATACCAGCACATTAAGATTCACTTTAGTCAAGGAGGTTTGCCAATTTCAAAGTTGCTATTCAATTTATTTTGCATCCTCCTGAGGTGCCTCATCAGTTTAGTCAGGAAGTACTGACACTGGAGCAAATTACATTTAAAAGCCAAACATTGGATAACTGTGTTGCAACATGTTTACCATTGATTCTGCAGTCAGAAAAGGACAAGATCAGCAAGTAAAGGCACTAACTTGAGACCTATTTTTATCACGTTTCTGTTTTGCCATAGTTCATTTATGGATAAGCTAAATACAATTCTCTTCACAGGTAAAATGAAAAGACTGATGCCAACTATCTGCACTATTCTTTCTCGAGCAAAATGGATTTATGTGCAAAATCAATAAACACATTTAATAGGTTAGATCTAAAGGGTAAATGAATATTATTTGAAAGTGGAGCTATAGCTAGTGGTGCTTGTGTCAAGGCAGATATTATTACTTAAAAATATTCTAACACCTTAATTAATACTATCAATTATGCCACTCTGATCTAGCCACAATTTTTGGGCTAGCTTCCTTCTCCAATATTCACCTGAGTTCCACAAGGAAAGAACCCAAGCAAAATATCAAATTGTTGTGATTACTATTTTTCTTGTTAATTTATTAGCTGTGATGTGATCAATCACCTCAAGGCAACGTACAATAAAAAAGGCAAAACAAACAAACACAATGTCTTTGCTGTTTTCTAGAAAAAACAGATAGTGGGTGACTGTCATATCTCAAAAGGAGCAGCCACTCTAAAAGTCTTTCTCAGAGTTACTGCAAAACAGGCTTCTGAGATCTTTGGAACTTGCAGGAGAAACTCTTTCACAGACCACAGAAATCTGCTGAACATAAAAGGTATGAGGCAGTCTTCTCAAGTAACCTGGTCCTGAGCTATAGAGGGCCTTATATGTACCAACACATTGAACCCAGTAGCATATTGGCAGCCAGTGCAAATCCTGCAAGCAGGGTATTAAATGCTGGCTGTAATTTGTCCCCACAAGCTACCTAGTTTCTGCAACCTGCTTTCTGCAAACTTGAAGCTTCTGGACCAACCCCCAGGGTAGCCCCAAGGAGAGTGTATTGGTGAGGTTACCAATGAAATATTCAAACTATCCCAATCCAGGAACAACAGTGGCTGTCTGACCAATCAAATTTGGTAATAAGCACCAACAACTACCAGCCTCTGTTTGAAAAACACTCCAGCCAATTGACTCTTGGAAAACTGTCAGCTCAAGCTCTTAGCATACTTTAGGGTAAAAGATAACAAGTTATCCTTTGCACAAACCTTCTGCAAGTTTTACTAGTTTTTTTGTGATGGTGGTGGTGGTGGGGTTATTTATTTATCTATCCCAGCAAACTCTCCTTGTTACAGCCTTGTAACACTGACTTTTTTAGACACAAAGAATCAAAATGGAGGGAGGGAGAACACTACCGTATAAAACAAGCAGAAAAGGAGGTGTTTTATTCTTTTCAAGTTCCATTCTGTAATACAAAATGTAATTTATTACTTATAGTTGTAAGGATATTAAACTGTTGCTTTCCTTTCTATGTTGCTAGTTTAAAAATGGTTTAATATGGGATTTTAAATTTGGTTTTAATACCTAGCTGGAAGTGCACTATATAAATATTATTACAGTTGGCATTATTTAAATATATGCACATTTATCAAGAGCTATAACATTTCAGATTATAAAAGAAAAATGTAAAAAACAGTTTGTGGTGCATAACCTGCATATCATTCTGCCATCATTTGGGCCAGAAGTACATTAACTCTGTTTCAAATTTATCAGCATTAATCCTTTTAATGTGATTTTTGCCCTCAATATTTCTTCCATTTACCCCAACTTTTCAATTTTCAACTCCTTTGCAAGTATATGAAGTATGTTCCCCATTCTAAAGTGGAAATATTTTCTCATTCTTAGCACCCTGAAAATCTTATGGGCTTTTTAATGCCATTCATAAAAAAACCATTTTTTAATGTTTTGTTTTAAAGGAGACTGTAACTAGCTCTGATTTTTTTTTTTAAAAAAAACATAATCAAGTGAAATATAAATCTAATAAAATAAATGAATAAATGTCATCCTTGAGTGCAGGATGCTGCACAAGGCTTAAGACACTTATTTCAAAAAGAAATTATGATTTCTTTATATCCAATTAAGCTCAACTATAAGTATTGTTTAAGCACAAAATAAAGTTCAGTCCTTGTGGGTCTAAGCTGGTTTAGAATTTGTGGGATTTTTCTGCTCCAGTGAGAGCGCAGGCCCTCATTTGGTGTTAAGAAACAGTTTGTTAAGAAGAATGATGTGCCAACTATGCTTTTTAAAAACCTTTCTCAAAGCTTTTGATTTATTAAATTCTGTCACTAAATAATAATACTTTTTTTTTGCGTTTTCTCACACTGGGCCACCTGGTAGGTTTTCTCTACTCATCGGTGATGCCTTACATTTTTGCTCTTTATATAGCACAGGCACATTATAGTTGAAAAAATGAAATCCCCCAAGGGGTCCTTCAGAAACCTGTGAGTATTCTAAAGTAGCTGTAGGGAGTCTTACCAACATATTTAGGTTTTAGAATAATCTCGCACATCAGGTAAAGAACTGTAGCTGAATTAAATAGCAAAGATCAGCAAAGTTTTGAAAGATCTAATCTCCCCCTTCTCAAAATATTTTGAAGAATGTTAAGGAAACAACTCATTAATTTTTGCCCATTCTTCATACTGCGGTTATTAACTAAAGGTGATGATGTATGTAATTATTTATTCTTAGTCCAGTGTTCCGCTCATACTTATGCTTGAACTTTGACTGAATTCTTAAACAAGCTGTCTGAGGGAACAGAGTTTCTAATTAGGAATTTAGCTGCTGTTCATGGATGAAGGAACTTTTAATAATCATTCCAACAAAACATATTTAAAGGGAATCCTTCTCCAGTAGTGCATTTAGAAATGGGACATGGAAATAATAAAATGGCGTTCCATTTTCTCTGAACATAAACAGAACATTATTAGCATTATTAAAATAAAGCAACTCTACTGAGGCACTTAAAACACTTTTGTACTTACTGATGCAAAAATATTATGGTCAGCTTTGCAGTTTAAAGCTAGAAATGTGTGAAATACATTACCTACCTAATGAAGCATAAAGCCAACAATTTTGGATTTTCCAATGCTACAACCCCCATTGCTGACTGTCACACATTCGTATTTACACTGTATTTCCTGATAGTTCTAGCAGCATATCTGCTAATAAGAATGAATAATGTATTCCAGCTACTGTTTTCCTCATCTTTTTCTCTTGTTCTGGTACTTTCAGGAAAAAAACTTATAAAGGTTTTCCTAGTCTCTTGGATCTTACTAAGGTGAAAAGCTTATGATTACTTCAAATATGGCAAAATTCCTATGCATAAAACATGAAGACTAAAAAAAAATGGCATCCAGGTTCTGTAGACTATCATGTTTCATTGTCATCATCATTGTCTGCTTATTTGTATGCCATTTCCCCAGAAAAGTGTACACAAACTGGCTCACAACATATCAAATGAATAAAAATAAGGGCATTCCATGACATTTGAAGCAGCCCTTAAGTGTTATCTGAAAACATATAAAGGCCATACATTTCCTCTTTCTTTCCTAGATTAGTAATACAAGATTCCACAGCTAACCCTCTAACTGGGCTTTTCACAGGTAACCTGTGAAGAGATGTGCATAGAATATTTTCTGTGTATATAGTTATTTATTAATTGCTTTCCAAGATGATGTGCAAAATATAATAAAAAATGCATAATCTTTAAATGTTGTTCATGTTCTTAGAATTCTGCTATGAGAGTCATTATAGTAAGCAAGCAAGCAAGCAATGGGGTGCTATCCAGATGTTATGGAAAAGATCTCTCATTAGCCATGGCCAATGCTGATGCTGGCTGGGACTTATGGTAGTTGTAGCCCCAAACATCTGCAAAGCAACATGTTGGCTATCCCTTTTTAGGTAAACAATATCTGATGATGGTCTTTCAGCAAAGAGGGCAGAAACAAATGGCCTTTTATGTCATTTTGGAAAGTTAGAAAAGCCTCACATACACTTCTTTTGCTAAATAAATCACACACACAAACAAAAAATTATAAAACTGTTTAAAACATCTCACATTGTGTTGGAATACTCTCTGAAAAGCCATAATTTGTATGCCACCATTTGATGGCATACAAACTTACAGAATCAGGCACTGTTAAGATGTGCCTGCCTTTTCAAAATCTGATCTTTAGGAAATTAACGGTTTTATCATTTAAGATTTAATGAGCAATTTTTTTAAATGTACAACAATTCACATGAAAAAACACAGTTTAGAATGCACCTAAGCATTAGAGCAAAGTGATGGAGAACATGTCAGAGATGACACCTGGTACTGTTTATCACTCACAACATGGAAATATTTACATCACAAGACAAATCTCTTTGGCAAACTAGAATAAGCTTTGCCCTTTAAAGGACTGACTGCAGAGCTGAAATATTTCCTCACTTGTCATAACATTTGGATTAGCATCTGCTAACTTTAACATGCACCTTTTATATGAAAAGTAAATGTTTTACAACAGATAAAGTGTTCAGAATGGATTAGGAGCCATCAATTCTGATTCCTAATTAGTCAACTTAAATTGCTTTCAACCATCATTTTTAAATTGGGCACCACAATAATGGAAAATGAGAATGGCCCCTGGATTTGTGAATAAAAAGGTAAAATATATAACCACATATTTTGTTTTTACAGTTGTACCTTGGTTGTCGAATGGAATCCGTTCCGGAAGTCTGTTCAAGTTCCGAAAACATTTGACAACCAGCTTCCGATTGGCTGCAGGGAGCTTCCTGCACTCAATCGGAAGCTGCGGAAGCCATGTTGGAGATTCGGGTTCCAAAGAACGTTTGCAAACCGGAACACTCACTTCCGAGTTTGCGGTGTTCATGAGCCAAAACATTTGAGTCGCAAGGCATTCGAGATCCAAGGTACAACTGTATTATTAAATGTTTAAACATGAAGTGGTTGTCCTAAAACAGTTTACAGAAATCTTTCTTTCTTTAAAAAAAATAGTTCCTTACTATTTCCTTACTGTAAAAAAATTCCTGGAATTACTAGAAGAATATGGTAACCTATCTGGCTTCAAATTGAATAGATTAAAGACAAAAATGATGATCAAAAATCTGGGAAAGGAAGAGAGAGAAAAACTAGAAAGACAACACAGAATTAAGATCACAAAAAAATAAAATATTTGGGAATTTGGATTACACCAAAAAATATAAATTTAATTCAGGACAACTACTCAACAACGTGGAAGGAAATTAAAAAAGATTTGGACGTCTGGAACAGAGTTAAACTCTCGTGGATAGGAAGAATGGAGGCTATAAAAATGAAAATAAATAAATAAATAAATAAATAAATAGTTCCTTACTATTGGTGGAGTGATATTTTAAACTATCAGCCCACCCTTCTAACCAACCTCAAAGTGGGTTGGTCCTTGTCCTGACTACATACATCCCATTCTTGACTCTTGATGTGCTTGGCTAGTCCTTATTAGATGGGCTCCAGTCTAGAATACAACAATGAACAACAACAATCTCTTAAATAACTTGTTTTTAATAAAATAAAATAATTTTAGTTTTGGACACTAAGGTTACCCCAAAGAAGGGAAATTAATTTATTATTATCATAATGATCCTATATTGGGTCAGGCAGGAAGAGCAGATTCAAAGGTAATGAAGAAGTGTGCATGCACACGAAAGCTCATACCAAGAACTAACTGAGTTGGTCTTTAAGGTGCTACTGGAAGGAAAAAATTTTTTTGTTTTGACTATGGCAGACCAACACGGCTACCTATCTGTCAAAGGTAATGCAGTAAGTGAGAATTTTCTTAATATACCTCCAATAACAAAGTGCAGCATAGCCTGACTCACTTCATTGATTACAACATAGCTTTCCAAACTGTGGGTCGCAAAACATTGGTGTGTCTGCTGCAGTGTGTAGGTGTGTGGCGTGAACACTACCTGCGCTTCTTCTGGGGCTGGAAAGGGGTTAGTTTAACCTCCGGTGTGCTAGTAAAACTTAATTACTGTGTCACAAAAAAGAGTGTGTCGCCAACATGAAAAGTTTGGAAACTCTGGATTACAACATTAATATACAGTATCTATGTGTGTGTTCATATTCCTATAATGAGAGCAATTTCATATTTACAGTTACATAATTTTTACTGCTTGATAAACTATGGCTATTATGAAGTTTAATCACATATAATTGTGATGCATTTCTTAACTCAGATCATCACTTAATGGGAAGAAGGCTGGAATGAGATAAAGAAAGCACTGTTTGAGATAAGATATCTGTGACAGTGGCTACATTATCAGTAACAATGTGACAGTAGAGTTTATCATAAAGCAGTGACTTTAGAATTTATCATGCTCATTGTGCTGACAGTATTTAATTTCTCCAATAGAAAGAGATGCTAGGATAACCCTCTGATTTGGAAAGCAATTTTCCCTAATCCCAGATGTAAGTGAATGTGCATATCTCAGCTGAATTTGTATATTCTCTAGCCATTATGCACAATCTCCAACAAGCCTTGGGAAATGTGCATTCAGTGGCTGGATTTTGTATAGGATCAGAGATACTTCACACACTCATTTCCCTATTGGATAACTCTTCTTTGGCTGGACAAATGTCCATCCCCTGCTTACATACCCATGATGACGGACTCCATGGTCCAGCACCAGTGTGCGTGTATCAAGGAGAGAAAGGGTATACATTTTTCCTCTCCCCGTAATTCCCCCTGTGCAGTGTAACAGACCTGGTAACAGCTGAGATTTGTTAAAAAGGGTCTGGACTCCCACTGCTTCTTCCTGCTGCTTGGCTGATCAGTGGTAGGTTATGTTGTTGGTCATTTAAGATATTGCAGTAGGCCATAAACAGCTCTGATAACCCCTAGTCTGGATTATGTAAATTGTGGGACTGCCTTTGAAAATGGTTCATAAGCTCCAGTCAGTACAGAATGCAACAGCCAAGATGTGAACATACAAAACCAGTTCTGGCTTGTCTGCATTGGCCTCCCATTAGTTTCCAGACTTATTTCTGGTTTTGACATTTAAAGCCTTATATGGGTCAGGACCCCAATACCTAAAGGATCACCCTCTTCCCATACGAACCTGCCCAGAAGTACAGAGAGTGGTGAGCAGAGAATAGTCCTTTTCCACAATACCCCAACATCTTTGGAATGTCCCAGGCCTAGCACCAACTTTACTTACATTTCAGTACTAGTTATAAATGCTTTTAGTTAACCGGACTTACGTGCAGCTTGAATGATACTGTTGTTACAGTTACTCAATCCAGGTTTTAGTGTGCATTTTTAATAATATTATATCCTGTTTAAATATGAATAAAACATTTTAAATGTTTTATTGTATTATATATATCATAAATTGCTTTGAGGCTTTTTAGCATAAAGCATTATATATGTACCGTAATCAATTAGAGCAATCAAATCAGAATGACAATATTTCCTATGAAGCACAACTGAACTTGAATAATTGTAATTATTTGCAGATTATGTGTAACACATTTATTTGAAAGTCTGTATAGTCTTTCCAGTTTATACATAAATAGTATTTCACACACACACACACACAAAAAAAAAAACTTTAAATCAAATCCAACATGAATTGGAGATTTATCAGAATTACTACATCAATAGTCTAAAGTTCTGTGAAAGCTATAAAGTCCAAGTTTCCTTTGTTTCTTTGGTTATATATGTTTGCATTTAAATATTTTCTGGTGTTCAGTTGTCAAAACCTGTGAGAAAGAGATATGGATAGCACTGTGACAGTGGTGATGCTTATTTCATTAAGATACCATGATCAACAGCAATGCTGTAATTCACAGTGGTGGTTTCATATATCCTTTTGTGTAAGTGAATGATAGGTTGAAGATTTTGCTATAAAGCTGTCAGACAGCAAGTTTTTCAATAAAAGTATTTTTATTACTATATTGCTCTGGATTGAGACACAGCCTAAAATGTTTTGCAGTATACTTGAGCCAAAGCTCTTTTTAGCTAGTAATATATTGCTAGGTCTATTTGGATGAAAACTACAGAGTTTTGTGTAAAAAGTTATTAAAGTAGGTATGGGATGTGGCCCAGCTAGCGATCACCTGCTAGTTCACATAAGCATAAACATAATTAACCAAATATACACCAACACTGGATGGTATTCAACGAAATTTTACTCACAGCAGGTCTAATGAAATTAATGGACCCAACTAAATCATGTTCATTAATTTCAATGGATCTAATCAAAGTAAACCTTTGTTGAATGCCACCCAATGAACTCCATAAATATGGAGCAATAAGAGAAAAGGCACAAAGATGTAAAACAAAAGAATTTGTACATATTTAACAAGCAACAAAGATTCAGAAGAACGCAAAGACTCAAAAGGTGAGTCTACAGAATTGAAAAATGGAAAAATAAATTGGTGTTAGAGAATGGATATATTTAAAGCAAATACTCTAGTTTTAAAGGCACTGCAAAACCAAAAAGGTTAACAAATGCAAATAAATCAAGAGCAGAAAATCATAGTACAGGAGCCCCCCTCCCTGCCCACTTATGTGTGACTGACTCGCCTGCAACTGCGTATGTGTGTAGTGCTGGGACATAATTAGATTCAAACCCAGAAATGGCGGGAGAAAGCTGGAGAATCATGAGAAGACCCTCCCCAGAGCCTGAAGAGGATGTCAATGAGGGCGGAGGAAGCCCCAAAGAAATCAGAGGCGCAGTGTGGCTTTGTTTATGCTGCTCAGCCTCCTCAACTAACAGCTGGTGTGTTCTGTACCACAGCAGCAAGTTTCCTGTATGTCCTCCAGCCTCCTGCTGGTCTCAGAGCTTCAATTCTACTTGTGGATATTTTTGTATACAGTATTTTTGGTATGAATTGAAGAGAGAGACAGAGGGTGTTTAAGCGGTGTTTAGAGTGTGCTCCCCACTTTACACAATTTCACACATGTGTAGGGTCTTATGGGAAACCATAACTGAGAGAAATTACACAGTCTATGCTTTTTGCAAATATGCGCAATGGTCTAGCTAAACAGACCTTATCAAAAAGAGTAGAAGATCATATCAGTTTGCTAAGATTTATTTTGTACATTAGAACTTTGTGACTGAGATCAACCACTCTCATATAGGGAATGCAGGTCTGGTGAATAATGTGTATTTATTTAATTTGTTTTCCATGTTTAATAAATAGTTCCAGTGACAACCTTTGCAACATATTAAGAAAAATAACCCACAAATCTAAATTATAGCATCATTTAGATAAATGTAGTAGCCTTTTCCTTTAAAAATGTCACACTCACATAGTTATCATATGATTTCATTATGCTTCTCAAGTAGACTGATTACTCTTGTGAGTGCTGATTTGAAATCAATGCCTGGCAAAGAATAATAGCTAACTCCAGAAAAACTTTCATCAGCTAAGGCCTCCAACATTCACATACTTGGAGAATATTTCATTAAATTTGAGTGGCAGAAAGTTACAGCAGTATGGATTTTCAATTCTAAATAAAATGCAGCCATTAAATTCTTTTGAAAACACACCCTTTTTGATGATAGTATATTAACTACAAGAAAATCAACAAAATAGCGTAACTTAATATGCTCTTTTAAATAAGTTGCATAATTTTCAGTGCTGTAATAGCACCAACACATAGAACTAAGAACTTAATTGAGAGACTTACAAATGTGTGAGAAGTTTCCTAGTCTTAAAAAAGAAAGAAAGAAAATGCAGCGAAGGTGGAGCTGTGTATATGACTGAACAGAGGCCAATGACTTCTCCTATGTTAGATTGTTTATCAAAATGCTCCACCCACAAACCTCCTTTCTGTCCTCTGGTAAAAAAAAATATGGGGACCTTCTTACTTCATGGACAGTAAAACTGTTGGGAGTGATTTTGGTCAGAAAAGCAGCCCAAGGGGAAAGGAATCAAAGCAGCTTCCAGAACTATTGAATAACAAGAAGTGAATTCTTATGAATCTCTCAGCAGCTGGCAGCTGTAGTCTGGAATCAAGCTGTGTTGACTTCAAACTACAGGTGCAGCATGCTCAGCCATATTAATACAGATAGCAGAAGCCAGCACCGATTACCTATTCAGAGAGCCATATATAATTGTAGATTTGGAAGGGACCCCAAGTGTCATTTAGTCAAACCCCCTGCAATGCAGAATCCTGCCCACAGCCATCCCTGGGTGGGCTTAAATCACCAACCTTCTTTAAGGTTAACAACTTGATGTAGTTATGGCAAGGATAAGAAACGTTTGACATGTGGAAGAGTAATCAGTAATACTAGAATGTATAATTGCAATATATTTTATTTTCAATTTATTTTATTTAGGGAGTCACAGACACATATGATATATAAACATCCAGAGTAAGGCAGATTTTGCCCCCCAAAATCCTCTCCTGGGGTAAGAGAACTTGCAGGAGTTACCTGGACTGTGGTATGGGGGCCTAGCTGAAATTTAGGTAAAATGACTTGTGTGAGTGGATGTCTGCCTGCACAAGCTGCCTTTGTCTGATTTTCTCCTCTCACTGTAAAGGTAAAGGGACCCCTGACCGTTAAGTCCAGTCCTGAATGACTCTGGGGTTGCGGTGCTCATCTCGGTTTACTGGACGAGGGAGCCAGCGTTTGTCCGCAGATAGCTTCCGGGTTATGTGGCCAGCATGTCTAAGCTGCTTCTAGTGAACCAGAGCAGCATACGGAAACGCCGTTTGCCTTCCCACTGGAGCGGTACCTATTTATCTACTTGCACTTTGATGTGCTTTCGAACAGCTAGGTTGGCAGGAGCAGGGACCGAACAACGGGAGCTCACCCCGTCGTGGGGATTCAAATCACCGACCTTTTGATCAGCAAGCCTAGGTCTTTTCTGAGGATCTACTAATTCCCAGAAGAGGGTTTTCAGGGGTAATGAGTATTGCAGTACAGAAGAGAGGTCAGGAAAGCCCTGTTGTGTGAATGGTCTTAAGCTCACTTTGATTTTTTGGATACAGCCTAGTATTCTTACAGACGTAAAATAATAGGCATAGAAAATCCACTACTTACTTCGATCAGTAATGACTGTTCGAGCCTCTTGATTGCTAGTTTTATTTTTCAAATTCTGTGCTGCTGTTATTAACTCTTCCAGCTGAGGGCGCCTTTGTTCCAAGTCTTGTAGTGTTGCCTAAAAGCATAAATATGTATTTATATATATGTTTATATTCAAAACATATGCATAAAAGCACAAATAAATATTTATAGTTACACCATGTTTATATACATATGCATAACCAGTTTCCTAGAACTAATGGACCACAACAGTGTCATCGACGGTAGTCACCTCTGTGAGTTTTGGTGGCAAACCAATTCAACTCAAATCCATGTAAAAATGTGTACTGAATTCTCATTTAAACAAAAAAGCTGCATACTGTAACTCAGACAGCGGTGGTGATTGTGGCCTGGCATAGTTGCTGGGGAATGAGGGGGTTGAGGCAATTAGCCCACAGTTGACGTCAGCTTTGGCATTGGTCAGCCGTGGGGGGCTGGTGGGATTGCTCACCAAAATTTAAAATTTGATCAGGCCAGTTAGAGCCTGGTGGGTGATACTCTGGTGATGGACCTGGCAGGGCCAGAATTCTGTGGGGTCTGCCAGCCGGGCATAAAAGCCAGGTGCACTTCCAGCAGACAGCACAGTCAGGAAGAAATAATCCCACATGTATGCTATGGCAGCCTGGAGGTAAGCGGGCTCATGTATGCCCTTGCTGTGGAATTATTTGGTTGCCGTATTCGGGGCCAGCGGGAAAATTGCCTGTGGATGTATTGGGAGTTTTGTCTTCCTCACAGCAATTGTCACAACTTTGGGCAGAAGTGGTGAGGCATACTGGAGTTGAAGTGCATCAATCTTGCTTGAAAGAAGGTGAACAGGTCAATATTTCAGACAGTATCCTGGTTCGGTTGAATGGGTAGATTATTTGCTATCCTGCCATCACTGCTGTCAAAATGAACTTGTATTGGCCTTATGATCTACCCCTGTTGCCTGCAGGCAGTGAGGCTTGGGTGATGAACATTTATTGGGGCCTACGAGATTGCAGATGTGAACAGTTTGGCAGCAAGCCAGCTGGGAGGGTTGGGCTCATATAGCAGAAAAAGGCATTGGGTTGGATCCTTAGTCTAAAGCTGGGGTGGTGGTGGGGGTGCTGCACCCCCCAAATCCAGGATAAAACTCAGGTACCCCAGGAAGGCCAGCATGTCCCGGAAGCTGTATGCTGGCTCCCTCAGCCAATGAAGCAAGATGAGCACCGCAACCCCAGAGTCGGTCACGACTGGACCTAATGGTCAGGGGTCCCTTTACCTTTACCCCAGGAAGAAGACTAAGGTAGGCCATAGAACATCCCTGAATGGTGTCCTGGTGATATTTCCGCATTAGATCTGTGTCAATGTGAGGAATCCTTTCACCAGGATCAACACTAATGGAGTTATCAGGCTAGCTTATTCAGTATACATAGGCAATGCCTATGCCAAATCTAATTTATATTTGTAATCAACAAAAGTTATGGCTATTTCAAGCCCAGGCAGGGTGTCATGTCTCTCTTACAGTATACCAACCCCCTCCCCCAGTAACCACCGGCTTGCAGTGCTGTGGCCCGGAATACCCATATATAAATACAATAGATAATTATAACATATATGTGTGTGTCAATGTCCTGATTTATTGAGCAAAATGTTCTGGGATTAAGCCAATTCCACAGAACAAGGAAGGATACACAACAGCCCAGTACCAAGTACCTTAGCAAAATGGTCAATCACTTGAAACCAAAACTTTGGTGAGCACTAAGCTTAGCAGCAAACCAATCAGTTCTTAAATGATAATGTGGTGAAAAACAGCTGGGCACAATGCACAATAAAAATTAGCCATGATGGTGGCCAAATTCAATCAGGTTAGAGCTGTCGAATTCTGTGTAAACGTTTGTTCACAATGGATTCCTTCTCTATCGCTCCTACGAATTAGAAGAGAAGGATAAGCTGATTGGTTTTATGGACCATTACTAAGGTATCTAACAGGGGCATTGCTTTCCCCACTTAAAATAGATGCTATGGTGTTCAAATATTGATTTCTTTACAACTATAGTGTATACTAGAAATAGTAGAGTTATCATCATTGTCTATTCCAACACTGTTAGAGTAGAAGTTGTTCCCAATCTTTAAAATTCATTTTGAATGAATATATTTCCTTCCCCTCCTTCTTTCTTTTGTCCTGGTCACTGTCACTTTCATAACCTTTGCATTCAAGTAAACTAGTTTTCCCAAATGCCAGCTGAAATGATATGAACCAACAGCAAACATTTTTTTTTTAATGTAAAACTAATGCCACTGACTTTTAAGACATTTTCCATATTTGTGGTTAGTGACTGTTCAAGGGAAATCTAATTTTCAGGTTCCTAACTTTTATAGATTCTTTACACAAAAGTGTGGTTGAGATATGGAACAAATTGCTGAAGTCAGCAACTGAATGTGAATAATGTGAATCTGCTAAGGAAAAAAGAATGTGAATAATTCCAAAAAGAACTGGACTTGTAGATATGGAATACTGGACTTATCTGAATTGCCTTTAGTTATCTGTTGAAATAAAAGACTAAGTGGTTGTGGGCCAATGTAATCTACAAAGTTGTTCTGCAAGCCGACATATAAGCAAAGGATAAACTAGAATTCTATAATGCAGCACAGTTACTTCCGTTAGTCTTCAATTTTCTGTATTCATTTATTTTTAAAAAATGTATCATCTACAGAAGCCAAAGGTGAGAGGAGCAACCAGCTCCTTGTTTCCCACAGGAGGATCCCTTTCTTTCCAATGAGGTCCCATCTGATTCAGGCTGTAGGAGCTGACAGGTCCTGACAAAATCTCATTTTACCACTGATGCCATCAGATAAAAACAACATATATCTGTTAATTTGAGAGTAAACTGATGAAGACTGTCTTCCACCCCACTTGCTACTCATCACAGCTGTCTTCAGCATATGGTGCACTTGCGGGGACTTCTTTTCCATTATCCCATACCCCACTAGACCTGTAGATCTGCATCTTTCCAAAGTTTAGTCACTTAGGCACCACCAAGAGTGAGAGGGCAGGTTCCAGCAGTTCATGAGCCTACTGACTACCACTTCTACGTTATAAGTTATTAATAGTGGTCCATTAGTCACTAATGATTAGTGTTATCCTACATAACAAATATCTAATTTAAAGGTGCTTGAAAAAAGTACTAAACTGCATTCCAATATAAAATAAAAACTGATTGGAACGATAACTTATTGAAAATTGTTTAAAGTTGCATCAGTGTACAGAATTTTTCAGCAAGGAAGTAGAGGTTATTAGTATTCTGATATGCTGGATGATTATGTAAAGCTGTTACATTATATGTATGCATTTGTAAAGACTACAATTAAATCTTTAGATTACATCTAAACAATATAAGGAAATGTAGATATACCACCCCTACTACATTGCGCCTGCATAACAAAAAAAAAATGCATGGTTAAATTGTTAACTGGATTGTTTGGTTTTGTTTTATTTGCACTGAGCAAAATGTGTTTGAGAGGAAAGAAACTTCATTTACATATGCAAATTATTTCAGAATTAAATTACAAAATACAGTATTTTACTGATTTCAAGCCATTAAGTTTCTTTTTCATAAGAAACATTTTTTTTTTTTAGTCAGCACAAAGTTCCATTTCATTAGATACAATTCTCCCTCCAGGAAATCATTATAAATAGAAACTATATCCTTTAACAAAATTGGAAAAAATGGAGCAATTAGTTATCCAGCAGCAGTACTAAACGAATATGGCTCTGTAAAACAAAAATAGTAACAGGAAACACTTTTCCTCTCTAAGCTTCAGTTAATTCTTACAAGGAAAAAAAATACTGATTTACAGCTGTATCCACATAACAACATCTTCAGGCCCTATAAGCTCTATCTGAAATATCATCTTTCATATTACATAATTCCAAAGCAGCCAAGTTTACTGTCTTCCAATAAAAAGTGGGCACTTGGAAGCCATGCGAGAAAGCAGACTTATTATTCTAATATGACAACCAGGCTGCCTGTAGGTGGTTTTGATGGGGATGTGCATCCAAAGCGTCACTTCAGAGAACAGTTCATTTTTGGAATTCAAATGGGGGTTGATGCTGTGGAACGATGAGATTCTATTAAGCAGAAAGAACCTTGTGGGTGCTTTTACAATGGTAAGTAGATCATGATATTACCTCTGTCTCAGATAGATTGAGAAAGCCCTCTGCTTCTGTGCAAATGTATGTGACAGGCTGCAGAATCAAGAGGCCGCCATGTCACATGTTATCACCTCATGGGCACTGGCTGGCTGCTGGACTTCTAGATGTGCTGGAGAACTCTGATCCTTATGTAACCAGAAGTTACATGCTTAGTGAAAACTAAACAGACTGACCGTTAAATGACCTATCTTCTGTCTTGATATTGATGACTGCAGAGAGAAAGAACTGTGCAGTTGCTTGATACATAGCATGGCAGCTCCCTGGGTCTTGGTTCAGAGTTTTTGAACTGAAGACATGGCGATGGTAGGGCAAAGAGGGTGCCTTTTCCAGCTGCCTTACAGACTGCATGACCCGTGCTGCTCCCATAACATTTATTGGTTGTGGATTGTACCTTCCTAGAGGTACGGTATTCTTTTTATTATTTATTAAATAACAGCTACAAAAGAGAGGGCATGTGATGGTACACCTACTGTGGAATGTGATGACATTATGATCATATTGTTGAATTTTTTTTTTATTTGCCCAGGTGTTTTAAGTAGTCATGCATTATAGTTTTAAAGTTTTACTGCTGCCTCTTATTTTGCTAATTTATCATGAATGTCAATGCTTTATTGCTTTGTTTTGTTTTGTTGTATTTGGCATGACAGATTTATTCATGCCCATTTAACACTGCCTGGGATCTGTTTGGATGAATTGTGCCGTACACATATTTTTTAAATAAATGTGTAGAAATGTGCAACTAGTTTGGAATAAAATTGTTGTCATATGTGGTCTGCAGTTATTAGATATGAACTGCTTCCACACAACCCCTGGGGGTTAATTTCAGAAATTGTCTACCTTCCCACAAAAATACTTCTTAAATGGGCTAGTAAAGTTTTCAAATCCTACACAAACAATATATAAAAACAGCAATGGCAAAACTGTCAGCAGATGCACCAATCTTATTATAGCAATTTTGAATAAACGTAAGAGCCCTGCTGGATCAAACCAAAGTTCAGCATCCTGCTCTCATAGTGGATAAGATGCTTATGGAAGCCAGAATGCAGCACATGATCTCCACAGCATGATCTTCCTACTCAGGTACCACAGTGACTAGTATTCAGAGGTATACCAATCCTAATACTGGAGGTAATACGCATTCACTAGTAGCCATTCATAGCCCTGTCCTCCATGATAGTGTTTTTACCTAGCAACAGAGATAAAGCAAGGAAGTGGCTTTGCATATCTGGAATTCCAGCACACAGAACTTACTCTCTCTATCAATATTACTTACAAGAAAAACAGAATGCAGAGCAAGGCATCTCCCCTTGATCTGAGGGAGATAATACACAGGATAGCGCAATCCCAGTGTATGCAGGACATGCTTTTATCTGGGTATAAAAGCAATGGAGATGCACCATAAGAGTGAGATAATTTATCCAAATGCCAATAAAACTGTTACAGGGGCAGTTTAATAGGAAGAACAAATGAGAGGTTTTTCAGTGTAAATTTAAAAGCATGAGGCTTTAGGAAAGCAACTTGACGGAGGACTCAAACTGAAAACTGTTTCCTAAATGCCTAATGAAGAATGAACTCACTTGAAAAATATCAGAGAGTGGATAGGCAGGTAAAGAACTGTGTGATTTTTGTGATGGCAACAATATGGCACTATAATGTATCCCTGGTTGGAGATAATTGGAGAAATTTTATATTTCCTGTTTTTAAAAAAAAGAATATTCCACAAAGTCCACATGAGGAAATAGTTAAGGATTTGCAGAAACAGGAGCTATAGAATAACACAAATTATTTGCACTTGCAAATATTTAATCTGGAGCATCTAAAGATGCTGACGTTAATTACAGGAAATATTGTGGATAAATCATTGAAATACATCTATGTTTTCTAGCAAGCCAGATTCTCCCCAATCCAGTGTACTCCATTAAAGTGAGCCTGATCTCTTTTATATAATTATATAGTCCTAAAAAGGTTACTAGGAATCTATTTATTCCACCCCTCCTTACATACTGATGAACCTTATCTCTTTAAGCATTATATGTGATTGTCAGTAGCATCAGACTGATTAATCTCAGAAGTCACCTTCAGCACTATCTAGTCAAACACAAACACAGAGCAGAAGGAGACTAGAAAGGAAAAGGGTAATGTTCACACTATTTGTGAGCATATGGTAAAATGTCAACTAATGGGGTCAGGTTGACAGCAGCTTACCCGTTGGAAATCAGATGTCATGATAGATTCTGCTAGCTGAGAGAAGATATTAAGAAAATAAGAAGATAAAAATGACACTTCCGGCGGATAATAAAACAATTAAGGGTGAATCAGTCCATGGATAGGGAGCTTGAACTAATAAATTTAAACAAATTCATGGTGAGGGGGGGTTGATGTCAAAGCCTAATAAAAGTTAAAGTATCATTAATGTTTAAAAATATGAGTGTTATACATAGTCGTGATACTTTGATCATAACAGTTTACCAAACACACCTACAAACATTGCTGGTTATACTTTAAGGAATACATTCCATAAAGGTTTTTATACACTTTACTGTAAGCTACTCGAATAGCGTAGCATGTATTGAGGGGAAGCATGTACACGTCTTGTTTACTTGTATGCATTTTTAATTTCCAAGGTTGCACAAACATACCATTGCTAACATTATAAACTACAAAATGTAACAATTTGCACAGAAGAAAACACAACTTTACAAAGGGAGTTAAATTTTTCGTTAAAGTTGTGGGAAATACACATATCATCTCTCTGTCTCTCTTGACTTCTTCTGTGTCCATATATCCCATGCTCTATTAGCTCTGTACCACTGTTAGCACATAATATCATTTCACTCTTGATTGAATCTACCTGAAGGAGTGATTTCCCCTCATATGCTTATGTATCATTTTTCATGTCAGTTCTCCTGCAAATGAACCCCAGGTATTGTTTTGAGACATATATCTGATTAACAAGTGGAAATTGAGATAAACCCATTCTCTTGGGTTTTAACAGAACCTAATTTTGCTTCTAATTCTTATTAATTAAAATAATATTGCCATAGTACTTATGTTGCTTCTAGTGTTTTGGCAGATTTTTAAAAAAACAAAAGCATCAAGAAGCCACTATTGTGCTTTAAACCTCACTTACTGGCTGCCACAGCACTCTGCTGCCAATATGCACAGCATCATGCTCATCAGCCTGTAACTGGCACAAATGTTTGCGCCTTGAGGCCCCCAATCACTTCCCCAAAATAACTGCACACTGACACATAATTTTGGTTTAAGTTAATGGGCAAAATTTAGGCCACAACTTTATTATTTACAGTAGTATTGGCATTGGCAACAGACTATAACTGACTCCTGCCTCTCTGGCTGGTAGTCTGAAGGGTAAACACCAAATGAGGGAGCAACATTGATGAAGATCAACCAAAGCTCACCCTGGGCTTCCTGTGGTCCTGGCATGGCCCTAGAACCTCAAGCAGACTTCGGACGAGATCCAGGACCCCCAGATTCCTTTACCGGAATACCCTATTCCTGGAGGGGCAGGTGATGGTCGTACCTCCCCTCCCACACATTTCAATAAGCCAATGCCTAACCGCCAAACCTTACAAAGTTGTGACAAGTGCTAGGGGCATAGGTGAAAACCAAGTGGCTACTGCCAATTTGCCAAATGGAAAAATTCCTACCTGGTCCCCATTCCAAAACAGGTGACCAATCAATGTCCAAAGCAAGGCCAAAGCAGCACAACCTACACATAGGGACGGGAGGGTGGGTGTTCGGCAGCATGAAGCAAGTGCCCCAATTACATTGCGCTGCTGCTTTTATAGCCCCCAACGATCACACAGCTTGCCATGATTGGCCCAAAAGGCCTGGCATGATCGAGGGGGGCAATGGAGAGGGCTGTAACACGCCCAGGAACCCTAACCTGGTGGGGGGTGTCTCAGGGTCCCGCGCGCAACCAGGACCCTCCCTAAAGAGGATCCCATTTCTTGCACTACATGTATAAGCTTTACTCACTGAAAAATCTTGCTCAGAAAAAAAAAAATCAAGCAAAGCTAGTAAGAAAGGGATGGCTGCAAGAACAGATAAAAATCCAACAGAACTCATGGTCAGGGAAATAGAACGACAAAGGGATTGCTTCCTTGGCTAATTATTTAAATTGTGGGCACAGAGTCTCAGGGGTGCTGCAGGGAGCACCACAACTGTGAGGTAAAATGGAAGGCAAGAGGTGAGCGTTTTGGCATCATACAAGGCGATGCTGAAATCTGAGACCCTAAGGTCCACCACTGTCCTCTATCTACAGCATGGAGTCTACACTGCACTGGCTCTCTAATGAAGCCAGCGTCACATTTCAAGGACTTTGTCTTTCAATATCAGAAAAGCTTGGAGTCTAACTATGCCACAGCACTGAACTTTAAAGGGACACTCCTGTAAGGTGAGCGGTATCGCAACCAAGCCTCAGTCACACCAGTGATCAGGCAGCTAGCTGTGAAGCCGGCCAACCAGTGGTGATTGGCCAATGTCAGTGGCTAACATGTGGATGTTCCCCAGGAAGTGGGCCCAACTGGCCCATTAGTGTTGCTTGGGCACGCTCCCAGGGGGATAAATTGCCACCCACCTTGACTCTCCTCTTCAACCACCTTGTTTCGCCAGATCCCCCTCCCTCTATATTGGTTTTTGCTTACACTATGACCTCGATATATACATGGTTGGCAGCTGAATTCGGGGCAGGGCAGGATTTTTTTCTGCTTGGCCATTTGGTTTTTGCCTACCTCATAGAAACCATCACAAATTTGTGATGTTAGGCATTGGGTAGGTCTTCATCTTGGATGGAGGGGAGGTTGCAGCCTCTGCCTGCCCCTCCTTGGGTAAGGGTACCCTATTAAAGGGATCCAGGAGAAGTTACTTCTGTCTGATGTCCAGGTGGAGGCACTCCTTAAACAGGGAGGGACACCTTGGGGTTACCCCTGTTTGATGTAGGTCATAGCCACCCCACCTCCCGACCCCCATTGGGTTTACTTTTAGATGCACTCCCATCAGGCGGGCTGGAGTGGTATAATGTGGCTCTACCCGAACCATTCACATCTGTAACCAATAAAAGTTGAGACTCCAAATACTATATGTTGTTGTCTTGTCTGGTTATTTTCTTCCTGGAAACTGCAGGGTCATGGGGTCTTGGCATGCAATAGTTTAATCCCTGCATACTAACCAAAATATGAATCCAGCATAGAAGTAAGACTGAACTCAAAACCCCACCCACCTGTTCTTTTCCTTATCTTTAGCATAAGAGCAACCTTGATAAATGGTAACATAAGCTGCTATCATCATGATGATAATGAAGTTGCTTTATAAGCAAATTTCTAAAAACCTAATTATAACAAACACAATGAATAAAAACCTTTAAAAATGTATATAAAAAAAAGACAGGTCTAGCAGACTCTGCCCCATCAAAAGAGGTCACTATAGGGGGTTACATGAACTATGTTGGGGAATGGTGGTGCGGACAGCAAAGGGGGGGGGAATGGATTTTTTTTTTAGAGTAACAAAAAGTAAATAAAAATTAGTTAAAATATATTTCAGACATATGGGGGGATCAGAACAAAATGGTTATTTCTTTGGTCTTATCCATAAGGCAGCAATTATAATTTTGATTGGGGGAAAGTTTAGGAGGCTAGTAACTTCATCAGTGTTGTTGCCAGTACTACCATTTAGCATTAGAATCATAGAATCATAGAGTTGGAAGAGACCACAATGGCCATCGAGTCCAACCCCCTGCCAAGCAGGAAACACCATCAGAGCACTCCTGACATATGGTTGTCCAGCCTCTGCTTAAAGACCTCCAAAGAAGGAGACTCCACCACACTCCTTGGCAGCAAATTCCACTGTCGAACAGCTCTTACTGTCAGGAAGTTCTTCCTAATGTTTAGGTGAAATCTGTTGGAAATTCAAGCCCTTCTCATGAGAAGCTGGCAGCAGTCCAGGCACCTGGCTTGATTTCCTTTTGACCTCCCTGGCTGCATTCCCCAGCAGATGCAGGCAAGGTCTCGATCGCCGATTCTTCTCAAACGTGAGAAGAACACACCCCTCTTTCCTGCCTCCCTCAGGCAGGGGAAAGAGATAGACAGAAACGTATTTACATGCTTTTATTTCTGTCTTTGCAGCATTACAGAAAACGTGACTGCTCTCTCCAAATTCCAGCAGTGTTGTGATAAAAGCTTCCTGTACATCCTGTACAGCTCATATTACCCTGTGAGGTAATTCCGGTGCTGCGCACTGTGAAATGACTGCCCCTCTGTTCCCACAGCAGTCCCAACATTCCCATCATGTTTACACTTCAAGCTAGGACTTTGCAGCTGCATTGCTTCATTATCGTAACAGAATCTTCTTTCTTGTAGTTTGGAACCATTGCTCCGTGTCCGCTTCTCTGGAGCAGCAGAAAACAACCTTTCTCCCTCCTCTATGTGACATCCTTTTATATATTTGAACATGGCTATCATATCACCCCTTAACCTCCTCTTCTCCAGGCTAAACATGCCCAGCTCCCTTAGCTGTTCCTCATAAGGCATCGTTTCCAGGCCTTTGACCATTTTGTTTGCCCTCCTCTGGACACGTTCCAGTTTGTCAGTGTCCTTCTTGAACTGTGGTGCCCAGAACTGGACACAGTACTCCAGGTGAGTACATAGAAGGTAGTAGCATTATTTGTCTCTTGTAATTAGGGGGGGAATCAGAAAAGGTGCTAGGCTGATTTTGAAAGGTATAAAAGGGAATTGTAAGCTCTCAGCAATTATTCTGAGATATGGTCCTTTATGTTTTACACTTATTGCACCTAGTGCATTTTTATATGGAATGGGAACAGGCGTGAAGCAGCAAACTAGATCAAAGGGCATTTCTGATTATGTTTCTGACAGATTTCTAAAGTGATTTTATAGAAGCTGACATCAGAGAAAAGCTTAGCATCCATGCTTCACAAAACTGGATTATTTATACCTTTGTTATAAGGCAATCTTTTGTGGTGAGAAAAGGGTAAATTTTAAACAATTTTCTCTTCTGTTCTCTCCTGAGTAAAGAAACAGTTCATCTATGTTTTCACCTTGGGGGTTCTCCTAGGTTTATTATCTGTTCCTAGTTGGGGATTTAGAAATAATCTTGCCTCAGAAAACAGATAACAAAGATCCAATTTTCTCCTATTTAGACAGATTTTAAATAAATTTCTGCAAGCAATATATTATTTCAAAATCCCAAGCCTTTGGTCTGCATAAATGTAAGCTGATGGTGCCATGTACATACTTTTATTGTAAATATTGAATTATATATAAATAAAATATTTCAGCGTGGTAAAATAAATCACACGTTTAGACAATACCTGATAAATGGGAAAACCTAAGTAAGCATTGTTTGTTAAAAGATGAAAAGGTAATGCAAAATCTGGATTTGAATTCTGTCATCTACAGATGAAAGATGGAAAAGACACCCTAAACATAATGAGCATACTTAAGACCTTTTCGAACAAGGTGTAAGCAGCTCATCTTTATGAAGTTCTCACAGAAGTCCCTTATCAACGACAGATCCATATGCCACACATAGGGCACTTTGATAAAAGACGTAGAATCAATTAGGAAAGAAATCATTGCCAATGGCAACCAGATCGGGGGATGAGCACATTCTGGACGCAGGCCTGACCAGGTCTCTCAGGACTTCACTCAAGTCCACCACCAGAATATAAAAGGAATTCCCAATTGAGTATTCTGGTTTCCTTTGGATCTCCCTCCCACCCTTCCTTCAGCTAGGCTTCCTTCAGCTATCCATCACAGAAGTAGGACTGCTTTCCTGACCTTACTATGGATTGAGATTAGTCACCACATTCGGGGCTGGGGAGGAATTTGTCCTTCAGGTTCATTGGCTGACATTGGGGTTTTTGCCTAGCCCATAGCAATCGGAACAACTCCGGTGGGGAAAACGTTGGGTAAAAGCCTTAGTCATGGTTGGAGGGAGGTTGTATGCCTTGCCTGCCCCTCCAAGGATTGGAGTACCCCATTAAAGACTTCTTGCTTCTACTGAACTACTGCTCCTTACTCACCCAACCACCTTTCCACTATGCCTGCTGGAATCTGGCTAGACTTGACTTTGTTTCAATCCAACTCAGAGGAAGCTCTGAGTTGGATGAAGTTCACACATGACCCAAACTTGTTTCTGAAGCTACTGTAGGCAGCTTCAACCTGAGTCTCTTTCATGAAACAGCTCTCCTCAATCTGCTATTCCCCTGAGAGGAAAGGTTCTATTGGCAACAATGGTTGCTTCCCAGCTGGAGCTAAAGTAGCTCATGGAGGTGATTTTAATCAGGGATGTCATGTTAAGGGGAAATGTTAAAAGTCCCTTTCTGCTTTTTTAAAAAAAATACTCCATGTAAAATAACTTTCTCTTCTAAAACTGCTTCATCAAAACCAAAAAAAGTTAATTCATACTTTCCAATTGCAGTAATCTTGTTTTCCTGTCTTTTTCATAAGAATATGTTTCTCCTGTAACCCCCAAAACATCTTAGAAAATGAACAAGCATTTAATTTGGTCCTTAAAGTTTTGATTTGCATTCTATGATTACAATTGGACTACAATTTTCTGCTTTGCACATTACATGGGAAAATAAGCTATTCAATTACTTTTTTATAATTATGGAACAGAAAGAAAACTAAGAAATGCATATGCTACAGAGATAGCATACGTTCTGCAAGAAAGCAAGAACAAAATAAAACTTTTTTTACTTTGTTAGATTATTAAGAATATAGCAATCCACCCACATTTTTTATTGTTTCTGATGAACAGTTTATTTCCAATTCGACAAAGCAAATTGTTCAAAACAAAATCTGCAGAAACCATTTTTTTGTGGCGGTGGGGAGTGTTGTTATGGTTCTGACATGGTGAGGTATGTTAAACTTTTTTGCTCTGCAGAAAAATGCAGAAGACCAGAAGTCATTTATCTGAATGTCCCAAGAGCATCATTGTGCAATGATGCCTGCTCCTCAAGTACCTTGAGAATTTTTAGTTTTGTTTGATCTCTTAGTTCCTAGGGCTTATAAATTCTAGAAGTACATCCAACCTAACTCTTCTGTTGCTAAGAACAAATGTTTTCAAACACATAATAAATATAGCTACTTTAGATTTACATATATGAAAGGTGAGACTTAAAACCACATGCTGACAACAAAAACAACTCCCCCCCCCAATTCTCTACACTTGTCTGCATGTAATAGAAAAAAGCACTTTAGCAGTGCACATCTCAGTTGGCAACTTACTCATAATAATAATTTTAAAGAATATCAGTTCTCTAAATGGAGGCTAAGGTAATGCTACATTCACTTACAATACAGTATTAAGCCATTTGTGTGAAAACAAGCTTGCATAATGGTGGCTTGAAGTTCACTGCATCCCACTCCTGCCCTCATTCCCATTGGGGATGCTGATGCAGCCTAGCCATTAATGTTGTACCTTGCAGGAAATAGTACTCCACAGACTTTCTCTTTACATAAATTATACAAAAAGTAGAAAAGAAGACTTCTCATTTATGCTCAAACTACATGAGGGAGCTAAATCAACCATAACTAAAATGTGAATTTCAGCATATCTAATTCAGAGATGACTTTGTAAGCTCTGAACTCAGAATATTAGCACTCAAGTTGATTTTAGTTGATTTTATGTCAGTTTTCTTCTTGTACATTGGCAGCAGACAGAAGTCCAGTGGTACCTTGGGTTACAGATGCTTCATGTTACATACGTTTCAGGTTACAGACTGTGCTAACCCAGAAATAGTACCTCGGGTTAAGAACTTTGCTTCAGGATGAGAACAGAAATCGTGATCCAGCAGCGCAGCGTGATCCAGCAGCGCAGCGGCAGAAGGAGGCCCCATTAGCTAAAGTGGTGCTTCAAGTTAAGAACAGTTTCAGGTTAAGAACGGACCTCCGGAACAAATTAAGTACTTAACCCGAGGTACCACTGTAGAAGATTCTGTTCCTTTTAGACCAACACTCATATCACAATATGTTGTACAAAACACAATTGAAGCTAAAAAAACCCACTTATGTAAAATGAAGAAGCTCCCTTCTTTCCTGCCAATCTACCCTCATTGTATCCCAGTCCGAGTAGGGGTGAATACTGTAGCATAAAAGTATACACGTACAAACCTAGTGTAAGGGCTACATGTGGAGATGAAGGCCCTGAAGACTATGGAGATGTCTGGAAACCTAAAATTATGTTTGTGTGTATGTATTGAGACGAATAATCCTAAGAAGAAATTTTATGAAGATTTAGAGTAAGAGGCCTGGGTTATATGACCAGGAGTAAAGTCACTGGACACTGCAAATCCTAGTGAAGATGAAGGTTAATATTAACTGTGGTTAAGACATCAACCCCAGCCTTAAGACCTGCTCATATGCATTTCATATACTTTTTGAAAAGCAACCTGAGGTCATATTCAAATAAAGGTCCTGTAAGGGATACACACACACACACACACACACACACACACACACACACACACACATATCCCCCAATCACAAATGGGTAAGGCTTAGAATGATCTTCTGAAATAAGGAGTAAGTGAACTTAATAAAAAATAATAATGCTGAGATACAGCCACAATCAAGTTATGTATCGTAACATAAGATAATAGGATATGATAGCTCCTGGTCACATGTTTTGCACATTTAGATAATATTTAGCATTTGCATTGTTGCCCTTAGCAGAAAAGAGTCAGTGCTATCATAGCACTATCTATGTAAGGGGGCGGGTCCTAAAGTCTAAGATTCTTACCCATGGATCATCATTTTCATACAAGTAAGGTCTAGCTCTTAATTAAAAACATTTCATTGTATACTATCAAATATCAACTTTCTGATTGCTTGTTACACATATACTTTTTAAAAAAAAACAACCCATGCCTTAAATAGACTAAATTAGAATTTGCATTTGAAGGAGACAATGTTGTATAACAAAGAGTCTGATGCACTCTTGAAAGGATCAGTGGAATGGAAGTGAAGCACTTAAAGTTTTGCTCATGCAAGCTAGATATTTTATATTGAGCGTTGTTAAATCTAGGAGGCAGGTAATTACTTTCAGGCTATATAATAAACAAATTACTTTTATTGCGCCAGAGTTGCTGAAGTTAAAGTTTTGTTTTTGTCCATGCTTCTATATTTCCACATTTTTTGTGTGTTTTCAACGATAAGTAGCACTTTAAAAGTTTGCTGACAAAACACTTGCATTAATGAGCTGCTCTTTTCTTTAAGGGGATTGAGAAGCTTTTCGTAATAGCATGACAGCAGGATACAAACCTCTCAGAAAGTTCTTAGAGAAATATTCTAACATAAAAAGGTAAAGAGATGTTGGTTTATTCTGCTTGCATCATGTAATACTCAACCTATTTACTGACTTCTGAGAAAGTAGCATATTGATGTCTAAATATCAAAGTAACTGGTTTGCTGTAAAGGCAATATATAGACTGATCTCATTGTTTTGATCTTTTACCTTTATTTTCACTCTGCAAATCTTAATAATTGTCATATACATTTGAAAACTGGTATAAAGCAGAACAGATTCACATTTAAAATTAATTTGCTGAAGAATATGTGTGCAATGTATACTAATATACTTCCTGTTTAAATTGTTCCATTTGTAGCAGCTATTTCTGTCAAGCATAAAATTCAGTATGTAGATATTTCACATACCTTTTGTTTGATGATCATGTCATTGATTTCGTCAAGATCGCCTACAGTCACTATTTGGGATTTTATCACTCGATCCAATAGAGAAAGCCAGTCAGTGAGGTCTGCCCATGCCTTATTGAATTCAGCCAGGGCTGGCACCTCCAGAAGCAAAGATGATGGCATTTCTTGTTTGGAGATGGTAGTTTCCTTGGTTACCAGAGTTTGCGTTACCACAGTAACAGTTTGGCCAGGAGAAGTTACTGAAAGGGAAGAAAAATGCAGAGACATTGAATGAAAAAGCTAAGATCAATAATTTAATTTACTGACATATTCACTATAATGATAATTTTAGCAAATTCACGTGATGTCTACGTTAACCGTGGACACCAAGGGTATTCTCTTTCCTTTAAAGTCATTGATATGTATTTATTTTGTTGTTTTTTTAATGTAAAATATCTGGAAGCCACCTGAAAGGATAAAAACCTTCCCAAGAACAAAAGAGTAAAATACAACCACCACAACAACAAAATCATTAATAAAAACCAGCAACAGCATCAAAGCAAACATCCAATCCAACAAATTAAGATACAGCTCAGGGAAAAGCAAGCAATAATAGGTGGGCTTTTAGGGGTTTCCTAACATCCTGTAATGATGTGGCTTTTTCCACCCCGGCTAGTAATGAGCTCCGTTTATGATGTTAAAATGCAGGCAGGGTGAAGGCAGTTCTTTAAAAAACTTGTACCCAAACAGTTTAGGGCAAAAGTGGGTAACCTTTTGCAGCCCCCGTGCCACATTCATTTTGAGTAACCCTTTGAGGGTCATGGGCAGGGCCTGGGCTAAAAGTGGAAGGTGAAGGACTATAAATTTGATCTGACTTGATAACCTCACCCCTTACTAAGGGTACCTAAAATCCACACTAATTAGCTGCTAGTAAGCAATGACTCCTAGGCTGTTAGCCATGGACTCCAAGTCTCATGTTACACACAAATGTATGCAGGAAACAACCACTGGCATGTTACCTTGCTGCAAAGCAGCAATGGGAGGATATAATTTGGAGTGTGAAAATGGTGGGGTTCTTCAGCCCTTCCACAACCCATGATACAGCAGTTTTATTTTGCATTTTGGGTGTTGTACTCTATCTTACAATTATCCTGAAAATATTATTATCTTATAACTAATGCTGTTGCAGGGGCTGAAGCTTGCGTAAGCCACCTTGTGAGTTCCTGACAAAGGTGATATTTGAATGTATCCACACTTCACTCAGAGTAATTCTCATGGAAACAAATGAAACCTCAGATAGAAGAAACATCATTGTGAATCTGCAGAAGGACAACTGGACACCTTCATCTGCCCCAGCTGTAACAAAACATGTACAGTATCTCCCATATCAGTCTCTACAGCCACAGCAGATGCTGTAATCTTCCAATAGATTTACTTCACCTCCAAAGGCGAAGTCAACTCCTCTACCATCTCTCAAAACAGATGGATGCCAACTACTAGCTACCAGGTAGCTATGTGCAGGACAGCAAACTAACATTTATTTTAGCTGCCTATAATGAAATTTCTATTTTTTCTAGCTAAATGTAATCTCTATATGTTAAGTGCTACATTTCCTCCTTTAATATATATTGGATTCAAGACTTGGTAGAAAAAAACTATAAAAACCAAGTTCAAAAAAAAACCTTGGAACTACTGGCTGCATATTAACCGACCAGATGTGGAGCAAAAAAACCAGCTACATTAGGACACAACAGTTTGCTAATGTCTCCATGGCAACCTCTCCTGTTATCTTAGAAGAAAGCATCAAAAGTTATCCTGCCATGAGCAAATGGTAAGCTGAAAAGATGCTTCTGTTGATCCTTTCCCAACTTTTTGAGGTAGCTGCTACGAGCAGACACAAAGCATCTAGGATATAATTCAACAATTAATGTACTAGATGTGCATAGCTAAGAAACAATTTGCATAATAGGTTGCAGGGAGTAAATGTTATTTATATGCACCAGTCTAAACACATAGAATATCTGTGTAAATAACCCCACAAAAATTACTATCCTGCAAGATTATTTATTAGCCTGCTTAGATGCTACCAGAGCTTGCATTTCCTTACATAGTGAGTTTAACCCACTTCTTCTTAGCCACAACAGATACACAGATGACTAGTCTCTTAGTAGTGTAATAATAAAATTTGCCTTCTATAAAGTGAATGGGGGAAGAAATGACTGGTCCCTCCACAAGGTTGTCCACATGGAAGTCCTGGTTGTCTATGAGTTCAGGCACATGGTTAAATACAGAGTGGGCAAAGAATGCTTGCAACCCAGTACAGTGGTGCCTCTGGTTACGAACTTAATTCATTCTGGAGGTCCGTTCATAACCTGAAACCGTTCTTAACCTGAGGTACCACTTTAGCTAATGGGACCTCCCACTGCCACTGCACGATCTCTGTTCTCATCCTGAGGTAAAATCCTTAACAAGAGGTACTACTTCTGGGTTAGCGGAGTTTGCAGCCCAAAGTGTTTGTAACCCGAGGTGTTTGTAACCCGAGGTACCACTGTACTATCTCCCCAAAGGTGTACGAAACATTGACATTAAAATATTCTGCATGTATAGACCAACACATGCAGCTGGAAAATGTGCAGATTTATCCTGTGCCTACAAAAGAGAGGGGTTTTTTGGTAACAGCCACAAACAATGAATATCAGCTGTTTTCCTTCATGAAAAATGGTGCACTTACATAATGAGCATAACTATGGAATCAAATGTCACGGATTTCAGCTTTGCCAACTTGTACAGCCTTTAAAGAATATTTGCAGTAATACATTGAAATCAATGTGCTTATATACAAAATACAGCTCACATTTTCATAAAACTAGGCAGAAAGTAAAAGAAAGGAGTATGTGAACCATATATGTTAGATTGAATTCACCAATTTGTTGTGTCCTGAAGAACTGGCTCAAAATATTTTGCTACATGAGACAAGGAACAAGGTGACACCCCTTTCCATTCTGCGACTGGATTGGAAAGCTGATTCTTACTTCAATACAGTGGTACCTCGGTTTAAGAACAGCCTGGTTTAAGAACTATTTGGTTTACGAACTCAGCAAAACAGGAAGCAGTGTCCCGATCTGTGAACTTTACCTTGGTCAAAGAACGGAATCCAAATGGTGGAAGGGCACCAGCGGCAGGAGGCCTCATTAGGGAAAGCACGCCTCAGTTTAAGAACGGTTTCTGTTCAAGAATGCACTTCTGGAACGGATTAAGTTCGTAAACCGAGGTACCACTTTACTGGCAATGGAAGAATAGCCACCACCACACTGAGGGCATCAACCCAGCTTAAAGGGTGCAAAGCTATTCTCTTCTGTTATTGAACAGGAAGGAATGACAGGGAGGGGCTGCCATTGCTGCTCACCCACATACACACACTCCAGCTGCCTCAATCTGCCTAATGGTAGTGCCTGCCCTGATGACCTGTCTTTTGAATGCAGCAGTTTATTTTACTAGAAATATACATGAGAAAACGTTGTCTTAATATAGCATACTCAAAAATAACAGCAGTAAGTACTAATAGCCAAACTCAAGTTAGGTTCAGTAAATAGCACTTAGGCCAAGGGAAGTTAAATGAAATATCTTGTGCTATTATCCTAAAGCTCCACATAATCCACTTATTAATTCACACACACTTTCACATAAATAGATGTAGGATACAATCACCTTCTAAGCCTCTCTGTTTATTGGCTCTGATTTAATAAAGTTAAACTGTGGACCACCTGAGCCAATTTTGAAATTCACAAAGTTCAGTCTTCAAAGCACAGCTAGAAAGCAACCCTCACCTACTTTGTTGCAGCACACACCAGACAAGTCCTCTAAGGACAATATAGGGTTATAAAAATTAAAATGCATATGCAAAATTAGTTAGATATATCTCTGCAAACTAAAACAAGCAATTTGAAAACTATTTTCTTTAATTCTCAAACTTTCAGTAGTACCTACTTCTGCTTACAACAAAAATAATTAACACAGTGCCTTTTAGAATCTTGATTTTTATATTTTGCCTACAAGGAGTTTACCTGTGGTGAATTTTTGTACCTACTCCTCCCAGAGAAAAAGATAAGATTGTCTGCACAATGACTGCCATTCCTTTCCACAATAGATATTTTTTTCATTTCACACATCAGTTACAATTTATGGTAGCAATTCCAAAATGTCATCTCATTTCATTTACCATCAGATTAGCCACCTTAAAGACAGAGGTTGGATGCTTTGGAATGAAGTCTTATGACTAATATGTTTTATACATTAATGTCAAGGAGTGAGCAACAAGGGGATGGGTAGATTTAGGGTAAGAGTGAATTTGTTTTATCTTTAAATCCAGGGGCAAGGGGAAAAAAATTAATGCTGATTTCTAGGTTTTGATGCTGCATACTTTGCATCAATTACAAATACTTCTTTTTTGTTTAAAAAATCACTTTTGAAAAGTCAGTAGCTTTAATGCTGATTCCATCTAATTTCCCGTTTTTATTTCTCCTCCACCTCAGTGTTTTACTTTTTATTTTATACAAATCAACACACTTTCTTTATAGAATTAGCTCCCAGATCATCATATCAATTCCTTTCTACCCACATATTTCAAGTTACATTTAACAGCTAGGAAACTCCTTCAGGTCAACAGCAGCTTGCCTGATGGATGAACAGACAGAGCTTTAGACAAAAGTGCTACAATTGATTATTTTTCATTTAAATACATTTTGTACTTCATCATACATCTTCACTTAGACAAATAACCTGTCTATTCAAGAAACTACATGAACAGATTATTGTAATGCATTTCAATGTATTGATTAAATTGAATAAGCAAATGATTTTGCCATTAGGCTTCTGCATATTTTAAAAGTAAAAAGGTTTATAGTGACTTACAGTTACAATACAAATTCATATATATATATATATATATATATATATATATATATATATATATATATGCAGGTTTTGGTGTCCTCGGGTGTCTTCCCGTGTAAAAGTTGGGGTGTCTAGGCGACGTTTCGACGAGGTCTCACTCGTCATCTTCAGGCTGGTGCTTTCGGCTTCTTGTTACTGGAACAGAGCAGGATCTCAGTGTTTGAGTTCCTATAAATACTGTTGAGGGGGTGTGGTGTATAGCCTCCAATGTTCTGGGCAGAGAGGAAGTTCCCAGGCTAGTGTGCCTTTTCTTCTTTTGTTCCTTAATTACTTGAGGGATATCTTGAGTGATTTCTTGAGTGATATCCTGAGTACCACTTAGGTGGGTCATTAGGTGTGGATTAGTTGCTAAAGTCTTTGTGTCTTGACCTCTTGAACTTTGTGAAGAGTTTTTCTGAGAAGATGGCTGTACTGCACTTAGTTGTGCTCTGGCTTGGCTTCGTGTATAGGGGCGAGCTGTGGTTTTGTGGCTTGTGTCAGCCAGATCTGTGTAGGGATTGCAGGGGGGTGCAGCATCCGGAGGTGCCACCATGGTTTGGCTACTGGATGGTGTCTGTAATTTATCTGTGGAGAGGGTCTGGGTTTGGGTCTGGTGTGGTTGATTGGTGATAGCGTTCTGTGTGCCTCTGGATCTGGTGTCAGTTTTTGTGGGGAGGGCTAATTTCCAGATGTCTGGCAAGCGGGATGTGTCGTCACGCTTGTTCATGTTGTGAGGGTGTTTCTCTATCTCGATGGCTTCCATGATTATTCTCTTGTGGTGATGTTCCATGTTAAAGAGCAATTTGGAATCTGCAAAATTAATTTCGTGTCCTGTTTCTTTCATGTGTTGGAAAAGAGAGGAAGTTTTTTCTTCTTTTTTGACGGCATTCTTGTGTTCTGCGATACGTGCATTTATTCGTCTGTTTGTTTGTCCAATGTACGTGGCTGGGCAGACTTTGCAGGGTATTTCATAGACCCCTTGGTTTTCCAACTGGATTTTATCCTTGGGGTTTCTGAGGATATTGGCTATTTTTTGGTTGGTGCAAAAGGCTGTTTTGATATTGTGTTTATGGAGGATTTTGCTAATTTTATCTGTAGTGCCCTTGATATAAGGAAGGAGGGCCATGCCATTGTTTTCTTCTGTGTCTTGGTTTTTTGGGGGTGTTTCTTTTTGGATTAGCTTCGTAACCCTGTTTTGCTGGTATCCAACAACCAACTTCCCTTCCTTGACGTCCTAATCTACAAAAAACCTGATGGCTCCCTAGGACACACTATCTACCGGAAAAAAACACACACCAACCGCTACTTACATGCACAATCACACCACCACCCTGCACAAATAAACTCCGTAGCCAAGACTCTCATCTCCAGAACCAAACGCCTGGCTGACAAAGACCACTTGACAACTGAGTTACAGAATCTCTCAAATGTGTTAATTGCCAATGGATACCAGCAAAACAGGGTTACGAAGCTAATCCAAAAAGAAACACCCCCCAAAAACCAAGACACAGAACTACATGTGTGGAATTGTTTCATTTTTTTTAATATGTTACATTAAAATGCCTGCACATGTACCAAGTAAGACCTTCTCCCACTGCAACCTGAAACTGTTAGGTTGAAGCAAAACATGAGCATGCCAAATTTACCCAATGTGTTCTGCTAGTAAGCAGAGGATTTAGTTTGAACTTGCCTTTCTGGGTCAATGAACGCTGGCTGAGATGCAGTCATGACATATCCAACTGCAGAGATGAAGGTGGAAGATGAATAGGGGTAGCTTCTGACAGCTGTTTCCCAGCACAACACAACTGTTAGCTCCACAGGGATCATTCCTTGTTACAGTAAAGGTGGAAAAGTCTAGCCAATTGCAGGTAAGAACAGAGTTCATGTGGAGGGGTTGGGAGCAGTAAATAACTAAGCCAAAATGGGTTCTCTTAAAAAATAAAATATGTTTAAATAGATGCTTTGATTTATGTCAACAGCTGAATTAATTCATTTTTATGAAAATTGATGACAGTTTCGTCCCTATCTATGCTGGCTTCTTAGAATCATAGAACTGTAGCATTGGAAGGGATCCACCAGAGTCATTTAGTCCAACCCCCTGCAATGCAGGAATCTCAAATAAAGCAGACATGACAGATGACCATCCAAGTTCTGCTTAAAACCTCAAGGAAGGAGAGTCCACCACCTCCTTAAGGAGTCTGTTCCACTGTTGATCAGCTATTATTGTTGAAAGCTCTTCCTGATGTTTAGTCAGAATCTCCTTTTTTGTAACTTAAAGCCATTGGTTCAGGTTCTAGTCGCTAGAGCAGGAGAAAACAATCTTGCTCTATTTTCCTTGTGACAGCCCTTTGGATATTTGAAGAAGGATATCATATCTCCTCTAAGACTCCTCTTTACCAGTCTGAACATACCCAATACCCTCAACAATTCCTCATAAGGCTTGGTTTCCAGACTCTTGGATCATCCTGGTCACCATCCTCTGCATACTCTCCAGCTTGTCAATATCCTTCTTAAATTGCAGCACCCAGAACTGGACACAGTACTACAGGTGTGGTCTGACCAAGCCAGAATAGAGTGGTACTATGATTTTCCTTAATCCAGACACTATACTTCTGTTGATCCAGCCTAGAATAGCACTAGGTTTTTTGCTGCTGCATCACACTATTGACTCACATTAAGCTTGTGGTCTCCTAAGAACCCCTAGGGCTTTTTTGCATGTACTGCTGGCAAACAAGGTGTCCCCCATCTTATATTTTTGCAGCTGGTTAGCTCTGCCGAAGTGCGAACCTTACATTTGTAAGGTAACAAGCTACAGTTCTCAGGATTCTCTATTACCCTTGAAGTGGCATAAAAGTGCTTTCAATGTATGGCGTGGATACGCCTCTTGTCTCTTGAGCAAGGCTTAGATGAACAGAAGGCTCTCTTGTAGTCTTTTCTGTCCAGGAGGTTACGTAAGGTTAGTCCAGGACCTGAGGATACAATGCTGTCTTGCAGTTTAATGGCCTATGAGATGGGGCAACTGTTCTCAGATCGAAAGGTTCCCAGTTTGACTCCTCAACATCACCTAATAGATAGAAGTCATCTCTCCTCCTCCCTCAGTTCTTGCTCAGTTAAGGGTGGTGTGAGCCCAGGGACTTCCCTGCTACTAGGATTTATATGTGCATCACAACCCTCTGGCCACAAGCTCTAGCAAGTGTAAGGAGGATGTCATGTGAATTGCTTGCAAGCCAGAGAAAGAGATATGATTGCCCCCCCCCCCAATTGCAGATCCAGCAGTCAAATTATTAGGGGAATTGGATGATCAGCAAAAACTCCTTAGGGAACATATATGGCCCCTCAGGCCATGAGTTAGGCACCCCTTGAATCCCAAGAATCAAATTATGGCAGGTGTGCCACAAATCAGAAAACCAAGGGCAAGTTCTGCATGTATATTAAGTGATTTGAACAGAACTAGTGAAAGAACTATGAAGATGGGTTTTAAAAAGCTAAGCACATTTTTTCTCTTCCTTGTTCTCATACCTATTTCAGTTTAGCTGTTATGAGAACAGATAAACTGTCTTAAACACTCTCGCATGCAAACCATCCTTGCATAAAACCAGTGTCCACAAACAAGTCGCTCCCGGTTGTGGTCCTGCATGCATCAAGGGTGCTGGGAAGGAAAGAATACCTACATCCAAAACTCTGGGTCTGCTTTTCACAGAGAAGAATACTGTAAAGTAATTTTCCACACTGGAACCATTCTTGTTTTCAGTCTTTTGCACTGCATCTTAAAAGTATGTTTCTGAATACATAAAATGGGTGTGAACTTTAAAAGACATAATCTCAATTTCAATAGCTGAAAGCTCTGCAAAAGCAATAATAGCTGAATTATCCTGAAAATGCAATACATATTCATGATTAAAATGCTGATGAGAGAAGTTTTAGAGATAAAGGCATTTAGAGATAAATGTTTAGAGATAAAACATTGCAGAAGAACTGGCTTTAAAAACAGTCAGTTGGCTGCTTCATCTCTGATGCCCAAAAAATTCGTATCTGTACCCATTTACAGCTGTGGCTTTAGCAGGCACTGACACTGATTAAGTAGTAGCCTTGACACTGATTAAAGATTATACTTTATCTTTCTAATCTGGAGTCCCATTAATAAAGTTCACACAGCCAGGACGTATTACTCCATTCAAAATCTTCCTGAAAGATAAACTGTCTCAAATTCCAGTCTCCTGTAAGTTACTGTTATTGTGGCAGCCCCTGTGAAACTTTCCTGAGGCCATGCTAAAGATGATTGATCAGCTCACCCTGATCTCTCCTCCAAAAGTGACTGCTGCTTGAGAACCTTGTGTCATAGCTCAGTGCAAAAATTCATTTTGATATCATTACAAAATAGTCTCTAAAACAACGCCGTGTCTTTCCGATTTTCTAGCTTTATCAGATCTGGACAATTGATTTTGCTTGCACAAGTTACCTGTTAGCATCTAAATACCTGTTGTTTTTATTTTGATTATGTATTTTGTGGTTTTATATTATTATTTTGTTCTGTGAACCGCCATGAGACCTCTGGGTATAGCATAGGGCGGTACATGAATTCTATAAATATAATAATAATAATAACAATTACAATAACAACAACAATAATAATGGTAGAAAATATTAAATACAAGCAAACCTCCTATGTATAAAATAAAATGTTGGGGAACTATATTTTTAAATTATAGACTTTTTTTTGGTCTATTATTGTTAAGACTATTATTTTGCATATGCTATGATAGAGAAATTGGAGTCATCCAGAGAACCATACAATTCCTTGCCGCTAAACTTCTGGCGGTCGCATGCCGGTTGGTAGTCAGAGTCAGTGCAAAAGCGGGTAGTGATACCCCACAGTCTTTCTCTTTCATACACACGTTCATGTGGCCGTCTGTCATTAGGAGTGAACCTTCCTGCTGGTCTTACAACGTCATACAGGTGCAAATGTTCATCTGCCTTCCAAGGTGGCTAACTAGATGTCATTGTGTGAGGCTATTTCTAGATTGGGGCAAAATATGTTCAGATCTGCACACTAAAGAATACTCTTAATACTATCAAAAGGTCACAAATATTCCTCATATAAAGCATAATTGTGTATCTGTATTGCAGGAATTACCGTAATCCCAAGTGTTTGGAGTGCAACAGGATAAGTTAAATACTAAGTGCCAACATACTTTCTACTGGTTTAAATCAGACTTCCGGCTTACATGTTTTATTTTTGTGTTTATTCACTAAGCTAGTACTGTAACAAATCCATGCATTAAGCCAGAGACTGAGAGAGAAAATCTTATAAAACACAGAGAATTTCAACCATTAACTAGCGTATTATGCTTTTATTCATGCAATTTTGAAGGCATAGTGTCAGCTTTTTATCCAAGTCCTTTTCATTATTTCTCCCTGTTGGTGTTGAAGCACATGCTGTGAATGACCTCCAGAGATTCCTCAAGCTATATGCAGAGAGTAAATTGAATCTGAAAGCTTTATTAGATGGATTCCAAAAGAGTAGCTGTGCTAGTCTGAACTCTTTGTCTTTTTATTAGGTGAGTTTGTCTTTCATTTTGTGTCCGATGTCAACTGTCTTGAAAATAAAACTTCTCTTGAAACAGGGTCTTGACCTTGAAAATTCTTCAAATCAAACCACTAAATTCAGTTTTGTACTATAATGTATTTGTTAAGCATGTGTGTCATGAAACTTGCCTCCCCAATGAATTATCTGAAAATCTCTCCCCCGGGATCTTAATTTCCTTAGACGATCTAAAACATTGTCAGGACTGCTACACATAGCATGAATTTCCTACACAAATATTACTAAGGATGACTTCCCAGATCCATTTGATTTGAGCTGGACAGTCATAGGCTATATAGTTTGAAATTCCAGAAAGTGATAAATTCCAATAGTACTGCTGTGCAAAGCTCAGCAATTTTTTTCATTTTTGCCATATAAATGATACTCCATAGTTACGGTACTTTATGAGTGCCTAATGGCCAGTGTTTCACTGAATGGCTAATGTAAACATGAGGTCATTCATTCAGTTTTGTAAGATTTGAAGACATCTGAAAAGAGGAGGTTGTTATGAAGTCTTACTGCAAGACTCTGACTTTAAGTCTGTCCTTGGATGATAACACATGGGCATGTGGAACGTGATACAAAATCAGTTAACAGACCAAACCTAAATAGGCCTCTGGCAGTCAGGCAGAAAAGAAGGTTCAGTCTGGTCATGATTCTTGTTCAGTTGAAAATACTACCCAGCTGCATCTGTTTCCTGAGAACTAGAAAGGACAACGATTCTTGCCTGACGACTGTAGACCCCTTCTTCAGTTGTAGACTCCCTCTTTTAGGCCAGGTCCTTAGGTTTTCTGTCCAAATGGTTGAAACTTCAATGCTTCCAGCAGGTGAACATAAACTTCTAAATATTCCTTGACAAAACCTGCTCCTTATGTCCTAATCTACTTCTTGAATGCATCAAGAGGAACATCTGCCATAAATATTGTTAATTACCGAAAACACTTCCAGAAATGTAATTGGAAAGTTCCTCAGAATGCAATCCTAAATATGTTTACTCAGAAGTATGTTCTGCTATTTAATGAAGCTTAATCCCAGATATATGTTTACAAACTACATATATAGACTAGGTAGAGAGTTACTCCAATAAAGCACTGGTGGAATGAAGTTCCACCCTGTTATGTATGGGTGCTCACCTGAGTGAATGCATGTATGAAGAAGAGGGACTGTTCATGGTTGCCATCAAAAATATAGCCAGTTTGGACTTGTAACCACCTGGAAAATTGTTTTCTGTGATACAGTTTCCTATGTGGTTCAATAACTTTTAAACATAGCAGGAAAAATATTTTCCTGGAGTTCTGCTTGCACAGTTAAAATTACATGAACCACGTAGGGAGCCACTTCTCATAATCAGTTTTCCAAGCAGTTTGTATTCTCAGTGTCAATAAGATCATCAGTGTAATGTAAAATCTATTCTTAAGTTGACACATTAGTTTTCCCAAAAATAAAATGAAAGCCTGCCCTGCCTTCATAATTACAGTGTGATTTCTATTACTGATATCCAAGTGGAATCTTTGGTTAGTGAAGTTTACAGAAATTCATATTTTAAATGTCAAACTGCTAGCTGGTACAATTTCCATTGGACAATGATTCTCCAAAATCTTGGATGGAGGTCTTCCTAAAATCCTTTAATTCAAAGTACTGGTGACTGAAATGGGAACCTTGTGCATGTGCTGAGACTTTTGAAATAGCATTCAGCCAGATAAGATTGTCCTAGTGAGAAACATGGTTTCTGTTTAGTATGCTGGAGGGCATGCTACTGCTATGGGACATTAGGAATAGTTGTACTGCTCTTTCCACGTACAATAAATCCTTAAACAAATGTGTGAACAAGGACACTATTAAGCTCAATACCATCAAATTGCCTTTCAATTATAAGCCTCAGACCTAGGAACAGTTATCAAATCTCACTAAAATAAAAGATGCATACTAAAAAATAAACATGGTTTAGATTAGAAAAGTAGTATCTTAAGGAATATATTAACCAATTATTATTCCAAGAGACACAATGTCTGAATCAGAACATCAGTCCACAGAAAACCCTATTGACATTTGCTATGATTCAGAAGTAAAGAGCAGGGTTTTCCTGGGAATGCAGCAGGGCAAGTGAAAAACCTCTCAGACCTGTGGTTAGAAAGCATGGGACAAGCAGACGTGTGGGTGAGCCCATATGCAAAAAAACAGAATGGAGGTAAAAGCAATCAAGCCATTACTGAACTGCAACATCAAATTGAATGAAAATTTAATTCCCAACTTATCTTTCAACTCTCATCTAGCACATATAATAGGAAGTAGCCTTCTTTTAAAAAAGCTCTTATCCAGTACAACCTATAAATCAATTTATGAACTAAATTTAATAATTCCATTACAGTGGTACCTCGGGTTACAAACACTTTGGGTTACAGACTCCGCTAACCCAGAAGTAGTACCTCGGGCTAAGAACTTTGCCCCAGGATGAAAACAGAAATCGTGTGTTGGCGGTGCAGTGGCAGCGGGAGGCCCCGTTAGGTAAAGTGGTACCTCAGGTTAAGAACGGACCTCTGGAACGAATTAAGTTCATAACCAGAGGTACCACTGTACTTTGTCTTAGGGTATATCTGCACCACAGATGAAGTAATACTAATTCAATAGCTATTCTTCCTTCCTAGGAAAGAAATGTCAAGTATTTTCAACACCCTCCTCAAAGTATGATTCTAAACACTCTTGGAGGAAAGCCATGACAACTGAACTAGTTTCAAATCACCATGCCTTTGTAGTGTGAATATTCCTTCAATAGGCCAATAGAGCAGCCATAGAAAATAATAAATATCAATGTTCTTTGTATGGCTTTCAGCAACAGCTTTCTCACCAGTGTTAGAAATATACCTTCATTTTAACATTTACATATAAACTTTGAAGATTACTGAAACATCAAAGTACTTACCAACAGAAGATGATACAATTCCTGAGGGCCCAGACACTGGCTTTCCTTTCAACACTTGTATTAAATGGTTTACTGCTTTCCAGTCAGTATTTAAATCTTCTAATTTTCTCTGAAATAGGAAGACAGATATATTAAACATTTCATAAAGACCTGGGATGAAAGAGTATCTTGTGTACAGCACAGCTTTTTATATTATATGCCATTCTGTTAAAACAGCACATATGATAATGAAGCAGAAAATTGGAAAATTTAAATTTAAATAATATCTTGACTTGGGAGTAATCTGAACTGCTCTGTGCTGGGAAATGGGAGAAGAATCCTGGGCATTATTAAAGCAGGTAGAGGAAGTTTCAATAACATAACATGTAGTTCCCTTGCAGGCCAAACATTACTCCAATTGTGTGGTTAGCAACCACTTCTGGTTTAAAAAATAATAAATTGGCAATACTTCAATTGTAGCACAGGAAAGGAGATTTCCATCTTGATCATGGCTCAGGAGGGTATAAATGTTGTAAAGGTAAAGGGATCCCTGACTATTAGGTCCAGTCATGGCCGACTCTGGGGTTGTGGTGCTCAACTCACTTTATTGGCCGTGGGAGCCGGCGTACAACTTCCGGGTCATGTGGCTAGCATGATTAAGCCGCTTCTGGCGAACCAGAGCAGCGCATGGAAACACCCTTTACACTCTGATGTGCTTTCGAACTGCTAAATTGACAGGAGCAGGGACTGAGCAACGGGAGCTCACTCCATCGTGGGGATTCGAACCGCCGACCTTCTGATCAGCAAGTCCTAGGCTCTGTGGTTTAACTCACAGTCCCACCCGCGTCCCATATAAATGTTGTAGTCCCAAATAAAATTGATCACTCTACCCCTAGTAATAATTTTATTAAAAAACAAAAACAAAATCCAGGGATATAGATAGATAGATGATAGATAGATAGATGATAGATAGATATAGATAGATAGATATAGATAGATAGATAGATAGATAGATAGATAGATAGATAGATAGATAGATAGACAGACAGATAGATTCCTAAGCTAACCATTCAGTCCCCACTGGAGACAAATGTAGCTTCAAAAGGACTGCAAAACAGGGATCCTGTATATCTTTGAAATTCAGTGCCTTTTGTAAGTAAGCAAGAAAGAAGAGATAATATCCCCACAGACTCTTTTATCAAACATATTATTATATCCCCAGAGTGGCAGTAGCCAACGTTCACATGTAATATACGGTATTTTAAACACAATTTGACATGTGGTGAAAACAGATAGTCTAAATTTTGAAAACAGTGTTGTTCCCCAACTAAAAATATTTTTTTTAAGTAGCTAAGACATTGAGGATGACTGAATGTATGTGTAGCTGAAAACTTCTCAAAATGTTGTCAATTTACAGTACTTATTTGAGGAAATGGGAACTGGCAGATTTGACTACCCTCTTTTCTGTTTGCCCTTATGAATTACTTTTTGCAACAAGATCTAAATATCTTACCTCCTGTGCTAAGTCTTGTGGGACCCATTTTTCCTCATTTTATTACAGTTCAACTCATTTATTGAGGAACAAAGAATTTTCAAACATATGAAGGAAGAACAGTGAAGAAATCTAGGCTACTATTTTGTCATCTGACAAAACAGTAGCACTAAATATGCCATTTGAATTATAGTGTTCAGGTACTGCATTCTTATGGTACAGGTTAATCATCATTATCAAACCTTTTATTGGCATCACATACAAACATCCATAGTAAATCAACACAGAATTACCACCTCCCCAATGTCACAGAACATTTGTCAAATGAAAAGAGGCAAAACAGTCTAACGTTACATCTCTAGGTCTCTAGGGAGAGTATGATGAGACACAAAATTCATCAGCTATTGATAACATTGAATCTTCTACACCCTCAAGCACATTTTAATTGTGAGAAGAGTGAATTAGGATATGCATGTGAATGAGTATGCTTGTTCTGGTATCCATTGAAATACTGTCTTGGAGCTCCCATCCACTGCTGTGTGTGGCCTGGTGCCTTCGTTTACATCTAGCAATCTGTACTAAGCACTTCTGGAGCCATAGGACCTAGTAGGGAGAGATGAAGCAGTGACTTGCATGCCCCACACTCATACACAGGGACCCCAATCAATGGCCACTGAATACCAGTCACTCAATCCAGGCGCTGCCTAAGCCCCTAGCTCTGATGTGCACATTTTAGATGCATGGGCTAAGATCATCTAACCAGGCTTCTGTGAGAAGTGATGGAACAAAACTAGTGCTAATAAGTAGCAAGATGTGAGATGCAGACTAGGATGATGTGCTCACTCCTTTCCCCAGTGTGTCCATTTGCCCATTGCCATAAGCATTCAGGTAGGCTTCTGTGCAAGATAAAATGGGATAGGGAGCAGTGGTAGTTGCTTCTGATCTTTGAAATGCTAACCTGCCTTCTTGACTCAACGGGTACCCGACCCTGCCAATTACAGATGCTAGGCCTTGCAACAAGTGCTACAAGAAGTGTTTCATCTTTTTCATTTTTCAGGGTCAAACTGTGCAACACTGCCCAATAAGTATGCCAAATTTATTCCAAGGAAAATACCATGTTACTGGCAATAGTCTACCAATAGAATTATTTAATATTATCTGTATTTATTGAAATAAGCTTCAACATATGTAAGAAACATGGCTTTTGAGCATACTGTACTCTTTAGTCTAAATGTTTCTTTTCATCTATGTAGCAAATTAAATCTGCTCATGTTTTGTGTAGAAAGGACTATTAGTCATCCTTGTAATAAATACACAGATGAGGGATATGTTCCCCCACCATAGGAAACTGCTAACTTTATTTATTTTAAAAAATATTTCCATTATATATTTGAAAGCAGTATTCTTGTGTAACTGCACATGGTAAAGAGCCAAACTGTACGTGAAATTACCATAGATAGCTATGAGCTGTATGGCTCACCACTGAAAGCTGATGCTATACCTCCAGAATAAAAGTACATATACCTGTAGGATTTCAAACATGGTACTACTAGCAGGTGAGATGGGGAGTCACCAGTGAAATGGGGCAGAGTTAAACATTCCCATCTTCCCACACTGCTGCTACTGGGGTGCCAACTTGAATAAAATAGGGGAGGCAGCTAAGCCCAACTCTTCCTGGCATCTCAACTTCACTATGAAGTGATATAGTCTTGGGAGGACTATATTTTAATTTGGGCAAAATATATGGATGTGAGGGTTTAAATTAATGGATTAGATTCCAGACTTGCTCGTTCTATTCACAAAAGGAACTGGGATACAATGGTGGCTTTCTGATGGAGGAACAGGGTAGTTTTCACCAACGCCCCTGCGGCCACCGGCAGCACTCTCCACACTGTTCTTGAGGTCTTCCAACCTTCGAGAGCAGCTTTTGGGGAGATACGGGCAGGTGCCCAGGGAAGGAAGATTGATAAATATTGCTTCCCTGAACCCTTTTTTCCTATGCAAACAAACTATGTTGAGCATGTCTGGATTCAATCATTGTATTGTATCTGTAGGAAGTAAATAATATTTTAAAAATCAAACAGCTCACACTTTAGAATTAAAAAAGCAAACATGAAGAAAAAATAGTTTGATACACCTTAACTGTATAAGCAAGGGCAAACTTCTTATCACAGTCTATCAATCTATAAAAGTCTGAAGCTGATTTAAACTATGGTCCTACATTTTATCCTGCTTCAGTGCTGAATATGGTAGCTGCAACAGAAATCTGATTTAACCAAAAAATGATTATAATGACCCATCAAACACTAGATCCTCAACCATACCCAGAGCTACTTTTAGCAGAAGGGGACCCTTGGTACTCAATTTGATGGAAGAAGTGGAAAGGACCTGGGATCTGGCACAAGGCAGTCCATGAATGGCAAATAAAGAAAGGAATGATGGGCAAAGTTTTCCCCAGTGCTTTTTTTTCTAAAAAAAATGTTTAGGGGTGCTCTCATTTTCCTACTCATATTGAAATACTGCCCCTCAATGAGGCCAAACTTAGATTCACAAAATGTTTAGGGGTATGTGTACCCCTGTGTTCCCCCAGAAAAAAGAACTGTCTTTCCTTGGCAGAATTGTAGTTTGTGTTTTGAATGGGACTACTTTTTTGATCAGGTGGAAGAAACTGAAAATTGAATAAGATTTAAAGAGGCTTTGCATCAGCTGCCTACATGTTATCATTCCCAATTCAAGGTGTTGACTTTAACGTATAAGGCCCTGGGTGACTTGGGACCCTACGCCAACCTGCCCATGGATTAAGATACGCAGTTAGGCCCTTCTCATGATGTAGCCCATAAGTGAGGCACATTATGTTGTGACTTGGGATACAGCTTTTTCAGCAGTGGCTCCATAGCGATGCAACTCCCTCCCTCCTGAGATTTGATTGGTGCTGTTGTTGGCTATCTTCCAACAGCAATTATTTATTTTTATTCTCACAATGGGGACTGATCCATTATGAGTTGAGCTGGAAACTTTCTTGAATTATTGGGGTTTTTATATTTTACTTTTTAAAATCTGCTCTGGGATCATGAAAGTGATGGAGGGTGGGATATAAGAATAAGCAATAAAAATGAAGTCTAAAAAGCTTTAGCTGAAAGCATAACATGTATGTCTCTGGTACCTTAGAAAGACTCCAAGTTTCAAATACATTGCATCAAGGACAATTGTACAACAGGGGAGGCATAACCCATTATGCAGTAATAGATATTACGAAGGTTGCTTCATTACCGTTACGGGTTGAGTGGCTGGTTTTTCTTTGTATAAATGACGCCCTTTAGACAAAATCCCTTCCACATCCGGCTGTTTAGTTATCACGGCTGCTTCAATTTCCTGAAAAATAAAAATACACAGTGTAGATTACCTCTACTATAAGCAATAAAATCAAAGTCTGAAAGCTCCCTGGGAAGCTGTATACACCCCGTAGATTAGTTTCTTCTTTGGAGTAGTAATGGGAATAGTTCAGCAAAACAGCAATGAAGGAAACGGGGAGATTATTGCAAAATAAAATACAGGTCCTATGGCATGGCATAAAAGTAGTAAAATAAATAGTAATATAGGCAGTCACCCATGAAGGTTTCAGTAAACCAATGTCACAGAATTTAGTCAAAATGCAAACAAGAAATAGCAAATCATTTAAAAGAAACTATTCCACACCAGCAGCTGACCTTGCAAAAATTGGGAGAGGTTAATGGGACCACAGAAGACTCTTTACACAGCTTTCCTGAACCATTCTCTTAATAAAAAACCGCTTGGGGTGTTGTTGTTTTGAAATGCATGGATTCAGTCTTATTAAAAATAACTTAGTTTTATGTTAATTTGATTTAAATTGGTTACTTGTCAGTGTTAGGAAAAGAACATATTCTTCATAGTTAATGTCAGGAAACAGCAGAAATTCATTACTACTGAGGGACATCTACTTAAGGCATGAGCAATCTAGAGCCTTTTGGAGAGCTGGCCCTGTTTGTGGAATACCCAGGTCCACAAAACACTGGTATTGCTCTAAAAATTCAGACCCAAAACTGGCTAGTAAAGACCTGCAAAAACACTTCATGTTAGGGCTTGGGATGCTACTGTAAAGACAAAAAAACACAGGGATCTTATGTACCATAATTATCAGAATTGCCAGTTGCTTAGGAGTAAGCCATTAAACTCACTGGAATAAACTGCTGAGTAGGGATGAATTGGTCTGTAGCTGGCATGTTTCATATGAATTTAAAAGGGGGGGGGGGTGTTCTCTTTGTAAGCTCATCAGCACCATGCCATGCTCTAACCCACTGAGCTATCCAAGCTGATATAACTGGTAGGCATTTTAACAAAACAGAATTTTAAAAAACCACAAGTAGCAGGTCTCAGAATTCTCTCCCAAAGGCAGCCTGTCTTGCTTTTTCCCTATTGGTTGATTGTAAATTGGTTAAGAAAAAAACCCCTTCCTTTTTAGGAAACTTTAAAGGTAAAGGTAAAGGTACCCCTGCCCGTACGGGCCAGTCTTGACAGACTCTGGGGTTGTGCGCCCATCTCACTTAAGAGGCCAGGGGCCAGCGCTGTCCGGAGACACTTCCGGGTCACATGGCCAGCGTGACATCGCTGCTCTGGTGAGCCAGAGCCGCACACGGAAACGCCGTTTACCTTCCCGCTGGTAAGCGGCCCCTATTTATCTACTTGCACCCGGAGGTGCTTTCGAACTGCTAGGTTGGCAGGCGCTGGGACCGAGCAGCGGGAGCGCACCTCGCCTCAGGGATTCGAACCGCCGACCTTTCGATCGGCAAGTCCTAGGCACTGAGGCTTTTACCCACAGCGCCACCTGCCTAAAGGAAACTTTAGGCATCACTATTTTATGGAACTGATTTCACCTGTCTGATTTTTTTATAATCTTCATTCCTTATATATTCTGTTATTTCCTGCTGCAGTTTTAGTATTAATGTATCATTTTATCTTGCAGCCACCTTGAACTTTTTGGAGGAAAGATGGGATATAAATATTTTAAATAAACAATCACCCTTTCACCTGAGACATGTACGTAAATGGCATTAATGTTAGAAGGGATCCCTTTTAATTTAAATTACAAGGAAAGGGCCATGACTAACATAACATTTGACAGATGGGGCTTTTTCGTTATTCTTTTTCTAAAGGGAAACCTCACTATGATGCAGTGCTATATGGCTTACTGAAACAGTTTTTCCTTCTGTAGTTTGATCTACTTCTGGCAGCTTTTTCAAATGCCTCCTTTCTGTTATGCCACTAGCTATACACAGTGACTATCTTTCTTTTTTATCCCATCCCAGTCATCTGTCTCAGTAGACAAAACTGTACTGCAAAAGTTTGACACTAGACAAAATTGTACAGCAAGGTGTTCACTGTCTTGGAATTCAACCAAATCATGTCAATGATGGAGAAATGAAAAATGCATTCTGCTTTTTAAGTGTCCAGTTCAATGTCATTCTAAATCTTTGCAAAGTATCATTTCATTCTTCAGCTTTCTGTTGTCAAGTTGCTCTTGATGTTTGCCTGACAGTTTTTCTTTCTTTTCTTTTTTAAACCTTTCATGTCCTAAAGTCTTCTGTCTACTAGTATTTATCCTTTGGCATATTTTATCAAGTATTTTATAATTCCCATTTTCAAATAATTAATTACCTTTTCAGTCCAACTAATAGGTTTTTATTCCTGATTAGTTTTATTATCCTGTTTTCCTTGACATACTTCAAAATACTCCAAGAGACCAACTAAAATTTAGATATTTTAAAAACTGATATATATCCACCCTTCCATACCCCATGCAAACAAGGAACAATAAGTCACTGCAACGTAAATGAAGGCTGTGTATTAATGGGTCAACTTTGAGTAAAGCTTAGTTGAATATCACCCTTAGAAACTCCGCTGCACCATCCTTGTAAACCTTTGTTTTAGAAAGGTTTCTCAAAAGTAAAGTCCATTTTCAAGCTGAACCTATTTTTCCTCTGAAGCTTAAGTTTGAGTTAAGCCCAACATTGAAATATATTGCACTGTCAAAACATTTAGAGGTTATTAACCACTTAGACGTTTTTCTTAATCAATCAAGTGGTATATAAATTTTGTTAAATAAATAAGTATCAAAACATTATGGGTTCCAGGTTAAGTTAGTTCCTCTTAGTTCCCATTTCAATCTCAACTAGTCTAGCCATGCCTACTCAAAAGTAAGTCCTATTGAATTCAGAGTACTCCAGGTAAACTGGGTTGGGACTGAGTATACATGGCTAGTATTGCACTGCACTGTCAGTCATGATTTAAGTCCCACTAATTTCAATGCATACCAAGTGCAGTAAATTTACAATGGTTTTCTATACATATTTATTTGGAAGTTAATTCGAGAGTGCTCAGCAGGATCCAATCCTAGTTAAGTGTGTATGGGGTTGCAACCTTAATCTGCACACAGTCCTTAAATTTACTTTTTAAATTTATTGTTAGCACTTCTATTCCATCTTTCTGTTAAAAAAATATACAAAAGCATACATTTTGTTCAGCATTCAACTGAAGCATTTTTAATTTCTGACACACAAAAATCCATTATTAATAGCTTGCTAGCAATGTTCTCAATGGATTTATTCTTTGTAAAACATATGAGTGCATGAGTGAACTTCACAAGAATGCATAGCTCAGAATCAGTTTTAGGGACCTAATACTGACATCTTGTTATAGTATTCCATGAATAAATCCTTATTGTTTCCTTTAATAATCCTTTTGTTTTCATTTATTTCAAAGACGAGGAAGAAAGACAAGTTGCTTTCACTTCTGGATGATATTCAAAGGCTCATAGATAGACTTGTTGAAAATGTTATGATGATCCTACAGTTTCTTTTCTGAAATACTTCAAGCTTTTTAAGTATTTGTAAATGCCACAGCAAATTATTTATTTTGAAATTAAAGTATTTCACAAACTCAAATGTTTTTCTCCTGCACTATTTTTCCTATGCAAATAAAATCCTAGACATTTTAAAACATTTCTGTTCTACTTCCATCTTACTTGCAATGTATTCCCAAGTTTGAGAGGAAATATTGCAACGTTAATATAGACAGCTTATATATGCATTCATTTCATATAATCAATAGCTGATATAAATAGGTGATTTATTCGTAGCTCTAGCAGTCAGCAAAATGGCTAGTTATCTACCTTACTATTTTGATTTACTTGCTCAGTTTTTGCGATCATAGATCTATGAATCACCATTCAACTCTAGAACCAGTTTTTGGTACACATTTTTGGGGCGAGTTACACACAGCTGGGGCTCATGTCTGCTCCATGCTGCAATTAGCGAGACCAGATAAAAACACAGTGTGGCTGGGAGTGGCCTAGTGGCCTGGCCAGCTATCTGATCCTTTCCCATCTTCTTCCCTGCCCATATAAAGAGCAAAGATAGCTAAAAGAAGGAGGTCAGGAGGGAGAGGCTACAGAAAGGAGAATGAAGACTAATGGGAAGACATGGACAGGTTTGTTTTATGTTGAGTGACTTTTTTGGCAGGAGCTCCATTCTACCTCAAATCAGCAACTTTTGCACCAAGAACTGAAGGCCATGACAGTTCAGCACAGCGTGACTTCTGCTTACCTAAACTTAAGATAATTACACAGCCTTCTTTCCATGACTAAGTAGATAGTACCCTCCTACTCATATATACTGAAAAAACATTAATTGCTCTTTTGTGCTAATTGTCTAGAATATAGTCAGTCTTCCCTGCAGAAAGTAAGTTTTTGAAAGATTCCTCATGAATCCTTCTTTGCTATAAACTATTTTTGAAATGAATGCCTTCAGAAAAGTGATTCTAACGTGACATACATCTTCAAAAAGCCAATTCATATACACCATGAAGATCTATTTTTGACATTTCTCTCCCTTTACTGTTTATGTTATTGGCTTTAAAAAGTTATTTCTTACCCCCCAAAGTGCTAGGAAATATTGGTACTTGGGTAAAGGTAAAGGGACTCCTGACCATTAGGTCCAGTCGTGGCCGACTCTGGGGTTGCGGCGCTCATCTCGCTTTATTGGCCAAGGGAGCCGGCGTACAGCTTCTGGGTCATGTGGCCAGCATGACTAAGCCACTTCTGGCGAACCAGAGCAGTGCATGGAAACGCCGTTTACCTTCCCGCCAGAGCGGTACCTATTTATCTACTTGCACTTTGTCGTGCTTTCGAACTGCTAGGTTGGCAGGAGCAGGGACCGAGCAATGGGAGCTCACCCCATTGCGGGGATTCGAACCACCGACCTTCTGATCGGCAAGTCCTAGGCTCTGTGGTTTAACCCACAGCGCCACCCGCGTCCCATGGTACTTTGGTACTCATCCTTATTTAAGTGCAGGAGATGCTATTAAGTCAAAGCCCCACTGGTCCTGAATATTTTGCTGTATGAATATTCTTCCGAGTCATGTAAGGACTCAGCTACATTAATAAGGATAAAGTGTTTTATACAGTTGTACCATGGATCTCAAATGCCTTGTGAGTGTTCTAGTTTTCGAATGATTTTCGGAAGCCGAACATCTGGCATGGCTTCCGATTGGGTGCAGGACGCTCCTGCAGCCATTCAGAAGCCACACCTCGACTCCCGGAACACATTCTGTTCAAGAACCAAGGTACAACTGAAGGGGTAGGAGCTACAGCACTCAAGATCTGATTCCTACACTGTGTGGAACAGACCTCTTGATAAGATGGTATCTGCAGGAAGACCTCATCTGCAAAGCAGAGTGATCAATTGTATATATACAATCTTTTAGGCATCCAGATCCCAAGCTGAATTGGGCTTTATACACCAGAACCAGAACCTTGAATGTCAGCTTGTGCAATTTTTTCGGTAGTGGCATAACATGGTAGGGATATCTTGTCCCAGTGAGCAGCCAAGACTCCACATTTTGCACGAGCTGCAGCTTCCAGGCCAATCTGAAGAGCAGTCGTACCAGTGCACTGATAACAACGGTCTCGCTATCCTGGTCTAGAAATGGCTGTAGCTGTTTTACTAGCCCAAGGTGGTAGAAAGCAGTGTCTCTCCAGGGTTTTCAAGCAGAGGTCACATCAACTGCCACCTGATTCTTTTAGCTACAGTAGGTGCCAGGGACTGAAATTGGGATATTCTGCTTTCTAAGCATGTGTTCAACTACTGAGCTATTCCTTTCATAAGAATGTGCTGAACTGAAAATAATTATTGACACTACTCAGATATGAATAAAAAGGAAAAGAACCAGTGTTGGATTCTATTGATTAGAACCGTGACATTCATTACAAGAATACATTACACATAAAGGACAACGCCTGTTTAACTTTACTATTCATCTGCCATTGGTATATTTTTAAAAGGGAAATTAGCTCTTCTTTTGGTCAGTCTAATTCAGGAAGGTGATCTAATTAATTTTTCTTCATGATTTGTTTTCATTCATATCCCTTTTGTTGGCATTCTTATCTTTTACCGTAAAAGCAATCTGCTGTCAATTAAATGTATTGTGATAAATAGCATGCACACAATGATTAGCATATTAACATAATAGATGCTTCCCCTGATACTCATCTCTATAACTTATCAAAGTCTTTATTTTATCCTTACAAATTGTTACTGAAGAAATTATTATGGGGCAAAAATCATTATAAATATGGAGCGGTTTGCTGTTGATGGGATATATATTTAGTAAGATAGCTATTCTGTGTATATAAAGCATAAGATTAGCCTATTTTAAATCTAGGTCTCTCAGCTACTGAATTCTACCATAAATAAAATTCACTGATTAAGCTAAGCTTAGCTGTATGGTAAGTAGCTAAGATATTCCTAAAATACCTGAGCTGCCTTACAACATATAATTACTTATAAAATTAATCACATCAGTTACTTCAGAACATTACTGGCAGAGATTCATGTTGGCCACTTCATTGAGCTCTCAGAATTATCCACACATTTTCTTTATAAATATTTTCCATTATTAGCCCTATTCTGTGACAACTGCTGGATTCCTGAAATCTCTTGCTAGATTTGTCAGGAACTTTTTACCCACATACTATGTATGTGTGCTCCACGTTTTCCTGGATGAAAATGATTTCTCTACTCATTTCAATCTGGCTTCCAATCTGGTCATGAGAATGAAATGGGAATGGTTGCCTTGGTGGATGACCACTATCAAATATTAGACAGGGGGAGCACATCCCTGCTGATGCTGCAGAAGCTCTCAGTAGTATTTTATACATTTGACTATGGTATGGTTTGCCTGTTTGGGCTAGGCACTAAAGAAACCACTTTGCAGTGGTTCTAGCTCTCCATGAAGGCATGTTTCACAAAGATGATGCTGGGTGACTTTTGTCCAACCTCATGGCCGTTGCCTTGTGGGATTCCTCAAGATTCTACTCTATACCCCATGCTTTTGAATATCTATTTGAAACCACTAAGAGAGGTTATTGGGAGTTTTGAGGTACAGTGTTTGAAAGAAGACAACACGCAAGAGGTTGCCACCTTATGAAGCCCACCACTTCTGGAACTTCCTCTACAGAAGATTTGTATGTCTCTCACACTGCTTACATTTAGGCAGCCAGTTAAAACATTTATTTTTAATTGTGCTTTTGAGCCACCCTAGACATGCTGGGTTCTGTGTTATATTCTTTTGTTCTGCATTTCCTGTTATATTTTATTGTTTTGTCTGTTTGTTCTTTCTTTGTTTTAACCTTAGGAAGAGAAGGGTACAAATGATTTTAAATAAACATATGGACCACTGAATTCCATGAGTGTAGCTTTGCATTCTAGATCTACCGTACTTAGTTTTCCTTTGTGTGTAAGTATACAATGAGATTTGCCATCAGTTGCTGAAGCATTAAAAGCCTGGAATGATTATCCTGGCATAGCCCTTTCTAGCTTTTTATCGGGAATATAACGTTTTGCTTAAAGGATGAGTTTAAGATTGTTTATTGACATTTAAAGTTCTTTATGGGATTCAGGGAGGCAGTGAAACAGCTGGGTGAAAGAAGAGATAGGCTATATAGGTAGTCTCTGTACGCCCACTACCAGAAAAACCTCAAAGGGAGGGGGGCTTTCTGATGTTAGAGGAAAGAGAACAGATTAGTTGTAACAGTATTAAGATTGGAAATAAAAAATCAAATTATGTCTTGTGTGAACCATATCAAAGTGTCTTGGCTACTGCAAAGGACATTTAAAAACAGGAAGTCAATAATTTAATGTTTGTGTACTGTTACCCTAGGACGCAGGTGGCGCTGTGGGTTAAAGCCTCAGCGCCTAGGACTTACCGATCGAAAGGTCGGCGGTTCGAATCCCTGCGGCGGGGTGCGCTCCCGCTGCTCGGTCCCAGCGCCTGCCAACCTAGCAGTTCGAAAGCACCTCCGGGTGCAAGTAGATAAATAGGGACCGCTTACCAGCGGGAAGGTAAACAGCATTTCCGTGTGCGGCTCTGGCTCGCCAGAGCAGCGATGTCACGCTGGCCACGTGACCCGGAAGTGTCTCCGGACAGCGCTGGCCCCTGGCCTCTTAAGTGAGATGGGCGCACAACCCCAGAGTCTGTCAAGACTGGCCCGTACGGGCAGGGGTACCTTTACCTTTACCTTACTGTTAACCTGCCATAGAAACTAAGATTTGAGAAAAGACCTACAGTAATTGGCTGACTGGTATCCCACAGACTTTTAAATGCATCTGTGGGGTTATTGTTTTGTTGTTTTGGTTTAATTATTTGCTTGTATTTTATTCTGTGAACCGCCCTGGGATCTCTTGATGAAGAGTGGTATATAAATTTACAAAGGCCTATACCACTTCTGACATGCATATGTTGAAACCCACTATATACAATGATATATAACTGTTCAAGAGTAGCAGCAGTAGTAGTCAAATTAAATATACACAAATTAAACAGTTTCACTCTGACATAATGTTTGTGTGTTAACACTAGGTGGCAAAATACAACTCATCTCCTCAGAAAATGGAAAAGTAAATGTCACATTTATCCATCTTTACCATGAGTATTATACCACCAACTAAACAGGCAGAGCAATCCTAACAGTACCTGTAAGGGCAATGGAGCAGGGAGGCACTACCACATCCAAAGCTTGCTAATTTGGGTGGAAAGTAGGGACATTGGAGGAGGTTCACCACTATATCAAGGCTGGCATAGCAGAAGGGACCTTTTTGTGGGCAGTGGGGTCGCCTCCACAACAGTGAATTTTTCCTGTTAGCAGAGGAGTCTCTCTACCCAATCCTAACCGGCTTCAGGAATGCAGACTGGGGCCTTCTTAAATCCACCAATCACTTGCATCAGTGGAGAACTTCTGATGAAATGTCATAGAATCATAGACTTGGAAGAGACCACAAGGGCCATCGAGTCCAACCCCCTGCCAAGCAGGAAACACCATCAGAGCACTCCTGACATACGGTTGTCAAGCCTCTGCTTAAAGACCTCCAAAGAAGGAGACTCCACCACACTCCTTGGTAGCAAATTCCACTGTCGAACAGCTCTTACTGTCATGAAGTCATGTGCACACAGCACACAGAAATGCCGTTTACCTTCCCACCGGAGCGGTACCTATTTATCTACTTGCACTTTGACGTGCTTTCGAACTGCTAAGTGGGCAGGAGCTGGGACCGAGCAGCGGGAGCTCAACCTGTCACGGGGATTCGAACTGCCGACCTTCTGATCGGCAAGTCCTAGGCTCTGTGGTTTAACCCACAGCACCACCTTGGGTTAAATATGCTTCAGGTTGAGCGTTTTCAGGTTACGCTCCGCTGCGACCCGGAATTAACGGAACACGTTACTTCTGGGTTTTGCCGCTCGTGCATGTGCAGACGCTCAAAATGACGTCACGCGCATGCGCAGAAGCGGCAAATCACGACCCAAGCACAGGATGTGAACAGGGCTCCGGAACGGATCCCGTTTGCATCCAGATGTACCACTGTAATAAATAATAATAATAATAATAATAATAATAATAATAATAATAATTTATTATTTATACCCCGCCCATCTGGCTGGGTTTCCCCAGCCACTCTGGGTGGCTTCCAACAGAATATTAAAATACAATAATCTATTAAACATTAAAAGCTTCCCTAAACAGGGCTGCCTTCAGATGTCTTCTCCACTCTGAACTTGCTGCCTGGACTTTGGGACTCCTAGGATGCTGACATCATTGAGGATTCACACGAGGGACTTGGAGTCTGCTTTGCTCCAAGCCGTGCAAAGACTTGCTTCTTTTCCTTTTCCTGCATGACTTTTCTTTTCCTTTACTTGTGTCATGGCTCAGCTGGAGAATTCTTCAACCTAGATGACCCTGTTCCTTAGTGAAGCCTACAACCTGACTATATCTGGGAATGTGGAAGAGTTGGAACTCTTGTGTAAGGCAGCATACAGCGGGGCAGCAGAGTATAGCCCTGAGCCTGCATGAGCAACAGTATCTTAAATGGAGAAGTCAAGTCTCTGCATCAGCAAAGTCCTCCCCATGAGGAGACCTCTCTTGGATGCCAGCTGATGGAATTCAGCTGGACCCCAAGTGTAATTCTAGCTGTTTAGGGGGAAAAAGGCCTCATTACCAGGCTGGAACAGTGTATTTCCATAAGACCTGTACTGTACCTGAACAGTTACCTCTGTGGTAGGATACAGGACCACTTCTTGACCTTGCCTGAATGGCTAGCTGTGTATCCAGTCCCTTGACTGTTGTGGACCCCCTGCAACTGGAGCCTGGCCTGAACAGAACAGCTTGCGGGTAGCACTCTGTATTTCCCCCCACTATTAGAACATAAACATTATTTCCCTCTGTGACTATCTCTCTAAACACTGAATGTTGCTCGATGTACAGCTTATTGTTCACATGGTTATTATTTCATTATTTCCTCCTTCCACCCTCCAATATCCAATGTTCTTCCTGCAGAGTTCAAAACAATACATTCTGTGTTCAGTGATTGTAATCATACCTGTTATGACAGGAACTCAAGAATAAAGGTGATTTAGATGGTTTTCAGTAAACATTTGCAGCTCTACACAATTATTGTTATTCAATTTCTTAGGGAGCCCCTGCAGGGCAGTGAAAGTCATTTTTATTTATAGCTCAAAGAAGAAGAAGAAACTTTCTATAGATAAAAGAAGAATTTGCCAAGTTTAAAAATTGTTTTAAAATTGCCAGGTTTAAAAAAAAATATGCTTGCTTGTTTTCACACATACTCCCCTAAGGCTTTGAATAATTACTTTCCAAAAAAGATCTTTAAGTGAAGCTGCATTTACAGCATGCTCCTATCCTTTCAAGTAACTGTTGTAGAAGGCAGATTCTTACACAAGAGCTACCTCAGCAGCATATGCTAAACAGAAAGAGCACCACACAGCCTAAACAAAATGTTTCAAGTCCTATTAATATCAACAGAAGTTATTGCTCTCGCATCAAAATCAGTTATTGCTGGACTAAAACTTTCAGCACCCCTTACCATTCGCCACACTGGCTGAGGTCGATGGAAATCTAAAGGGCTACAAATCCCCCAACTGTGACACAGAGCTTATTTCTGCCCATTTGGATCCCATCCAATTCTGGATCTGGCATATTTAAGCATACATATTTTTTTTCTTGCTGCAGTTCCTACCCAGCTTAATGGTGAATTGTGATGTATTTATTTAAAATATATATCCTGCTTTTTCCTATGTAGGAGGTATCAAAGTGGCTAACAACAATAAAACGTAAAATAAATAAAATTCAGAACATAAACCAAACCTCCAAAATTTTAAACCACAAGAATTTAAAATCTTTTTAAAAAAAAATAATGGGAGCAAACAGGATGAAATGGTAGTATACAGGACCCTGCAGAGTCTTTGCTGATCTCTTCATTCCCTACCCTTGGAATAGGCCAAGACAACTGAAGGCTTGTAAACCAGTTGCAACCCTCTGCCTATTTGTTCCTTTTAGGAGAATGGCACAAATACCTATTGTTCGTGCACAGCCCATCTGCACCCAAGATTTCTTCATTTGTGTGAATTGCTGGGAGAGTGAAAACCTTGTGTGTGATTACATTAAATGATGAGAAAAGATGCAAAAACAAAGCCAGGAATAGGGAAGAGAAGACATGAAGTGCAAACCGAAGAAAGTGTGCCAGGGGTACAGAGAACCAGGTGGGGAAAGTCTCTTCCAACTCAACAATTCTATGATTCTATGAAAGGTATCTGAGAGATGTTGCAGAGAGAAAGGTGTGTGGTGAGGTACCAGAGAAAGGGAAGCAACCAATGGGGAGCAGAGATGGGGTACAGAGAGAAACAAGGGGGAGAAACATATGTGATGTACGACTGCAGCAAAGGCTATGAATGAGGTGAGAGTTATGACGCTGCAAGTGCAGAAAGTAAGAAAACAGCTATGGGGTGGATAGAGCAAAGGCAGCAAAGAGGTTTGGAGAGACTTGCAGCGAAGCTGAGAGAGAGATGAGTAAATGCCATGAGGTGCAAGAAGTAAAAGAGAATTGACCCCCCCCAAAAAAAGGTTAAAAAGAAAACAACGAATCAGATTGTTTTGTTAAACGCCCAAGTCATTTTTACTACCACGTGTTTAACATTGCTATGTGACCCTTGACTTAGTAAAAATAAAAGCTGCCCTTGAAATTGTATACATAATGCACTCTTCAGTCAGAGACCCCTTGACACTGCTAGCTTCCTGCCCTGTTCTCACACAGGAGATAAATTTCTTCCTAGAACAGAATCAAAGCAACAGCATCTTTTTCCTGTATCAGTACTTAATTTGATTTAATCTTTTTTTATTAAATCTCTTTTAATCAAGATTTAAGTTTCACAAGTTTTCCCATGGGGCATTTCAGAATATTGCCCACACCCCTTTCAGCAGACGGTGCCTAATTACTAAGTTTTGCATTTATATAATGAGCTATGCACCCAGTAAGCACATAGGGAATCTAGTACCTGGACAGTGACAGGCTGGTATTTTCCAAGCTAGTCATTAAGCCTCCATGGCAGCCAGGATATCCTGGTGATAAGAACCTGTAATATTTTGCCCTTGTCAAAATATTCTGAACTTGTTTAGATTGTTCATATTTATGTAGTTTGCATTGGGCTAAAAAGGCAGCATTTTGTCACAGCTGTTGACTCCTCCCTGAAACTTACCAGGACGTCCAGTTTAACACAAGTGGAATACACTCAGTATTGTTATTTCTCTGGATTTGGAATTGAAATGTGTGTTTTTTAAGGCAACCAAAGCAACATGATTACAAAGTCTTTCAAATGGTAATTGCTCTTTTTCTTCTTAATTTTTTCTACTACAAACCCACCCATGTGTAGGGTTGTCCAAAAAGTAAATACCTCCTGTAAAATGATCATCTGAACACTTCTTTGGGTATATAGGTGAATGTTTAATTACCTTGATGTCAAAAGCCCCGGGTTGGCCCACTTGGTTGTAAAGCTCCAATTGTTCTTTGATGGGAGAGAGCCACAATTTCAGCTGACTTAACTGTTGTTCAAGCTGGTTCAAATTATTTAGCAGGTGCTCAATTTCTTTCTGTTTCTCAGGCAGATCTTTGGATACCTTTTTAAAAACAGAAGAAAATCATTTGCTCGGACGAAAACTGCAATTCTGCTGCACACATAGCATCACGTCAATAAATTATGCTCTGTACAAAATTTACATTCTTTATAAACATTAACTGGGAGTCTGATTAGCCCAAAAGGTTTAATAACTGAATAATAGTGGCTATGATCAAGAGAAAACTAGGGATACCTAAGTCCCATTGAAATCAATGAGATTTATACCACAGTTAAGCTCTTAAACCTCATTGATTTAAGTTGGATTATATATCACTGCTTTTCTCAGGATGTGCTCTAGTCTATGGCATTTCAAAATAAAAAGGAGTGTCTCTATATTATTAAGAAGTAATTGCTCCGGTGATGGGAGTGGGGGAGAAATTGTGTTGCGGCACAGTGGTGGCTGAAAAACAGGCCACAGTTTTATTCCAAATACTTTCAGTTGGTTTGCTGTATGGACCAGAGACTTTGGCTTTAACTTGCATTGTCAGACTGCAGGGAGGCAGCTTCTACAGTGGCCCAATCCAACTGCTGGGTAAAGCTGTAATGCCTATATCTACGAAACAGCATAGGAAATAGGAGGCTTATTAAAGGAAAGGTAATAGTCCCTCTATAAGATTCAGTTCTGAGGGCTGGACAAGACCACACAAACTCAACTAAGTTTGACTCAAATGTAACCCACTGAAATTAATGAACATGACTAAGTTAGGTCCATTTATTTCAGTGGAATTACTCTGAGTAAAACTTAGCTGAACAGCACTCATTGCTGCAGAACAGGCTTCTGGAACAGCACACAAACAGGCCCTTGTCCAAGCTCAGCAGCTGCCTTTAAACATTTTATCATCCTATAAAATAGAAAAATATTACAACATGCATTTAAGGCATTGTATAGTTCTGAAGGCACCACAAGTAACTGAGAAGTGGACTTTTGTGTATCTATAAAAAAAATAACAACTTTTTAATTTAAGAATATATTTATTTTGAAAATTTGTATATAATAAACACAATATGAAAATACAAGTACAGCATAATAAGTTATGCATCTCATGCACATGCAGTACTCGTGTCTGTACTCTGATTTCAGAAAGGGCAACATCAATCCCAGCAATCAAAGTATACCAGGTGAAGATCGAATCATACTGATAAGTTAAAATTCTTCAAAATTTGATTTTAAGAAAACGATTAGCTGTGTTCTACATGTCAACTTTATGCAGGAAGGATGAACATCTCAGTTATATCACCTCATATGAAGGTAAGAAGGTAGTAGTTAGGTTTATTCACTCTCTGTGCCTATTAGTGCCAAGCTGGACACGATAACTGCACGAATGAAACTGACATGAACGATTTTTAAAAAATATAATATTGGCAGTAAGTAGCAGCTGCAGATGATCCAGAGTAGAACAGGAACGTCAGTGGGTGGAAGGAGAAAATTTTATTTGCTTCCCACCCCCACCTCCAAATTTGATCCTGCTGAAACTCACCCCATCCCCAATGCTGATATTTGCATTGTGAGGACTGACTCCATTGGTATTCCACACTGATGAACACTCTGGGTTGTATATTAACAATGCTGCGAACTAAATAGATAATTTGAATATGAAGACATCCATCTGAAGTTGATTGGAGATTTAGGGATTTGGGGTGTAAACTAATGGGTCATCTTGCACTCATGAAAGAACTTTTGATCCATTGGATGCTCCCCTCCACCATGGCACTTTCTACATTGTTCTGAACAATCCTCTAAATTTCTGGAGCTGATTTGGTGGTGGTGGGCTGCAGGTAGAAGTGGGAGTTAGCAAAAATTCTCTCCCCTATATTCTTCTGATGGTAACTGCATTTACTGGCATCTGTGTTCATAGGCACAAATCTGATTGTCCCAATAACAGTTCTTCAGGCTTTGTTCAGGATTCCTTTCTAAGAACATAAAGAAGAGCCTCTTGGATCAGACCAATGGCCCTCTTAGTCCAGCATCCTGTCATCACAGTGGCCAACCAGTGAGTATTCTGAAGTATATGCACGTAATAAATCCCTAAATACAATTTATTATAGTCACATGGAACCTGTTGCATGGTTACAACTTTGGGAATCTTGTGGTAGGTACAGACAGAGCCAATCTAAATGATTATTAATGCACTTTTAAAGCTAGAGTCACTGTCAGAGGTCTTATTTTTATACAGTGGTACCTCGGGTTAAGAACTTAATTCGTTCCGGAGGTCCGTTCTTAACCTGAAACTGTTCTTAACCTGAAGCACCACATTAGCCAATTGGGCCTCCTGCTGCTGCCACGCCTCCGGAGCACAATTTCTGTTCTCATCCTGAAGCAAAGTTCTTAACCTAAAGCACTATTTCTGGGTTAGCGGAGTTTGGAACCTGAAGCGTATGTAACTGAGGTACCACTGGGTCTTTTAATGTGAATACTGTTTTTACCCTCCTCCCCAGTTTGGGCAAATATGAGCAGAGTTCAAGTTTGAGCAGTTTCCAAATGTCAACCTTTGATAAATGGTTGTTCTGAAATCATACTTTTATCTGCTTATTTTCTATTGCATTTGTATCTAAAAGGGAAAAATTGTTGTTGGCATCTGTCTGACTTGAGAGTCAGTGGAGTGCACCTCTGGAAGTGAACTAAAACCACTTAAAAAAAAGGTTTAGGGAAAACAGGTTTGGTTGAAATAATAATAATAATAATAATAATAATAATAATAATAATAATTTATTATTTGTACCCCTATATGAACTAGATGAACTAGACATAATTGTAAGTTGCATTAATAAGGTAGCAATGAAAACTATGGACCAGACACCAGTTTAAAAACACAGTAAAATTAACATCAATGCTCAGCGATTTAAACCTCTCAAATTTTCCACCAGCTATAGATCCTGCAAGTTTATTTAATTTTCAGAAATTTAGCAATATACACTTCAACTGTAGCTGGTGGGAAAGAATGATCATTACCACACATGCTCTTTGACCAGTCTTCTACATACAGTTCTTACAAAATAATTGATATCAATCTTAACATCAAAGCACTACTTTAGGTAAGATTAATTAATTAATCTAAAACATTTGAAAAATCTGAACTTTAAACATGTTAGTTTAGGAATTAATTAAGGTAAGTTAATTGAAATCTTAGCAAATGAATAATTCAAAAGATTTAAACTCTGTATTTGGTAGTAGCTAAAGGTCTTAACTTTATATAAATTCTCCCAGTTCTTCACAAGAATATTCATTATTACTGCAGCCTTGCAATTATGCTACAGCAATCTTCATTCCCTTAATCCTGCACAGCTAAATAGTCATAATTTTATTGTGGGTACTAATATTTCCTCTTTACTTAACAAAATGTCACCCAAAATTATATAACCGAACAGGGAATTAAATATGAATAATGGGTTATGACATGAGATTTTGGTTTCCTTTTACAGCTACAAGTATTATTCTCTATCATCTATTTCCGCTTTCACAGAGCCAAAAGCCATTAAATGCCTTTTTGCCCACAGATAAATCTAATTTCATCTGATGAGAAAGCTGCAAGTCTTTCTTTCAAACTTGGATTTGGCAAATGACATTAATCCCTTTATAACCTCCAGATTAACCACTACTGCAACCCCACTAACTAGGGTTAGGAGTCACTAGGTGAACATGACATCAGTACTCCATACATCGAGGGCTGCATTTCCTCAGAGGTAGTTGCTTGCAGAACTAGCAACGGTGCACCCAAAATCAATCATGGGTTGTTTGAAGCCAAAGGTGGGCAGAACTACTTCCCCTCACCCCAGCTCTGAAGCATGGATTAGTTTGAAAGTGTCACTCTTTTCTCTCCCCCCACAACTGAAGAAGCATAGTCCTACCTTCTTTTCCATCTATTAATCCAGTTCCACACATATATCCACTCATTCCGACATCCATTTAGGCTTTTGCCTCCACACACATCATCAGGCTGAGGTCTGCTTTTACTGCTGCTTATGCTGGGAGACGGCTTCCCACTTTTATAATATTTGAAAAAGTTTTGGGCCCGCAGATGCAGCAGTGTGAAAGGCTGGCACAGTGTTAATCTGCTGAAGAAGACCTTAGCCTGTGAAAGTTTATGCTGCAATAACCCAGTTAGTCTCCAATCTGTTAAAGCACTAGTGTTACTGTGTTCTGCATATCAAACTTAACAAGAATGTACCACTGGACAAGTTACTTTAGTTATGTGTTGCTCTTGTATTTACACAAAAACAAAACAATTTTGTTTTTGTGGGGGGGGAGCACTAGTGTGTCATATTGCTGCTATAATCCTTGGTAATCTTCTGGAACTTTTATTATCATGTATTACACTTGTATACCACCATCCAACCATGTTCTCTGGACAGTTTCCATGAACAATAAAATACACACTCGCAAGTCACAATATTTGAACTGAATGAAGCTATGAATTGAAGTTGTTTCAACAGGTAATCATGAAAATATCAAGATAAACACAAAAGCATCAAAATTTTAAGGTGCAAAATAAAACCTAGAAAACTGTAGTGGAAGCCACCTCTTTATCCTCATTTAGATTGCAATGCCAGGCAGCGCCAGAGCTTTCATTAGACAAACTAAGGCAATTGAGGCACAGTAGATTCAGACCTCAGAGCCCTAACCAGCTGTCCCAGCCACCTGTCTCTTGGGAGGTCTTTTAAATATAATTTAGCTGCAAATTTTAGAAAGCATAACATTTCAATAATTGAAGCATGGGTGATTATTAAAATTGCTGACTACATGCATTCCATCTGATAGGACTAAGTGCAAAAGTTGAAACTATAAAAGAAAGGAGATCCCTTTCAGGCAATGGCACTGAATGAATGTAAATAGGCAGATTATATAATTGTGAGTAAAATAGTTAATAGCAGGCTGAAGAACACAGTCAAATCCTATTAAAGACACACTCAGCCTAAAGGCTACTTGAGAAATAGAGATTTTGCTACAAATGTGTTCATACACATACACACGAAAGGAAAGAGTTTATGTTGAAAAGTTCATTGGGTGGTAGTAATTTTTAAAGATAATATTGTTTTTCAAAAGAGTACTCAAGTCAGGAAAAGCAGGTACATCTCAATTATTTTATTTTTTTCTAGGCCCTCAGTGTGTACATGATATTACAAACTTTTATTTCACCTTCATACTGTTTAGGTTAAACAGCATGACTTAAAGAGATTTGTTTTTGTTCTTGTTTTTATTATGTATTTGTGTTCTCATTGTGTATTTTTATGTTGTGAACCCCCCGTGAGCTTTAAATGAAGGGTGGTATACAAATTCAATCAATCAAATTAGGTTAAAAATATTAAGCATAGTTATTTGTAACAAACAAAAAATGTATGCTATAACCTGGGGACTTTGACTGAGGAAACAGTACAGGAGAAAAGTATTAAGCACCCATTCCTCAGACAAATTAACAGCCCTACATGGCTGCTTCAAAGTAAAAACAAACAACAGAACCAGCCATCTAGCCATAAGCACAGATCTCTCCCACCACACCTAGTTGAACAGTCAGGTAGGTAAATACTGCTTTAGACATCTGGCAAACATTACATAGAAATAATCACATTGTGGGTATATCTTGCCAAGATTCAATGTGAATGATCAGTTAAATTACAGCCAGTGCAAATTATACAAACCATAGGCTTGTGCACTGACATGTTTTGTTTATTTCCTTGTGGCTGGCTAAAAGAATGGTCCAATGCTTTCCCCAGAGCGATAGGAAAGGTTCATGCATTATAGTCATGCTACTTCACTACAATGCTTCTGCTGAGAATGTAGGTACAACAAATCGATTTGCTCTCGCAGTGAATAGCAAAATGGTCTCTTCAATGCCTAGTAATTATTAGGAAATAAAGAAGCAGATGGAAAAAAGAGCAAAACAAGAATAATCTTGACAACCCACTTCTCTAGAACTAAGGTGGATAAATAAGGAAAACACAGCTAGTGGCACCCAGCTTACCTTCATTCACCTCATCTGCCTCATCCCTCCTGCCCGATATTGGATCAAACATAAGTTTAAAGAGTAATAAACTCCTTCCGGCAAACCTACGGTTCACTAGCTCCAGGCCCAATCTACAAATGCATTTATTGCACAATAAAAAAGCAAGAAAGACATTACAGAACTGTTTCGTGTCCTGGCAGGTGGTATATGACAAGAACTGCATGCATCACAAAGGCCAGCCTCTTTCCTGTGTTTTGAAGCACCAGGTTTACCCTGCTGTAGCAGGAAAAATATAACAATTAGGTTGTCTAAGTGACGAAAAAAATCAACTAAAGACACTTAACCTAAAAAAAAAATAGTGTGCAATACAGCATAACAATACCTCTATAATTAAAGCTATTCATAAAGACAGCATTGTTTTCAGACAACACTTTTGTATCAGGGCAATATACAATAAATGACAACACCTAGGTTTTAACATCATGCTTTTGAATGTGACCCTTCACCTCTATTCCACTTCACAATTTTACGGATTTTGACAAAATCCAGGTACATACCCTTCAAACATTTTGTAGAAATACAATTTTCAGCTTTGAAAATGTGCATTTAAACTATCATTCACATTTTCTGGGTGGGCTTATACAGGACAATCCTTGTATGAGTGCAACACTAGTAATTTATTATTATTACTACTTATTAAATTTCTAGACCACCTCTTTCATGTTTCTCTTCCTTCACGCCAAAGGTGGTTACCTCTTCCAAGGCTGATCTGCTGCAACAGGGGAGTCAAGGTCCTGGCAGGTGCAAACAAGTCACAGCGAGCTACTTCCAGTTCTGTCACCTCTTTTAGGCCAGAGTGTAAAAGGCTGCAAACTACCCAGAAAAGTTTTGTTTCTGCTTTGTGATGCAGCCAGAAGATGTAGATTGTAGAAGTAGATTGGCTACAGGTGCAGAAGTGACAAGACTATTGCTCCTCTCAGCTGCCAGGGCTGACTTGCCTGATGGTGAGAGACTCAGCAGCTGCAAGTCTAGCAAGGTGGAGTGTAGCTGTAGATAGTGATGTCTTTCTTCTTAATTTCACTCTCCTATTCACCTCCTTGCTACAAACAGCAATCCCTTGGTTATTGGACCACAGGATGATTCTTCAGTATCCATATTAGTTTCTCTTTGATAATCCAGGACTTCATGGTTGTTATCAAAATGTGCAGCCATATTTCTTTATTTATAGGTCGACAGAAAAAAGGTATCTCCATAAATATAGTTGAGTTCTTCTATAGTGTTCATCCGTCATGAACATCTGCTCTGTTGATAGTGTGTATTTTGCCATTTTCTTCTCAGAATTACTGATTTCATCTGAGAGAATCTTAACCATGTAATAGCCTCCATCTGATTGTACAGTGTAATATTTAATGGATAAAACTGTGTCCTAAGGCTGTGCTTTTTGAAATGGAATAATATGAATTCTAACTCTCATTTTACTGGTTTGCATTGCTTATATTTTAATCTCTGAGAAATGCAATTTTATGCTATTTCCCCTAACCAATTTAGTATAAGGCATTTTTAATACAATCTGGCAAAGAGAACAAAGCTGTCTCAGTTGCTTCTTATCCATTATCTTTTAGGTTAATAAACTATTATTTTTAATCAGCAATCTGTGATAGTAGAGCATTAGGTTTTCTGCTTAAGTGTTACTAAAGGACAATCATTATTTCAAAATAATTGTTGGCCCACAGGAAGAAAAACAAAGTACATAATCTCAGAATCAACATTATATGACTCAGGCATATAAAAGCAGATTTTAAGTACAAAAATAAAAGCAAATAAATCCATATTTTATCTGAATGTTGCACTTCAATTTCTTTTCTAGTCTAATGTTATATGCTTAAGGAAACTGAATTTTATTGCTGTGGATAAAGTTTAATTAGTATTTAGATATGAAAGCTCCGATATGAAAATTCATAGGTATCATTGCTTCTGCAATATTCTATCCAATCAGACAAAGCTATTCTACCAAACCTTATAAAGAGATGCTGGTGGAGTCTAAGGAAGTACAGAGCCACTAAACTCAGGCACATACTTTACTGCTAAAACTATAGATGCCAACATGTCAATATAGCAATATTAGAAAAGGTATCAAGAAAACTATTTCATGTACAGTGATGGGGGGGGGGAGTACACTCTCTTTGAATTCTGTAGTTTTACATATGAAGACATAATGACAATCACCTGTACCTTAGCAGGTTTTAAAATTAGGTAAATACAATTTCAGATGAACAACACTGCATGACATATTACACTGTTTCTGTACACCATGACTGTAACTCTGACATACTAATAATGAGATACTACTGCAGAATTGTGGGAAGAACCAGCTGGCCATCTGTGCTGCATCTATTATACCCCAAAAACATCCAACCAGGGAGGGGGTGGTGGAGTTATAGTGGGTAGGCACAAGCTTTACTAAATTTACTTCGTCACACGATATGAGTCTGGAACAAATGGCTCTCCTGGCCTACCAGATTTACAATTATGAAGGTCATTAAAAGGGGTGGAGGGAGAGAATGAAGAGGCACCAAAAATGTGTATAGATAGCCATAATGGCAGAGGTAGGCCACTGTTTGGGCTTGGAGAGGTCAATGTGTATTACCATCTTGAAGGCACTGTACAGATGTGTGCTACATTACTCTAGTTCCTCCTTGCCCTTTACTATCAGCCTAGAACGCACAAAATAGTTTTTTAATCAACCTCAGTAGGGCGAGGATAGGGAGGCTTCAAGCTTGTGGATTCTTCTTTGTTTCTTACTAGTACCCTACACTCTACCAACTGGCGTAAAAGCCAGAATGAACAAATTCTGAGCCTCAAGAACTGAATGGAACTCATAGGCCTCCCACATAAAAATCCATTATTGGTTAGTTTCATTTCAGCAGTATAATTTAGGAAATGAGAGTACTTCTGTTGCTGCTATTGTTAAAAATCTGGCAGCCAGACATTCTTGCCAATCTTCCAAAATCTCTCAGAGAACTACCAGTAGATTCAGACCTTCCTTCTGTGTGCCCCCCCCCCCCCCGGCCACTGCGGCATGGTATGAGCTGAACCTAAAGTGTGAAACAAATAACAGGTGCTGCAGAAATACAACTTGAAGAAAGAAGTCTATACCAGTGAAGCAACAGTCCACATACAGCAGTGACATGACTCCCCAGTGAAGGAGTGGGAAAGTTTGACTCTCCTCAAGTTGTCATTACAGGCATGCTTATTTCTTTAGTAAATGAAACGGTACAGATAAATCTGAATTGCATGCTGAGGGAAGTGGTGTGTGTCTGTGTGTGGTGGAAATAACTGCTGAAAAACACTGGAAACACCTGCAACAGATTACAGATACATGCTGCAACACAACTGTTAATATGCCTAACCTTTATCCAGCGATGGTTAGCCTCCTTGAGTCTAGTGTCAAGCTTATGTTTTACTTCAGGGCTCAGTGATGCACTACCAAGTGCTTTTCCTCCAGCTTCAGTTAATCGTTTCAGTATTCCCTTGTGTGGAGGCAGTTCTTCCACTCTTAACTGGAACAGACAAATGCAACATTTAAAATGAACTGTAGTAGAATTTTCAACTCCCTTATCTTCACCTCTATTGATTAGTTTATCAGCTGAAGTAAGTAGACTCAAGAGCTCAATTCAGCACAACGTATCCACAGCTTTTGTTCTAGGTTGCTGTGCCTCAGGAAAAGGCGATGGATAGCAGTCCTTCTTTTGCATTAGAATGATTCCCACCTCCGCGACACAGCTGCTCACCAAAATGGCAAAGCCATAGAGGAACGATATAAAATATTTAAAGCTCAGGAGAATAAAAAGGTCAAGTACTAATTCATAATATTGCTCAGAATTTAGTCACTTGGTGTTTCACAGGCCCAAAATAAAAAAAAAATATGGTTAACTGTAATGATTTTCATTCATATTGGCCCAGTCTGTATATATAACCATAAACTATGGCTTAGTGATATGCACACAAACCTGAGGCTCACATGCACTCTCTTCTCTAGTGTGACTGTGAGGAAAGTATCCTAAGTTTCCACTTTTAAACCAACCAGTTTTCTGTTACTGCCAAACTCAGGAAACTCCGTTTAAACTGTGGTTTGAAAATAAACTAAGATGATAAATTCTGGTTTGATTCTGACTTGTTTGAACCACCATAATTTATGCTAACCTGAGTTTACCGAATTCTGGACATCAGAAGGAACACTGGATTGCTTAAAAGCAGAAGCAAAAGCTTCTTATCTCTTAAACTCACAGTCATACTGGAAGAATTGAAGGCACATAAGCCTGAGTTGCATGCTAGCCCGTGCATATAAAGCTAAACATCAAAAATTAGCATTTCACTTTGTTATACAGCTTCACCATAGCTGTGATGAGATTCAATAGAAATCTGTAACCTCCCACTGATATGTGTAACTCTTTCATCTGTACTTGTATACCTGTATACACTTATTTTCTTTAAACATTCTGTGACGTTAATTTATTATGGATGTGTTTGGGGATTTCTTCCTCCAATTATTAGATTTTTCTCCATGCAGATTTATTGTACTTCTGCAGAAGTTATTCCAAGTCTACTACTACTACTACTACTACTACTACTACTACTCTGTTGTGTGTAGGTGTTGTAGTTTTAGCTATATAAGGGCAAACATGGGACTTGTGTCAATATTGGTATATAGGCTAATTTTACACCAAGTTTCACAAATCATCATCCTTCATATACACCCTTCATATAAACATGCAGTGGAAACATTTTATTTTGAAAGCATGGAATGTATACACATATCTCTTGTCTATCCTAATCACAGAAAATCAAATCAAGAGCAAGAAATTCATTTGAAGAAGAAGGCTTCTGCACACACATCACTGGATCAGAAACAGTAGGCATAACTTTCATGTGCATGTATGTGCATGTTGTCCAACCACGCTGTATTATTTTCAGTGGAATGTGCATTCAGATGTGATATAACTATATTGGGCTGTTACACTTTAAGAAGGTGTGGGGGGGGGGGGAACCATCCAAATTCAAATGTACAGGTTTCAAGTTTCAGCAAGAGCATTGCAGTTTTGTGGACACTGACACTGGACATATTTAGATTGACAATTTCAATGCTCAGAGCACTTTATCAAATTTTCCTAAGATGAGACATAGGGCAATAAGCATAGCACAGTTCTGCCATGATCATTTCCTCTTTGCTGCCTCATCTCAGCATATCTTGACAATCCTCAGTTTAAGAAGGAGTCAGAACAAGGACATTTCACAGAGAGATATTTTTTTTTAACCCACTTCCTTGGTTATAGTTTAACAGGTCCTATACATGGCAGAGAAATACTTCCTTTTTCTTCTTCTTCAGTTCCCCCATAAGTGTTTCTGCCCTTTTCCAAACCACTTTAATCAGAGCTCAATCATTTCTAGAATGTTTTGCAGCATTAAGGATTGGCATGAATCAGATATTTTAAAGCTATGATCAAGCTAATGAATTAGTTCTCCAATGAAAAACTTTTACTAGGATAACTAACAGCACACTTCTACACATGTTAAATCAGAGGAAATGCCAACTGTGTGTAATGATGGTTACTCCCAGATAAGTGGGCATAGGGTTATACACTAAAGTTGCAATACTATAACCATGAACTTCTAAGTAGATATTATAATAGTGTAGAATATTGAATTCTAGAGCATCAGTGTTTCTGGAAGTTAATTCTTGGGTATGAATTCTGAAGTCAGACAGATTATAAAATAAAAAACTGGAATTAAAAACACTAAACAATAACACTAAATGGTGCCCCCCCCAAAAAACCACATTACTTCATCGTTGTATATTCCTTACGACTATGGAGCTATTTTATTTGATACTGTCCATGTGATTTTTTTGGCTGGAAATGGAGGCACTCATGCAGCTAATTGAGAAATAATTGTTTTACTATTATATTCTAATGGATTATTGAATATTGCTTTATTTGATATAAGTTGTTTATTTTAAAGTTATTGTGACCTTTTTGTAGATCATTATTATTAATGTTTGCCATTTAAGCATGCTTTTGTATGTGCTGGAAGCCACCCAGAGTGGCTGGGGAAACCCAGCCAGATGGGCGTGGAATAAATAAAAGTATTATTATTATCATTATTATTATTATTATTATTATTTCCTAGAAGTGCATAAGGAAACAGTGCCAAAAGTTGTATTTATGTCAGTTTTTATAGGCCACTTTTCTGCTGAGAACATACAAAGCAGCAGAACCACTCCACCATGTATGTTAAAAATACTCGAGAGGCCAATCACAGTTCTCTCTAGTGCCCAATGAAATACAACTATCTTAATGGCTCAGTAAAAGGTCTGTAGCACAGGGACTATCTTGACTGTGAGTCTTGGAAGACCTGTTCCCTGCCTTGCAGGCCTTTTCCCATGTGGCGTAAGACGGTGGGGCCCTAAGAAGCTGAGGTTACCCTTGAGCTGGGGTGTTGTTGGGGGGGTGCTGCTGCTGGTTTTTTTGTATCTTTATTTTAGACCTGTGATTTCTGTGTAAACTGTCCAGTTTGGTTATGGTTTTTTTGATGTTTTATTTATTGTTTATGGTTATTTTTATAATGTTGCAATTGTGTATTTTTTCATGTTGTAAGCTGACGTGAGCATGGTTTGAATGGTAGAAAGGCAGCATACAAATATAAGTATGTACCGTATATATGTATGCATATAAACCTTAAGTGAGAGTGAGTTTAAGAACCTTGGCACTCCTACCAAAATTGCTCAGTCTCAATGGACCATCTATCTTGCCGATGACAACTCTGATGGTGATGCGATGTGAGGCAACACTTCTGACTAAGATCCTAACAAGAAGGCAGGGTTGTTTTATGTATTTGTACCCTACCCTTCAAAAAACTAATTACACCATCACAGCAAAAAGAAAAGAAAAAAAGTACAATGTTGACAGTGCAGCAGGCAATATGAGTGCACTAAAGTTGTATGCCTATGGTCTGACACACTTGGGCAAGCATATTGAGATTAGATCAGATTGCATTGGACCTTTAGAGGTTTTGTGTTATGTCTAAATTGGAGCTGAGACATTAGACTTTGTACAATATTGAATGGTGTACCACTTTACTCTGATGGAAAGCACCATGAACAAAGCAATCTATAGTACAAAGAGTGAAAAAACATACATAAAATGACCTATAATATAAGCCTTCCTAAATGTTTGTGCAAAATTATTTCCATTTACTTTTATACATATGAGAAATAACCTTATATTAGGAAGGCATGGTTTGAATATATTCCTTTTTATATTTGCCTCCTTGAATTTGCATTTGGGGTGGGGGCTGTCTCAAAATGAAGCACATCACATTATTTCCTGGTCATTTTTTGCTAATCTGTCAGTGGACACCAGTTTGGTGGGCTTTTAGTTCACTTGAAATTTTCAATACTCATTCAACATGGATATTTTTTTTTTAAAGCATGACAATGAATAGTATTGGCTTTTGTGACATCTCCTTATGACCATTAATGCTGAGGCCTCAACTATAGATTCTAACTTGATTTGCATAGAAAATGTATTTGAAACACTTGAAAAACCAAGATGTTTACTGCTTTTTAATTTGGGGTGTGGGGAGAGTGGAAGGAGACAAAGGCAGCTAATGATATAAAAATGGACAGGCTTTTTCCATACCTTTACTTTCTGAAGAGTGTCCTTTAACTGGTATTCATTTCCTGGTTCAACAGGAATGCCAACAACACTACTTGCTTCGTCTAACCATAAATAAAACTTATTTAAATTATATTGCAATTCTGTCAGAAGATTCTGTTCTTCTTCTAGCCTGTGGTAATAAAAGAAAAATATCAACATTAACAGGGTGGTTCAAAGTATATTAATTATTAACCCTACCCAGCATAGTAGTAACACTTAATGGAAATGTAACAGATAAATATATAAGTTCCTTCATTAAAGACACATGAAAACATTGTTCACTGAAACATACATTAACTGAAACCCTAGTTTCATTTTTATAATAGATTTTTAAAAATTCAGCACTTGGTTCATAGCACTCAAAACTGTCACTCCTGAATTTCAGGCTTTGCATTCAGAAAGAATGTACCTGAAAGATGCACTAAAACTTTTAATGCTGTATACTTTTAAAATAGATTCTAAAGGATAAATATGCCTTACTCCTGTAGCTCATTTACTCATTCCCTCTCCATAATCTGTTATCTGCTAATCTTAATATTATTCTGTGACCTCTATTTGTTTCAAGCACACTTCAGTGATTAACTCCTACTGCCTTTAACAGGACTTAGGCACACTGAACATTCCTTGGACTGACTTTCTGGAGCACAGGGTTTGCTGGGCACTTTCCTGAAGGGAAACATGAATACCCAGAAGGCACAGAAAGCATCTGTGTACCTGTAGAAAGCTATTTTGTACTCAGGAAAGCTCTTGTACTCAGGAAAGGTTCTCTGTGCTTATCAGAGATATATATTGGATGACATTTTCACTTCATCCATCTGGAAAAATCAACAATGATTTATCTACACTAGCCTTTTCCTTAGAGCTCTGGATTTTTACATTAAAAATCTGAACACTTAGCAAAATAAATGTGTGGAGGAAAACCCAGATGCATGGATTCCTTTATGTTAAACAAGCTGTATTCTATCATGCATTGAACTCTGCAGGGCTCACTTACAACAGACCGTGTAAAGGATTTGGTTTTTACTCGTCATTTCCTGTATTTATTCTTTTACATTCCGTAAAGGATGAGCAATGGCCACAACAAAAACCCTGGTGCAGTTTTTTCCCCTTCAAAAGCGTGGCTGTGATCCAAACTACGTATACAAGTTTGCCTGTTCGCAATGTAATGCCAGAGGTGTGGGAAAGTTGTGTGTCAAAAGCAGCCTGGGGTCCAAGCTTTGTCAAAATATTCCAGTGTTCTGAGTTGCATTACATCTGCTTTTTATTTCAGATCAAGGTACGTACACTTACAATAACTGGAGCAAACATGGTTTATACCAGTGGTTCCCAACTGGTGGTCCGCGGTCCCCAGAATCTATCCACAAGGTCTGTGGCACCATTCACATAACAAAAGCTATAATAGAGATATATTTGTTTTTTCAAAAGTAGGAGGTCCATGGATTTTCCTTTGAAAAACAGGGGGTCTGCAATACTTACCTAATTGTGACCCCTAGTTTATACAGTATTTTCAGGAGCTATGAACTAGGGTGAATTGACAAACTTTCTCTTAAAAAGTTTATATGTAAGGCTAAGTAAACTAAGCTCATTTCTTCCAATATTTCCAATGAGGCACTTTGTAATATTGCAGATTTTGCTAGACTAGCTGGGAACTAATCTGTTATATTGCAAGAGTTTCAGAATCGAGATAAATGCCCCCTTCCCTTCTTCCTTCCTTCCTTCTTCTCTTCCTTCATTTGTGGGCCAAAACTAAAGATTTATATGATTTATTAAACAGTAGTTTCTTAATGGTATCTGAACAAGGAAACTGTGGTTTAATCTCACTTTACTGAGATTTGTTCTCAGCTCAATAATCATGGTTTACTAAGATTAACTAGTTAAATCTGAATTGCCCTAAAATAAATATGCACCTAAGAAAGGTAACCAATAATGATTCCTAGTTTCTAGAAAATCTTGATAAATCTCTAGTGGGTTAGAGATTGGAAGATCTCCAGGATATATCTAATATATGAAGATCTCCAGGATATATCTAATATATGATAATGATACTCTATCTTTAAACCCTCTGGTTATATTTTATGTAGCAGAATAAATAGGCATTTCTGTTAAAGTTTAATTGGCAACACTTTGAAGAATGCACACCATTGATTTGAGAGCTTGTATTGATTTCTTTGTCAAGCTAATTCTACTGTTAAAACTATACCTATTAGTATTTTTATTTTACATAAAAGTATCTAAATTTAAAAACCTCTAGACAAGCATCATTATTTTTAAACTAGAGAAACACTGATAATTTTATGATGAGAACTGCAGTTAAAAGGAGAACTAGATGCATACATTTTGCATAGATCTATGAAATACCAATAGCTTATAATCTATTTAGGGCACAATCCTACGGTCTCTGGAGGGTGTTCCAGATGCTATATGGTTTTTCAGATCTCCCTCCCTGAGGATGGAGAGTGAAATCTGTTTTCAGAGATGGAGAGCCAAACTCCTATCTGCAGCTGCAGAAAGGTATAAAGTTGGTGATTCTCCTAAGACAAAAAAGGAAGTGTATGCCAGGAGAAGTTGTGGATTTGCAGGATCCAAAGTGCTGCAGTTCACCCAAAGAATGTGTGGGTAGGGGGAGATTACACTAGCCCTGAAGCTGAAGCTCTTTTGAACAGCACTGAGATGACACAGTGGTGATGATGTATATTGTTCCTTCCTGACAATCACTGCCATACAAATAGGCTCTAAGATAAGCTCCTACCTGCACCTGGTAACTGTTGTATGTGAGCCACGTTGAATACTAAAAAAAAAAAGAAAGAACAGGTATTGATAGTATAATTCCGATTCTAGCACTGAAATAATCAAGGGGTTGAACAACTGTATGGGGAATGTTTATAACATTTGGGTCTTTTCTATTTCGAAAAAAAAGTAAGTTAGGTAAGAGGGAACTGTGTTGAGGTGTGACTATGCATGGAGTGGATAAAGTGGATCAAGAAAAGTGCTTCTCCATCTCTCATAATACTAGAACTGAATGTTGGAAGATTCAAGACAAACAAAATGAAGTGCTTCTTCACACAGTGAAGCACAGTGAAACACAGTGAACTATGGAATTCACTGCTGCAGAAGGGTAGTGATGGCTGCCAACTTGGGTGGCTTTAAAAGAGGGTTAGGCAAATTCATGGAGGAAAAGGCTAACAATGGCTGTAAAAGCACAATGGCTATGTTCTGTTTCCACTGTCAGAGACAGCATGCTTCTGTACATCAGTTGCTGGGAATCGCAAGTGGGGAGAATGCACTTGTAATCAGGTTCTGCTTGCACACCTTTCATAGGCATCTGGTTGAGAACAGCATGCTGGGCTAGAGGGGGCCACTGGCTGGATCCAGCAGGGCTCTTCTTAAGTTCTTACAGCAAAAAACAGCTTTATACTATGCACACAGTAAATCACACTGAGATAAGCTGCAGCAAATATTTAGAAGTGGCATGCCACAGAATTAAGGGGACATTAATCACATATTATGTGCAAAGTACCCATTTCTAGAAGAAAAATATTATTACAAAGTAGTGGAATACTTTAAGGCATTACAGCAATGCTGTGCTTCTAAGGTTATCATCTTGACAGCAATGTTTAAAAATGTTTTACTCAAGCATTCAAGATCTCAAGTGCTATATCTTTGTTTACCTACAGGTTTAATGATTTGCTAGGATTTATTCCAACATGTGGTAGTAACAGTAATAAATGGTGCATTTAAAACTCTCCATCTGCAATTAAGTGCTAGATATTTTATTTCAAGAGTCATTTCAATACATTTACCCAAGAACAAGCTGTGGCTTCTATTTGAAATATTGGATGAGTGGCTGCTTGCATTACAAATACTCCTAATAAATTTTCAGTAAGTGGAATAACAGTGAGCACAGCAAGAAATTCACATATAACTTTAGAGTAAATGCAAAAAAGGGGGGGGAAAGATTATGCTTCTGTGCTATACAGTCAAATGTATACACAAACACACAGAAAACATATTGCATTTGGAAGGTATCAAGCCCACTCCTGACCATTATATTGCTACAAAAACAATTAGCCAGTTTTAACAACATGAATCACAATTATGTTATTATTTTATTAGAGATATTTTAAGCCACCTTTCCTTGGTAGCCGCCCCAGGCTGGGCTCCAGCATAAAACAAAACATACAAATACTTCTAAATAAGAGCACATAAAAATAATTAAAATATTATTGATAAATCACATATCAAAACACCATTCAGTACTATAGGCAGTTCCATCCTGGGCACCAATCAACTTAATCAACGTCCCATAAATGCCTGGGTAAATAAATAGTTTTTCAAGTTGGTTCTGAAAAGAAAGTAAGGCATCTTCCAGCTGCACTCTAGAGGGGAGAACATTTCATAGAAAACCAATGAGGGGTCAAGGAGAAGCAGCAGTATTAGTTCCTGCTGATTGCATGTATTAAAGCTGCAACTATTGCTCTGATTCTTTTCCTGGAAACCTATGGCCACATTCAAGTGCAACAATAGATTGCTGACCTCAGGCCCTTTTGGTTGATCTGCTCTCTGATTCTCCTAAAGCTTTCAAATAAATGCATCAGACATTGTTGGAGGTGCAGCCCCTGGCAATGCCCATCCCTTCCCAACTTGAGCACAGGCCATCCCCCTATAACCAAGCATTCAACATTAAGGACAAATATCCTAGGCCTGTACACATATAGGGCTACACAGGGTTCCTAATCTCAAGAAATAGCAATTGATGTAGTTTGCCAGATGACATGCCCACCAACTGTGAAGAAATTGGGGACAAGGCTAGTAGGCTGTCCTGCACACAGCCAGAGAAGGAAGGCAAACAGCCAACTGTTGTTGTTTAGTCATCCATCTCATCCTCTGTCGTCCCTTTCTCCTTGTGCCCTCCATCTTTCCCAGCATCAGGGTCTTTTCCAGGGAGTCTTCTCTTCTCATGAGGTGACCAAAGTATTGGAGTCTCAGCTTCAGGATCTGTCCTTCCAGCAAGCACTCAGGGCTGATTTCCTTAAGAATGGGTAGGTTTGATCTTCTTGCAGTCCATGGGACTCTTGAGTCTCCTCCAGCACCATAATTCAAAAGCATCAGTTCTTCGGCGATCAGCCAACTATTAATTCTTTATTGGCACATACTTACAGAAGCTCCTAGGGTGTACTAGACAGACAGACAGACACACACACACACACACACACACACACACACACTCCCCTAGTGTCTACATAGCTGGCATGAACTTTTCTAGGTTCATGCTGGAAGCATCAGTGGGACCACACACCCTACCCCTGGGCTTATGTACACTTGCCTGATGGAGTGCATCAATACAACCTGAGACTTCTGCACAGGTCATCACTGTGCTTCCATCTTCAAGCCCCTCCTAGTTCTAGAAAACAGTGGGGGCGGGGACCAGGGGGCATTTGACTAGCCTGCTCCTTGCTTGAGCATGTTTGAGTCCTCTGCTTCTAACACATCCTGTGCCCCCACCTCCGTATTTGACTGCTTGCACCCTTACCCTCCCTTACCCTCATGGGTGGCATCAAATTCCATGAATTGCTGGCCACCTCTCCAGGGTCATCCTCTAGCCCCTCTGCTTCCATCACACTAGTCAGAGCCCTGCCACTCCCTGACATATGACCTCACATGTTCAGCATTTGTAGAATCCTAAGAAGTCCTTCCGAAATGTGCAATTTGGTCCTTAGGCTTGGTGCCACAATCATTGTTTCTAAGGGACTACATAATAAGGAGTAATTAGCATTCATCTTGAGAAGTCACAGTTTCTATTATTAGTAAGAATTTCTTCCATAAAGCCCCAAATATGATGCTCTCTCAGATCTTGGGTGATGGCACTTTTTAACTACTATACTTCTTATGGGGGAGGTGTGCCAGCTTATATTTCCTAGACCTAGATTGAAACTAAATCCATTACCTCTGCTAGAGAATGCCTCTTGGATTCATATACTCCAAGACACAAGGACAAGGCAAATAGAGTATGCTACCTAAATAAGGAACTTGCCCAGAACAAAGAACAAAATGTTCCCTCTTGCTTTGCAAGAAAAGAAAAGAACTCTTTTCCTAGGGTTCTCTCAGCTCTAAGAAACACATCAATAGTTATTTTCAAATGGGGATTTTAGTGGCCATTAATGTGTGTCTGTAACTTTTAACCTTGCCTTTTTAGTTCTGCAATTTATTAGGAAGAGTAATTACCTGATCAGCAAGGTAATCAAATATAACCAGTTTAAATGAATTCGTGTCCACAGGCTTTCAGCCAGTGGCAGTTGGTTCTCTCACAAAGCTGACATACTTTGTCTTTGGGGGAAGAAAGGGAGGGCGATGGAAACTTGCCAGATGTAGCAAATTTGTTAAGTAATAGACTACATTTTAATTCTTGAAGAGCTTTCAAAGGTGTAAAGTAAGTATATGTGTAGAGAGAGGATTAAAGAGGAACCCGAAATGAAGCCATTTTGTTTCCAGCTGTAATATTAATAGACAAGCAACATTCATTTAACCTATTCAATTTCAAACATCTTTCAGTTATCAGAAATGATAGTGAAGGTTAGTGCCAGATAAGTCTCCTACAATTCACATGGAATTTCTGAAACAACAGCAATTATGAGCTGATATTCAACTAATGCAAAACCCAATTTCTCTGCTAGGAACACATCAGACATGATGGTCAAATCAAGGCAACAATGCAGATGGTAACATTTTGAATTTGAATATTATATTCTTAAGCAGCTAGACAAAGAACATCTATGGAAGCTCTCCAATCAAAGTTATTAAGGCAAATTTTCTCTGTACAACCGCCTAGAGGCTAATCTTTCCTCGGTAGAATTACGGATGTGGCGTAGGACACTTAATTACTGGCTTCACCTAAACTTAAATCCCCCCGGTCTCATAACCCCAGTGGACTAAAATTGTCTATCAAAACTTCACTCTTGTGGCTTATCACCACAACAGCTACTCACTTTGGGTTTTAGTAAAGCAAACAGTCTAATTTGTCAGCATCTAAATAATATTGAGCGTCAGAACAAATTGGCCACAATAAGTAAATTTTGTCCATGGTACGACTATTTTCCACCTTCTCATTTCGACTCTCTGGTACCCTATCTGCATAACCTAGCAATTCTAAAATATAGATGCGCTTTTACTCTCACAAGATTGAATGTATTGCCCTTGGCTGCACTTGAGGGACAATTCCAGCAGATTCCACACAAAAAAACGCTTATGTCCCTATGGAGATGGCAGTACCAAATTGGTGGTGCATGCCCTTCTGGCTTGCACTCTTTATAAAGACTTGAGGAATGAGATTATCACCCCTCTTTAATTGTCCATTCTGGGTCACTCAACCACTGCCACAGTGTCCTTTCTCTTGGCAGATTAAGCATGTGACAGCAAAGGTTGCAAGGTTTTTAGCTGGGGCAATCAGAATAAGATCCACTATTTGACTATTGATTCAAAACCCTAACATGTATTTTATATAATTGAATTTTTATTACTATTCTTTGTATATCGTATTGTTGTTTTATTGCTACGGCGGATGGCTGATGCAAATAAAGATTCATTCACTCACTCATTCTATAGTAGCCATTTGTGGTGTGGGCTCATTTCAGCGTGTGTGTGGTGCCCACAGCAGTTTATCTAGTTTGCAAATATGTGCTTGGGCCCAAATAAGTGGCAATCCCAAGCATGCGGAACTAGAGAAGGCCTGGGATTCAACAAATAGGTCTGCTATGATTGCTCCTCATTTGGCCCTGGAATACTGTCAAAATAGTATAATTATATGCATATATTTACTCAGTAGTGTCATGTGACCAAATGAATTGGGAATTAAATGAATTTTCTAGGATATAAATATATGTTTTTATGCCAGGAAGCAAAAGTAATTTACTAAAGTAGAACTCAGTATTTAAAATGTACTGCTTTCTCTTCAGCTATTGATTTGTAATTATAAGTTAACTAGAGCCCTGCAGCAAATGATTTAACTGGTAAGTTAACAATCAATAAGTGCAACAAGTTTCTTCAAGCTACCTCCAAACTCTCTGGCCTCTCTAGTTTAGGATGGGAAACTCCTTCATTCTTGTGAGGGAAATAATATTGGTTAGGGATGAGTTATATAATGGAGAAAAGGAGAAGACTTGAAGCATCTTTTGTCAAGATCTTTCCTCCAGTTATTGCATCTGTTGCAGAGGAACTGTGTTTATTCAACATACAAACATTCATCCTCTTGATTACATTGTGTCTAGTTTCTTATCCTTCCTCTGTTGTCTCTTCCGAGTTGAATTTTAGATTATAAACTCCATAGGGCAGGGATATGTCTTTTGTACTTTGTAAACCATCATGGCATGTTGATTTATCACTAGGAAAAAAGCAATTTCTTCTCCGCATTTGGTCATCTACTTTTTTGGGAACATTGTATGGAATGTGTTTCTGCAAGTCTCTTAGTATCTACTGATGTCATGGGTGGCAACTTTTCCTGCCACATCTGGGCAATCTTATTTAAATACATTTAGAAATATGTTAAATTTTCACTTTTCTTCAGAGGCTGATGACCCTCCTACACTGCATAGCAGTGTTATTTTGGAGCGGGAGGGAAGTGACCATACTTAGTGAGAAATGTTCTGTCACATAGAAACACCCTACATTTTATGAAATGTTTTATTATTTTTCTTTTCTTTGTGTGTTCCTTTTTTCTATCACACATTCCCTTTAAATCGTGGAAACCATATCTCCCACAAAAACAAAGCAAACCAGATCCAAACAGAAAACTCTACCACAGTCCAGCTTTGCTCCCTACTCTCCATTGCATCCAACCATCCTTTAATAATGCTTGATTACTGTACATTTGGGTTGGGAAAGGGGAAAGTTAACCTGTCTGTCATCTGTCTGTCTGTCTCTCTGTTGAACTGGTCTACCCTCAGTGGACCACTTTCAACAAGTGGGTAGGGTCACTATTCTCCAAAGGAATTATCTTTGCAGTCATGCATTGAATCTAAACCGGGGCTGCCAAATTCCTACTAAAAGCGGATCTTGCATTTAGCATTGAAATTTAATTTAATCCACAGGGATTTACTTCACTTGGGAGCTCTGCTAGGGAACCCCTTAGTGGAGCCAATTTAAGCAGGGCTTGCATCTGGTGCCAAATTGAAAAGGTTCCAATTGCAAGCCTTGCTTGCCAATGAATAATTGGAAGGGTACTTTAAGGATCCTGGATGCTCTTCTGCAGCTGGAGTCATAGGATGTCAGGTGTGAAGCAGGTAGGCATGGCTTATGAACTAAATTCAGACTCCTGGCAGGCTAAATTTTTCATGCTTGGTGTACATCTTTGAAAATAACACACTGTTCGCCTGTTGCAGCAAATACCTGCAGGGTTCCAATATGTTACCTTTTTAGGTGCCCTCCCTTTATCTGGAAAAAGTCTAAATGTCTGTAAGTAACGTACTTTTGCGTCTATAAGTTGCCCCCATGTATAAGACGTGGGGATTCAAATTTAAGAAAATGGGAAATAGCTCAGAGTTGTTGAGCTTTTTGGGGAGGATTGCCTAGAGTTGTTGAGCCGCCTACTTCCCACAGCAACAGCCAATCGCCAACAGATCATTCTCCACAGACCTGCCTGAGAAAAGCCGTCCGCTGACAATCACGTGCGTCCCAGAACAGCAGCCGCCAATCACAGCAGCGATAACCAATCCACAGCAGTCCTTGCTGCAGAAACTACCGTAATCACCAACCCAATTAGAGCAGCAGCAGCCAATCCAAAGAAGCCCTTCTAGCAGCCAACAATCACTCACCAAATCATTGATGACAAGCTCCTGCTTGTGCCTGCAGCCAATCACTTGCCCACCCCATTCACTATCCATGTATAAGACAAGGCATGTTTTTGAACATTAAAAAGGTAAAGGTGAAGGACCCCTGACAGTTATTTTACAGTAAAAAAACAACAACCCTCGTCTTATACACGGAAAAGTATGGTATATGAGAAATAATCTTTCAAGTACTGCTGCATGTGAAACATTAGTATCAGTTACGTGAAGGTGTGGCAGAAACAGCCATTTAGCACCCTACTGCTGCAAGCTTACCTCTGGCACATTCAGTATCTCACACATTCCAAGAGAAATTGAATTCAACAATAACCTCCCACATTTTCCTGTTCACATGAACATCTGTGCAGCTCAGGCAAACTTATAAATCAAAAGGGGCATTGCTATTGTAAAAATAAAGAGCTGAACAAAGTATGCTCTATTTTGTATTTGACATCTCTTGTTTTTTTGGGGGGGGGGGGTTGAAACCACACCTGCAAAATTCTTGATAGACACCTTATTTTCTCTTGTAAGCTAGCAGCAATTATATTTCAACCTTTCAGAACAACAAAATTCTCTATGAATCACAGTAATTTCCTGACAAAATATCTAACCAGATTTCCAGACCAACTCCTTGTGCTATCAAGTAGTATTATCAAGTTAAATTAAGCCAAAAACTTTACTTCTATTGAAATCATTTTATTCTGCTGCTTCTTTGTGCTTTGTCAATCTAACTGAAACAGGGTGGTGTCTTTGCTGTTGCTTTTTACAGAAAAATTGCTCACTTTTCTGTATTTTCATTTGAAACATCCTGAAAGGGTTGCTAAGAAGCAATGATCAATATAGTTTTTGACACACACTCAAATGTAAGAGCAATAGTAAAGTTTTATAAATTAGATGTAAGTTATTTTTAACCCAACTGTATACTTCCAGTTACACAAAAGTAAATTCCACTGAGTTCACTGGTGCTGACAGCCAACTCAGCATGCAAAGCAGTGCAGCCTTGTATCATGAACAGGTTTTGCTCATTAAACTCTATAATCCTAAGCATGTTTACTTGGAAATAAGCCACTGTGTTTAGTGTTGTTTACTCTCTAGTAAGCATATGTGCTTTAGTCACATGCAGACTGGTGTATTCCAATCATATCCAGGTTAAATTCAGACTAAAAGCACAATCCCATACATGATTACTCAGAAGTAAATCCCAGTGAGTTCAGTGGGGCCTACTCACAGCAAGTGGTATAGGACTGCAGCCTACGTTAGATAAACTGCAGTTAGGTCCCACTGAAATAAATGGGACAGGTTAGTGGTGGCTTAACTTAAGACACTTCAGTTGGAATGAAGTCCATCCTTACAATAATAAAATTTCACATTTTGACCCAATATTTTAAAGTGTACACTTGCAGATTTTGCTAAATATTTATAAAAAGCTGAAACAAAATCCAATGCTTGCTTTATTTATATTTTTTTCAAAATAAATAAATGCAAAAATAAAGCACTAAAAATAATAATATAATTTGGTAGTGGCAATATTTTATTATTATAAACAAAAAACACATATAATGGGAAGCTATGGATAGGTTGATTGTTCACAAGCTTTTTTTAAAAAAAAGGATTTCACAGATTTATATAACACAATTACTAAGGAAATTCCTTAAACTCTAACAAAACAATTTGTAATTTGTTGATTTTTTTCAATTATTAGAACAGCTTGAAGTATCAAAAATAACATTTACTTGCTATGTTAGCTCACCTCTTTTTTTTCTCTGCCAGTTGTTTGCAGAGTTCCTTCCACCGATAATTCAGGCCTCCCAGTTTCCCCTTCAATACACTGGCATCGGCTATTGATGACTGCTCAATAATTTCCTCCCCAGCTATGTTCAGTGTTCTGACAACAGCTTGCTGTCTCCCAATGCCATCCTGGAGGTCCTGCAAGAAACCAAATAATCTGATAAAAATGGAGTACAATGACCAGATCAAAATGTGCTATGCCAAATGCAAGCATGGTAGAGATAAACCTGCTTTTATAAATGCCCTGTGCACCTAATATCATGTTTAAAAGATGCTTACCTGAATACAGTGAGCAGCATCTGCATGTTAGAAAAATAAACATCTAGACTGAAAAATTTGGGTATAAAAAAGATCACTTATGTATGGGCCAGTTTGTGAGATTAAAGCACTTGTAAAGTGTGATGCTAATTCTGGATTAACTGTGCAAGTATGTCATATCTTAATGAAGCCTAAATGAAATGATGAATACAATAACATCATGTGGCAGAATATTAAACTGATTTTAAAAACAGAGAAGGGTTCATGGTATACTAATATAAAAGAAGCTTATTTTTGTTGAAACACTTGTATTTAATGGGGGTGTACATGGTCCTTTTGATGACCTTATTTTGTTTATTAATTGTTATTAGTGGACAATCACTTTTAGTTGTTGTTATTTATTTTAATGTGTGGATTGCATTATTATGAATTGTATTGTTTTAAGTCAGATAAGAATGTAAGAAGAGCCAGCTGAATCAGGCCAATGGCCCATCTAGTCCAGCATCCTGTTCTCACAGTGGCCAGCCAGATGCAGATGGTAAAGCAGAACCTGAGCACAGGTCCATTCTCTGTTCCTGCAGTTTCCAGCAATGGTCTGTGGAGGCAGAACACAGTCTCCATCATGTCTAGCTGCCATCCGTTCATTTCCCTCCCCTCCCATCAAAGGTAATCTTTGGTGATTCCAGAAATGAAATAATACAAAACTTATTGGGCTTAATTACTGAATCAACTGAAACAGTAATTTCCAGATAATTATACATAATGTTTGTTTGCTTTTTTTATTAAACAGAATATATGTCACTATGATAATGTTGTTGTTGTTTTTACTGTTATCACTTTGTTTTCAAATTATGTAAACCTGCCTCAGATTTTTAAAAAAATCTATTGAACAGTCAAGATAAATATTGTTAACGAGTGAATAAAACTTAAAATTTAAATGCTGCACAACATTAACTCATTTGGGCATCAATTCTGATTGCACATCACAAAGTAAATGGATAAGCAAGCTTTAGAAGAAATAGCAAAACTTTTAGCTCTCTTTAGGCATTCACTGCGAATCTCTGAAAAGGGCACTTGAACTAGACATGCAAGCCCCACTCCCAAGGTCCTTTTGTGCTATGGGTGCAAAGATATGGAGGATTCTAAGCATGTTTGGCTGAGATTGCTTAGAAGTCTCCTCATGACTGGAACCCCCAAAAAAACCATGGTTAGAATCCCTCTACAACTACCCTGACAGATCAGAGAACTGAGGCCAAGAGACAATGGCTTGTCTAAGGCCATACAATGAGCCCACGGCAGAGGCAAGTTTCAAACAAGAAACTTCCTGATTTGTAACTTAATCTCCTAGCTTGTATGCACAGCAGCTTTCAAAAGTCTTCGTATAACTACATTTTGACCGTTTTAAAACATGGGAGCCTCCAATATTTGCCAACAGCTCTCTTGTGCCTGGAAGTAGTCTGTCTGTCTCTCTTTCATTATTATTATTATTATTATTATTATTATTATTATTATTATTATTATCACTACTACTACTACTTATAACAGTAAGGGGCAAGAGTCCTGTAATTGCCTTGATGTCTTTCTTACTTCAAGCCTTCAAAAGAGTTTGCAGTTTTAAAAATATCTTCACTGCAGTTCCCTCTTTGCTGATGTTAGTTCATTAGTCCTTTGCCTTGCTGAATTGACACTTCAGAAAGCAGTGTATCCTGTCAAAAAATGCTGCCTCTGAAAGAGCCAGTTCACTAAAGCATAAGGAATGGTGAAGTAGTGGCAATAGTGACAACTATATTAAAACAATATGAAGCAAAGGTTTTAAATGCCGCTGTCTCCAGTACAGAAAAGGATAGGGTGGAAATCATGAGTAAGCGACTCCTATATACACACAACTATTTATTTTAAACATAGAGATAACATTGGTAGCATACATGATAAACTCGGTTAATGCAGATTCATAGTCCCTTAAATCTGTGATTACAGTCTCAATGAAAATAGTACTAAAACTGCAATTATTCTTTTCTTCCCTTTCAATGCACACCACTGGATGAAGCTGGAGAATCAATAGGGTTGCATGTCTTCCCCTGATTCTATCCTCTCAAAGGTCAGCTTTCAGACTCTTCAAGCTGTCTCAGTATTAAATCCAGCCCTGAATGCAGACTGAAATGGCTCTAGATCAAAGGCAATAAACTGGATTGGGCCAGTGGGCTGAATTATTATCTCCCCCCACCTCCCACTCCTGGGCCAAGTTTGACAGGTGAGCAGGGGCACTCACCTGATGTCATAATGTTTTTACCTGAAATTAAACCACGGGGTGCAAGCACACTGTGTGCAGCTCTTTGAAAGCCCTGGCAATTAGTGATTGCTGGTGAATGCATAGAGTTCCATGTGATGCTTTGAAGACCCTACAATCAGCTGAACATCAGGCTTTGCATGGAGTCCTGCATGTCAATTGAAACCTAATTTTCAGGGCTTCAGACCCCTTTTTGTCCCACCATGTCTGTACTTTCTGATGTCAGGAGTAGAGTAAATGGGTATGGTTTTGCTTGGCCAAAATGGCCTTGCCAGATGAGGAAGTATGGCAGGACTACTTAGGTCTGCAGGCCAGATGTTTCCTACTGTGAGCTAGATCAGTGTTCCCCAACCTTGGGCCTCCAGCTGTTTTGGACTACATCTCCCATCATCCCTCGCTAGCAAGACCAGTGGTCAAGGATGATGGGAGTTGTAGTCCAAAAACAGCTGGAGGCCCAAGGTTGGGGAACACTGAGCTAGATAATCTGTTTCTTGGAGTAGAACCAACACCGTCCTTCCAGGCACTTTACCTGAGAATTGTGGATGCCCAAAGGACATAGAGCTGAGTGTCATCCACACAGTACATAATAAAGGCACATAGCACAATTCTCCAGATATGGGGTTTCATGTCAATTTTAAAAATCATAGAAAGCAAAATGGAATCTTATGGCAACAGCAGCCATGTTTATGGGCTTTAAACTATGTTATACTACACCTTTTTCAGATTTAGTACTCTTGGCACAAACTCTATAGTCTGAGGAATTAGAAGACAGCAGCAAATTAGAGCTTGCAATTGAAAAATGAGTGGGACTGTACTCTTTTTTTTAAAGAAAAGAATAGTGAAATTGGATGCCTGCCCGAACTATTTAATCAACATTACTTTTTTCTTCTTTGTTTGACAAAGGCTGAACTTTAAACGTTTAAATTACTTTTTATCACAGTGAGATGTTGCGGTTCACTGGTATATTTGTGGGTTTCTTTTCGCATAAATATTTGTAAGGGGAATCCAAACTAGTATTCTAAGGAAGTGCTTTATAGTGAGTTTTGAAAAAGAAGAAGCACATTATGCATTCAGTTGCACAGAACATTCGGATTACAGGATTTAGGTGATTTATCCAGACATTGCTTTAATGTCCAGTTACAATTAAACATCTATGTAAATGATATATCAGCAGCAGCAGCAGCAACTCTGTGAAAATTAATGCTTTTACAGTAACAAATAAATTAATAATGATAAAACAATTTAGTCTAAAACACTTTCAAGCACAGGGCAGTTTCTTATGACAAGTAAATCAAGCTGGTATACATGGCCTAACTTATACACAGCAGCCTCATACACAGCAACACTGCAGTGATAAGGATGGAATTGAGATGTAAATTTTAAAAGCAAAAGTAGACTGTCCGTAGGCAAGTTTCAGAGACCTTACACATGCAGGAGCTCATGTTTTTGTAAACCTTAATTCTGATCTGCAAATAAGGCATGTGAGCATGTAGCAGTTTATTTAAGGTGAATGAATTACGCTGATGAGAAACGGAAAGGGAAAGTTTTATTCTGACACAAGTGTGAGAATGGCACAATGGGTCAGTGCATCTGGCCGTTAACCAGAAGGTCGGTGATTTGAGTTAACCCAGAGAAGGCTGTGGACAGGCTTCCTGCACTGCTGAGGGTTGGGCCTCTGGACCCCTTCCAACTCTACAATTCTATAATTCTATTATTCTTCCATTTTCATTTCAAATTCAAAAGGAGGACATGAGTGGTAAAACTGCCAAAAGTAGTGCCCATGAGATTCTCAACATTGCATTTAAACAATATTAAATTAACACAGTATGGTTGTATACAGAATGAGCATACATATTCTCCCCAAAAGAATCCTGGGAACTGTAGGTTATTAAAAGTGTTGGAAACTGTAGCTCTGTGCAGGGTATACTACAGTACAGTCATACCTTGGAAGTCAAACAGAATGTGTTCAAAAGTCCGTTTGACTTCCAGAACATTTGGAAACCAAAGCACAGCTTCTAATTGGCTGCAGGAAGCTCCTGTAGCCAATCAGAAGCTGCAGAAGCCCTGACAGACATTCGGCTTCCAAAAATAGTTTGCAAACTGGAACAGTCACTTCCAGGTTTGCGGCGTTCGGGAGCCAAAACGTTCGAGAACTAAACCAAGGTACGACTGTATATGTTCAGTGTGGTGTAACAGCTTCCTTGTGACTGGATCCCATGTTGTGAGGCAGTGTAAAACATTTACCGTATTTTTCGCCCTATAGGATGTGGAATGAAGGGGAAATGTGTGTGCGTTCTATGGGGGCGAATGCAGGCTTTCGCTGAAGCCTGGAGAGCGAGAGGGGTCGGTACGCACTGACCCCTCTCGCTCTCCAAGCTTCAGGAAGCTATCCCCCCAGCCCCGCCACCGCTCTCGAACACGTTCTGGGGGCTGGGGTCAGGGGAAGCTCGGGCTTCCCCCGCCCCCAGCCCTGCAAGCTCCGAGAGCGATGGCGAAGCTGCGCAACCTCGCCTTCGCTCCCGGACCCCCAGCCCCTAGGCTAAAAACGAAGCCAGGACAGCCAGCGGGATCCATCCCGCTCGCTGTCATGGCTTCTTTCCTCTTTGGGGCTGGGGGAAAAAAATATTTTCCCCCCTTTATTCCCCCCCCCAAAAAAAATAAGTGCGTCCTATAGGGCAAAAAATACGGTAATCACACAGGTTGCTCAAATTACACAATTACTGTCCACAACAATGACAACAAATTAGTGGGAGTTATAATCACATAATGTACTGATGTTCTCATATTGAAGAAAAAACAGAGGGAGCTGAAAGGGGCATTTTACAAGAGGGAAAGCTTGAGCTCACTGGTGGAGAATTCATGATTGCTGATGAGGAAATTCCTCACTACTTCATACATTTAAAATAATGCCCTGTGCCAAACCACCAGTTAAGCAACATAGCAGTTAAGCAGGCAGCACATAGACACTGGCCGGGTAGCAGCTCATGAAACTACAATGTTAGAAACACATTTTTAAATTACAACCATTTACAATGGCTAAAAGTGATCAAAATGATAACTTTTAATAGGGACAACTTACCTCCCTGTGGGAAACAAACAAACAAAAAAGGCTCTGTAATGTTAATAGATACCGAGAGTAAACATTACTGGTTGATTTATAGGGATATAAATCTTCCATAATGCATTTAATTGCATAACATTGCATAGATGGAGTAGAAGGAGGGAAATTCTTCCTGATCGCAGATGGTGATCAGTTTATACTGGAAACAGGATTGATAGTCCTTGTAATTTTACTTTAACTAATGTACTGTAACCACAGATGGCATTCTGATTCATATAAATATATAATTTCTCAGTGAAGCATAGCAAGTTTTTAAAGGACAGTTGCATGCATCATTTTGCATTTGTACAAATAATTACCAGCTGATAAAAGCATATACAAACTGCCTGGTGGCTTACTCCTATCTGCCATATAAGGTTCTTTAGAGCTATCTCTAATAGTCATTGTAAAACAAGTGAACGTGTAATGAAAAATAATGTCTGCATTTATAAAATATATATGCCATTGAATAATAATAATAAAGATCATATACAATTAAGATTATTGTAACAGCTCTACATATAAATAGATTTCCCTAACTCTATTTGTTTACCTACGGCAAAAGGTTGTATGAACAAAACCTAGCAATGTTTAGATGTTTTATATTAAGCCGTTATATCTCTTCCTTGGTTGACTTCCAGAATTGTCACAGTGGCTTCAATTCACAAGGAGTCGGGCAGTTCAAGTATGCAGGTATCCCCATTGTATTCTGTAAATTGGGTAATATTTGGTATACCCAATGGATATGACATTCCTCTCCTGCACAACATAAAAGAGGGCAGTTCTGTAACTTCGATGTTCTTGTGAGCCTCAGAACTCCATGCGGCTCTGGATTATGTCTAGTTTAGCGCACATGAATTATGAATAAGATATTTTAAAATATACAGAAACAAAATTGTATGTTCTGACATTGGTTTGGGGGAAATAGGAATACACATTTTTATGGGCATTCATGTTAATAAATTGGTTGTAAAAGCAAAAGCATGCCCACGCAAGCCCCTATTGTCAAACATGGTAATTGACAGGCTGTTAGGTGTAGAATTAAGAGTCAGAGTGGTATAGTGGCTAGAATGTCAAACTAGGACCTGGGAGACCAAGGTTCGATTTTACACTTGACCTTGAATCTCACTGGGTGACCTTGGGGGCCAGTCACTGCTTCTCAGCCTCACCTACCTCACAGGGTTGTTGTGGGAAATAAATGAGGAAGTGAAAAACCATCTACACCACTTTATAGCTCTTTGGGGGGAAAGTAGAGTATAAATGAAATAAGTAAGTAAAGTAAATAGATATCATAGAACTGTAGAGTTGAAAGGGACTCAGAATTTCTAGAATTCTGATATCCTAAAGGGTAAAGTAAATCAGCATGTTGTTTTACATGTATTTAGCAAACAAACTGCTAAACTTGCCTGAAATTTTATTTGCAGCTAGTATTCATTCATTGTTACTAATGAACGGATGCCAACAAAAATGAATGAACTTAGTAATTGGAAAACATTTCCAATTACAAATCATTGGGAACTGATCTTAAAATTATTTCCTGAATCTAGGGAAACACAGAGGTGGTTGTCACAATAAGCACGGGTTCATAGAGGCTTTTCTTTTCTTTCTTTTCTTTTCTTTTAGGAAACACCCTTGGATTAGCAAATTAGATTAGAACCACTACATAATCAAGTAATGCTTTAATTTTCAACAAGTCATTTTTTGTACATGTATTATACTGTAGTGGAACTTGGTTTTTCATGAATAAATTGTATTTCAATGTCAAAATATGCAGATCTTTCTGGCATACTGTCCAAAACAAGGGAAGATATTTCATGATTAGACATAAAATATTAATGTAGAAACATCTTCTGTTGCTGCGTAGATGTCACCAAAATTCATGATGACTGTTAAAATAATACAGCCTCTTTCATGAGTTCTCTCTTATCACATAGTTAACCCATGCATATATTTTTGAACAGTTTCATGAATCTCATTTCCTGTTGTCTCTGAATGCTACAATATTTTACAGTTAAGCATAATGAGAAGCATTTCTACTATCAATCAAATTGATCTTTTATATGTTTATGGTATCAGCCATGCATGCTCAAAGGTAATTTATTTTTATTGAAAATCCCTGTACCAACATGATGAAATAATAAAAACAAGCATTTAATGTCTGTCAGTTTCACTTGCTGGCAGAACATTCTTTTGAAAAAAATAAACCCTGATTGCATATATTATATGCATGGAGATCATAAAGCTGTTCCTATTTTATCTGTAAGTCGCCTTGAGCTCCTGATAGGGAAAAGGTGGGGTATAAAATGATGATGATGATGATGATGATGATGATGATGAATAGATCATGTAGAGATTCTCAAAATCTGCAGTCACAGATAAGCCATCACTCTATGCACTTAAGTTGTTTGGCTAATTCTCTCTTTCTTTGTACTGGCTAGAAGATCAAAGTTGCAGTATATTTGAGATCTATAATACAGCAATGCAGTTTGGATGCCAGTGTAACCTTTGATATGTTCATCAAAGCCTTACTAATTATTACATTAATTTCTGATACCAGCTAATTATTCTTGAAAATTATTCCAAGGGCAAGAAGAGAAAGCAGTAACACAGAAAGTTAAGGGAAGTAACTAATTAACATATATAAGGTATGATTTCTGGAGAGTCCTTAAAACCAGGGAAGGGACAGGGAAGGGATTTTTTTTTATAAAATGTTTCAATATAAATATATTAAGGTCAGCTTTACAGTGATTAATAGCATGTAAAAACAAATCGAAAAGAAAAACTAAATGCAAAAAAACACATTAGCATTCCACCCCCTTAGGGAAAACAACTATTGATACACAGGTGTCTGACATATACTCCATATTCCTTATTGGCTGTACATCAGTCAGAAATGCAAGGATCAGCTCCATCCCTAACCCACACGTAAAGCAGAGTAATGGCAAAACAATTGTTCTAGTTGCATTCAATATCACCACTGCCATCCCCAACTATATAGCATTTTCCTCAGTGCTCAGAGAGCTTCACCTACATTATCTCAATTATCCTTAAAACAAGTGTGTAATGTAGGCCGGTTTTATTATCCATATTACAAATGGAGTAGGAGGAAACAGATTGGTTTGCCTAAGGTCATCCAGTTGGTTTATGTCTAGGATGAAACTTAGACCTTCTTTAGGGCAGGCATAGGAACACTGGAAGCTACCCAAGGCTGAATATTTAGTATCATTAATATATTATTGAAATATTAAAAGTGAATACACATACAAACTAGGAAGAGAGAGGTGTTGTTTTCTTGAATTTGTGCCTCTTCACAATTTGCAAACATACTCATTTTCTTCTTTTTAAAGCAGGGTAGAAACTTTATAGATTTTTTTTAATCCAAAAATTTGTTTCACACTGAGCATGAAGTATTTGTCATGCACCATAATATTAAAAATTACTTTTGACAGGCATGAGAAATGTCCCTGGATCTTTCTTGCTTTTAGGAACTTTGCAAAATCATCACATTTAATAAAAGATGGAAACAAAGGAGCTGTGGACATGCCACAGCTGATGCATGGAAGGGTTTTAAATCACTCTCTGTGGCAGCTGCCTCCACATTTCAAGACCTGGTAGTCATCCCCCTCCTCATCCCTATTACACCATATATAGCAAAATGAATAAATAAATGTGTGTGATGGTTTGGAGAAAGCCACAGCTGCTCAGGGTAGGCTGGTAACATAGATGGGCTTCAACATGGTGGCCATATCATTCCTTAGAACTGCACTAGAGCAATCACTGTATGTCCCCTGATAAGAAAAGAAAAAACAATGGTACAAAGACTGGGATGTGTGCCTATGACTTGCTGACTGAAAGGAGTGGGACCCATATGTTGTGGAAACATATCCTTTTCCTTAGAGGGAAAGGATAAGGACAGAAGACAAGGAGTATGGCAATTGTAGGACTATAAATTGTAGCTACATAGTCATGCAAGGAGGCATATGACTACAGAAAGACTGCTGCCAACAGTTTTGCCTTAAAAAAACCCCTCAAGGGTCATTCATCGTTTATAAAATTTGATTCCTAAAAGCATTTCAGTTCAGGGCATTATTATTATTTGGGACTCCACATAGACAACCTAAGTAAGGATACACATTAATATGACAATGTCTCTCAAGTTAATTTAATAATGTCAGGGAACTGCCATCAGCTCAGAGGTGGGAAGTGGAAGGGCAGTTGAGTTACAGGGAGCCGCCAAAGATCGTGAGAAGCAGCTGGTCCTCAGAGGAGGAGCGAAGGCACATCCCGTGCGGAAGGGATGCAGGGCTCGGAAGATGCAAGGGAGAGCCGTAACACCGAACCTGAGCAAAACGGGAGGGTCCCCCTTTGCCCACGCCCTTTCTGCGCAGTAGGCTTACGCGCCGAGAGGGGAGGCGTGGATGGGGGTCAAAAAACTGCTCTGCTGGGGAAAGTTTAAGGACTGCCCACTCCCAGATTCTGCTAGCGACTGAGCAGACATGGAAAAGAGTCAATCTATATTGTGAACGTTTTGGACAGATAATAAAGCCTTGAAAAGACCAACGGGTAGTCTTGCCTGTTTGCTCTCGAGCAACCACGCCGGCATTCGTAACAAATAATAATAATGCTTATATAGCACTTGAATTGTCCAACCTTCTTGGTAGTGGCGCCCGCCCTGTGGAACGCCGTCCCATCAGATGTCAAGGAAATAAGCAGGTATTCTATTTTTAAAAGACATCTGAAGGCAGCCCTGTTTAGGGAAGTTTTTAATATTTAATGCTGTATTGTTTTTAACACTCAATTGGGAGCCGCCCAGAGTGGCTGGGGAAACTCAGCCAGATGGGCGGGGTATAAATAAATTATCATTATCATTATTATTAACCTACTTCACAGATATAACCTTAATTAGCTATACAACAATCTCTACAATGAACTCAACTTGAAGACAAGAGAGAGTGGTGCTCAGGTTTAGACAAGGTTTACTGGTCTGCCCTAATCATGTGACTTTGTTGCAGACTGAATTGCAGATAGCCCATGGCTGGTGGGCTCCAATGCAAGGATGATCTATAAAGATACAAGACAAGGATATTGGGTTCAAATAATCCACAATTTTACAGATGTAAGGAGGCTTACATCTTGCCGTAGGCATTGGGTATGTATCCTGAATCAACCAGCTTGACTGCTGGTTGATTATTTTGGCTGGGTCAAACCTAGGTTAAGGTCACGCTATAATGTACATAAAATCCAGATTAACCCAACAGGACCACCATTAACAGGGTACTTATTCTTTGTAGCAGGGAGGTTGGCTTCCAACCCCCAACCCCCAACCTAAGCTAAGGATCCAACCCAATGCCTTATCTGCCAACAAGGTGCGACAGTTACTGTGAGGTAGGCAAAATCTCCAGTAAGGACCAATTTGTCTGCTGGATAATGCCTCCCTGGCCCCAAATACAACGACTGATTAATTCCATAGCAAGGTCTCATGCCATGGCCTGCCTGCTTACCATCAAGCAGGACCAGAAACTGTTGAAGAAGGTGGAAGGGTGGGGAATCCAGCTCCAACTGAACTGCTGGGCATGGCTGTGGCCTGCTTAAATAAGCAGCAAGAGGACGAGAGTGAAGACCAGGGGCGAAAGTTTTCACTCCAGTCTGCTGTCAGAGCCACATCCACTCACCTGCCCGTGCTTGGCTCTTCAAAAGGGCAGGCTCCCAGAATCCCTCCTGGCCAGCAAAGGAGGAGGGCGTCCTCCAATGGCCATATGTGGGGTAGGATGATACCCCCTGGCATGGCTGTGCTGGGCTATAACCGCCACACACCAGCATTCAATGGCGAGTGTTCTTTCATTTGGTAAAGGCAATATTTTTAAACTGGTGGCTTTCAGGTTCACAACTGATTCCCATAGACCCCAGTCCAATTTTATTTAATATATCTTTGACCTGTGCCTTTTTAAAAGGAAAACTCAGTAGCTTCTTAATGTGTACTTTGGATCATAACCTTTCCATTTAGTTTTATTTCATGTGAAAATAATTTATGTGACATTTTGGCAAAAGTTTCTTAAAACCCCATAAAGGTTATTTTATTCTTATAGTATGATTGACTGGTCTAATCCAATATAACAATTCCTATCTAAAACACTCTTGTTCTGTTTCCATTTTTGTTTTTTTATGACTCATCAAGGCATTTGGCACAAGTTATGGCTTTAAAATAAAAGTCCACAGTTCAATTAAATCCTGAATAGAAATGAGAAAAAGCCATGTCATTGAATGCACACACACACACACACACACACACACACACACACAGCATTTTGTAAGTCTTGCTAAGAGACACTTTCTTATGTTTAAGTGCTCTTGACAATCCATCATCCAAATCTTGAAAGGCAAACCTGAAGACAAAATTCTGATGGGGTCATTCAGAACATGACTGTAACTTTTTAAAAAGGATTGACTTCAGAGCATTTCTAAATGGTGTAAAAAATATGGGAGTTTGTGAAAGTGAAAAGGACAGCAACTTTAATTTGCTAAATGCACGAACTAACCCTTTATTGCACGCAAGCATTTATTTGTTTTAAAGGTCAATCCAATGCAAACAAAAACATAAGTGAAATAAAAAGTATCACTGATGAAACTGCCAGACAGATAATCAAATGCCCACTGCAATGAAAAGTGTGAAATGAATTTAATGTTGCACTTTAACAGGACAAAAACGTTATCTGTATATTAATCATTTTGCTTCATTTATCATTTAGAGACACTATAAAAAGGTATTTGGCTCTATGATAGCTCGCCTCCAGGTCCTCTTAAGTACTGTATATTACTTTATATGGCTGACATGCTCTAAACCTTGATTACTTCTTTATTAAGAACACTGTAACTTGTCACTTTCCAATCTGTTTAATATGCTAATGCCTTATGGAAGTAACTTCGACTCCTGGATGACAAGGAAGCTACCCAGGGGTCTAATAAGGACAGAAACAATTACCAGCAAACTAGAGATAAAAGGATTCTTAATTCATTAAGACTACTTTTAAGGGAAAACCAAAATTGTATTAGTAAAACAAGACTAAGTCTGGCTATTAACATGGAAGTAGATAGGAGTGAGATTCAATATCGTCTCATTTTCAAAGTTTATTTTAAAATGTTAAGTACAAATAAGAATGCTCATCAGTGCATATCCTCTCAAAGTTGACAGGAGAGAAAGGTAGAAGAAATACACTATTTTCTCCTCATGTATTATTCGTCTCAAAGTGGAGTCAAGCCACATTAAAGGGAAATGTTTCCTTGTGATCACTTGGAATCCCAAAAGGACAGCATGGTAAGAATCATATTTAGTAAGCACATTTCATAATATTTCTGTGTCAATATTTAAAAGGTATACTGAGCAATGAGCACGTTTTCCATCTGTAGCTAGTGCAGCAAACAACACAATCTATATACTAAGTCACAGTTATTTAGATGAGAGAGATTCAAGCAACTTTTCAGCACAAATGAATGGTCTTCAACTATGATCAGACCATGCCCCATGGGACTTCAAGTTGGCAGCATCTCATCCCTTCAGATTCATAAGCTTGGCACCATCCTCCAAAACTCAGGAGTGGAGCTTGGTGATGCCAAAGTTGCTACTCCAATGACCCACCCCCAGTCAGCTGTCCCCGGGCTGGTCTCTCGAGGAAGTTAGCTGGTTATATTTCCAACCCTTGCTAAATTCACAAATTTATGAGTTTACTCAAATTCTCACCCTCCACTGAATGTAGACATTATGTGTGGGCTGGGTGGGGAAGAAGCAGGAGCAGCAGTGGCTGCTGGGCAGTGGGCAGCTTTTTAATTGTATTATTATATTCATTAAATTTATATACTGCTCTTCATCTGAGGATCATAAGGCTGTTTACAGCATAAAGCTTGGCAGGCATGTGGGCAGGAGGGTGCACTGCTTCCACCACCATGGTTCTTTCCCGATTCCTCCCTTTTTGCTGGTCAGATGGTCAAGCTGCCCTGCCCTTCACCTCTAATTCACTTCAAACTGGGCAAGCAAACAAGAATTTGGGTGGTTGAGAACGTGAGCAAAGTGCTTGTTTTCTCACCTCCTACTCTTCCCCCTGGGTAACCTACATGGGTAGGTAAGAAAACAAAAAGTCACTCAGGTGGGCACAAATAAAACCAACAGAATAAAATGACTAATAAGTAGGCATTTGACTAAGGAACAGCATATAAATAAATCACTGTCAAAAGATAGCTAACAAATTAAATTAAAATTAATGTAGATCAGCTTATACATGGTCAACAAAGCTAACAAATTAGTCCCAGTACTTAAGCAACATGTTCACGTTCAAACTCTGGTGAATCTCAAGAATGAGAAAGTTCATTACTGAATGGGCAGAACAAAAAAAAAATATGCTTGTTAAGTTCAACTAAGTAAGGCTTACATTCAAGTAAATGTACAAAGGCTTAGAACCCCAGATATAGGGATAGCCCTGCCACATGACAGGGTGGCAGCACCATGAGAGGGGGCGTAGATAAATCAGGAATCAGGAAAATTGCAACTCTGTGCAATTCATGGGTTTTTGCTCCTGAAGAGTTTGACCTTCAAAGGTGAAGATGCTGTCACCAGAAAGGAGAAGCTGAACACCCATGTGTACATGGGACACTGGGTGCATCACTCTCATTTATCTAAAGTGAAATCTTGGTAGGAAGCTAGGGGAGGGGGGGGGGAGAAAGAAGCTATCAGTGTACAGATCCCAAATTTGAGATCTGAGCTATCAGTGTGCATCCCAGAGATCAAGCAGGCCATCAAATTGTTTCATTACAATGGAGGCTTCTGTCATTCCCCATTGCTCCCATTAAAGGAAGATACAAGTGATGGAGGTGTGCCAGGATTTTAGCTCCAATGGCTGGCTCTGAAGGGCAAACATTTATTCTTAGGGTTTTCATCTGCTTTCCTTGCAAGCAGACTGCTTGCTAGTGGTAAAAGAAAGGTTCAACAAATGTGTGCATTGGCTTAGGGACAGGCACATGCAGTAAATATTCATAATAAGAAACTGGGTTTATCTAGGTACCATTTTAGAGAAACACTACTATTTAAAAGGATGCAAAGAAATGAAGAATCAGAGGCTTTTTGCCCCCTGAAAAATGTGCCCATTCACATTATTCCCTCTCTGCAGATTCCATACAGAACATTTTCAGTCTACTTTTTTTGCCTTTAAAAAGAGAATATTCCACACATTTCTTCTCATTAAATATAAAGCCTTCCTGTAAGAATTTTGTTTTTAAGGTACAATCTATCATACTTTTTATAACCTTGACAGTTCAGAAACCTTGTGGGCAATATAAGTCTTACATCTAATGTGTAAATTAGGTTTCTGTAAGAAGGGAGCTCTGAAATTTTATTGTAGAGGGAACTATTTTCAGAACCTAGTTGTATGATAGATGTAGTTTTTATAGATTTTATGTAAAGATAAGACATATTACTCTTCCAGGATCAAACTAACTTCAAAAGGGTGACTTCTTAAGAAAATAAATCCTCATGTCAAGATAAATATGAAAATGTTCACCAGATTTTCTTCTTTAATTGTACATAGGAGGAATTTCTGGTTCCAACCCAGTTCCTTGTCACATTCAGTCTTTACAACTGAAACATATGAGGGTTCAAACAAAAAGAGCATTCCACAATCTTTAATCATTATAAAAAAACACAGTACCTCGACCTTGTATTTTAAAGTTAAACAGAGTGGCATTATAAAAATTAAATTGGTTCTTGCTCATTATCATAATATCCTTTAAAAAGCCTTGCCTAGCCTGGAGTAGATGTCCTATTTCTTTATCTTTCTTGATGACCTCTCTTGCCTCCAAGTCAGCTCGTTTTTCTTTGCTGAAGACTGCGCCCTACTGCTGCACGTACTCAAAAATTTCCATTAAAATATAGGGCATCATCACTCATTCTTATCTTCAGCAGCCCAATGAACAGTGCAATGCCACCAACTGCATGCAAACTAGTCTCAAAGGACAATATTAGTTATACACATTGTCATCCAACATGGAGAAGGACTTTACCTGGATAATACCTTATCACACAGGATATGTCTAAAATAATAAAAAATGGCTTCCAGACTTTTGCATAAGTAGCAATTTTTCTGTAAGAGTATGCCTTACTTAATAAGGAACTTACCAGCAGGCAATTAGCCTTCTATGGAATGCTATTTATCAACCCTAGTCTCTGCAAACCAAGAACCATAATTGGTTTTCTGGCCCAAGCAACTGCCTTCTAAATCCATAAAGATTTCACAAATATGTGTTTTTGACTGATACGGGGTCCTTTGTGACTCTTGACTTCTGCTCCTCAAAACTCCTGCAAATAATGAATGATTCCTGTTGCTGGGCTCACTTTGCAAAATAAAAGAGCAGCAGATGTAATTGTCTCAAATTGTCAAACAGATCATTTCTATTGGGAGTGCATATATGTGTGTTTTTTATGCCATTAAGCTAACTTAGAAAGGTGGACCAAAGATTTCAGAATATAGTTAGTACCCAGGGAGAGAATAGATAAAACTCTGTAGCAGTAGAGGAAGCATGGAATGACTTTAACTTGGCCGAAAGTTATTGCAGTAGTCACATAGGGGAATAAAGTTCCAAAATGATGAAATGATGATTCATTGGTGTTTTAATTATGTTTTATGAATATTTATAGACTGATTTATGTTGTAAGCTGCCTTTATGTGAAAAGTGTGAATTAAAGTTAAATAAATAAATGGCTACTATGTGAATGGAATACTGCTTCAAAGGTTATTATAATTCTACCAGCTGGGAGCATTCTTACTTTATTGTTTGCAGTGAATCATCATGCACATGAAATAATAAAGGAGTTTGAGACTTAATGGAGGGGTTTTGGTAAATGAGGTGCAGGTACTCATATACTGATAAAAATACCATGCAAGCCATCACAAAATGTATTTCATGGGCCGTCGCCCCCCAAACCCTCTGACAGTACACTGTACCAGTGAGTACCTTCACAAATAAAGCACTGTTTTTACTTATCACTAAGTTCCTATGATTTTTCTATCTCCATTTGACTCTCAAAGATAATCTATACCCTTTGTATCACCTTCACTTTTGATGGAAATATTGTTAGGTACCTTTTAAGACACAATGAAATACAGTCAACAATTTCACCAACTGGATGTGAACATCAACTACCGTACTTCAATTTTTATGTCATAATTTAGCCCCACCTCTTACTCTAATGTGCTATACTTTGTTGCCATTATGTAACACAATGCAAGCAAATGTACAACGTAACAATGAATTCCACTTGGAGAGAAAACTATGCTTTGCAGCAAGACTGGAAATTACATCTTATAGAAATAGACATCTTCCTTATCAATCCCACGTGCATAAGTCATGGCATATATTTTCAAGCCTATAAGTGCCAGGACTCTCTAATGTGAACAAATTATGTCAGTTAGGTTAAACAGAACATCTCCTCAAACACTCATCACACTTTACCTTAATACGATTTTCATGTTGGACAATGTAATAAAGTTAATACTGGCCTATGCAGCTAAGAAAGCCGGTCACCAATAGAGTACTTGGGCAGCAAGATAAAACAGATGAACTAATTCAACTACTGGGGGAAATAACTGCTCTCAAAGTTCTAATTAATTGTATTATATTTCAGGAACGCTATAAATTAAAATAAACCAGAAGTACTCTAACTTTTTAAAAACCACATTTTCCCAAAGTTTTAAAATGTATGTGCAAGAGAAACACCTGACCATATATGAGAAGCTAATGGATGCTTATTTATAGCTTCCTTCTTCTCAAAGGGGTCAGAAGCTGTAAAAAAACATTAAATGCAAACACAATATATCCAATTAAAAAGTGCAAATTATAAGCAGCGCTAAAACATTATCTTTCTGGGCGCTCAACTGTCACTAATGTGGTGTTAGAAACTGCAGCTTACATTCGTAGCAAATACAGGAGATGTACACTAGGAGTACATGTCAGTAAGAGATGATGACAAAAGAAGAGTCTGAGACAAGGACAAGTGAGCAGGAGCAAGGGCATAATAAATTTTGGCTTAGCTTAGTAGCCAAACCACCATTTTAGAATCTCACCCATCCCTGAGAATGTGGTGATGTTTTCTACTGCTCTGTGCTCAGGTGTAAATGGAGAACAGAAGCAGTGACAGATTCGGTACTCAACTGCCTCTCTTGAAAGTCCAGCACAGTAAGTTAAAATCCATCTTCTCTCAGTTCCTTGCATTTCCTGCAAGGTCTTGACTTTCTTTTGCACTAAGTTTAGAAGAGAGACAGCAAGAGAAACACTCTTATTATTTTCTGCTTCTCTTCTGAGCTCGGCAGGGTCCTCTACATTTCCCAGAGCACTCAAGCAAGATGAGGTCTCATCCATCTTGCCCAGCTTGAAGTAAGGGACCTTCTGCTCCATGTTATCAGTGAGTCATTAAGAACTTGGAGGAGAGAAGGGGAGGCTCTCACTATGTGCTGGGCATGGAAAGGGCAATAATTAAAAATAAAGAGACGGTTGCCACTGGTGACTATATTGGTGGTCCTGCATCCACATCCATCCTCTGGAGCCTCTTTGAAAAGCCTAGCATTAGAAGATTATACCTCTTTCTAAAATGATACTTGCAGCTTCTCATTTTCAAAGTTTATTAGCTTTTACCATTAGCATGCTTTTTTCTTCTCTTCTCTTCTCTTTTTTCTTTTTTGTTAAAAGGAATAGATAACCAAAGGCCTATAGCTCACATCTAGCCTGCCAATACAATCTATTGCAAATGTATGACTACTTGGCTGTACTTCCAGGATAACCGTTCCTATGCTTTCCTAGAGAATGAGGGTCTCTGTGAAGAAGGAAGAGGATTCTTTAGAAGGGGTCAGCACCTTGGAGGGGAGCAGGCTAACAAATATCCTCTCATGCTGAGGACACTCCTTCAAGGGAGTAGCACCTAGTTGTTGTTGTTGTTGCCGCTGCTGCTATTTAGTAACTTTACTCACATAAGTGACCCAAAATGACATGGGAATAAACATTAAAAACAGTTATTACAAACACTAAAGCCAAATAGTTGGCCAGCCACAATACTATTTTTTTGTTACTTATACTGGTCTTTGTTTGTTAAAAGCAGGCACTCATGCCAGCTCAATTGCACACAGGGTGATGTGGGTGAATGCCATTCTCAAAAATAATTCTGAAGGTCTTTTTCACATATTGTGACAATAAATGGGTTAGGCTGCTTTCAGGAAAACTGTCACAGCTTTGAATATAATGAGCCAATTTAGACATGCTATACTACAAAATGAATGTATGGACCTTTAATACCAAATATACAGTAACTGGAGATCTATCTTTTAAGAGTGAAAGCTACCAGAGCTTTCTGTGCTCTGATGCAAAAACACCAGAAATTATGGCCAAAACATTGCTTCAGAATATTATACATTTTATCCATCCCACACTGCTATTTCAAATCTTTAATGTATGTGGTGGCCAAATCATTTCTTCTAATTTGATGCACAGAATGTCAAGAATTATGACCATAAATTAGAGACACAGCTCTAGTCCTTAAAGCAACTACAGTACAAGACAAAGACATACATGCCATAAATAGCATGTCACTAATGAGTTTACCACTCTACAGCCATGAGATCAAAATTGCATCAAATTAATACCAAAGAAAATTTCTGTTATATATTATAGTTTACCAATGTGATATGTGTGGTATATGAAACATGTAAAAGAGATTACTGTTTCTTTAAGAGTTATTTCCTGCTTGTTGTAAATTTAGTCATTTAAAATAGGGCTGGTATTAGCCAAATGTCTTACAACATCTGGGAAATAGAGTCACAATAATTACAGCCAGTATTCCACAAGGGCAAGCAACTGGTCAGAGCAAACCATGCCAAGATCATTAATACATTTGCTAAAAGTACTGTTTGAATTTTGCCTGGCCTAAATATAGTAAATCTCTAGAAACCCTATCTTTTCTCAGGCTATGCATCATAGTACCTTTCATACATGAGCTTCTCAGAAAAAAAAAGTAGGACATATCCCCTTCTATAAAAATTATACCAATCAAGGATCCAAAATTCCAAAATTCAGAGAAAAAAGAAGCCATCTCTAGTCTCCTTCTGCCAGGAAATATGATGCATGATTCTCCATTTTCAATAAAAGGATACAATTTAGTGAGTGAAGTTAATTATTTAGCTGGAAAATATTTTCCTGTGGCCATCTTGGAACAATAGAGGTGTGTGTGTGTGTGTGTGTGTGTGTGTGTGTGTAGCAAACCATGATTTCCATCTCAATATGCTTACATACTCAATAAATTTACCCAGCATAGTAAAGTATAGATATAATCCAACTACTCATTTGGACAATCCAGAAAGCTCCACTATGTGTGGCTATAAGAGCATAAGATTTTTTAAAACAGCATCTCCACAGGATGCATCACAACACTTTCAAGTTTCAAAAGCAGCTCTCCATTCAACATACTTAAAAAGATTAAATTAATTTTGCTGTTGGAGTGGTAGTTACCACTCTGGATTGTGACCAGGGAAGGTCACCGGATGTTGTAGGCAAGTGATGAACATGCATAAGTGAACCAGATCTTAATAAAGGCAATTAAGTTATTTACTGACCCTTTCTGCATTCATCTCAGTTAAACTGCAATGTTTAAACTGGACACTATTTAATCTGAATAAAGTAGAGTGCAATTTATCACCACCAAATAAATGCAGATGCATCAGTATGGAACAGTAACACCTGACCTTCTGATTCTTCTTTCAGCTAGGTAATTAAACTATACGGGCAAAATCACTGTCATTATGATGGGCAGGTTGCATGTATGAAAAGGCCCTCTGCATTGCAAAGATCGGGAGCAGCAGGGAGTGGGGGGATTTGCAAAGAATGTACAGTCATACCTCGGTTTACAAATGTTTCAGGTTGCGAGTTTTCGGGTTGCGCACCACGCCAAACGTGGAAGTACCGGAATGGGTTACTTCTGGGTTTCAGCGCTCGCGCACGCGCATAAACACTAAATCACGCTTTGCACATGAGCAGAAGTGCCCAATAGCAACCCACGCGTGCACAGATGTGGCGCTGTGGGTTGTGAACGCTGCGGGGTGCGAACATGCCTCCCGCACGGATCACGTTCGCAACCCAAGCGTTCACTGAAACACTGAGTGGACGCTAAGCCATCCATAGTCCTCACTGCTCCATGCTTCCAAGTCTTTTCCCCACAGAAAGAAATGACAGTCCATTTATAGGAGAAAGGAAAGAATATACTTGGGAGACATTTAAAAGGATGCATTAAAAATAGCTGCCCCTCAGAAACCCAACTATTATTAAGCAAGCTGGTTCCTATATAGATGGTACCAACCTGGCTCACGTATTCAGGGATCAAAACAATAAATTGAACTATACAATGGTACTGAGCTACATGGTTCTGTAAACGAACAGGGAATTGATAATCAGGCTACCCTCAGGTATTTTGCTGCCTCCCTTTTCCACATACAGTAAGTGGAAGTTGAATCACACTTAAACCCTGGTGATGTGGCAACATTCTCCACCACACTGAGGACAACAAGCTAAACTAGAGGATGCAAGGCAGCTTCAAAATTCAGTAAGACCAGCCCTGTCAATCACAATACTCCTAACAGGCAAAATGGGGTAGAACAAGGCTGTGGGGACAATACATCTGTAAAGACAGAAAACCAGTACCTCTTGGACTGCAGCAAAATCTCAGGCATGTCTACTAAGAAGCACTGCAAGTCCAATTACTTATTCCCTAAGCAGCAATTCTGTTTACCTGGGAGTAAACTTCACTAGATTCAGTAGGACTTACTTCTGAGTAGACATGGTTAGGATTGCCCTAACATTTACAGAAATCTGTATGTGGGGACTTTGGAACCAGCAAAAACAACAATAGGACATATGCTGTTTTAAAACAGTATGAGTTGGTCCCACTCTGAAAAGTGAAATGAATGTATAGGCTGATCACAGGATAGAGTATTAATGAGTCTGTTTTTCAGCTTTGTATTAACTACCGTATTTTTTGCTCTATAAGAATCACCTTTTCCCTCCTAAAAAGTAAGGGGAAATGTGTGTGCGTCTTATGGAGCGAATGCAGGCTGCGCAGCTATCACAGAAGCCAGAACAGCAAGAGGGATTGCTGCTTTTACTGTGCAGCAATCCCTCTTGCTGTTCTGGCTTCTGAGATTCAGAATATTTTTTTTCTTGTTTTCCTTCTCCAAAAACTAGGTGCGTCTTGTGGTCTCGTGCATCTTATAGAGCAAAAAATACGGTAATTAGAATTTGGTGACTAAGCATGCAACATGGTCTGGTGAATGGCTAAACACAATACTGGGCCACTTTAAAAGGTACCAACTTTGTTTTCATCTGCTATCCATCTATTATTCTCAAAATAGATCTTCTTATCAACTACTAGCTAACCATAACTATTCAGTTGCATTATATGTTAGAGGGGTAATGCAGCTAAAAAGACTCAGGTCGTTCCCAGTGGAAAGTATGCAGGAATCTTGATCACCTTTTTATTTTCACTGATTGGCTAGAAGCAACATGGCTTTGCAATGCTTTTCTTTCTGATTAAACAGGAGTATCCTTTGTGCTTCTTTTATTCTGAGTTTAATAGTGCATTAAACATGTTTAGAGAGTAGGGCATCTGTTTCATAAACCTATAAAACAAATAATATGAGCCCATCAATCTGTGAATCAGACACTGTGGCCCTGACTACTCCATCCATCCCTCATATACAAGCTATATAATAAAGTTATTCACACTGTCATTAGCTTTATTATACAAGTCTTAAGCATTTGTTTTACCAACTATACATTAATGACATACAGATATTTTGAGCATGGACCCTGCACCATATGAAGGGAATTTATTGTGTAGCCCACTGCTGTAGATTTGGAACAAAAGCATATCAGCTATAGAATCAAACTGTGCACTTGGCATTTTAATATAACACTTCATAAGCATGTTACCACCCACTGATCACAAGTTACTATCCTCATTCATACACTGGTTAATATTTTTATTATAGACATGTGATGGAAAAGCACATCATGCTCACCTATTCCCATCTCTGGGCCCAACTGTCCTATGTCCCTTATCCCTGACTTGCCTGTATATGCTGGATATAATGTGTCGTCAGTGGCGGAGCTTCATGCTCCGACACTGGGGCGGAGAGCAGGTGGGGCGGGACGCGCTGCCCAAAGGGGGGTGGCGTGCGTCCTGGGGGCATGGCATGCAGCCTGCGGGGGCGGGACGGCAGCTACGATGGAACCCCACCGGGATCACGCTGCCGGGGTCTGTGCGCTCCCCCACCCCCCTCTTCCTCCTCCAGTGTGTGTAGTGATGCCTATATGCACAGAGTTTGGTTTGTGATAAAGGGCTACCGAGCTTCTTATTCCTAGACTTCCAAAAATCAAGAGGTGGTTCCCCCCCATCGCCCAAAAAGACAGATACTAATCTATGGTCCTTTAAATGTGTTTGTGGGAGGGGAGTTATTGCTGGTGGGGTTTTTTTGTGTTCTCATTTTATATTTTCCTGTTGTGAACAGCCCTGTAATCTTCAGGATGGTATACAAAACAAATAAATACCTTTTTAATACCATAGTTGGTTACACAGTCTCTCAGCTACTTTCTTTTGACGCAGAAGCATGCACATTTCAAGTTTAGCTAGCTTTGTTCTTTTTTAAAAGCAACAATTCCAAGCTGATAAAAATCTAATTGCTTTTATTAACTCACATTTTAATGTCATTTATGTTGATTGAAATTTTAAAGTCAGTCAGTAAGTTACTGGGAATTTAAACACACATTAGAAGTTTTCCACATAACACGTTAATTTAATGCTTTATTAGCTCACTACATTTAAGGTTAGCAAGAACTGAAATGATTTGAGTGAAATGTTGATCTAATTTGATTCCATGATGGGACATTTATTTCTGCCCAGGGGGCAAATCCAGTTATTTAAAATCTGGCAATTACAGAAAGATGCAGTAATTGTGATCAACTATGGTGTGGAAAAAGTGGACAGACATACTTTTTCTCAGTCTGTCATAATAGTGGAACCACAACAGTGGGAGAGGAGTCTACTGTACTCATCTCCTGTTCTGTACATTTCCATAGGCATCTGCTTGGCCACCGTAGGCAGCAGGAGGTTAGTCTAGATCGGTCCCTGGCCTGATCTAGCCTGGCTGCTCTTACATTCTTATGAGCTGGAAAACAAAGTAATAAAGAAGCCTTGCAGGGGAAGCACAATGTTGTTACCATAACATCTTCTGCTACAGAGATGATGAGATGAGGCCATTATGTGCATAATTGCCTCTGTGTACACAGAAGGCACACACTTCACAACAGAAAGAGCAACAATTATGTAGCAGCATTCTTGATCTTTCACTAAACAAAAAACAATATAGAAATAAAAGTTCTCTTTTTTCTATCTAGCTATTATTTATTTAGTACATGTATAATCCACTTTTCCTCCAAGGAGCTCAAAGCATCATACTATACATGATTCTGCCCCCTACCTTCATTTTTATACTTACAACCCAGTGAGGCACTTAAGGCTGAGAGATGGTGACTGCTCCATCCAAAGCATTCAGTGAGCTTTGTGTATTCTAATTGCTACACCATGCAGCACTTTTCTTTTTCTTTTTACAGTATTCGCCAGTACAGAGTACTTGCCTCTTTTTTTGGCTGCCCAGGTCAACCTTTTTGAGTTGGCACACATGACACTTTTATCAAGATATTAGTACTGGCACCACATATTTTTACCCCCCAAAAAAGCACTGACACCATCCTGTCAGAAATCACTCATCTTTCTCCTGCATTTGCTCGTATTGTGGCCCAAAGGAAAAGATCTGCATCATATCCATTCAATATATTACTCATTACACATTGTGGTAATGTTTGATTACAAAGCAGGAACAAAACTAGAGTCCGGTTGATTTTAGACTGCCATCAGCACGCTAGTGAAGAAAGCGAATGTATCTTTGGAAAAAAACCTAGGATTTTAATATTTCAAACAGCAAAGGGATTACTGTAAAGTAAGGGCTCATGGGCATGGTGGATTCACAATGGCAATAAGAGGGAGCTGAGATGGATCAAGTCAACCTGAGATGACTATGTGGTTTGAATGTGTGGTTGCTCCTTGTTTGAGTTCAGTGACACATCTCAGAATCATGGTAATATTTCAGCCCACAATTTCCTGGGAAATTTATCAAATCAGCTCTGAATCTAGTGACAAATCACAATGTCACCCCATGCCTACCCCTCATTATTTGGCATGAAACATAGATTTGAAGAGTACTATGCCCCATGGCAAAATGAAAGGGACTTTCAAACACAGTTTATTACATAGCATAGAGGTCTGCTGTTCAAAGCTCTCAGCAACATCTACAAAATCATTCCTTTATTTTGAATGAGTCTCTCTGAGACTCATTCCATCCTTTCAATCTGCTGTCCTTCATCTGGACTAAAGCAAAGTGAGAATTAATGAAATATCAATTTAATTGAACTGGAATTGGCTAGTATATAACAATTAATTCTCTGATATTTTCCCATATCAAAACATTGTGGACACCACCAGTGACAACAAAAATGATTGGGATGAGAAGGCAGACGTGAGAGAAATAGAATATAAGCATTAAGCCCACAAGATGCTGAGGAAATACTTCACCTTTGGCTTTAAATGATAGTTATGCAAGCAAATACCAGCATTTCCTCCCAGCAAGCCATTAGCTAATTGAGGTTTGTTGTCACTGTCTGCAGTCCCTGAAGTAAACAAAGTAAAAGCAAACGGCAACAGCAGCTGAGATAAAAACTCTGTAGTTCATGTAAAACTATAGCGAGAGGTTTCTATGGTTGAGTTGAGTCCTGCTACTGAATTTCATCTAAAACTGTGATAACTGTGAGGGCAAAATATCTGAAAATTGTTTGAGGGAAGTGACATTTCTTGCAGGTGGAAGAACAGCTTCTGCACATCTCTAGTTAAGTTGCATGGCCATAGTTGCATGCACCTCTATTGATGGTGATATAGATTATTCATATTTAATTTGGAGTTGGGGTGCACAGAGAGGATGTCAGAACAGTGAAGTCCCAAACAGACTGTGAAGACTTCCAAAAGGTGCATGCAAATAAACACCTAGGCAAAATAGCAGATTTCATGAAAGGAAGTAAAAAGTAAAGCCTCACATATACACTGATAGCGTCTGTAATAACTTGAACTATTAAGGAAAGGGTTATTGAGGTTTGGCACTGCAGAACCAGCTTGATACCCTTTCCTCCGCCTTCTTCCCCCACCCCATCTCTGATTTACAATGGATCTGTGGGAAGCAAGTTTTATCATCCATTTCAATCCCAACAATTAAATGGCCCTATTAAAAGAAGCTACAGTTAGAACTGGATATGAAACAACTTATGGAACAACTGATTGGCTCAAAGTTGTGAAAGGAGTATGGCAAGGGTGTATACTGTCTCTCTGATTATTTAACTTATATGCAGAATTCATCATGCGAAAGGCTGGGCGGGATGAATCCCAAACCGGAATTAAGATTGCTGGAAGAAATATCAACAACCTAAGATACGCAGATGATACAACCTTGATGGCAGAAAGTGAAGAGGAATTAAAGAACCTTTTAATGAGGGTGAAAGAGGAGAGCGCAAAATATGGTCTGAAGCTCAACATCAAAAAAACAAAGATCATGGCCACTGGGGCCATCACCTCCTGGCAAATAGAAGGGGAAGAAATGGAGGCAGTGAGAGATTTTACTTTCTTGGGCTCTATGATCACAGCAGATGGTGACAGCAGTCACGAAATTAAAAGACGCCTGCTCCTTGGGAGAAAGGCGATGGCAAACCTAGACAGCATCTTAAAAAGCAGAGACATCACCTTGCCAACAAAGGTCCTTATAGTTAAAGCCATGGTTTTCCCAGTAGTGATGTATGGAAGTGAGAGCTGGACCATAAAGAAGGCTGACCGCCAAAGAATTGATGCTTTTGAATTATGGTGCTGGGGGAGACTCTTGAGAGTCCCATGGACTGCAAGAAGATCAAATGCATCCATTCTTAAGGAAATTAGCTATGAGTGCTCACTGGAAGGACAGATCATGAAGCTGAGGCTCCAATACTTTGGCCACCTCATGAGAAGAGAAGACTCCCTGGAAAAGACCCTGAGGTTGGGAAAGAAAGGGGAACAAGGAGAAGGAGACGACAGAGGACGAGATGGTTGGACAGTGTTCTCCAAGCTACAAACATGAGTCTGACCAAACTGTGGGAGACAGTGGAAGACAGAAGTGCCTGGCGTGCTCTGGTCCATGGGGTCACGAAGAGTCGGACACGACTAAACGACTAAACAACAACAATGCACACCTGGGCATATACACAGCTCCAAATGTAAGTTCTGCCATCTATACTTCTTCCTTGAACTGATCAAGGGTTTGGAGAAAGCTGCTCACCCTGTTGAGGATGGTATGGGAAAGGGGGAAATTAGACATAAACATGTGTGGAGAGAATCAGTGAGAATCAGTGAGAATCAGAGAGGCAAGTAGCACACATTGGCTGGTGGAGGATCAGTGATGGCAGGGGCTATGTGCTTGTGATAAAGGTGCCAAGAGCCTCTGATTGTTGGCTACCTCTTCCTTTATCTTTCTTCTCCTCCCCCGCTCTTGTTCAGGGGATGGCACTGGCTGCCATCTTCCTCCTCATAGCACAGTGTGATATTAAATCCATCTCTCCCACAAACAGAAATTGTGCTTGCAAAACCCCTGTGCAGCCCTGTATCGCAAACACAAAGGCCTTCACTGTGGATTTTGACTGTGTCATTGATTATTATTCTGTATCGGTTTCCTCATAGGTTGATGAATTCTATAGGGGTAGCTGTGTGCTGCCAATAGTAAAGGGTGCATTTCTCGTTTTGAGAAAGGAAGTGTGTATGTAAGCTGTGTGGCCCTGTTTTGCTGTGACACAAGCTTTCACATGTCTGTGGTGGACTTTGGGCTCTCAAATTTCAGTGGCGCCCTGTGTGATGCTAAAATTCAGCACCCCTGCCGCCTTTCTCACTTCGTTCTACAGCGTTGTTTTGGCACACCCTGCAGTGCGGTGCCCAGTGAGACCGTACCAGTTGTGCTATCCTAAAACTACCTCTGCACAAGTAAGAGTTTTCACTGAAAACAAACAGGTTCTATTTTTTCCTATTGTATCTCGGTGCTTGGAAATTAAGCAGCTGAAGTTCACTCCCCACCTTTCTGGTATACTTAAACAGAAAGCTGTGCAGAATACTAATAGCACAAGCTAGCCAATGTATATATAAGAACACAGTTAATCCCTGGAAGAGCAGGGGATAAAGAGCATGTTTTTTTCTAGAGAGAAACAAATGTGCCGGCAAGGCAGTGAGCAGCCGTGGAAATTGTTTAAATGCCAAGCATTTGTTGCTGGTGTGACTTTTTAAAGTCATGCACAGCCAGAATCTAGGAAATGAAAGCATGTATCTCGTATAAATTCTGCTTTGATCACTTGCAGTCTGGTGAAATTTGCAAGTTAGATATGTTGATCTTCAAAGGAGAAAATCTGACCCAATGCAAAGATGAATGCAGAAGGCAAGGGTAAATAGGGTAATGTTCCTTCGAAAGGGTACGGTAATAAGACTTCTTTGATTTTTTTTCTTCCAAATGCAGTTTTTACTTCTTGTCCAACAAAATCCTTTGTGGGCTCTTAAAATACATGGAACCAAATAACAACACGTATTAACCTGGTTCCTGTTGGGCATTAAATATATATTTCTCTGCTGTGTGATACATCTTGTACATAAAGGTATTTCTTAAACCAAAGTAGAAACATATTCTGTTCAGGAAGGTCCACATCCCACAGGAGCACCTTTCCAGAGGTCCCAGAAGGCATGTGTGTGTGTGTGTGTCAGAAATTAAGTGAAAACTGTTCTGCCTTGTGCAACTGGAAGTGCTTTCTGCTAAAAGCAGGTGTGGGAAACCTCAGTCCCTGGGTGGGGTCAAATGGGGTCATTCAAGCCTCTCTTTATGACAGGCTCTCCACAGTCCATGCCCCTCATTAACTCTACTTTGCTCCTTGAGTGTTTTTGCCTGACTGCAATGTGTCCTTGAATTCTAACAATGTCTCTTGCAAAAGGTCCCCCACCCCTCTGCTAAAACAAAGCCTCCATTAGATATATTTACATAAGTATTGAGCATTGGAAATAGTTGTTAAATTATAATTGCACTTAACTGGCTTTGCCTGACGCATTATTCTGATTATAAAATGTAAAGGAGTAGAAAGGACGTATTTATATACATTTTATATAGCAATAATGCATTAGTACTGCCACAGATCATTTCCCCACTTCTAGAGAAGAAATAACTATTTGTTCGATTTTAGATAGAAAAAATACCACAATTTCCCCATCACTTTAAAAGAAGAGTCAGTAAACTACCCGTATGTTCCTTCTAATAGGATGACTGCAGGATGAGTTATGCTTTTGACCAGCTGCTGAATATGTTTGAATAGATATGAAGTGTTAAGTGGAGATATTTCTAGCTTCCCTGCAAACTTATGCAAAACAACTGTCACCCTAACAAATAAAATTAATGAATAAAAAATTATTAGGTGCTGTAAATGTTATGGAACATATAAAAATTACTAAAAAGAAGACACATTTAAAATTAACAAAGTTTCCCAGCTTCTTTTTTTTTCAATTTCTCACACCATATTCATAAAATTTCTTCTCCTCACTTATCTTCCTACATGTACTGATCCAATGAATCTACTTATCTTATAGGGTCTAGGTCGTGTGACGTAAAAATGCTTAATTACCGCTTCCCCAACTTTCTAACCTGCAGCGGAAGAATGACCATTTGTCCAGTATGAGCCAGTTGAGATTCCTGCACAGGTTGGACTAGATGACCCTTGGGATCCCTTCCAATTCTACAGTTCTATGATTCTATGAAACTAAGGAGGATACCATTGGAAGAAGGACTACAGCATTACTTGAAGCTCTTACACAAGTTAAACTTTCAGGGTGGGAAGTCTTTGCAATCATTTATCCCAAAGGAAGTTGCTGTGACCCTAGATCCCTTCTGTCTTATAAGGAGAGGGTGCAGTCCCCATTTACAAACCACACACATACACAACCCGCCACAGGAAGCTTGAGAGAAAAGCCCAGGATGGTCATAGGTTACTTGTACAACAAGGTCAGAAGAGTTAATTGATTAGTTATAGAGTCTGCAACCCCTTTAGCACTAAGAAAAAGGATGATGCATTACTTACGGATCAATATTAGAAATTCTGCTTATGTGATGGAGACACTTTCGTACATCACCAAGCCATTTGGCATTATGAATTGAGGACTAATGAGGTTTAATGGGAATATCTGAACAACTCATTACATTAAACCATCAGAAACACATTTTCATCCTCTTCCCTGAATTGCCTTCATTCACAGCAAAATAAAAGAGAATGAAAACAGCTACGTGGATGTTGTCTCTGTCATGGGTTGAACAAATTCCAATTGCCCATCCCCACTCCCTTGACTCATAGGAAGCTACTGCTTTGTGACACCAAGGAAGACCAAGGGTATGCCATCTGAACAGTACCAACATCATGTAGGCAACAAGTTCTTTCTGCTCCTGAGCACTGCACTTGAATGTGATTATATTGAAAGACTCTTCCACAAGCTTCTTTCAGAGCCTTTTAAGGCTGTAGCGTGGGATAGTTGGTAAAATATATTCCTTGACCTATAATTAACACCCTGAAACGATGTTAAGAGTGCCAGGGCATATTGTCCACTTTGATTCAGATAAGCTTATAACTTAATAGGGAAATTGAAGTGTCGTGTATATTTTTGTAGGACTAAAACCTATGCAATATCGGAAAACACATTTTGGAATACAGTAGAAATTGCTGGTTATTTTTGTTTTGTTTTAATTAAGACATAGTGATAAATATAGCCTAGAAATGTAAGTGTTACATACAAATTCAAGGTGTGAGTCATTAGGGAAATATCATGGTGTGTTAAGATAGATTACATATTTTCTCCCCAAAGAAATATGTTCATTATACCACTCCTTAATTCTGCCATATTAAGGAGTATTACTAACTGGCAGAAAGTGGGTGGGTGGGAATCAGAGAGCTGTGTGTTTTTGATAGAGCTTTTTGGAGCTGCAATGTTCTGTGATTTGCAACAAAACGTTTATTAAAAAATGCATTTTAAAATAATGGGGATGTGGCAACCCTAGACATTACTACTACTACTACTACTACTACTACTGCCATTTTTTTCCAGTGCATGGAAGAATTAAAACAGAAAATAAACATAAATGATAAAACCTTAAGCACAAACAGTTAATACTGGAAATACTAATATAAACCTGCCTAAAATATGATTTGTGATGTTTACCAAAGCTAAAAATAATAATAATACAGTACTAGACCACACAATGCAAAGTGTTCCTTAGATGTTGACTAACAACAGAGACTGTGCCCTAGTTTCTTGCAGCTTGACATTCAGGAATCATTAGCCTGCACTAATATACCTGTAAGGCTGTGTCCAGGTGGCATCATTTCTCACTCATGATTTAATACTGTAACACTAAAATGTAAAGTGTAGATGAGATTTATATTAAGCAAGAGTTACTGAGTGAACTAGGGGCTGTATGCTGTAAGTACTGTTTTGGACTGTGTCACTCACACTGATAAACCCCAAACTGCCATTTGGCCCAGCAGCCATTGGAATGGGGTTGACAGTGTCCTCAGACAACTTGCCAATACAAAGCAAGCTAAATCAGTGTACTTAAACCCACAAATCTGTTTTCTCTGAATTTACACAGGTCCAAACTAGAGGGCAGATGGATTTCTAAATAATATTGAACAATTTGAATTGAAAACAGAGGTGAAGAAGAAGTCAATACTATAACATATTACAACTGTCCAACATGCAAGACTTTAAAAGTATAAACAACTCAATAAAGTCACTTCTGGAAAGCAGAGCTGAAATCTAAGTTTTCACTCTTGTACATCTTATTGTTTTTTCTTTACATTATCATTCTGCTATTAGGGTCTAATGGATCCTTTTAAATCCTAATCAATTTCAAAAAGGATGCTTTCGGTAACACATTCCAAAAACATAGTCTAACACAAAAGCTAATGGAGTACATTGGACCCCACAATGCTAACTAAAATTAATCCACAATAGACTGAGGTGTGTAGAGAAATAATGTTCAATGTGTAAACTATACAGTGGTACCTAGGGTTAAAGACGCTTCAGGTTACAGACTCCGCTAACCCAGAAATAGTACCTCGGGTTAAGAACTTTGCTTCAGGATAAGAACAGAAATCATGCAGTGGCAGTGCAGCAGCAGCGCGAGGCCCCATTAGCTAAAGTGGTGCTTCAGGTTAAGAACAGTTTCAGGTTAAGACCGGACCTCTGGAACGAATTAAGTACATAACCAGAGGTACCACTGTATAGGCTTGGCCAAACAAATATTGAAAAGATGTGTGTTTAGACCCTGTTAATTAAACATGTGTCTTTGAAGTGCCTCTGAATTGCACACTCTTTGTGAAGTTTTGTTTTAAATATTACAATCTTTTTCTTTCCATTTCAGTTACTTCTCTAGCGCTAATCCAATCTACATCCTGAAATAAATAAACAATTAAGCTAAGAAATTTTCCATACTTTATTGGCAGCAAATACTTTTTAGCAGTTTATCTGTTATATCAGGGAACAAATATTAACTCATCAATATTCTTATTATCACGTTAAGTAGTTTTTATTCTTTAAAAGACAGCAACTGGCAATATAGCTAAATAAATGAATATAACAAAATCCTTTCAAGATAAGACAGTAGGCAGTACAATAATTCATTCTGTGTATGTGATGTGCCAAATTGTATTCTAGAGGGGGAAAGTCTAACAGGTAAAAAGATAACATGCTGCTATTCTTTGCTGAAAAGTTCATAGTAATAAAAATGACAGGTTAATATATTCATACCACATCTATTATTTTATAGGAAATTGACCCAAATGTCAGGTTTTTGATACATCTTAGAGCAGGCATAGGCAAACTCAGCCCTCCAGATGTTTTGGAACTACAACTCCCATCATCCCTGACCACTGGTCCTGTTAGCTAGGGATGATGGAAGTTGTAGTCCCAAAACATCTGAAGGGCCGAGTTTGCCTATGCCTGTCTTAGAGGCTACAGACATGCCAACATTTAGTGGACTCTAGGCTAGAAGCTGATGCCCACAAATTCTCTAAAATTCATGTGCACTGATATGGAGTAGTCAGGGTTACTTTCAGGGCAAGAATTAAGAAAGGTATTAAAAAAAAAAAGTAAAACAATGTTTCTTCGAGAGCTGTATTGTTTTCATACTCAGTTCAAAAGTGGTGAAGACCAAAATCAAGTGAATGTACTTAAAGCCCACCAAAACAGATACTTCCCATATTAATGGGAAACAAAAAATAAAATAAAATAGATTGTTCTTTATTAATGGAAACTTTTTTCTATGCACAACAAAATCCTCTCACAATAGGTTGGTCCCCAACACTAATCACACTGTATAGCATAGACATTATCTGCCAACATAGATCTCATATTTAAACCACTACTATATAACTGTAGCAAAACACATGAATAGAAGCTAGTAATCTAATGCTGATGCTGCATTTATTTAGAATGTCATTAAATTTAGAGACCGAGTAAGCCTTTCTTGGAGAATTCGATTCCCCACACTATCTAGCAACCATTTGCTGTCAAATGTGCTTCCATGTTTTGTTCACAAACCAGTTGAATCCTGCTGTCATCTGAGTGAAGAACACTACTCCCCTGACATTAATAAAATATATAAATGAAGTTATGCACCCTAACTTCCTAGAGACATTACAGTGCAGATGAAAGAAAATGTGCACTGAAGAAATGGCATAAAAGTTGTAAGGAGTGTATGTTTTTCTTTTTATGGGTTATAATGAATGCATGATGCATCTGTTTATTTCTTAAGGCATTTTTAAGATTAAAAAATGTCAATAGCAGAGTGAAATGAAAACAGTAGATATGTTTTTCAACTTTTACTTTACTTAGGTTTAAAATAATTAGATGGCTTTTTTGTTCGTTTCTCTTCTTGAATGAAGCAATGTGGCAAACAAAAACTTAAATGCTGAAACCCTCAAAACTAGTAACTAAGAAAGTCTGCTGTGTTTAACCCCAAATTATCTATCTATCTATCTATCTATCTATCTATCTATCTATCTATCTATGTGCACCAAATCAGACTAGTGGCTTCCACTTTGAAAACTGATAACAACGTTCTCTTAGTGTCTAAACAAATTGAAGCAATAACAGGTATCATGTCACAAAAATATGACTATGGTCTTTACTTCACATTTAATGACTATATATATTTCTTTGATCTACTCACAGCTGAAATAACTGAACTAAAAAAAAAGTCTTTTTAAAAACAAAAACATGCAATGCTGTAGCCCTGTTCACATATCAGTCACATGTAGGGCATATTTGCCCAGAGTGGGGCAGCCCTTTCAGCCCCACTGCAACGTCACATCATTTTCATTCAGTAACTGCGCACTGCACACAGTTTTTTTTTGAGGGGGGAGCCTTATATATGAGCTCCACTTGATTGGGAGACTTGGCTGTGTGGCTGCCCTAATGAAGCTGAATACTGGAAGATTCAGGACAGAGAAAAGAAACTTCTTCATGCAGCACATAGTTAAACTAGCTCCCATAGGAGGAGCGAGAGCCACCAACCTAGATTGCTTTAAAAGATGACTAGACAAATTATGGAGGAGATGGGTATTGACTAGCCATGATTACTATGTTCTGCCTTCACAGAACTTCTGGAAACCACAGGAGGGGACAGTACTTTTGTGCTCAAATCCTGCTTGCAGGATTCCCATGGGCATCTGGTTGGCCACTGTGAGAACAGGATGCTGCACTAGATGGCCATTGGCCTAATCCAGCAGGCTTTTCTTTTGTCCTTACGTTATATATTTTTAGGCTGGTGCTAAAAAAAAGTAAAATGAAAACAAGAATGCATGCCTCTTCCTGGATTGGAAGGGGCAGCAGAATGAGGAGCTCCAGGCTGCGCTGCTTACCCCACATTTGTTTCTATGCTGGCTGTGTAAGTTCTACTACCTTTTCCCAAATACCTTGTGTTCTCCACAATGCTTAATTTAATGTAATCCTTCCCTCCTACAGGAATCTTTTTTTTTAAAAAAAGGTTCCAAGCAAGGTATTTTTTCCTACAAAGCAAAAGATACTTTTAACACCAAAGATTAACACCGGAAGATCATTTTCAGCTAATAATAGATTTGAGATAATCACATTTGCATTCAGAACAAATGCCAGTTCCTCTGTGGAATTAAGTGTCTTTCCTCCCTATACTTTACCATTGCTTTGTTCTGCATGTCCTCTGGGAAATTTGTTTGAACAGATGTTGTGACTTCCCAATAAAATTTACAGATTCTTTGGAGTAATACCCTAGAGCCCATATATTGTAATTTGCAACATGCTCCTGACTTATCTAACAAGTCTCGAAAAACATGCATCAAGGACCTCTCTGACGACCACTTGTGCTTGCTCATCTTGAAGTCTTTAGCTTGTGAGAAGCAATGAAGGTCAAATTTTACATTTTGCTCAAGTCTCTCAAACAGACAGAGAAAAATGTGACTTCTGCTACTAACAGCCACACTTCCCTTAAGTGGCATAATGAAGAAAGAACTACAAATACAAAAAAACCCAAAAAATATGGTGTGACTTTTAAGCATTCAAATGCTTCAAAAGTTAAGAAAACTCCTTAGTTACCTTCTTTAGGCTCATGTGTTTCTTTTGCCTTAATGAAACCAATATGAAGTTAATTAGAAATAAAGTTATAGATCCAGACACATTGCTCATCCCCAAAAATATTGTACTGTACAGCATCAAAATAACAAAATTTCAGTTAATGTTACTGAAATGTGTAATATAAAATAAAGAAAGCTGAAAGTTTATTATTTTGTACAGGGGGGAAAATGACTTAATATGTACACTCTTCTCCTATGGTCTTCTATAATACAGGATATGGATACTTAGGTGCTTTTGTTTATATGTCCCTCTCACATAGCTGCTTCCTCTAGTTCCTGGTCTGCTTGAGCCCATCTTGTTGTCCCCCACCCCATCCCACCCTGTTAAATTATCATTATGTTTCATCTTCTATCCCTTGTGGCCAACGCTTTTTTAATAGAAAAATAGGTGTCAGGACTCACCATGAAGTTGTTTCAGTAAGTGTCACACTTTTTAACAACAAAAAAGAGGTGCCCGTACTGCGTACCCTTTAGTACCCCCCTGGAAAAAAACACTGCTTGTGGCTATGTCTATACTTTATAATCTCAGCAATCTTTCTATTTCTTTACTAACTATACAGCTGTTGCAACAGCAATCAGAATGAACAGGTAAGTCTGCTGGTCTGATACAGACTTGCAAACACATTCCAAAATTGAAACTCAGACTTCAATACTGTGTTTTTGGCAATCTTGGTTCTTGTTCTGAAAATGTGGGAGTCATATATATGAAAGTGGTTTCCATTAGTATGTCACATGATAACCCTGGGCCAGAGAAATTGTGTGTGTGTGTGTGTGTTTTGCACTTTACTATATGTTCCAGGCAGTTCCTGCTTTTCATTCAGTTTTGCTCCACTCTAGAGAAACCCTATCAAGTTAAGCTTCTAGTTACCCTGATATTTACCTGATTTTGCAGTTTTCTGCTCACTCATGAATACCATTCACACTTTTCAAATATATTGCCTTCTATCGATCACAAATCTATTTTCTCATTTGATGCCATGTACATTTTCTCTTTCTCTCTCTCACACACACACACAAAGAAGCATATATATTCATTCTTTAACACATCCTGGTAACACTATTCCCAGAGATTCATATAGTAATTAGTTGTGATGTTACTGTTCCAGTCTCATGGTATTTTAGGATAATTTAAATTAATGGGCATGTTTTTAACACTAAATGAACAAACTAGATGGTAGTGCTATGATTTATAGATATTGGAAATATTCTTAAGGCTGCAATCATAATTATACTTTGAAATAAATGCTTCTACATGATTAAGAAAGGTTTTGTGTGCTTTGGGAGGTGGGGTTTCACCTGCAAGAAATGCCAAATAGATATGTGTTGAAACCACTTAAACTGTCTTTTGACAATAAGCTGGGAGCTTTGCAAGGCAATGGTTTCATTTCTATGCAAGTCATATCTGCATTCTGACCACATTCTTCAAGGCTGGAAACAGACCCATCACTATGTAACAGAAAAGCAATGGTTTTAATTAAAAGATCTGCATTAAGTAATTCAGTATATTATCCAGGTGGACAGATACAGATAATACCTTGTTGCAGCTCCTGAAATCATCACAGATAATTGAGAACACTACAGTTTTTTGCCTTAACAAAAACTATTGATTATCATTGTGCCCCAGAAGCTCCTAACAAAACAATGAATGATTAAACAGGCTGCAGTTTGCTTGTACTGCTGTTTTATGCATGGCAGTTCCTATCCATGTCGATTCAGAAATAACCTCCACTGAATTCAACAGAACGTAGTCCTATGTAAATGGGTATAGGATTGACACTCTAATCTCTTAAATTAAGCTTGCTACTTATTTATCTGCATCTGTATCAGCATCAACTTTCTGATTCCAATTTTTAATTATACAACGGTCTCAATTCGATGTAACACTGGCCACAAATTAGTCTACACATGAGGGAAGGGAGAATATCACTGTAATAAATACAGTGGTACCCCTGGTTACATACTTAATTCGTTCCGGAGGTCCGTTCTTAACCTGAAACTGTTCTTAACCTGAAGCACCACTTTAGCTAATGAGGCCTCCTGCTGCCGCCATGCCACCAGAGCACGGTTTCTGTTCTCATCCTGAAGCAAAGTTATTAACCCAAGGTACTATTTCTGGGTTAGTGGAGTCTGTAACCTGAAGCATATGTAACCCGAGGTACCACGGTATATGAAATACTAAGAAAACATATGTGAGGTGCTTTAGACATTAAGAAGTGCGCTATAAAGTGGTACCTCGGGATGCAAACGGGATCTGTTCCGGAGCCTCGTTCGCATCCCGAAGCGAACTTAACCGGTGTCCGTGTGTGCCATCTTTCGACGCTTCTGCGCATGCTTGTGACATCATTTTGACGGTCTGCACATGCGCACGTGGCAAAACCTGGAAATAACGCACTCCGTTACTTCCAGGTCACCGCGGAGCGCAACCCGAATTTGCCTAACCCGAAGCGTATTCATCCCGAGGTATGACTGTATAGATAATGTTGCTTCTTTTTCTTATTTGTCATTCTGTGTTGGAGTTGAAGGAATGTACCAGGGCATCTGAATATTTATTTATTCAATTTAGATACACTTTTTCCTCCAAGTTTAAGGTGGTCTGCCTGGTTCTGCCCACATTTTATAATCACAGCCACCCTGTGAGGTAGGTGAGGTCGACAGACAGTGATAGGCTCAAGGACCCCCGGTGAGCTTCATGGCTGAATAGAGGATTCAAACCACCACACCACACTGAAAAGGATCAATGGAGATCATAGGTTAGAAAACAAGCTGAGGTCTGGCCTGGATAGTGTAAAAAGAACAAGCAGTATGAATGCCCAAACCTGAGATGCTTAAGATAAATTTGTGGAGAAGTAAGGACAAAAGTCACGAAATTAAAAGATGCCTGCTTCTTGGGAGAAAAGCGATGACAAACCTAGACAGCATCTTAAAAAGCAGAGACATCAACCTGCCGACAAAGGTCTGTATAGTAAAGCTATGTTTTTCCCGGTAGTGATGTAAAAGCTGGACCATAAAAAACGAACTGATGCTTTTGAATTATGGTGCTGGAGGAGGCTCTCAACAGTCCCATGGACTGCAAGAAGATCAGACTTATCCATTCTTAAGGAAATGAGCCCTGAGTGCTCACTGGAAGGACATATCCCAAAGCTGAGGCTCCAATACTTTGGCCACCTCATGAGAAGAGAAGACTCCCTGGAAAAGACCCTGATGTTGGGAAAGATGGAGGGCACAAGGATAAGGGGACGACAGAGGACGAGATGGTTGGACAGTGTTCTTGAAGCTACCAACATGAGTTTGACCAAACTGCAGGAGGCAGTTGAAGACATTAAAAGAGCCTGGTGTGCTCTGGTCCAGGGGTCACGAAGAGTCGGACACGACTAAACAACAAGGACAAAAGCAAGAAGGAAGAGCAGAGTCTGTGAGTAATCTGTTGTACTGTAAAGGGATTGATTCCTGCATTGTAGGGTGTTGGATAAGACACCAACTCTATAATTCTATGATTCTATGAAAAAAGGGGGCTGATAAAGAGACAGGAAAGGGTTGTACTGTTTTATTGTTGTTAGCCGCCCTGAGCCCGGCTTCGGCTGGGGAGGGTGGGATATAAATAAAATTTATTATTATTATTATTATTATTAGTAGTAGTAGTAGTAGTAGTAGTAAAAGCAGAGTGAGATGTCAGAGCCTCAGCTCAGCTTCTGAAATGCCAGTGGTACAAAATCAACCCTCATCTGCTACAACTGACGGTGTTTGAATTCATTTAAAATATTTTCACCATGAAAAGAAAGAAAAAGGCTTCACTACATCACAACTGTTTAAAGATGCCCAGGCAAGGACATGCTAGCAGGTGATCAAAGTAAAATAATGTAAAATATGCAAAGATTCCTTACATATAGGCAATAAGTGTAGAATGCAATTTTCTATTAAATATTGCAGAAGAGCAATAACAACAAGCAATAGCAATTTAGTAACTTTTGTCCACAGACAATGCAAACAGAATCAGATTCTGTTTTACTGATGTATTTTCTACTCTTAAAACTCTGTGCAACCGTGAAGAGCATTTAGCAGCATACTGAAATCTCAATATTCAATTATTGTGTAACAACTCAATAGATCTATACAACTTAATTAGATGGGAAAACATAGTGCTAAGTCATTTTCCTTTACACATTGGATGAAAGAAAATAGAAATCTTGTATTGTTCAGGATATATATAAAAAAAAAACCTTAGGAAATTTATACAGAACCATAAAAATGCTGTGATCTGAATTTAAACAACAGCATGAGAACATTTTGTCCTGCAATGCATTTCTGTATCTTTCGTTTTGAATTGAAAAATGACATCACACAGACTACGGGGAGGCAAGGAAAAGCCATGCTGGTGCCTCAGCAAAGCCCGATTGATGTCAAGAAGTCCCCTTCTTCTTTCAATGATTTCTGTGTTATTCTTTCAGCGTCTGAAGCAAGAGTGATAGCTAAAACTGAAAATGGGATATTGAGTGGGTTGGATTTGTGCTAGAGAGCTAATATCTTTTCTTATTAGAGAGATTTGATGGATGACTTCTGTTTTAATACTCATTCTAAGACTGGCATTCTTGGAGCTGAGAAATAACATTCACCCTTGATCAGATTGGCTGCTTGCCCTGATTTCTTTTTTTTCCTTCCACCCCCCTCTATTGTTTGCAACACATCACACTAACTTTAGACATTTGTGCCCTAAAACAAATTCTCAGAATGACACCCCTTCGCTTGCTTTAGAGGAAAAATGGCACATGGACCAGCAGGTTGGAGGTTGTCAGCCCCAGTGAAACTCTGCAGGAAGCAATCCATTGGATTAAACTGCTGTACACATTTTTTTTTGAGAATACATTATGGACATGAACACATCAACTACACATTTCACTCTTGTTACTATTAATCACAGAATCATAGAATTGTGGAACTGGAAGGGACACCAAGGTTCATCTAGTCGTGTCCTCTTTGATGATGTTCTATCTTCACCCAACTGGTTTTCTTCAATTCCCTCCTCCTAAGAGCCAGTCAGGTCAACTTTCTGTATTTCTACCCACCCTGGGGTTTCCCAAAGTGTGTACCATGCTCTTCTTCATGGCTGATACCAATTTGACTACACAAGGCTCAGACAGTACACACACAGGTCTATCTGAGTGTTATCTGAGCCTGTGACTAAGGGAACTGAAAAAGGTAAATATGGTCTCAAAGAAGTTCATGTACACTTTGGTTTAGGTCCAAACATTTAAAGGGTGCAACAATTTAGCATCTGTACTTTCCTACTGAAATTTTTTAACAGGTGATGATGTTTAGAAAGTCTCCCTATGGCAGATTAAGCAGCACATGAATCAGAGCCAACTCCAAGGAGAGAAAAAATGGCAGAACTGGATAAATCAATTCTAACCCATTTCACTTTGAAGGCTTTCCCAGAATAGTCCAAGCTGGAATGAAAAAGCAGAGAGGCACACATATTTCCTGTAACCCATTCACATTTTTTAGTGGTAATATGTGAATAGCTGCAAATATTAAACCAAAGACTTATTTGTTAATGATGAATAAGAATATGAATCGGCACTACATTACAAAGAAATATTTTTGGACCCAGAAGTTAGGATTGGATTTAAATTCCCATTTGTGTTTTGTAAAATACACCTCAAATCCGCTTAGTAGCTACTCTGCATGTGTACTACTGCCCTATCATTCTTGGATAACGTTTGATATTCTAAGAATTTGTGCAAAGTACAAAGTGCCTGCTGGAGTCAGGATGATCTGGCTACCTTCTGTTTGCTTAACGCTTCCCGGAGGAATCACACAGTGCACTGCTGAGTCTATAAATCCTGAATGTAATGGACGGATTGGTGATTGGGGCAAAAAAATCCATTTTTTCATTTTGTCTATTTCTTTTCATTATATAAAGGACAAGCTAAAGGTGTAATGAGTGGAAGATCATTCTTGAAATTTAGACAACAAGATAATTATAAAATATGTCAGTTTGGAGAAGTGACTATATCAAACCCCTAATGTGGTAAAAGTGGATTTATTTATTCTCATTGGAAGTTGGTTTTTGTTTTGTTTTTTAAACCACATGTATTTAATCTGTCTTCCTACCAAAACCACAAGAAGCAAAGATCTGAGTCTCAAGTCAGAAAAATCAAGATGAAACAAATGCTGTATGCTTCTAAGTATTCATTATTTTATTTATAATTTATTACATATTTACTAGCATACCCTGTCTAAAGATTGACACTAGAGAGTGCAGCAGGCTTCAAAGAGATGTAGCTCAGCGGCAGAGCATCTGTTTTGGATGCAGAAGGTCCCAAGTTCAATCCCCAGCATTTCAACATTGGAAGGGAACCCTCTCTGAAATCCTGGAGAGCTACTGCCAGTCAGTGTAGCCAAAATTGAGCTAGATGGACCGATGATCTGACTCAGCACCTTTCTGTGCTCTTGCCCCAAAAGATTCACCTTTAGTAGAGATGGGAAGCCTATGGGCCTTCAGGTGTTCTTGCACTCCAGTGCCTATTATTCCTGACCACTAGCACTAGCCATGCTGTCTAGCGCTGAATGGGAGCAGCAATCTAATATCACCTGGAGAACCATAGGTTCATCACCTCTGATCTTTATGTTTAACAGGAAAAAAGGATGGTGAGCCATAAACAAACAGTGCCCTCCAAGAGGATTCCTACAAATGCCAAGCTGGTCCACAGAACCATTTCAGAATCACTGCCATTAAAAACTGCTGAAGGATCTAATTCAGGGATGGGGCTGCTGTGACCTTCCAGATGCTGTTAGACTCCAATGCCCATCAGCTTCAACCAGCAGGGCTGATGGACAGGAATGATAGGAATGAACAGGAGTTCAGCAACATCTGTAGGGCCACAGTTTCCCCACTCCCTGATCTAAAAAAATCAATAGAATACAACCCACTGCCCCTCAGATTCAAAGAGAAAACTACCAATCAATTCCAAAATCATAATTCTAAAGAAAAGAAAAAGCACAAATAAATGTCCAGAGTCACCTAAAGCCACTTGGGTAGTCAGAACTGTAGTTTGCCTTTTCAGTCAGAGGGCAAACCAGATGGCTGAAAGCCACAACCCACCATGTTTAGGAAGGAACATATGGATAACTTTTTATCATACCTAGATGTCAGAGGGCATAGGACACCATTTCCATAATGGACAATGCCAATGCTATACACACACACACATTTTTTACCCTAGTAAAATCAAACCCATTTAAAATTAGAATGTTCCTGTTCTTACTTGCCTTGGGGGCGTTTTTTCATAGAGCCAGAAAACCACAACTCTGGAGGGATTTATTTCTTCTTTAATGCCCACACATTGCTGAAGTTATTCTGGTATTCAACGGAAGGATATCATTGTAAGTAGGGACTTGAATATTAAAATAAATTACAGCAGTCACTTGGCTACTGAAGTTCTCTCTTTTCCTGTTGTAACAGCAATAATGCTTTCAGTAAAAGACATTTTCTAGAGATTAATGACTGACTGGGGTTAATAGCATACAGCCGCACCACAGGCTATCAGCTCCACTCTGCTGCTCTTTAATCCCCAGAAAAAGCCCTGCACCTTGATCTTTTTTACTTAATTAGCATTAATGAAAGTTATGCACACACTGAGAGTATACTATTCCCTCAAGGCTTACATGCTAAAAATCTAAAGGGATATGTGTGTGTGTGTGTGTGTGTGTGTGTGTGTGTGTGTGTACATATACTCTAAAGATACTGCATAACCACAATAGTGGTTTTACTGAATTAATCTGGTAAAACTCTCCTCTCGCTAATGACCTTAAAAGGAAAGCAATTGCATGCCAAGGCTTCCGACTGCACAGGAATAATGGACACAGCACAACTTAACTTTGGCTCAAATAAGGCCACAACTGAATACAGATGAAAGAGGTTTGGCATAAGCATTGGGCAACCATTAATCTCCGGCCCGCCTGCTGGAAGTGATGCCATGGGTCAATCCAACAGTGGGGGTTCCTAAGACTTACATCAACTAGAAGGAGCCCTGCAGGGATTGCTGCCTTGGGAGTGCTAAAGGCCCCAGCCCCCAACTGGGCATATGGACACAAGCAACTCTTCCCAGCTCCCTTTAATGAGATACCCTAACACTAGAGGGGCAGGCAAAGACTACAATCTGCCAAAGTTGTGGTGATTGCTATAAGGTAGGCAAAACCACCAGGCTGCAGTCAATTTTCCTGGTGGACAAATTCCTGCCCGGCCCTGAATATGGTAACCAACAATGAATTATATGGTTCTATGATCCTTAATTTTGCAAAATTTCCTCTCTACTTCACTTTAGGCTGAACACTTTCTTTAAAAAGCAAAATAATGCATCTATCTTTGTTGCAGTGCTGCCTCCACCTCAAAACATCATCATCAGGTGCAGCAGCAGCAGCAGCAGCTTCATGGAGTCATACTTCCCAGCAACCTTAACAAACTACAGGTCCTAGGCTGTGCTGGGGGAAATCATGTGCTTTAATAGTGAATCAAGTAGGTTTTGTATTTATAGTGTAGATCTAGATACAGAATGCCAATAGGTGAAGCTTTCCTTCAAAATTTTATTTCAATACGAGAAAAAAATATTAACCAGTTGAATTGTCTGCTTAAAGGAATAAGAGACCTGCTCTCTTCTGATGCCAACCATAAACCATGCAGATTTCATGAGTTGTAAACCAGTTATGTTACTGTAGATCTTTCATCACTTGATCCTACGCAGGTAATAGGGTTTTCAGAGCATGCCCATGCATGCTAATTCCAGATTTTTAGGGTTAGGGGTGGAGAGAGGAGAGGGCTCGAAATAGATTTTTGATTTACAGCAACTAGGGTTCAGGTGCCCATGCTTGGGTATTTTCAAGATTAATTTATTGGAAAGTGTTTGTTGCGGTTATTTATTATTTATACCTCATAAAAACTACAGCAATGTTATCAGCACTGGTCAAATAGTCATCCATTTCTCTCTTTTTGAGTAATAAAAAGGACTTGAACCTTTGACATGAATATATAAGTGCTTATAACAGCAACAGACCACTCCATAGATCAGAAAAAATAATCGCCCCACCCACACCCAATGCTACTATATTCTACTTAATAGCCTACATAACTGCATTTCCTTAAAAAATCCCAACGCATTAAGTGACCAGCAGTGGTAGATAAAGCTGGTTTCTACTCAGATCCAGAGGAGGAGGAAAGCAGGGACTCTCCAGTCAGTTTCACAAGTAAAGTGGTACCTCGGGATGTGAACGGGATCCGTTCTGGAGCCCCGTTCGCATCCCAAACAGAACGTAAGATGCGACAGCGTGTCTGCGCGTGCGCAGGTTGCGTTTTGCCGCGTGAGCCGCAAAATCCGGAAGTAACGTGCTCCGTTACTTCCAGGTCGCCGCGGAGCGCAACCCGAAAGCGCTCAGCCTGAAGCATATTTATCCCGAGGTATGACTGTGGCCCAAGAACACATAATCACACTAGTGAGGAGAGGGCAAGCTAAAAGAAAGCAAGCCATTGAAGGGGAAGGAGGAAAATTATTTTAGGAAAGGATCTAACTAAATTAATTAGTAATATATTACTCACTTTTATGTTTGACGTTCGAATGAGCATTACGATATTGTGACAGAGCAGAAACACAGCTATATTTCTACTTTTTGCTGCTTGTAGAATAACAATGTCTCAAACACCATAAGGAACTGCATTCTTACATGACCTTGCTGTTAGTGTGTATGAAGTGCACGGAACACTTTAGAAGTGCCATTGTTTAAAGCATAGGAAAATGCACACTAATAAGATGTAAGGAAAATCTTCAAAAAGCCTTCAAGTCTGGTCCTATTCCACTGAATTTACAAGTTGGAAGCAGAAAGCACACATTTCTAGTACATTTCATTATGGAATGGTTGTACTTAAAGGAAAACCATCAACCTCCTCCTTAGTTTAGAGGGGGGGGAATCCCTAATCCTTAGAGCCTTTGACATTAACTGTAAGCTATTGAGAAGTGCTCGTCTCTTTACTGCAATATCAATACTGTGGTTGCCTTTGGAAAGCTTCCTTGGAGGGTCGTGAAAGCTGTATTTGTTGAATAAATCTAAAGTAAGCACTTCTATAGAAATGAAAGCCGCATGAAAAAGAGTTGAATTGGATCGCTTGAAATTATCATTGTAAAGGTCACAACAAATGTTGGTTTTTTCTTATTTTTATTTTAAGATTACTCATATGATGTGGTAGGCATGTGTGTTTATGAATGGAGCCAGCGTGAAATAGTAGTAAATGTCAAAGCAGAATCGAAGAGATTCAGGCTGATTGTTATTATACAATAAGCAAAAAGTGGAATTATAGGCTCAAATCCCTACCGAACCATGAAATTCACTGGATTACATTGGGCTAGTCATTATATCTAAACCTAATGGTCCATTGAGAAGATAAAACAGGGGAGCACCTCAGTGGAGGAAATAATGTCTACTCTACTTATTTGTTGTTGTTGTTTAGTCGTTTAGTCGTGTCCAACTCTTCGTGACCCCATGGACCAGAGCACGCCAGGCACTCCTGTCTTCCACTGCCTCCCGCAGTTTGGTCAGACTCATGCTGGTAGCTTCGAGAACACTGTCCAACTATCTCGTCCTCTGTTAGCCCGAGTCAAATGTTATCTAGTGAACAGGCTATGTGAAGGACCACTGAAGGACCCCCTGCTCTACTATGTGAATCTTCCTGGCCCTTAAGATCAGCTACGTCATAAGCTTGCCATTAAGGTCGGTGGGTACAAGGGCCAGGGTCTTTCCAGTGGTGGTGCTGTCAGTGTGGAACTCCCTCCTACAGCATGTGCTTCTGATGCCCTTGTTAACTGTTTTTAAATGGGCTTTAAAGGCCTGGGTGTTCCTATGTGCTTTTACTTAAAGGATGGTGCTAAGTGGTACAGTATTCTAAAACTGATTTTAGCTTGCACAGTTATTTGGAGCAAAGTAGGGTACCTGGGCTAGATATTATTTCCACCACTGAGGTGCATTCATGAAGTGTTTGAATATAACCTAAGCCATAGGTTGTCTGGATTATGCTCTAATGGTCATGGATATTAGAGTAACCTTCAGAACATTGTTTACTGACTTTCAAAGTGACCTTGCTTAGAGGATTGCCTCAACCTGATAAAAAATTCTGAGATGAAATAAGTAATCTATGGATATATCCACTAAAAAGGCATCTAGAGAAAAACTGCTATGTGACTACTTGCCATCCTTTCTCCCTTTTATTTTCTTTCTTTGGTAGCATCTGATAATTGAGCTTCCTGTTTTAGTACTGATTCAGAAACCAATTGCATATATGTTTTAACCAAAGTCTATGAAGAAATACTAACATATTAAGATCCTGCTTCTTCTGCAAAAATGCAATTACAAACATCAACTGCTAGTACAAGCTTTTTTGGAAAGGATGCAGCAACTCACTCAGGACACTATGGAAGGATCTAAATGCCTGGGTTAATGTAATAGTTCCTAATAACAAACAATGGGAGTACCTGGCACTGATTACTATGGATGGGGGTCTATTTGAAAGGCCATTAAATAATGATTTTTTAAAGAGCAAAGTTCTGACTTTTAAATTAACAGGATAGCTTCTATAGAAAATCAGGAAAGACACTATTATATATAACTTAAATATAAACTGTCTTATACCAGGTACATGTAGCCCAATATTACTATGACTGGCAGCAGCTGCCTAGGCAAAAAATTGGTATCGCCTGATCCTTTTAAGTGGAAATGGCAGGGATTGGACAATCGAACCTTGTGTAGTGAGAGCATGTGCTTCATTGCTAAACTATTGTCCATTTCGCAAACTGAAAAATGTTGTAGAAAGATACAGTTCCCATCATATTGACATTATAATAAGTTAAATGTCCTGCCAACAGAAAATTGAAATAATGCAGCCCTGTTAGCAATAAGAGGTCTTCTATTACTCAACACTTTAAAACATAGTAGGCGCAGGCCATGGATGATGATGATGATTGTGATGATGATGATGATCTTTATGTCACCCAGCTGACCGGGTTGCCCCAAAAATTCTGAGCGGCTCAGAACAAATATTGAAGACCCAGTAAAACCTCAAAGAACTTGCCTGCACAGGGCTGCCTTCAGATGTCTTCCCAAAGTCATGTAGTGTAATTGTTGTAATCTTTCCCTTCAGAGCAAAGAGAAGAAAGACTGTGCCTTTTATTTAATTTGTACCGCAGATTTTTTTAAAGCACACTACTTGTGCCTTTTATGGTTTGTAAAACATATTACTGTTTAAAATTCATGGAGTCTGGCTGTTGCAACCCCTGTTAACAATCAGAGGACCTTCAATTAAGTTTCTATCAGTCAACAATAACAAACGAAAGAGAATTTTTAAGCAGTATGATTCAGAATGCAATTAAAATCATTCTTTTTGGTCTGTGATTGAATTAATTTTCATTAAGATTTAAATTTCAAATGATCATTAGGTTATCAAAGCTGGTAAGCTAGACTTCCTGTATAATAAATCATACTGTAAACACAAGTCACAAAGATGACTGATTTGACATCTAAAGTCATGTTGCTATAGCACTGCAATCACAGTTTTATTACCCTAAGGCTTTTCTCCTCCTTAAATTGTGAGATAGTAAGCATTACTGAAGAGTCTGGACATAGCAATGAGAAATCATACAACTGAGGATAAAGCGAAGAGTTGGTAGCGACCCTGTCCTACGAACACAATGATGGACCCTCAATATATTCCGGGATCTACAGAAACAGCTACCCTTATATTTAATATAAATGAATTTGTAATCAGCATTTAGGAATGAATGTATTTATCTTGGTAGTAGTAATTACTATTAGCTGAGTTGGTTTGCTTAATATTAACTTTTAATTCTATGATACTATAGTCTTTTGGGGGGAAATAAGAATTTCATTTTGATTGCTTAAAATTAATATTCAATTAAACTGCCAGGGTTTTCTGATTTAGTCATGGCAGTTGTAGAATAATGTTATTGTATGCAGTTGCATCCATTTAATTTTGCTTCCTCAAATTAGCTTTTAAAACCCAGAGGCCAGCTAGGAAAAACTCCACCGGGGAGACATCTACCCTATTGCTGTGCTTAGCACTGTTATAAATTCTGCCAAGCAGCATTTAGAACCTCTGTGCACTGTTCCTTCCAAATTCTGCATCTGTTGAGAAGACTTAGACAGGCATAATTGACTTTAATTACCTACATCGGCAAATTAAAATTTCAATAAAATTATGTTAACATTTTTAATGATTCTGACAGCTCAAGGGCTCAGTTGGTTGGTTGTTGCTTGTAAACGTTATTTCTCCCCTTCTATTTCTTATTTCAAGGAAATGAGAGAATGGGCATTACAAATTTATTGAGAGATGTATAAAATAGTATTTTTCATCAAATCTTCCAAGTTTATTCTTATACTACATCCTTATACTGCATTATTCTTGCAATATAACTGCTAACTTTAATAAAGCCTGTCCTACAGTGTTGTTATAGATCTCGATTTTACCCAGTTTACAGAACTGGCATGGGGGAGGAGTTATAAGTAAGACAGCATAATAAGGAAACTCTTAACACATTCTGTTAAATACATCGAATTTACATAAGCAGGAGATGCAGATAACATTCTAATGATAAGCCACTTTTTGTGTGATATATACAAAAAAGACTCACATTAAGAGTCAACTTGTGTGACAGTGTAAAATACTGTAAGTACCAAACTTGTGCAAACAAAATCCTCACCTTTCCATGAACCAAAAAACATGGGTTGACTATAGATTCATTGTCTGAGCAGTATATTGCAGAACCAAACGGCTTGCTGACTATTAGAACCAGTAGTTTCATTATCTATTGTATTTTAGTTAAGAAAATCCCTTCATTTGCTGTTGTCATTTAATCCTTATAGGTGGCTTCTTAAGAACACAGTAATTGGCCTGACATTCTCTCATCCAGAATTCTGTCTACATTATTGGCCAGACAGATGCTTCTGAATAAGCCAACCTCAGATCTTTGCTCCCAGCAGCTTGTACACAGCTGTACAAGTCCCATATAGCTTTAATAGAAAACATAATTTTCCATTAATTCACCTGATCCTTTTTTGCTTTTTAACCTAACTTAGCAGCCTCAATTTCTAAAATTTAAATCCTTAAGTTGAATGTTTTTCTCCGCACTATACAGACAGCCCAATTTTATTGTCTCTCGCAGCTCTGACAAGACAAACCCAAATTTCTTTGGAGAGAAATTGGACAGTTTGGTAAAACTGGACAGTTTTGCCACAGTGGCCTCTAAAATGAGTCTGAGTACACTTGCTTCAACTCAGCCTCACATTTTGGGAGCTCAGAAGATGGGCATAAAGTGCAGGTGCTGGCCCTGGCCCTGTCCCCATAATCCCTGTGTATAGCAACCCTCTGCTGATTGACATCTCATCTTCCTATCTCAAATATTTCAATCCTATGCTTCATTTGGTTATCTCTCTCTCAGTATGATAATATTCAGGGGGGAAATTGTTACAAGCACATCACTTTTTTATGTAGTCACTATCTGTGCTAATGATCCTGGTACTAGTTATTTATTTAGTTGTGGGTTTTCTACGACCCACTCTTCCACATTTGGGAATTTTCACCATGTTCTCCACATTCTGTTGGCTTAAGTTTAGATACGGCTATACGTCCATGTGATTTACATGTTTGTCCTTCAAAATTTAGATATTTCCTTGTCTTTTTTCATCTCTGGTGCAGGCTCTCTTTTGCCTTTCATTTCTGCTCTCTGCACATCCCATAGGATCACATGTCTGAAATGGCTCTATTGTCACTGAAAGTTAGCTACTTTCTCTCTGTCTGCATCACTGAACAAGAATATATGGAGCTTCTGTTGACATGCTTTGGTTGTTTAGCTTTGTGAAAATTATCTTAAATGATGTTGGTCTTTATGCTGTCCTGTAACTATTTATTCTATCATATACTGGACCATCATTGGGTAACTGAACCAACATGATATTTTTTAAGAAAAAAATGTAAACCATTTCCGCTCAGCACCTCCATTTTCTTGCATTTTTCCTTCACAACATTCATAAGTCTTGTGTTTTGACTGATATCAGGTTCAAATTGGATGTTATGTTAAACACATATATGTGTATACAAGTAAAATAAAAAAAAATAGCAGCTGCATTAGGCCTCAGTCTGAATCAAAACTATGGCATAAGGACAGGGGGATATCTCTTCCCTCTGTACCCCCCACCCCATGAAAGTATCTTACTACAAGGTTGCTCTTTGTATCCACACTCACTTTTCCAGCTGAGAGACAGTTGAATTTTCAGTGGAAAAATGGTTTAAGAGGAAAGCTAGATCCCACACCTGCACCATAGTCCTGGCCCCCACAGCTGAGTAATAAAGCTGAGTAATAAAGAAAGAGGGGGGAAGGCTAAGTGATCACATTAATTGAAATATGAAGAGATATTAATGAAAGGGTTAAGAGCTGCTTTGTGGTATGTAAATTCAAAAAGTCCATATGATCTAACTCAGTATTGTTTACTCTGACAGGCAGCACCTCGCCAGAGATGCTCAGAAAGGCATTTTCTGCTGCCCAACCAGGAGGGTATCAGGCCGCTATAGGATGCTTTTGTGACACAGGCAGTGGATGAGGTTGCTGCCTGGTGAGTGTGCTTGGTGCTGGTGGCAGGGCTGGCAACCATGCTTTTAAGCACCAGCCAGCCTCCCCTTCCCCGTGGCACCTGCCCTCCCTCCCTAGTCCATGGTGTGATGTGTTTGGTAGCTCTGGGCTTAGTATAATTTTTTTATCTGTCCAGTAATGGCGGGCAGTCACCACCACCACCAACACTTACTCCCTACTGTGCGGCAGGCTTGTGGTGTGATTTGTTTTGTGCCTGCTGCGGTTAAATAGGCAAATAGGGTCGCTTTGGTACTGGTCAGGGTGATGGGCAAGATCTGAAGCTTCCTGCTCAGGGCTAGTGAGCCCTTGGGCAGGGTAGAGATTGCTTTTGGGATCACCCTATCTCACCCATTTGGAGCTATTGGGCCCCAGGGGGTGGCAATACAAGAAGGCCTCCCTACTCACTTCACTGTCTGGGTGTGGCCTGCCCACCTGTATCATTTTATGCAGGCAGGGGACTGGTTGCCAGTTAATAATAAAATGGCCTAAAGTTCAACCCAGTTCTTGACTCTTTATTCAGCCTACAAGAAGTTCACCCCCAGCCCATATTTGTTCCCTAGAGATTGAAAATACAAAATATGTGGGCTATCAGGAAGGCTGTCTATCTGTTGTGAAGATGAACAAGATCTTTAAAAATGTATAACCTTTTATACAAAGAATCAGATTTTAAAAGCCATGCACTTCCCTAGCGCGCGCGCTCTCTCTCTCTCCTTAAACACTAGCAACAGCATTTTAAATTGTTTCATGAGATACTGGGAGTTCCTGACTAATTTTATGTGTGGTAAGGAAGTGATAGTAAAGCAAAGAGCAAGCAAAGTACTTCAGAATTTATTTTACTATTATTCTGATTGTTATAACCTTACATATACACTTTTACTTCTATTAATTTTCTGCTGCAAAATTGCCAAGAGTGTGAGAGTATATATTAATCAGAAAGAAGGGAAGCAGTTGGATGCTTTACAGATTAAACATGAATCACTGGATGCGAAAATGTATGCTAATTGAAATAATGAACAAATTTTGTTCTGATTTGCTATCCTATAAATTATAATTGCGTCAGATATTCTGGCAATCATAAATAAAATGCAATGCAATAAATACAAGAAATGCATACAAATCAGAAATGGGCTTTTAAGTGTGCTGACCTTGTAGCACAAGGGCATAGAAGTTGTGACTACATTAACATATCATGATCTCATGGAATTAATTAGATTAAATACTTTGGAGAGGGGGTAGACCCTGGTTTCCAAGAGAGGAAGCTAGCATTCTGAGCATTTCACAGTAGGTGGCTGATTTTTCACAATAGAAAGCCAACATAATTCTTGAAAACTGAGAAGAAATAAAACATCACAGGCTTTAAAATAAATAATAATATTCCACTGATTCTACTTTTTGGACTGTTCACATCAAACAATCTAGTCCTATTTAATTATTGTTCCTTCATGAAAGAAGAAAAGCAAATCACTGTTAAAAATAGTAATGGCGACAACATAAAAATCCACTTACTGCTAAAATTAGGGACTAGCATGTTACTTGACATCTATGTCAGCTGTCATAATAAATACTGCCTCCTACATAGAATGGTAAATAAATACAGGAAGAAAGCATGATGGATCTGAATTGGAACTGAATTAGTATACATTAACCAGGAAGACAATTAATTCATTTTATTATACTTTTCTATCTAAATTGTGGGTTCTAGAAATTTCATTCCAGTGTCTGAACTTGTTTCCAAGCAGTGCTTGTGTTCCCTGTACCCTGGACACAGCTGGCCTTAAGTTAATTGTGCATTTTCCTTCTCACTAGTGAAATAATGCTGAAGATGGTACCGGAAAAAAAATATTCTGAATCAAATGTTGTACTAAACTATTTAATAAACTAACGTTATATCAGAATAATATTTCAACCGTGTAAAGTGAACAGCAACCAACAGTGGCATTAAGAACCATCATCACTGTCATTAACAAATGAAGAAAGACTTTATCCCAGGGTTCAGCAACATTTTTCAGCAGTGGGCCGCTCCACCATCCCTCAGACCATGTGATGGGCCGGACTATATTTTGGAAAAAGAAAAAAAAGAACAAATTCCTATGCCCCACAAATAACCCAGAGCTGCATTTTAAATAAAAAGACACATTCTACTCATGTAAAAACACGTTGATTCCCAGACCGTCCATGGGCCGGATTGAGAAGGTGATTGGGCCGCATCCGGCCCACGGGCCTTAGGTTGCCTACCACTGCTTTATCCCCTAGTAAGGGGGGCAGGCCACCTAGCAGTTCAAAAGCACTCTTAAGTGCAAGTAGATAAATAGGTACCGCTTTATAACGGGAAGGTAAACGGCGTTTCCGTGTGCTGCGCTGGTGCTGGCTCGCCAGAGCAGCTTCGTCACGCTGGCCACGTGACCTGGAAGTGTCTCCAGACAGCGCTGGCCCCGGCCTCTTAAGTGAGATGGGCGCACAACCCTAGAGTCAGACACGACTGGCCCGTACAGGCAGGGGTACCTTTACCTCTTTACCTTTAAGGGGGCAGGCAATGGAAATATATGAGCTTCCCACATTGAGTCCCTTAGATCTAAAGACTATATGGTTTGGCCCTACACAATTATTTTAATAAAGCAAAAAGAAGTGGAACTTTCTTCCTTTTTGTTCATTGCTGAGAGCTCTGGGGGCTTTCATATGAGGGAGGAATGAGGGAGAAATCTGATTCAATTCCCATTTAAAGTCAAACACAACACAAGGACTAAACAACCACAGCCGCCCTTCAAATTTCACACTTCTGCAAAGGAAGGCACTACTGTCCTGGCAACACCAGTGGTGGAGGGAGGGTCTTGTTTGGCGGCACGTCACCTGTGGGGACATCGCCCACGCAAGCGTCGTCCCAAGGGGGTAGCCGAGCATGGGGGCAGAGGAATTCCACTGTACTTGCTTTACACCCATGTAAGCGGCTCCTGTCCCACTTTGCTGCCTTAAAGTGAGCATGGAGGAGGGAAGGATGGGAGCCATGGCTCCTGTCCGTCTCTCCTCCACACAGCATTTGCTTCATAAGATGCACAGACATTTCCCCTTACTTTTTAGGAGAGAAAAAAGTGCATCTTATGTAGCAAAAAATATGGTATATTCTTATAGCCTAGGAATTCATTTCCTGTTTAATTGTAACTCAGTATCTCAAACTATATTTCAGACAGTTTGAGGAGTAAAACAGTTAGCACAACCTATGTAGCAAGAATATTGTATTATATTTTTTCACAGTTTAGTAGAAAATTGGTAAGTTATGAAATAGCAGGTTCTTACTGTTTCCATAGTAACAGATGGAATGCTGTCTTTATGCTAATCCTTTAAGGTTACAAAAAAGAGAATGAAGCTATCACCTATTCACAGACACTCCATATTCAGCCAATGAATTTCCTTAATACAGATAGAATCCTATATCATTTGGTGTATATTATGGTTGTTGTTTATGAATTGCTTTTAACATAAATCCCAAGGCGATTTACAATCATACAATAAATACAAAAACCACTGAAGATAGATTGAAAAACAATATAAATAAGTATCCATGGCAGTTCTTTAAAATAAATACATACAATACATAATCCATGTGGAGGAACACAGTGTCAAAACAAAAATATTCTCAGTTGTTTTGGAAGCTACAAATAGTGTTTTGCACGCAAAACAGGAGTTGCCACACTAAAAGCACTGCTCTTTATTTGCTGTGTAGTGCACTTCTGGTATTTTAGGGATTTCAGAACACAGGGGTAAGGCTTTGAAACCTAGTCTGAGCTGTATATAACCTTGTGTTGGTACTGCAAACTTGACTTGGCCAAGTAGCAGATTGGCCGCTAGTGCAGACCTACAGACAATATGTTATATACAGTACTGGTGAGAGTTTGTCCCCACATGCCTTCCTGATGTCCTTAAAGGGTAGCCTTACATAGAGCATACTACAGTAATCCAACACTGAGGTTGCCAACGCCTGGACAACTATGGTTATACTATTCTGATACATGAAGAGACGTCGTTGTTTACCAGCCAAATAAAGGCTAGCAACACCTCCAGTGACAAAGCTGGATCTAGGAACATCCCCAGACTATGCGCCTGTTCCTTCAGTGTGTGTGCAACCCCATTCACATCAGGGTCAGACGCAGCAGCTACCCACCTGCAGAACCTCAATCTTGCTAGGTCTCAGACTCAGTTTGTTAGTCGCATGCACCTAGACACTGGTCCGGGGCCTGCAGAGCCACTCATGACTCAGATGCTACACCTTCTATCTACCTTCTATCTATACCTTCTTACTGCTAACCAGAAAATGTGTTATGTTGTTTAGAGAAACACTATCAGAGTTTGGTTTTGATTGATGCAACAAGGCAGGCAAACAGATGGTGGCATAAATGACTGTGAAAGTATTAAACAACTATACATCAGACAACAGAGTTTCTGCAATAATTAAAAATGATTTATCTGAGACTAATAATTTTAAATAACCAATTATACTGTAATAATAAAGTGACATTTTATAATGTGGTGCTGATTCTAACTTCTTGCACAGAATTGTTAATAAATGTAGCACCTGTTGTGTGGAATATCTCAGAATATTATTATCTTTAAGAGCTATTTAAGAGCTCTATCACAAAGGAGGTGCTTCTTCAAGTATCCAGGATGGTGATATAAGAAAGACCAACTTGCAACTCATTTCCTCAGGCTAAACTAGTTTGTTTTGAGGGTTACCAGTTAAATTGGGTCATTAAATTGAGCCCATTGCTCACAAATATGGGTGGTACGAAATGGCCGCAGATGGGTAATAAATTGGGTTGTCAATTATTCTTTATAAACCAAAATCCAGAAGTTTGATTACGTTAGTTGCTGAAATTGCACTGGAGCCAGACTGAAAAGAATCCAAATAATCTACTCCTTCCAAGTGGCCCTTAAATTGGATGGCAACCACCCTCTTGAGCTCCTTACCAAGAATCAAGAACTATTTCCAAGTTTGGCTGCATGAAAATATTTGTCTTTCTTGAACATTTTGGTCTCTGCCTATTTGGACCAGCACATGCATTACATCTGAAATGAAATGGTCACCACAAAGTGATTAAATAATATCAGCTTTGGTTAGTGAACCTTGTGTTTGGATGATGTTTCCTAATTTGGTGAAACTGGTTTATTTACCACATGACTACAATTCACAGTATTCAATTGCTTCCTTTGGTTTAGTAAATCATTTTCACAATGGCAGGGCAAAATAAAATTGGGGTTAACTTTGAGCAGATGCCAGATTATACCCCAGAAGAGGAAGGAAGAGACTTGAGCACACCATATTCTGTGAAACATATTCAGCAGTGCATTGGAATTCCTGCACTGGATGTAACACCTCCATTTGATGCTTCACTCCATTTAAGGCACCACTGAGGTTCAGCTAGCTGGTTGAGTGTCAGGGCATAGTGCCTTTCTCAATAAGGTTTGTGCCCAGGGCATCAAAAAGCATGGCAGAACAGTGCTTAATTTAATCAACCTTTCTATTCCTGTATTTCCATTTGATTTATAACTCACAATCAACGCCTTCCCCACCAAATGACAGGAAAGTTTGGAAAACGATAAAAATAGCAAAAATCACAAAGACTCGGGGGATATTTCTTCTATTTCACAGCATTCATAATGCTAGGTCTCCTGTTGTCTTAAACACATTAAGCTTTCTGAAGTGGAAATGCCAAACAAGTTACAAAAGTACTATTTTCTGTCTGGCTTATTTAAAGCAGAATAATTTAAAGATCATCACCTTGCATTCTAATACCAGTTCAGCTCTCTGAGTGCCAAAACAGCCACAACAATGCACAAGAGGAACATATGAGTCAGGGGTTGTCAGCCTGGTCCCTACAGCCCACTAGTGGGCGTTTCAGGATTCTAGCTGGGCGGTAGGGGGTTCTATGGCACAAGCTGAATCCTCCTTCCATTGAGCACTAGTGGGCGGTAAGGAAATTTTACCATCAAGGAAGATGCATTAGTGGGTGGTAGGTATAAAAAGGTTGACTACCCCGATATAAGCAAACCTGGGGAGGGGCCTAATGTTTGCAGAAGGACAATGAAACTGTGGGGTGGGAACGAAACAGGAGGAAACTCCTAGTCCTGTGGCAACTGAACACATCCAGTGTCCACAGAATCCTAGCTATTGAGAGGAAAAAGAACTAACAACTAGAAGGACACTGAATACACAAAGAATACAGAGAAAAAGACACTGAGATGACCCTTGCCAGTTTGTGCTTGTCAGTTTACTCACTCTGGGCAGCCTTCTGTCTGGGAAGAGAAAGCTTACACACCCACTGTGATGGGGTCTCACCTTGCACACCAACAGCAATCTCAATTCTCCATGTGGTTGTCTTTATGTAGCCAAAGGAGACCCATCTAGGCATAAGAGTGCGGCAAGGACAAGAGAGACTCCCAATGACAGTCCCAGTAGCAGACTCCTCTTAATTAAATCCCTACCAGACTCGCAATTTCAACCACATAAGACACGCTGTAAGAGCCAGGGGAGGAGGGACATTGTCCAGAGCTTTGCCATTTATGTTGCAAGTTTCTTTTCTGCTGTCCCTTCCTCCTCTCTGCTGCCTCCCCTCCACCTCATACCACCCTCCTTGTCTGCCTCCCTCTCCCCTACAGAATATTTTATTCAATTTGTCACATCTGTTAGTGGACATCAAGTGATTCCATCACATTGCAGGTGAGAGCTTTCAGACACTGTTCTCACCATCTACCCATCCTGCTGTTTCCTTTCAGCTATGCATTTGCATAGTAATGAGGAAGATTTAGTCCTTAGTGTACTTTTCTACAAACAGCCTCCTTTATGTCTCTCAGTTTCACTACATATATTGCCCACTTCTTGAAGAAAAGACTGCTTTTCAGTTTTGACCGCTTAATAGTATCATTAAGTGTTTCTTGGACATAATGAGCTTTTTAAACCTATCTACTTTGATCCGAACAAAATGACAGTTTGAGTGAAAAAAATTTTGGGGGGTGGAATCCAAAGCAAACCTGCAGTTTCAACAACAATATTAAAAATCAATATTAGTACTGTTTCTTTCTGAACCTAGCCACACTCATTATACTTACATGCAAATACAATAGTTTGCAAATAGAACAGTCAGCACAGAGTAAAAAATGGACCTTGGCACTATTTGAGAAAAAATATTTTAAGTTTTGAGTGCTGAGTCAATATTTTTGTCATTTTGAAAGTCATAACTTTTGCTTTTATTAGCATAGCATGGGGAGTGCACAGATACCTATACTTTAGAAATGGCTTAAATTCGGAATGTGCTGAATGATTCATGGTACTATTTTGAAACCTTTGATAACTTTTGGTTGCTTGGGTAAGAGATGGTGGATGTGGGTGGCATTTATATGAAGCATTTATATATTTTATTGTAGCTTAATTGGGAAATAGGTAAAGTGTTATTTCCTGGCTGTTCAGATACTTGGGAGAAAGTGGTTTCCATATCCCCACAAGCGAGAGGTGAGGAGGGTGCTTGATATGAATGCTTTATTTAGGAGGGTGTTGACATACTGTTGCTTGCTTTGCGTGTCAGTATCTATCCAGGTTTGTCTGGGTCTCATGGTGTAAACATATGAGTAGGTTATTGACTGAGAATGTGAGAAAGAATTTTAGGATATTTAGGATATTGTCTACTATTATGCTGCCATGTTCTAATGCAACCCACCCCAAGCACTATCAGCCAGGAGCCATACAACCCTCCAATGGGCAACTAAGCAAAAGAAAAATAAACTCACTTTTCCCATCCCACCATATGCCCAGACAATCATACAATTTAAATCCCAGTCCCCTACACAATGATAAACAATATAGCTACAACTATAAATGCATTCCACTCATGTACACTCTCACACAAACAACACACTCTCAACAATCAAACATGTAAACATTATAAACCAACAACAGTCAACTTCACTCTACACCACACCCTCCAATTATACTAGCTACATTCTGCAAACGCTCCCATATTCACATGGCATACTTTTTAAAACAAGTACAGTGGTACCTTGGGTTAAGAACTTAATCCGTTCCGGAGCTCTGTTCTTAACCTGAAACTGTTCTTAACCTGAAGTACCACTTTAGCTAATGGGGCCTGCTGCTGCTGCTGCTGCGCCGCCACCACACAATTTCTGTTTTCATCCTGAAGCAAGTTCTCAACCTGAGGTACTATTTCTGGGTTAGCTGAGTCTGTAACTTGAAGCGTATGTAACCTGAGGTACCACTGTATATAAAGCAAGGTATAAGGACAGGCATTATGAACACTGCAGTTCCTGAGCTAGCTTCTTGAATCACTCTAAACTGAATTTGTGGTATTTCTTTGTCTACACATATATATGAAGGATGAAATGGGACTGCTGTGGAATAGATACTTAGATTTTATAGGAATGTGCATGTTGGAACTAGGTTCCCTCCCTATACCACTTTTTTCTCTCCCTCAGGCTGAATTTTAGTGGCTTATAGGCAGGTAGACTGCATTTTCACTAGGTTCTTCTTTAGACACACCAAAAACCATTGGCCTAAGTTTCAAGACCCCTTTACCCTGGCCTGGCTGCTTCTGGCTCCAATTGGCCAACCCACTTTGGGCTCTGCTATGGGGCACAGGGTGTTCTACCCTGAGACTTTTCTCAGGCTTCATAATTTTATTACTATTATTTAAGAGCTGAATATTCAGCCTAATGCCAAACAGGAAACCATAGACGTTCTCATGCAGAAGTGACCTAGTTATGAGAAAGGGTAGAAAATTGAAATAATTTAGCTAATATGGATTCCCACCATGTAGCCACTTAAATTCTGAAATAAATCCATATTCTCTGCTTCAGATACTGACATTTCTATTATAGTCTATAAATATACCCTGGAAAATCAGGATTAGAGACAGCAGAAGAAAATACACAGGAACTGAGTAGCAGAATCACCAGTATTTTCTACTTTATCGTCTTCTGTAATTTTACCTGATTTTTGAAGTCAAGCTACCAAAGTTGAAAATATCTAAGGTTTCTTTTTCACGAAAGCCCTGCATTTGCACTGCCTTGAGCATAAGAGAGAGTGAAATAAAATGAAAAATAAAATTCACTTGTCTAAAAAGCACATACCCCAAGCATACATATATAGCGATCACCAGTGCTCTTTTTCTGGGGGTACGCAGGGGTGCGCATACCCCTAAACATTGTGTGAATCTTTGTACTTTTGTCCATTTACTCTATTTATTTTTCCTAATCTGAACTATAAAATGATGATTTTCTTGAGTCAAAATGAGAGTATCCCTAAACATTTTTTTAAAAGAAAAAAAGCACTGGCAATCACCATTACTTTTATTTCATCTTTTTAATTGGCTATGCAAATATGGACAATGCGTTGTTCTGGATGAGAAGTTTAGATCTGTTTGCTTGGATAAATATAGCACAATAAAGTGAAAATAGGGGTGCATATCAGAGCCAGTACAGTGTGCAGTCGGAACAGTGTCAATGGATCACTTCTCACATGTACAACACAAACAACATGCTGCTGTTACTCAGGTGCTTTGCTAGGCTGGCATTCTGGGCTAGTCCCACAAACCTTTTTAGTTCCACAATGACTCTTTTCAGCAGGGCAGAGGAAACAAGCCTGGATGTTCCTGCCCTCAATAGTAGTACAGTGATACCTCTGGTTAAGAACTTAATTTGTTCTGTAGGTCTGTTCTTAACCTAGAACTGTTCTTAACCTGAGGTACCACTTTAGCTAATGGGGCCTCCCGCTGCCGCCACACGATTTCTGTTCTCATCCTGAAGCAAAGTACTTAACCCGAGGTACTATTTCTGGATTAGCAGAGTCTTTAACCTGAAGCATCTGTAACCTGAAGCATCTGTAACCTGAGATACCACTATAGACAGCATCTGTAACCTGAGATACCACTATTCCTGATTTGAAATATCAATGGGCTCAGACATTTTCTATCATAATCCTACCAGCTGCAATTTAAAAAATTCCCACCACAAAACATCCTGTCTGTTTATTAACCTATTTGGCAACCATTTTATCAAGGTGTGTCTGATCTTCACCCTGTACATGCTTGTAGACTTCAGTTTAGAGCCTGAGAACTGCAGTAGCAAACTCTTAAAGCAACTATTCCATAGCATTCCTTGCCTACAGAAAATTTAAATAGCCTTAACTTTGTGGTTATCTCGCAAGGTTTTGGGTCCAGGGTAGCTTAAAGCAGGGATGGAGAACTGAATAGCTCTCTAAAAAGAACTAACAATGAGCTCTTGTTTCTTTTCTTTTCTGCCCAAAGCTTTGGCATTATAGTATTCATTCTGTGTGTACAAATCCTTTTGGTTTCAAAATCATATTGTTGTATATTTCAGGATGTAAACTGAATACAAATTATAACTTTCCCATTCCCACTCTGGTGTCTGGCCACTCTTGCCCTCAGGAGCATAAGGAACCATATCAGTTGTATTTCACATTTTCCACTGTTGTATTTATGGTATTTACAAGCTTAGTGTCTCTGAAATATACAGATGTGCAGTTATCACCTCACCCCCATGGAAACAAACAGAGAAAACTAGGGACTTCATTTGTAAAACACTTGCACTGGCAGCTTAATTTTGTCCTTACAGAAAATGTGCTGAAATGACTAAACTCATTTGTCAGAAAAGTAGTAATTATTTCCACTCATGTAGCCCAATTCATCAACAGTCACAAGACTTTGGAGGATGCATTTACATTGCAAAGTGTAGCAGCCTTGGAAAATGAAAAACTCCTCCTTTCTAACAAATTCAATGTGCACTTATTTCTCAATGAGCTCTGAACTCATTTGTATATATACAAAAGAGTATGGATGTGGTTCAGAAAGTCTAACTTTTTATATGAGAGTAAGATGCAAAGGGTATTAAACAAGAATGGGCTCTAGTGCCACTATGGTAGCGTGCCATAGTGAACTATGTTACTCAGAGGTGATCACTAGTTGTCAGTTCAGGTATTTACTCCTGCATGTCTTAGATGGCCTCTGGCCTTCCCCTAGCTTGCCCCCCAAAAAAACTTTCGGAGACCCTGATCTAATTATCACTTGGGATAATCCTGACAATGCACACACAAACACATGCATATATGAAAAACTGTTCCGTTTCTAGCCATAAATTAGAAAGGGGAAAAAACTCTGTTCATTTCAGGTTCTTCAGAGATATAAAATCTTAATAAAAACCAAATGTTTTGAGGGACTCTTAGAAAACAAATAAATCTTTGTAAGGCTTTAAAGTAAGCTCTAAATAAGAATATATTTTTTTAGAAATGTGTTCCATGCCTTGGTTTGCTCAATTAAGTATGAGCAATGATGTACATTACTACTGCATTGTTATACAAGAAGGAAGGAAGGAAGGAAGGAAGGAAGGAAGGAAGGAAGGAAGGAAGGAAGGAAGGAAGGAAGAAAGAAAGAAAGAAAGAAAGAAAGAAAGAAAGAAAGAAAGAAAGAAAGAAAGAAAGAAAGAAAGAAAGAAACATCATTGAAAATTAACATATTGGGAATAATAATAAAAAATATTACTTATATATCACCCATCTGACTGGGAAGGGAGAAAGGGACTTGGTTAAGGGGTGACTGTAGGTGCTGCCATGCTCACAGGAGGAGCATCAGGGCTCTGAGGCATACAGCCTGTGCACATACAATATACAAATGACTGGAAACACTGCATTTCTTGATCATGTGTAGGCTCTATGGAAACTTTAAAATAGATTTATGGGAGTGGGGAAAGAGTTTGCAGTCCTGTTTTCCCTCAACATATTCATCTGAATACCCAGATAAAGCTGTTGTGGAGAAGCGGGAACAAGATGAATTTGCACTAGCGTGCCAGGAAAGTTTAAGTACTCCATGCAAATCACCCTCTAAATACATGTACATGTATGTTACATTTAGCTCCCTCTTATGTCCGCATTAATATTGTCCACTGTCACCTAACTACTGCAAGTCTGTAAGAAATAGCTTTAAGCTTTATGCTATAGCTTTATACCACCCTCTTAAAAAACCCCAACTAGTTCCATTTGAAGAACCAGCTCTAAATAGACTTTTGTGTAATACACATCCTTATTTCTGATCTCAGGTGTGCCTGCTCTAACCAGGTAGCGAGGTGGCCAGAGAAAAAGTTATGTCAACTGAAAAAAGGATAATAAATTGTTATCTTTTTTTTTAGGATAACAACTTTTTACAAATATTTATTTTTAACTTCTTAGTATTTCAGGTTGTATAAAAAACAGGTGTTCCTGTGGTGGATTTTTTTAAAGGTGAAAATGTCTTGATTAATAAATAGTTCTTATTGTAGCAGCATATCACTCTTAATTGGCAGGCTAGAAGCCAACTTCTACTGCAGTGAGATTGCTACAAAAAAAGTTTGTCAGTCAGCAGTGGGAGAAAGTCTACATGCAGTAAAATTCACATCTACAGCTTGTTCAGAAAGAAACTGTTCTTTCCTGTTCACAGCCCCAAGCTTTAGGACAAATGCTTGACAACTGAACTAATAATTAGATTGCAAGTGGTTTAAATCAATGATGTGTGCTGTCACTTACCCTTCTATCAATTCTAAGTGTAATTTATCCCTTGCAGCTTTGGAAGTGGTCAGAGCAACAGCAGTAAAATGTCAAACCACCTCCTAACTGACTATTTCTTTAGACACCAGCATTACTAGACTACCTTTTTTGCTCTATCATCCTACCAGAAGTATTTCTAACAAAAGCATGCATATGGCGGAAGTCAGGTTTGGGTGTGGAAAATGTATGCTCTATTTGCCCACTGGTGCTTTCATTATTCTCTGGTTATGAATGGGAAATCCACACACTATGGGCAGATTCACACAATACATTTAAAGCACATTCAAAGTATATTTAAAGCATCTGACTTCCCCAAAGAATCTGGGAAACTGTTGTTTCCCCCTTGCAGAGCTACAATTTCCACTACAGGAGCATTATTCTCACCTAGTCTGCCTGCTATTTGAACCCTGGTCAAATAGCTTCAAGTATCAAGGCCAGTAGGAAGATGTGGAATTCTTTTAAAGCCACACTCTCATTTTTTAGTTTATTATTTTGGATTTGGTATTTCTTTGCATCTTATCTTTGGAAAAAAGTATATTCATAATCTAAGGTAAGCTCGTTGAGTCTTTGTTATCCGTTATACCACTTACTTCTGAGACATCTGAATGAATCCAATGAACCACCAACTCACTCCCAGTATAAAGTTAAAATCTTATCCCTCACATCAATCTTTCCCAAAACGAAGTGGGGCATTAGTTGGTAAAACAAAAACAAAAACTAGAAGTACAATATTATGCACACTTACTTGGAAGTAAGCTAATTCAACAGAGTAGAACTCACTTCCAGTTAACATGCCCACATTACACTGTAGATACATTTCATTCACAACCTTACTAGGAATTCAGCTGATGTCTTGTATTCATATGCAATTTCTATTGTCCTGGGCAAATGTTGGAAAGGAAATAGTTACATAGTGTTAAAATGATACAACTACTGCAAATATTTGCAATTGCTGCAACTCTCTGCCCTGTGGTCTGCGAGAAGCATTGAGAGAAGATTATGTGGCCGGGGAAGAAGGTGAACTGTACATGTTGCAAACCTGCTGCACAATGCATTTGAGTTCTATCTCTAGGCTTTATCACAATAAACAGGTTTAGGACAGCACCATATAGATAACCTATAAGTTATACCTCACTTTTCAAGAGCCAAAATATATGTTTTTTTATACTTTCTTCATTAAAGGTACCACCAACAAAATGAATCTTGCATTTATGCATACTTAATTCAGCTTAATGAAATCTATGCAGATACTTCAAAATGATTATTGTATGGTGGCTTGATTAACCAAATTCAAAAAGTAAACAAAAGAGTACAACAATTCCACACAAATTAAATAACCCTTTACTGAGACTATAGCACAAATAAGTGACATTTACACACCCCAAACATACACAGCAAGAGCTTTATTTGCTCTCTGCAATACTGCTGTAGAGATGAGCGATTATTCAGTTTTAAATGTAGTTTGTATATTTTTCAATGCAAAGCACATATGTACAGTTCCCTCCTGGGAACATGAGAAAGCTGAACTGTTTTCAGAAGCTACATTTCATTATACAATTCTTTTAAAGAGTTGAAGCAGAACAAAAAGGCTTGATAGACCTACAATTAATATTTCAAAAGAAAACAAACACAAGTCCAGTGTTTCCTCTACTAATAATCAAAACATCTGCCCTATATACTTATTTTTTTATATTAAAAGCACCACATGCCCCAAAAGTTTAACAGTCAATTGCATTATTTCCACTATCTCATACAAAATGTTCCCACCTATTAAAAGAAGAAATATATGAAGTTTATCTCTCATTTTGCTTAAACGGCTAGCTTTTCAGATTGGTTCATGCTTCATAATATTCAATTCTAATGGTTCTGCAGGAAAAAAAGGAGTTAAAATAGCTTGCAAATGTAAACATGCTGCATTAGGAAAGCAGGATGGTAGACTGCTTGTCAAAAACCTGACAGGCTTTACATTTTATAGCAACAAGTGTCATTCTGAATTTGTGGAAACAAGATTATCACCAAGTCATGAAGTTCTGCATGGAAAAATTATTTAAACAGAATATGAAATTCCATAAGCACTGACAGTGTTTATACCGATTCTCGGTAGAGTTTGTGATGAATGAATGAGGCCAAACTTTGACAAGTTTTCCAGAAATATAGTTAACTAAAAAAATTATTCTTGACATCATTTCATTCAATATTTAGTTGACAAAGAAAGGGGAAGCTGCTTCTGTCCTGTCCTAATAAACTCCTAAATCAAGTGGAAGAGATGTTGTAGTTCAGGGTTCTTCATGGAGTCTTATTAAATTTGAGGTCTATTCTTCCTAAAAAGTATGTCATATCTCATCTGGTCTGTTTTCTGTCTTTTTCATCTTACCCTACAATATATGCTACTTTTTGAATACGGTAAGTAAAACAGAAAGGGATTTTACCATTATATTTTCAATTGTCAGTTTCTTTAATGCATCACTACATTATGAGAGCTGGTAACTGTTATATCAAAGCACATGAAGGTCTGCTCCAATATAGTAAATACCATCTCCTGACATTATGCAGACAAAACTAGATATTCGGCACGTGAAACTGATGTAGTTAATTACATAATCTTCATTAATCAACTTGAATATTTGAGACCCAATTGATTTGTGGATGCTCTATGTAACATAACTTTTCCACTCTCCCTCTTTCATGTCTGTATAAAGCAAGATTTGGATTTTGGCTCCAATTTGCCTGCAGCTGTTACTTAAACACTGTGTCTACTGCTGAATTCCTGGACTTAATTCCTGTAGCATGCTCAAATTCAAAGACCAAAAACAAACATTATTTATTTTAAGATTTACAAATCACATTCTCTGCCTCAATGTGGCATTCATCTAGGAAAAAATAAAAAAATACAGAAAACCACCATAAGAACAATCCAGTCAACCTCAGAGAAGCAATTGCTAAAATAACCGTGTCCATAAACTCATCAAATATTCTAAACTTAAAAAAATAATCTAGACAAAAATGACAATGAGATGCAGGTGAAAAAAAACTCCACATATACAACACATAAAGACATTAAATACAACAAATGAATAAAATATTCTAAAAAATTAAGAAGCCTACCAATAATCCTCTTCTTATTTGAGTACAAATTATAAAGCAATACATAAAGTAATAAGAAATATTCTAAGGAATATTGAACAAGTCTACATAAAAATGATCATACCTGCTCAGCAAACAAAACTGGAAGATTATGTGCTGGTTTGAGGATATTTATTTAATTCATTAGAAACTTTGGAGAAAGGTAAACAATTAAGATATCCTCGTCATGATTTTAATCAAGTATTTTAAAACTGAACATTGGCAGAATTAAAACCTCACATTAGCACTAGGATTGCCACCTGCTCATTGATCAAATAATATATTCCTAAACAACTATTTTTCACTTGAAAAGGAAATGAGATCAATTAAGTGGCCAGATCAGCTTCCTTGGGGAAAACTTCCCCAACTGTGACAATGACCTGCACACTGACTGAATATGCCTAAGTTAATGAACAAAGAACAAGTTCTCATTTCTTAATTAAAGCAAAGGGAGAAGTTTCCACCAATAACAAGGATGCAAACCAAGCAATATGTATTTATAAACTATTTAAACACACCATTTAAGTTTGCAAAACCACTTGCAAACAACTATTGTGTTATGATTCCTAATACAATATTTTGTTGCTTCAGTAAGAAAGCGTATTTTTTACCAGTGAAGAAATCAGTAAATACCACATGATCTATTACCCCCACCCCCAGCAGCTATACAAATGTTACAAATGACTCCCCCCCCCCGTTTATTTTAACCATTATTTCTCTTGAAGAAACTTGGAAAGCTGATTCCTAGCCCCCCCATAAAAGCACTAAGGCATATCATAGCCAATGCAGCATCCACTAAGTCTTTTTGAGGGAAGGAATCCTGTTCTCTCAAATGGGCTTTCTTCTTTATTCACAGCTTTCTCCAAAGTAACCAAACAGACAAACTTAAAAAATGAACTCTTGTGTATGGTTAAATCATCATTTGATAATTTGTGAATTCCAAGAACATGAACATAACCTTGCAATGTTATGCATATGTAAGTATGTTATATACTGTTCACAGAATGTAGAAAAAAGACATCTGTCTCACTACTTGTTTTTATTAGAGCCATATTCTGTGCACACGGGATTTTACAGTACAGTAATATGACTATGTTGTTGCAGTCAAGTAAGGAGAGCACATACACAGAGAGAAATAAACTTGCACAGATACAGTTTCAAAATATGACAAATTACTTGCTCAAGATTTTGGAAACCCAAAACAGCGAAGGACCTTCAATGCTTTCACAGAATTGCCTATCGCTCTGCTGTTTTATATTATGTTAGGAATTTGAAACAAACGCTGTAGGATCTTTTGATAGCTTTAGGACCTGAAAGTCTCCCCAGATCTCTTCATTTCAAAAACGCAAAACTTAATCCATCTGGAAATAATCACTGTACTGTTCCTGAGGCCTTTTCATTGAGTTCTAAAGAGATAAACCTTATGTGTCCCAAGGCATCAGCAATTCAATGTGCTTAGGATCGGGATGATAAAAGAATATCAGAAGCATGTACCTATTCAAGTGAAAAAGCTAAATAAACTTTAGGCTTGAAAATGGGCAGAGATGAAGTACCCTTTCTAGCCTAGATGAAAATGCCAATAATTAAAATCATCTTTCTCTTTCAGACTTCTGAACTCCACGTATAATGGCTTCAGCATGCAGCTTTGGGAGGAACCGTCACTTCCTTAAGATTTAAGCTTTGTGTGTCGAGGTCCCCAAGCCACCCCTAAATAAATCACAATTCACACAGAATTTTTGTTTAAGGTTTTTCTCATAATTTTGGCCACAACTTTTTAAAAATACATAAATGTGAGTGGTTGCTTAGGCATTGGTTCCGACTATCTGTCCCCGCCTCCGGACCAGAACTGACTTCCGGATTCCGGCGAAAGCCAGCAAGGGAAAACAATACAGTGGTACCTCGGGATACATACGCTTCAGGTTACAGACTCCGCTAACCCAGAAATAGTACCTCGGGTTAAGAACTTTGCTTCAGGATGAGAACAGAAATTGCGCGGCGGTAGCACGGCAGCAGCAATGGGAGGCCCCATTAGCTAAAGTGGTGCATCAGGTTAAGAACAGTTTCAGGTTAAGAATGGACGTCTGGAATGAATTAAGTACGTAACCAGAGGTACCACTGTATTGGGGAGAAAATGGAGCTGAGCCCCAGGCCCACCCCTCTCCCTGCATGCTTGCATGGCCCAAGCCCCAGACCAGGGATTCGGACAAAAGCATGGCAAGCCCCTGGATTCCTTTAACGAAATTTCCGTGCAGCAGGAGCATTGGAAGGGCAGGCACTGCCAACCACATCCCTCTACCAACCAAAAATTAACCAATGCCTAACTAAAGCACAACCTTATAAGTTGTGATGATTTGCTACACAGTAGACAAAAACCAAACGGCACCAGCCAATCTGCCAAACGGACAAAATTCCTACCAGGCCCCTGCCCCCAAAGCAGACGACCCCATGACAGGCATAGCAATGTCAAACGCAAGAGCCCTAAATTAGGGAGGGTGGGCGGGCGATCCAATGCATGCAGCAAAAGAGACTGAAAAAAGCTACGGGCCAAGAATATATAACCTTCAGGCCAACCCTCTAAATGGTAACATCAAAATCTCCCCAACAACCCAAATTGGCCCAATCACAGTCATAGCCATCCAAATGGTCCCACCCAGTAACCAAGAGGGGGTGTCCTGTTAGACCCCACTGCAACATGTGCTCTCCATGAAGGAGAACATGCTTTGCTTCAACAATTGTCTTTTTCAGAGTTTGAGGGCCGCTTTAAATATTACAACTGCCTGTTTTTTACATGTTTGGTTGCCATTGCTTACTATAACATTAGTTTGTGGGCCTGTTCAGGCAGTATTCACTGTGGAAACCTGTAGGTACTAGTGAGATTAGGAGGTGGTCTTTCATGCTGCCTACCCCACTCTTCCCCTGTCTCATTGTGTCTAGAAATTGATACCTGGAAAGATGCTGCATTTAAGCGTGATGCCTCCCCTCTGCTTGTGGGATGTGGGTGATCCTCTATTTAAATAAATATGCTGTTTCTACTTTGGGGACAATGATCGTCACTAAAAAGGTAATTGTAAGGGACAAACCACAAGAGCCTAAAATGTACCAATTTCACTACACCATATGGAGTAGGCAGCAAGGGATAATATAATCTGAACAGGTCAACATATAAACATTGGAAGCTACTCATACTGAGTCAGGCAATTGTTCCACCTAGCTCAGTATTGTCTATACAGTGGTGCCTCGCAAGACGAAATTAATTCGTTCCGCGAGTCCTTTCGTCTTGCAATGTTTTTCGTCTTGCGAAGCACGGTCCGTCGCAACTGTGCCTCTTCAAGCGGCTTTAGGAAAAAAGCGAACAAACTCGCAAGACGTTTTCGTCTTGCGAAGCAAGCCCATAGGGAAATTCATCTTGCGAAGCGACGTAAAAACCCTTTCGTCTTGCGCATTTTTCGTTTTGCGAGGCATTCGTCTTGCAGGGCACCACTGTACAGTAATTTAGGACTCTCTAGCCCTCAGGACTCCCCCACTCCACCCGGGGTCACACCCTTCATTGTCTATTTTTTACTCCCAAGAATGTGCCCTTGAACTAAGACAGGCAAGTGTCATATACACTTTGTTCTGTGAGTTTCTTCGTCTTGCGGATTTTTCGTATTGCGAAGCATGGATGCACCCTGGTATTAACGGTTTTAAGAAAAAGGAAGCAAACTCGCAAGACATTTCGTCTTGCGAAGCAAGCCCATAGGGGAAAATCGTCTTGCGAAGCAACTCAAAAAACGAAAAACTCTTTCGTCTTGCGAGTTTTTCGTCTTGCGAGGCATTCGTCTTGCGAGGTACCACTGTATATTGTTACACACACTTATCCCACCACTTACTCTTACCCCGCCACTTTTTGCGTCTCGCTTTGCCCACCACTGTTGCTTTGCCCATGAGAGAATGTCACCCTCAGGTTAAAGAATGTTGCTCCTTGCAGGTGATCCACACTGACTGTCAGATAAGAGTCTTTCCTTGTCATACCTGAAGCTGCCAGAGATTGAACCTGAGACCTATGGCAAGCAAAGCATATCTACCACCACTGAGCTAGTGTCATTCGTCAAAGATCTAGAGAAATATGCCCTGTGAAGTGGCTCTGATATATACTTTGCTTCACAGGAACCGTAAGATTTAGTAATATGGTATCTGTCTTGTCTGAGAGGAAAGGCAGATTTGACCAATGTTACAGTGAACAATCAAATACAGAACACCACCACTTGATACACAGAAGTCAATGTGGAATGGGAAGTAGAACACAGATAATGTAGGGTAAAATAAATTTACTTTCATTCATATGAGACATTTTTAGGGTTGAAAGGAATTATTTATTTACAGAAGCCAATGCAGATATTCAGGCACTTCTCATTAGCACAAGGGATTCTTTCTGTGGAAGTATTTTGGAACCAGAAATTGTTCTTTAGGGCCGAATTAGAACTGGATGCTTGAATTGATTTCAGTGACATACTTCTAGACTGTACATCAATACAAATGGGAACTGCTAAATCTCTTCTACTCTGTATGAATAATACGATACAAAGATTCCCTCTAATGGAATAATACAGAAACACTGGAGTCAATGACTGTGAAAGGCTTGAATAGAAGGTATTCTTCCAGAACAGAAGAGGGGTTTCAATCAAAATGGCATAGCCAATTCTAAACTTGAAACGTGCCACAATGAATTGATACATATTGTTTAAAATAATCTGTTAAGACACGTTTTCTGTCTTAATATTTGGGGGGGGCTTGGAAAAAGAGGGATACAAGACAGAGATGATCCACCTTGTGGAGAAGGGTTCAAATGTCTTAATGTGCTATTTTAATGGTGCCATCCTTGAAAATGGAAGTGGCATCATAACCCTGGAAGGAGGGTTGGCATTGCCAAGTTTCCTAAATTTGGCAGTCCAATTTGAAAATTGTGCAAACTGCTTCCAAATTTCTCCCCTAAATAATTATTACATTTGAACATTGTTCCATTGCTTTTGGTTTGCTGCTGACAGATGCCACTGAAGTTGGGAAAAGAGCAATGGGGGGAAATGCCTATTCACTCCGGTTGTGAAAGATTGGTGTCTTCGGTACTTTTATTCTCTACATCTGAGAGCATAGCAAAGCATAATGGGGGAAGATGTAGAAGGTATATAATTCTACTGTTATGTATCTACTTTGGCTTTTTACCTTCTCTTTCAAAAAATAAAAAAATGAATCAGTACAATGAGGACTTCAGCGTTCTCAGTAGCCACAGAATACTGTCTTTTGCTGCAGTGGGGTGGGGTGGGGGAAACTAGTGAAGAGGAAAAGAATAGAGTGTAATGGCTGGCTGGCTGGCTGGCACGCACAATGAACAGGAGTACTCTACTCTGAAACTTTTTGTAGCAAGTCCCAATTGTATAAACTAATAGTAGTGAATTATAATGATTATGTAGCCAATATGGGGTAGCTAAGAAACTCATTTTCAGAGTTTGAATCTTTATGTAGCTAAAATTGCATCACACATGCACAAGAAAGTGGTAGCAGCAGGCTTGGGATAACCTCAAAATTTGTAGAATAGCAAAAAAAGAAGATGAGAGGGGAAATCTAAGAAGGCAAGCAAAACCAGGATAGCTCAATGAGGCCTAAGCATGCTCAGTGACCACAGAATGCTCACTAACTGCTGGAGAGAAGAACAGATAGTCCAGGGGAAGGTGAATGGGATGCTGAAAATGAGTGGAAGGTGATTTTACTGACAGACTAAAACCCTGAACAGAAGAACTCCAAATTCCATATTCTTGTTGAGGTCCCACTTGTATATATGCAAAGAGTCAATTCAGGTGCTGAGATATTACAGCTATGGAGCTCAATGAAACTACTTGAGGAAAAAGAGAGTGATATGCTGCCTAACCTCGCTGGTCCCCCATACAAGATGAGGCCATGAGCCAACTGCATTCCACACCAATAACATTTGGGGAGCTACAGATTTCCCATACTTGTTTTAAAGGGTGTGTGTTGTTAGCTCTCAGTTTATCATAGAACTCAGAGATGAAACATTAGTCTGCATATTTTAAAATAAAATTTACAAAAATAAGTAACTTGATGAATTTGGTATCTTTAATTACGAGAAGACCTTTGGCAATGAAAAGGACCATTGCTGCTTATAATATACTAGAATCAAGCTTCCATATGAAAATCTGGGCCCAGTATCTACACTATCACTTGTTACAAGGACATCCAGTGATGTTTTTGCCTACATGGTTTGAACTCAAAGGCAAAACACCACACACCACACTATGCAGGCGCTGATTCTCAATGATTGCAAAGCACCTGCAAACTCCCTTTTGGCCCATCATATGTGATGTCAGCTGTAGGGCAGGTGGGTGGACATGATGGCAAAAATGGCCTTGTGGGCCAAATGGGGGTGTGTGATGGGCCTGATTAGGTCCACAGGTTGGAAGGTCCCTACTGCTGCTCTACAGCATTTTGCTCCTACATGTCCATTCTGTCTTTCACTTATTGGTAAGACACCAGAAAGCAGAAGGAGGATTTCTACTGAACCATTTATCATAATGCACCCCCATCTTAAAAATTGTAAGACTAGATAACATGAGTTTATATTCTCCAGAAAAATTGAAAATAATGCTGTCACTCTGCAAAAAAAAGTTACAAAATTTAAGAAACAATTGTTATTTTCATGGTTCCTGTGAGTAATCAGTGAAAGCTACATTGATGAAAATTGTTTTAAAACAAACTGAGAGGGAAGAAAGAGACTAAGGAACTGAGACTAAGGAAGAATCACATTCTGATTAGAAATTCAACTTTAGCTGCATTAGGACAGCATAAACAACCCTGCTACCTGCTGGGGGGGAAGTTAACATAAAAAAGCAATAATGTATTCACTGAAGCAAAATTGGATGCAACTCTTCCTTGTATGTTTTACATCACACAATTGCTTTTTAAATGAATAGCTAGATACAATCAGTTTTATGAAAAGGCAATGCTTTCAACTTTTGTTCAAAGATTTAAAAATGCCTTACAGAAATGCCTTAAAAAAACAAGACTGTTGTCTAATTTTTAATAACGTGTGATTTATCAGCAAGCACTGCAGAACAGCGTTTCTTGCTGCTACCAGGACTTTAAAAAAATAAAATAAAAATCAGGTATTACTTGATGTTAAAAATATTAAAATGTTAAAAATATTTTAAAAATGTTAACATTTTAAATCCTTTTCAGCATAGCTGTGAAATCTTATATAAATTGGCATTATCCCAAAAGGAGGAGAAGGAGATTTTTAAAAAGAGAGGCAGCATTGATAGTGGAGACCCCTGGCAATACATACTTTGATTCAAGCAAATAATAGCTCATCTGTAAGATACATTATTAGAGCTGAAACCCACTCTTTCAGAAAATCTGATGGCCCACAATAATACAATGTAAAATAAAATATAGCCACACAGTGTTAGAACTTCATATTGCTCAAATTATTATTGATTTAACCCCCCTTGTTGACTGTTCTGTAGCCTGCCAAAAGACATTATGACTATTGTCTATGTGCAGAAAAGGGGGGGGGGTACCAAAGTAAAATGCTGCGATGACAGCACATTGAGAGGCTGATAAAAGTATGTTGGTGTGTTTGTTAAGGTAATGTGATATGAAAAAGCTGCCCCAAACATCATATGCTTTCTGCACCATCTCCAACCTATTCTGCACAATTCTTTCCACTCCAGACCTTGGAAATGTCTGGAGTAAGTTCAAATGAACCAAATGTTCAGTAAAGCTGCATCCCAATGATGCTTATTAAGTACCAGTGAAATGACTCCCAAGTGGGCTATAGATGTGCTTAAACTAAAGTGGTCATCTTTTAAAGTCCTATTCCTGTGTCATGACACACAAAAATTGAGGAGCTGACTCTTCCCTTGCCTTTTATGCCCAAGTCAGGAAAAGTTTCAAATGTATTGATGTCAGACAATTCCTACACCTTAGTCCATACAGAGGACAGTACTTTATTTTGAAGGTGTTCTCTGTTTAAATGGCTGGCTGTCCAAAGCCAGTATTAAAGATAAAGAACCCTAAGAAGAGAGAGCAGGGATCTTAATGTTACCCATCAACAGTTACCACTTGAACACCAGACTAAGCAGAGATGCATTGTATTTCTATTTAATTGGCATATGCAAATCTGTGTCCTTCTTTGTTATGTATTTCCTCTTTCTTGACCATGCACAAATCACCATTCTACTAAATATGTATTTACAGGAGCATGGCCTATAAAAACACACTAGTTGAGGATGGTGAATGTTTGACTCAGCCAGGCACAGGTTTTAAAATCTTTACTATTTTGACAAGAGGAAGCAAGATGATCAGAGTACTTCAGGTGACATTTATTTCATAAAACGAGGCCTACAAAATTTATGAAATGCATAAGCTAGGCATTCAGAATGTAGAACACTTCCAAAATAATATAACTGTTCTCTGGTGTTATCTTCAAAACATGTGCGTCTGACTTTTATAAGCAAAGGAAAACCGTATGTATTTTGAGAAATATATAAATATGTGTCTAAATTAAGGCAAGATGCAGCAGAATGGGAAATAAGAGAAAACCTGGCAAGTATTCTTATGAGTTTGTGGGTGCCAGACTCCCTGCGTTATGAGCTTCAGACTCTCCTGGGTTTTGAGTTTCTGGGTGCCAGACATTGAACCCCTGGATTCAGCAAATGTTAAAATATAAGCCAGGCCCATTTCCTGATGAGGAAATCACCTGGGCTGATGGGCCATTAAGAGAGCAAAAGGAAGGTGATGAGCGTTTAGGAATGCCAAAGAAAGGGGACTCTGTGCCAGATGGCAAATGGGAGGGGCTGCTCCCTCAACTCAGAGTTAGTTAGAAGACAAAGGCAGAGTTTGAAGTAGAGTCTTTAGGGTTGGTGGTGATGTGACCTAGAGGGGAAAATAGTTGCAAGCTGGAGAGAGGGTCAGAGCAGATGGCTGATGGCTGTTTGAATTCAAGGCTGCAGCTATGGGAGAAGCAGGATGCCCTTGGAGTGTCTATGGTGTGAAGTGCTTCATCGTAGGCTCTGGTATGTATATATGTGTAAATAAACCATATATAGGGTGGTATATAAATTCTATTATTATTATTATTATTATTATTATTATTATTATTATTATTATTGAAACATGAACCCTGGGTAAAGCTCCTGGAACTCCTGGAATCCCACACCACTTGAGTGGTGTGCCATAGTATACAACACACAACAGATTACTATCCTTGCAGTTGTTCATTCACACATCAGAGGAAGCAGCAGCCTGAGAATGCTATACCCTTTTACCACCCCTTCAATAAACCGCTGGAGAGTTACTGAAATTATTGTCTCTCACATTGTTCATTCCATAGTCTTCCAGCTAATGGCTAATTTGAGCTATTTGTGTCAACTCAAAGTAATTAGACAATAAAAGTAACATGGCCTTCGTCCAGTGTTTTTCTGTGACTCTGTGATGGTTACCTAGGTAACAGTGGTAATTTGATTGGCTGTGTTACAGGTTATTTGTCAAGAGCCTTGAAATGATGTGCAAATGGTGTGAATATGTTTATAGTAGCATGTGAGAAGAGGGCTGAAAGTCTAGCGGCATATATTTGGATCCTGATTCTGCAAACAGATATAATCTGTCAACAATCAGCATCCAGATTTGTCCAGAGTAAAGAACACTCCATAAACTAATAATTTCCTCTTGTATAAAAATGCTTAAAACTAAGGTTGTTCCAGGTTATTTGGAGTTTTCTTTTCTTGGATATGAATTGAGTTTATTGCCTAAGATTATGGCTACACTCCGCAGGATTAAAAAAAATCCTATAGGAATTAAATGGTGTAAAATAGCATGACATGAATTATCTGTACCATATGGCTGTGGGCACTGTTTCACAATTTCACTAAGATAGCATGTCCTGAGGGAGAAAAAAATTACCGCTAATGCTTAAAATAACAGTTGCTATTTATTTGCCTGCAGTTGTATTGAAAAAAGCAACAGGAATATGAAGTGTCAGTAATACGATGGGTGCTTTTTTGTGAAAACTAATCTGCTATTATATAAGCCATTGCCTAATGAGCATCTATAGGCAGTGAAAATAAATGGCCACATGATGCCATTTCAGCCATTCAAACCTGACAGCTAAACACTTAATGGCAGCCAGTAATGATTGTTATGACAAACTGCCAGGGAGCCTCAGTCATAAAAAGTGCTTAGCTACTATAGTTTGCAATTCTAATTGCACAAACGTATTTGTTACAAGTGATTAACACTCTGATCTTATGTGTAGTTGCTTGAAAGGGAGGCACAATAAAACCAACGAGAATCAGTTATAAGTACATGTATTTCATATTGGAACGTGAGGCAGGATTGGCTGGAGAAGAAAATGAATGTTAAATACAGACCACAAGCACTAACAGAAGAAATAAGGGGATAGATATTAAGGCAACTGAAGGATCTTATTGACTCTGTGAAACATGTTAATTTTCACTGTCGTTAATACAGAATAATAAGATAATAATTTTTATGTGAATATCTTGCATTTTAAAGTTATAAATCATTAGAGTTCAGTGCTCCAAAACTTTATTAAGTCAGCTCTTATTTGAAAGGGTATCAGCAATAAATGCTTACCAGCTTGCGGATAGTTTCATCTGCCTAAATGGGATTGTCCATTCAAGCCTGTAAGCACAGGATTTAAGGTATGACCTAGTAGATTTATTGCTGCCAGCTACATAGTTAGCCAGCAGCTCCTGCTGCTATAGATACAATACTGATTGTAGAATCCAACAGATACCACAGGAAAGCAGTAGCCCAGATATTTGCTGAATGTATTAAACCAGCAAGAGGGTATGCTATTCAGTGGAACATAAGTTTTTCACTGATCTTAAAGCCATAGGAAACCAAGGAGAAAAGAAAAGAAGAATGTAAAATTTGTCCTCTTTATCACTCACTTTTTATATATGTGACACTTGTTTTGGGTTTCTTGTAATGTAGTGTGCTACAATTCACCAAAGAAACGTACAGTGGTACCTTGGGTTACATATGCTTCAGGTTACATACACTTCAGGTTACAGACTCTACTAATCCAGAAATAATACCTCGAGTTAAGAACTTTGCTTCAGGATGAGAACAGAAATCACGTGGCAGCAGCGGGAGGCCCCATTAGCTAAAGTGGTGCTTCAGGTTAAGAACTGTTTCAGGCTAAGAACGGACCTCCGGAATGAATTAAGTACGTAATCAGAGGTACCACTGTCTTTACCAATTTTTTCTAGCATTAAAAAAATAAATTTTTATTTCAGGTACCCTTGATAATAATATGAAATCCTGCAAAGAACCAAAAATAAACAAATTACAGTAGAGTCACTAACGATTTTCAGGATTCCAATTTGTAGTTTGAAATCTGGCACCTGTTTGGCCAAGATGACAAAGACACAAAGTATGTGGAGGATCCTTCCGTGTTGTGTTGCTACTCTAGAGTAAGTTTCTTATGAGACGGTTGAGGGACTGTTTAGGCCATGAAAAGTGAATGGTGTTGAACGTACTTTGTTTTCTTCAAAGGGGATATACTGGTTTTCTGTAACTTTCTCTTAAAACACCAGGGATTTCCAGTGTGGTGTAGTGGTTAAGAGTGGTAGACTCCTCCGCTCCTCCACATGCAGCTGCTGGGTGACCTTGGGCTAGTCACACTTCTTTGAAGTCTCTCTGCCCCACTCACCTCACAGAGTGTTTGTTGTGGGGGAGGTAGGGAAAGGAGAATGTTAGCCGGTTTGAGACTCCTTAGGGTAGTGATAAAACGGGATATCAAATCCAAACTCTTTTTCTTCTTTTAATAAAGCTCTTTACTTGTTTTATAAGCTGGGGTGGTATCTAATTTTAACACCCTTACACATAGGATCTATAATACCAGGCTAACTTATGAAGCTTCAGATGGATCCTATGGAAAATTAGATGCTGATTGATAATTTCCACATTTCCTTGTGGAAATAATTACCCCCTTGTTTGGAGGCAGCTGTTCTCTAAAGCGGGAGAGTGAACTGAAAAGAGGAATACACTTGGTGTTAGCACCTTCTCCTTAGAAAGACTTGACTGGTTTGTGTCCTATGCTTCCAAATTAGTTATGGCGGGGGGGCTATTTTACTGACAAGTTTTGTTGCTTTTGAAATGATATAATTACACCTACTCAATAATACATCTATTAGAAAAACACTGTTTGGTTACTGGGCATTCTGGCCATGTTCCATAGAATTTCTTTAGATGTGTCCAAGGGCAGCAGGCCTTTCTCATATTTCATGAAGTTATCCCTCTAACAAGTTACACCACAAATTGATTTTGCCAACATTGTAGTGGCTCTGGAAGCCAGAAGATTTTTAAAAGTAAGAATCCTCTGACATTTGTAGTGTATCATGTGACTCATTTGGATTGTTACCTAGGTTGTTACTTCAACCATAGGTGTTTATTGTGAAATACACCTAACTTGTTCACTCATTTTTTTACAGGGCAACTATACAACATTGTCATTAAATCATTGCTGTACTGTATTTTGCCTTTTCCATCTTTTTTCTTGTGCCCCTACTAGTGCTGGGCCAAATTTTGTCCTCCAATTTCTTGGAAATTTTCTTCTTCTGCAAAAGTGGCTTCCATTTTTTTTCCTGCTTCATCCTCTGGGCATTTTTGAATTTATTAATAATTTTGATGAGGTGGCTGTGTATGTTTTCCTTTCTATTATTTTTTTTCTCCAGCCTCACCAGCTGACTACACTTCCTGATGCGGAAAAAAAAGCAACCTATAGAAGGAAGTTGCCTAATTTTGACTCCCCCCCCCGACTTTTAATTAAAGTGCAGGAACCTGGGGAAGCTGAAGTGTGGAGCTCACCAGCGAGAATGAAATAATGAATGCTCACAAAAACTGCTGCACCCCACCCTTGAAAATTTCAGCAACCTTTTCTCATCCCTTTCATACTTTCTGAATACAATTTATTTTCTCATTCTTTGACAGATAATGGTAAAAACGAGTAAATGGGAAACATTTTCAGCACATCTGAAGTGTCACTTGTAAGCTGGAAGTGCTAGAGGCTGAGGAAATGATTTGGGAGACAGAAGGATGGATTTTGCAGCATTCCTGCCAACATGTACATGCCTAGTCCTTTGCTGCAAAATTGTTCTAACTCTCCTTTTGGTCTGAAGTAGAACTAGCCTACTTAGACTTCAGTTCGCAAGCTACTACCACACCGCAGTTGTCTCTGCCTCATTGCTGTAAAAGTGTCCTAAAGCAAGCAGGGCTCCTTTAAGGGTGGTAGCCCTGTTCAACGTGGAAGTGGAGTCAGTAGTTTGAAAGAAGCTAAAACCATATTTAAGGCCCAGGCAGAATTTGAAAGCTATCCGAGCAGCAATCAAGTTTAGTTTGCCTGGCTTCCAGCCCCACTTGGAGCTATCAGTGATGCTAACCACTACTCTGCCTATCCAAGTCATGACTTTCCATTATGTTTGATCATCCACATTGCAGCCTGATTTAACTCTGCTCACTGTACCCTACATGAATTCAGCGCTCCTGGAATCAGGGCCCAGCTATGCTGTACCTGAGCTTGGCTACTCTCCCAGAAGGGAGTGCTACCTGAAACGGAACAACCAATAATCTGTGCCTGTCCTTGTTGCACAACAGTTCTAATAATCCCAGACAATTGGTCATGCTGGCTGGAGCCAAATGGAATTGCAGCTCAACAACACCAGATTGGATAACCTTTGATATAAACCTGCAATTGCTGGCAATTCGTATTTTAGACATGGCCCCCCCACTTGGGTACACTAAGTTGAAAATATGCAAAATAAACAGCATTACACATAGAAAAAGAAAAGAAAACCAATACAAAACCACAGGGACGAAGTACTGCACAAATCACACAACATATTCCATGGCAAAAAAAAAAAGTTAACTCAAGAGTTCCAATCTTTACCATATCCCATATTAAAAGCAGAACTTCAGTTTTATATATATAGACACCCCAACTTTTACACGGGAAGACACCCGAGGACACCAAAACCTGCATTCCTGTACCCGTGAAAATCTACGAAAGCATATATATATATATATATATATATATATATATATATATATATATGCAGGTTTTGGTGTCCTCGGGTGTCTTCCCGTGTAAAAGTTGGGGTGTCTAGGCGACGTTTCGACGAGGTCTCACTCGTCATCTTCAGGCTGGTGCTTTCGGCTTCTTGTTACTGGAACAGAGCAGGATCTCAGTGTTTGAGTTCCTATAAATACTGTTGAGGGGGTGTGGTGTATAGCCTCCAATGTTCTGGGCAGAGAGGAAGTTCCCAGGCTAGTGTGCCTTTTCTTCTTTTGTTCCTTAATTACTTGAGGGATATCTTGAGTGATTTCTTGGGTGATATCCTGAGTACCACTTAGGTGGGTCATTAGGTGTGGATTAGTTGCTAAAGTCTTTGTGTCTTGACCTCTTGAACTTTGTGAAGAGTTTTTCTGAGAAGATGGCTGTACTGCACTTAGTTGTGCTCTGGCTTGGCTTCGTGTATAGGGGCGAGCTGTGGTTTTGTGGCCTGTGTCAGCCAGATCTGTGTAGGGATTGCAGGGGGGTGCAGCATCCGGAGGTGCCACCATGGTTTGGCTACTGGATGGTGTCTGTAATTTATCTGTGGAGAGGGTCTGGGTTTGGGTCTGGTGTGGTTGATTGGTGATGGCGTTCTGTGTGCCTCTGGATCTGGTGTCAGTTTTTGTGGGGAGGGCTAATTTCCAGATGTCTGGCAAGCGGGATGTGTCGTCACGCTTGTTCATGTTGTGAGGGTGTTTCTCTATCTCGATGGCTTCCATGATTATTCTCTTGTGGTGATGTTCCATGTTAAAGAGCAATTTGGAATCTGCAAAATTAATTTCGTGTCCTGTTTCTTTCATGTGTTGGAAAAGAGAGGAAGTTTTTTCTTCTTTTTTTGACGGCATTCTTGTGTTCTGCGATACGTGCATTTATTCGTCTGTTTGTTTGTCCAATGTACGTGGCTGGGCAGACTTTGCAGGGTATTTCATAGACCCCTTGGTTTTCCAACTGGATTTTATCCTTGGGGTTTCTGAGGATATTGGCTATTTTTTGGTTGGTGCAAAAGGCTGTTTTGATATTGTGTTTATGGAGGATTTTGCTAATTTTATCTGTAGTGCCCTTGATATAAGGAAGGAGGGCCATGCCATTGTTTTCTTCTGTGTCTTGGTTTTTGGGGGGTGTTTCTTTTTGGATTAGCTTCGTAACCCTGTTTTGCTGGTATCCATTGGCAATTAACACATTTGAGAGATTCTGTAACTCAGTTGTCAAGTGGTCTTTGTCAGCCAGGCGTTTGGTTCTGGAGATGAGAGTCTTGGCTACGGAGTTTATTTGTGCAGGGTGGTGGTGTGATTGTGCATGTAAGTAGCGGTTGGTGTGTGTTTTTTTCCGGTAGATAGTGTGTCCTAGGGAGCCATCAGGTTTTTTGTAGATTAGGACGTCAAGGAAGGGAAGTTGGTTGTTGGCTTCTATTTCCATAGTGAATTGTATTTTGGGGTGTAGGCTGTTGAGATGTGTGAGGAAGCTATCCAGTTTTTCCTTCCCGTGTGGCCAAATTACAAAGGTGTCGTCAACATATCTGAGCCAAAGTTTGGGTTTGTGTTCTGACTTGTCTAAAGCATTGGTTTCAAAGTGTTCCATGTACAGGTTTGCGATGACCGGTGAGAGGGGTGATCCCATAGGTGCTCCTTCTATCTGTTTGTATCTTTGTCCATTGTGGATGAAGTACGTGTTGGTTAGGCAGTGGTTGGTCAGGTCCAAGATGTATTCGGGGGGATTGTATTTGTTTTGAATGGCTGTCAAGGCTTCATTAATGGGCACTTGTGTGAAGAGAGATACAACATCGAAGCTCACAAGTAGGTCATTAGGATGTAGGTTTTGCTTCTTTATTGTTTCTATGAACTGGAAGGAGTTTGGAACGTGTGAAGAGATGGATTCTGCATAGGGCTGAAGTTGCTTGGCGAGAAATTTAGCGAGATTTTGTAGAGGTGAGCCTATGGAGCTGACTATTGGTCTGAGTGGTGTTCCTTCTTTGTGTATCTTGGGGAGGCCGTAGAGTTTGGGGCATCTGGATGATTTTTCTCTGGGGATGATTCTTAGCTGGATTTCTTCACTGATAGGAGAGGCTTTTATTTTGGATTTGGTGGTTTTTTCAAGATAGGTGGTGGGATCTGTTTTTATAGGTTGGTAGGTAGGATCTTGGAGTAGATTTGATAGTTTTGCTTGGTAGTCCGATGTGTTCATCACAACAGTGGCATTACCTTTGTCTGCTGGGAGAATGATTATGTTGTTGTCTTTCCTCAGGTTGGTGAGTGCTTTCTGTTCTTCTTTGTGTAAATTGCTTCTGGGTGGTTTGCTGGAGCAGAGGATGTTGGTGACTTCAAGTCTGATTTTATTGGCTTCATCTGGGTTGATTTTGGTTAGGCTAGCTTCGACTCCGCATATGATGTTTTCCGTGGGGATGCGTCTCGGGGCGACTGCAAAGTTGAAACCTTTGGAGAGTACTTTGGTTTCAGTATTGCCATTCATCTGAAGATTGCCAGGTGTTTTACCATATAAAAACACAAAAAATAGCATAGTAACAAACAAAAACAATAATTCCCCCCCCTCACAGTCTAAAAGACCATAGATTGTTTAATTAGCCAAAGGCGTGAAAAAAGTGGAATGCTTTTTGCCTGGTGCCTACAGATATGTAAGAAAGGTAGCAGGTGGGACTCCTGGGGCAGAGCATTCCACAAAGAGGGAGCAGAAAAGGCCCTAACCCTCTAGACTTCTTGCGAAGGAGGCACATGAAGAAAGACCTCAGAGGATCATCACAGGGTACAGGTTGGTTCCTATGGGGAGATGTGGTTCTGAGCCATTTAAGGCTTTATAGGTCAGAACTAGCACTTTTTGTAAGGGGTCTGGAATTTTTTGACTTTTACCTGAAAAGCAGCAGATTCCCAGGTCAAAAAGTACTTTTCAAACTTTCCTTGTTTTCAAGAGACGTTGGCTTTGAACCATGAGGGATGGTTGTTTGAGAAACACAAGTCTAAAGCTCCTTTGGGAACATGGGACCAGTCAGTAGGATCCAGTGAAAAAATACACACAGTAGCTGAGCGAACAAATAGTCAACTGAAGTATGGCTAAGAGAAGCAAGTATAACCAAACAAGAGACAGAGAAAGAAACATATTTTGGGAGGTAGATGCAAGGTGTTTCATGTGTGCTTGCAAAATGTTTCACATGCACTTTCTCTATATAATATAGATGCTTATTAAACACAGTTTGCCTTCTTCATACCCATTCTTTTCCTCCCCAGACACTTGAAATTAAAATAAATGGCTCACAAATAGCACATCTATTTATCAAAAGGATGCGGGCAAAGTTGCAGGATCAGAAACACCAAACTCAAAATGAAATATGAACTTTGAAAGCCCCAAAGCTGTGACTGCCAACAGTAACAGGCTGTAACTGGGATAAATGGACCAATGGTTTTACTTGGTATGAGGCAGTTCATAAGCCATATACAAGCCACATAGACACAAAGTTATGAATGGTGATGGCATCGTTTTCACAAGCAGAACTACCTCACTGTAATGTTACTCAAAATGCCCACTAACTGATGTTAAATTCACTAACAACTAAACATCCTTGACATCAAACTAGCTAGTTCTTAATGTAGCTGGAATATAGAGGTGTTTCAAGTTCAGCAATTTGCTACTAGCAATATTGAACTGCTCTGTGAATTCCTGCAAGGGGTATTGTAAATAAATGATGTTAAAATACGATGGTGCTAAGGGACAAAACAGGATTCCATCAAAGGCAGCCTTTTATGGTATTCTTCGGAGACACAGTGATATCATGTATTTGACTGGAATATCAATCTAATGAGGCAACATAAACCCCTGAAAGCCTATAATTTACTTTCAGGAATCACTTCTTAAGGTATTTGATGAAGGAATAGACACAGTTTTTTCAGCACCATTGATTACTCACCCTTTGCTACTATCTGCACAAAATGTGTATTTTAGATTTTTCAAGTTCTTACCCTAAACAGCCTGATAGGGGAAATAATTCCTCAGCTGTAAGCCACCTTACAAATAAAATAGTACTGTTGATGCATCTCCCCAAAATAAATGTCCTTTCTCTGATATTAATAAAACACTTATCAGCTTCCTTCCTTGCTAGTGATACTGTATTCTAATGCAATAAAACAGCAGTGCATGAGGACATTTAGTAAATAAGGCTGCATTTAAATTTGGTTGGCATGACTCTTTGATACATTGTTTCCTTGTTTCCATTTTTCAACAACGGAAAATCTTCTGATAACTCTTCTCATTAGCACACATATAACACAATAGAAGAACAATTTGCTGTTTTACCAAGAGCATGAGAACATATTTACCAGCACTGAAGAATAAAACGTAAAAGAAAATGTAATAATATCTCCCAAGTCCCTGCTGGGCTATAATTGTGTCAGGATACAAACTGCAGTACTTTGCTCAGGTCACCAGAAACCTTAAAACAAAAGTACAACCTTTAGTTTAACGTACATTTAAACCACGCAGCAAAAAGAAACCCTTTCCTTCAATATGTCCTCTGGACCCTTTCATGTTATCTAAAATTGCTCATGTCTGTTATCTATTAGGATTCTTGGATCATTATCCTCCCTGTGTATCATTTATTAAAAAGTGTTTCAAAACTCTATGTGATTGGTTGAAAGATGCTGAATAGGGTACAGCTGGAACTAGAACAAGCAACAGGTATAGAAGGTGGGATTCCTGCTAGCCTCTGCCAAATGACTCAGGTGGGTTGGGAAAGCCCCGGGTGGGTTGGGAAAGCCCCCAGAACAGAATGCAAATGAGGGCAAGCTGAAAAGTACATATGGACTAACGTGCATCAGTACCATCTAAGAAAAAAGGAATAAACTGAAAATAGTGGCATTCTTCATGAAATCTTTAAAAAGGAAGAATAAAATAATGGTGAATTGCTAACGCATTGGCGTTATTCCAGAAATAAGATCATGAAATTTGGAAACCCAAATCCTGTAAGAAATATATCCTGAATGTAAAGTATGTGTTGTGCCACTAAGCTGTCATTCTCCTTTCCTGTTCTTAGGCTTTGCAATCAGAACAGCTCCTAGCTTTAGATAAAGACCTGCAACAGTTGTTATCCCCTATACAGCATTTTTTTCTCCACTAGTACAAGGATATACTAATTCACACAGGCTGACGTATACATTTCCCCAATGAAATGCATAATAGAGGCTGGTACTTTGCACAGACCTCTGCCCTAGTCCTTCAGAATATTTTTTTTATTGTTACCTTTTCTAGTTAAAAATAAAGGATTACTAGATTCTTTGTTATAATTGTAAAGGGGAAGCAGCTGTTATTCCACTCTAGGTATGCATGGATTGAGGTCGCTCCATGTTAGTCTGAATATATATGTAAAGAAGAGGATTGGGCATATAATATTTCCCCTGATTACATCTTCTGTACAATTATCTGGCATGCAAAATATTGTCTGTGAGCAATAAAAGCAGAAATGTACTACTAATGAAAAGAGGAAGCTTTAATCCATGGAACCTGGGGAGCCACAATAGAAAAAAGAAGGATTTTCGCTTATCCTCTGCCATGAGCTCTTTCAAAAGAATTATTTTAGGGCATTTCAAGGCTACAGGTACTTGACTGTGGGATTTTTTTGGTAGGGTAGAAAAATGAACTTAAATCTTTCACATATCAGTCAATGATACTGTTGCGAAAGTTGGGTGCCTGCCCCTGTCTCTGCCAAGCGATGGCAAGAATCCATGGGGTCCCAAGACCTCACACAGGATCTGTGCTCCCTGGGAGAATTGAAGATGTGGCAGAAATTGTCATGGATTTAATAAATATGCCTTATTCACTATTTACATCTTCATTCTGCATGGAGGGAATCCAGATCTTGGTCATTTCAAGAGGCAGCAGAGCAGACTGCCTGTAGCCAGCCTCCCCCAAAGATAGATCTTAGCCCTTCCTTTGCTTCTTTCTCCCCAAGACCTTCTCCCCTCAAACACCCTCCCCCCATCATCTTGGTAAAATCTCACTTCCTCAGTGGCTCATCAACACTTTTTGTCATGTTAACAGGTTTGCTCTTAACCCAGCCAGCCAGGATGGTTTGCATAAGCCAGTCCAGTAATTCCCTGAATTCTGTTTGGCACAGTTCTGCACTTTAATCCACATCCCAATTAATCAAAACCCTGGAATTTATTAATTGCCAAGGTTCAGGGGGGACCCCCCCTTAAATCTATAACAATACTTAAAACTTCCTGACTTTAGCTCAGTTGTGTCCTTTTTTTGGACAGTGGATCACAAAGGGAAATTGGGGTTGGTAAAACCTTCTATGAGGAATTAAGCCTAGCACATTTATTTAATTACAGGTCAAAAAGGAACTCTCTGCTTTTTTGCACTGTGATATAACTGATGTGTATCAGCAACCTTTTTGAGGGGAATGGAGACAAACTGAAAACTGTGGCAAATGTAACATGCTACAAACATAAAATCTATTTCAAGATTATCAAAATTAACTGTATGCAGATAAAACTGAATGCTAGGCAAAGTAAACACAGAAAACAATAATGGAAAGGAATAGTGGAAATATATTCAGCTGTAGCAGATTATCGCTTAGTCCTTGGCATAGCCAGCTCAAAAAACCTTAGTTTAAGAAAGACCTCAGGTGAAGGCTTCAGAAAGCTGCTAGAAGTCTGAGTAGACAATATGTTGAACCATTATATGTCCAACAGCAAAATAACAAGCAAAGAGTATTCTGCAATGATTGTCATACTTTTGTGTTCAGAAATAAATTCTCAGAGGTTCTATTACTAAAGCAAAAGCCTAGTTCAAGTGATCCAATATGCCACACTCTGAAACAATAACAAGTTGTGATTAATTCTTTTGATTGGCTATATCCAGGCTACTTATTTAAGCTATCTTGTCTTGGTTCCCTTTCTTCCTTCTCTCCATAGCCTTCCCCCCCCCCCCCGACATTATGCTATCACTCAGATGAGGGGACAGAATAGAAATTTAATAAGCAAATAAATAAATAAATATCACTTCTCTGCGCATTCAATTAACATGAGTGGGGGAGCAGGCTCTGCCTATGACCTATGGGCAGTCATCACACCTGAACAGGACCCACATACTATCTGCTTAACCTGTGAATAATTCAACAAATGTGGATAGATCTAGGTAGATCTTCCCCACCAGCTGGCCCTGTGCCCCACCAGAGCATATACACGATGCCCTGATGTGTGTGACAAAAAGGGGCAATACTGGGCAACATAGGCAGTACCATCTACACACCCCACAAGCTGCATTTCTTAGTATTTAAAGCTACAGAAATTGAGTTTCTTAGAGTTCCTGCCTGACATAGTTAACTTGTGAATGAATCCCAGCAACACACCACATCCTAGAAAATCTGAAGTAAGAAAAAATACTCATACATATATCAATAAATGGTGAGCTGTAACCTGGACACATGTGGGCATTTCCCACAATAAAGACAATACAATAAAATCCACAGAGCAAATCAATGTGCTTTGACTAACATGCACTTGCTGTTAGCCATTTTAAAGATAATGAGAAAAACATGCATGAGGAACATAAAATAAATAAATAAATATGGGACACGAGCATTTCCACCAGCATGAAATGACAAATCAATTATAATATTATCAATTATAATATTATATATACAGTGGTACCTCGGGTTACATAAGCTTCAGGTTACATACGCTTCAGGTTACAGACTCCGCTAACCCAGAAATATTACCTCAGGTTAAGAACTTTGCTTCAGGATGAGAACAGAAATTGTGCTCCGGAGGCGCGGCAGCAGCAGGAGGCCCCATTAGCTAAAGTGGTGCTTCAGGTTAAGAACAGTTTCAGGTTGAGAACGGACCTCCAGAACGAATTAAGTACTTAACCCAAGGTACCACTGTATATGCATAATACTTATATCAAATGAACTTTTCTCTTAAAAAAAGCAGTGAAGTAAGCAATTAGTCAAGGGTGGACACAGCTAGCTATGCTTTGGTTTAGCTCCCATTAATCTTCATTAAAGGTATGCTGAGGCTAGCAGAATTGTCTTACTAGTTTGCTTCTGATGAACCAAGACCGAAAAGATGTGTACCCAATGAGTGCCAGCGGCCAAAGCCACAGAGCAAGAGGCTGGTTAACACTCTTATCTTACACAGTTCATCTTGCAGAGCTAGAATTAATTCCTTAGTTCTGCTATCAAGAATTTTGTTTGCACTTGTCTAATTTAACTACAAAGAGAACAAAAATGTAGTGCTATGAAAGAAAAAGAAAGAAGATTAAGAGCAGAACAAATTGACCATAAGTGAATTTGTTTCATCCTTCTTTCAACCCCAAAAAGAATTGAACTCTATGAAACATGTATATTTTGCTGATTAAGTTTGAAATCTTAATAATTAGGGAGGTGAGCAGAAAAAGTGTCATGTCTTTTTTAAAAAAAAAATCTATCTTTGTTTATCTTGCATTTGTTACTACCAGAAAGAAACAAGATTTTGATGTAAAATTATAGAAGGTTTTGTTTGTGAGACAGCAAAAATCAGTCCACACTACCCTAGAGTTAATTACAAAGGGGCACTGAAAAACTTTTGGTGTCAACCACCTTCACAATATTGTCTTGAACAACAGTTCATAATTGGCCATCATCAGTTATTTGATTTGAGATACCATGAGAAACCAAATGTCAAAAATAGATAATCCATACATTTATATAGGTAGAATGTTAAGAATGGAAATGTATCAAATATATTAAAACGTTTATGTAAACGTTTTTCAATGCGATCCACAAATCACATAATATTGTCACCGAAACTAGCTGTATTTAATTGTGAAGGATTTAATATCTGAATTACGAAAACAACTGATGTAACAATTTTATGACTTACAAACACCACATGGAAGTTTTTATCTTCATTAATTGGTACTGCTTGCAGCTATTGACAAAGCCCCCTGTATTCACTTATACATTATAAACATTTCAATCAAGCTAACAATATGTGTTCCTTATAATGATATTATACGGCTGTGTGAATTCCCCTAAGTGGCTAAAGTGCAGGACACCAATATCATTATTATTTTATGAATTATAGCCTCCACAACTACCTGTAAATAGTAGTGAGAGATGGAATGGTAAAATAAACAAACCTGAATTTCTAAACAATAATTTGTTGTCCAGCAAACTTGGCCCGGTTTATTGGACAGCTCATTTAGCAAGGAAATAAGGTCCTAAGCTATAGTTTCTGAAGCTGGTTTATCATAACTTGGCATTCTTACCTAAAATGCAATTGATGAACTATGTCTAGTAAACACCTGAGGGAACTCTTGCCAAAACAGGTTCACCAAGCTTGCCAAAACAACCTCATTTATTTAGGAACAAAGATAGCTATAAATATTTGTCATGTTAAAGATGCTAACATGATAAAAAAAATTGTTCTTGATTCAAAGAAATTGGAATCAAAAGCTGATTTATATTCAAAGTAATAAAAAAACCCAAAAAAACCATTTGCAGATTTGTACCACAGAAGTCCTGTTCCCACCACTATGATGGAAGGAAGGTATTGCACTTCATGAGAGCTATAAAATTGCAGTTCTGACTATGTGTAATTACTAAAATAGAGGTATTCAGAGTAGTAGAACAATGTTCATACATTGCAAATTGGTTATTTCTGCTTCCTGCAGACTAAAGCTGCAGATACATATACTGTATCTGATTCTAAAATTAGTTCTACATAACATTTCATTAAAGACATTTCCCTGCACTGGAATGGAGAAAAGAAGAGGCACACTATCATATGAAAGTTCCACAAGTGTGTATTTTGCCCTATGTAAATTAAGAAATCATTCCATCCTGTGGGCACCCAACACATGGTATATGTTGTAAACTAGAGAAGTTCATATTTTTACACACTGATGTACCCAATTCTCCTTATACCCATGAAGGGAAAATATAATGTGCTTCTAAGAGAATTGTTTGTAAGGCTTAATTATTCAATGTTTGTTCTGTCCTTTAAACACTGTACTTCAGAATGAAAAAAACACCCTAAATTAAAGTTCGTCCTTTTCCTAAATAGAAATCCCTTGAAGGAATAAAGACAACTTATATCACTGAACTTACAGAATCCAGTCATACAATTTCTGCAGTATATTCAATGCTTCATTCTTGCCCATTTAAACATGTATTATAACCACAATATGGGAAATAGTTCCCATACATAAAGTGAATATGAATGCTCATTGAAAATTGCTCATTGAGCTTTCTGACTTCTAGAAGAGAGTCACTAGTGATCACTGTGGTACAGAGGATTAAATGAATATGGCAAAGACTCTTACAGGATGAGTCAATTCAAATATAATGCTAAACCATAGTTTGGTGATATAGGAAGACTCTGGGCTTACTCCTTCCTCCCTCCCTTTCACACCAGTTGGTTACTTCCTGGTTTGATCAAAACAGCATTTCCTGTTACATTTGAACTAGCAAAATATGGTTTCCACAATCTTTTCCAGCAGGGCTGCAAACCAAAATTTGAAACAAATTTGCGATCCTAGATCAGAAGGCAAGTGAAAACCAGAGTTGGCCAGCTTGGCAGTAATAACAACCTGATAAACCCAGGAAGTAATTTACTGAAGCAGAATGTGTATGAAAAGTGGGAACCAATAGGAACTTATCATTACAGAATTTATTTCCAATAGGAACAAAGCTTAGTTTGCTGTTATGTTTGAAGCAAATCACTGTCTCAGCCTAAAGCTACAACATAGGTTTGTTTTGGCTAAAATATACTCTGAATGCTTTGAAGGACCAACAGGATGTATAAAATAAATAAAAGAATATTGTTAATACACAAAAACAACAACAACCCACTCATTTTCTAGGATAAACAGTAGACAGACTGTTTACAATTATCAAAGCTATTTTTAAGATTTTAAAATAGTCCGATATCTTCAAATGTAAATGGTCAAGCAATTCTACTACACAAAATCTATTTATTTCAATATATTTTATGAATATACTGAGAATTGCAACTCAAGCCTTGTCACTTGAAACAAACCTTAGTTTTCAGTACTCCCCACCCTACAATGGTTTATTCAGTCAATTTTGCCCTACACACAATGCAGTGTTTGTATGGACTCTCCAATGGTACAGCCAGTTTTTACCGAGGTAACTATGAATTGTGCATTGTGTGTAACAGCTGAAATAATATTTATTATTATTTATTGAATTTGTATACTGCCCTTGAGCCAAAGATCACAGGGTGGTTCACAACATAATAAATGTGCTACATCAACTGCTGAAACTATTGGTACAAAAATGGGCCAATTACTGCAGAGCTTGATTCTATTCAGATCCTGGTTCATATGAATTCCAGGTATAAATACATCTCTGGGGTCACAATAAACCATTGTGTGGAGATACATTCAAACTGGTCCCATGTGCCACAGTGTATAACTATTGTCTCCAGCTCATTTGACATTGTCACCAGGTATTTTGGTTGACTCCTCACACACAAAACTACTAAATACAGAAAACAGAATAGTGGCCTCCAGCTGCTCCAATGTTGCTAAGATAGTTTGAAATTACTGCCAATTGTGAACAATTTCTCCTTCTGTAAGCTCTTTTATTTTCCTAACTGTAAACCTAATGGGCACACAGTTCTTACTTCCAGCTTTCCAAGGTGAATTTCAGTTTCTGAGCTTTGAAGGATTTGTTCTTTACTTCACAGTAAAAACTGAGCATTTGACTAAAGTTCCAATTAGTATTAGTAGCAGTATATGTACCAAGATCCACAAAGAAAACAAGGCAAATTACATGAAGTGAAAGAATACATATTAGATGTGAAGAATCCATCAGCTCACCGCACAAGGTTGGCACAAAAAATTAACTAAAGCACTGAATGCTTGTCAGATGACATCATTTTCCTAGGCAACTTTAGGAAAGAAGAAGCTACTCACGGGATAAGGGCCAATGATTAAAAAGGCAGAAAATAAGCATTAACAAGTTATTCCTGGCATTCAGGTGGGACCCAAAAGGCAATGCAGGATTTTTGCAGCATTTTAAAAATCTGGTGCATCTAGATTTTTTTAAAAAAATTATTATTATACAGAGAAAGTTTGACAAAATCTCATACCACAGCTTCCAAAATGATCTAGGAATCATGTTAATTTCTACAAGTAATAGCTAATGACCCACAGATCAGAGGTATTCCATCAACTTGACTATACTGTTTCATCGTTCCGGTGATATTATACTACAAGTAATTTAAAATAGGTTGTAACTGATCTAACAGTTTTTGTGGTTTGGGACAAGAAAAAGTACAATGCTGATAATGAAAAAAGACATGCAGATAATTGCTTTACAAAACCAATGCAACAAGAAATTGGACAAAAAGAGGCACCACTGAGTATGACTTCGTGGTTGACACAATTTAGATATTTATAGTTTTACAAATGGGCCAAGAATGTGAAGCTTTTCCTAGCTGGGAAGGATTAATGAACATGTGCACCTGGTAATTACATCACTCCATCTTTCTGAAGAGTCCTACACTGTTTCAGTGGCAGAAAACTCTAGCGAAGGGCCACTGAAATTATCCATTTGCAATTCTACAAACAATGCATAGCTTAAAAAATACAGTCTCTCTTTAGTCTAGCCTTGCTGTGAAAAAAAATTCCAAAAATGCTACAGCATGTTACCTGACATGCCTTATAGAAAATGAAAAACTCTTATGACATATGAGTTCTGTTTTAACCAAAAAGAGAGAAATCAGAAGCCCTCATAAAGCGACCGAAGTTATATTGTTCAAAAACAACCTTAGGAAGATATTTACCAAGACATATACTCCACCAATAATGACCTTAAAGGAAAATTGTATGGAAATCAATTGATGCATATATAGCAAGATGTGGGGTTTAAATTACTCTTTCTTAAAGTAGTCCTCAAACCTGTATCCCCTGAAAACTTTCAAAAGTTAATATATATCAACTATATATATTAATATATATAGCACTGCTTTTTCTTCATGGTATGTAAATATTTTGAGAATTAATCATCTTCTGACATAATGCAGAATACTAAAATATGGCAATTCTACAGGAAACATTAGCAATGGGGGGGCAGGACAAATTACTGACAAGGCTATCCTGTTGATCCTTGAGAGTCCTCAAAATTTAAACATGTAGCAGAAGGCTACATATTTCTGAATGTCTCTGCTTCCTGCAGTACGGTGAATTATAATATATTAATGCTTAGCTTAAGTGGCAGATATATAAATGGATTCTAGCATCAAGAGGGAAGTCAATAACACCACAGATTTTAAATAACTAGGTTGACAATTCTTCACAGTAAAATTAAGATCCAGAATGAAATCTCACAAAGACATGTTGCATATAAACCCTAATACAAAAGTTAATTGCAAGCTGTAGTCGCATGCATCTAAATGCTTCAGAAGAATGCTCTCAAAATAGCATCTTGCAGCTCAGTAAAAAAAGAAGTCAAGATTGTAAAATGGCCTGTTATTGCTAGAATCTGACTCTCCCTGATGGAATATAGAAAACGAGGAGACTCCAGCAGAGATAAGTGTGCATGAAATGCCCACTCCTGAGAATTCGGCTAAATTGGCTACAATGAGACTTCAAAAGCAGAGAGACCCAGAGATGCTCAAAGCACCTTGCAGCTTGGGGCTGCTGGCCTTTACTTCTTTTTTAAAAAATATATAATTAGATTTATCTAGGGAGCAAATAAATAAGGATGGATTTCTGCTGGAGTTTGATCAGCATATCATTTTGTCGTAAATGCTGCACTGCTCATTACAATGAAAACACTTAATCTGGGTCTCCTGATTTCAAGTACAAAAGCATCCCCTCCCACCTATTGCTTAGAGACTCCTGCATCAGAACAGGAGACTTAAGATGCAGACTGAATGGCATTAAACCCCCATTCTTCTGAACAGCAGATTCTCCCTCACACACACACCTTTGCTCCCTTACCTTGAATCACGTATATAATATCGGCTAAGTTCCCACGGATGATTTCAGTTCAGAGCATCCGGCAGTGCATCCGCACAATGCTTTGCCATTGCTAGTGTGAAGAGAAAGAGCTGCTGGGATGCTGAATGGCACATCAGCCAACTTTGTGTGTAGCAGAGGCTCCATGGAAGATCTGGACTGAAGCTACACTGAATTGCGGATTGGATTCCACTGCAAATACTGATGGTGTCACAGAAGCACTGCTTTTAGGCAGAAAACCTTCATTTATAATTAAAACGGGCTATAAAACCAATAAATAAATCTTGCATCTGCTTTGCAAATCAATTTGGATGATTAGAATAGTGAAGATTATATATTCATTTTATATTCATTTTATATTCAGGATTTTTTTACCTGTTTAATCTTAATGGCATAAATGGGGGGGGGAGAGAGAGAGAGAAACATAATTCCCTTATCTAATTATCAAATCTTCTGTGTATTTTCTGTATTTGGTTGTAGCTCTTTCTTTCTTTAAACTATTTTTACCCCCCCTCAAAAAGCTTTTGTGTCACAGCTGTAAAACAGTAAAAAAAGATAAATAATGGATCATCTTATATTCTTATTTTTAATCAACTCTACCCAATGCTTCTTCCTGATTAAAATACTTCTCAGAGGCACAGTATTTCATATAGTTGATATGGTGACCTTATGGAAAAACAGCTACAAAAATCAGCAAGCAATATTTTCATGAACACAGACAGTGGGTATGAAACTGCAGTTTCAGTAAATGTGGAGTATCAGTAAATATACTGTACTTACTACTAGCGTTCATATGGCTTTAAATATTCCCCAGTGTTCCCTAGTGTAATACTGTTCAGAATGCACATATGAATCTCTCTAAAAAGGTTGGAATTGCCCATCTTAAGTATTAGTGCTTATGCAATTGCTGGGATATTGAGCTGAAAGGAGCTATAACTTTGATTTAAAGCTGCTGTTTAGTTTAAATTTTCCCATGAAAGTTGGCACGTGGATATTTAAAAGTAAAAAAATGGAAGTAAAAAAATACTTCCATAAAGCAATATGCAGAGTAATTTCATTGACATGGAATGCAATCTAGCCTGCTTGTTTGACGCCATTGGGTTGGCACAACAGAAACGGGAAGAAATAAACTGTAGGATGCCTTGTTTATGAGTCAGAGAAGAGTACCTGAGATAGCAACTGAAGGGCACCAAAAAAGTGGGAGACATATGATATGTCCCAACTGTCTAGCAGCACACAAAGCCACGTTTGATATTAAAATAAAGGACAGACAGGTAGACATGTGAGGCCAAAGCATAACTCGAAAGGTATCACAAAAGAGGCAAGTTGTTCCTCTTTCCTTCTGTGTAAGCAACATAAAACTGCTAAATTATAGAGTTCTCATATGGATTTGATTGCCTGCTCTATCCTATTAAATTAACCCATATCGTCTTTTGGCTCAGATTTGACCTCATCAAACAGCTGTAATCTGAAAGAACAAGCCTCTAAAGAGTCTATAAACAACTAGAGTAAAAACCAGATACAAATCATTTCATTGTTTGCTTTCATAAATGAACATTCTAAGATGCACAGCTTGCAAATGTGAACTTTAATATGCTCAGAAGAGATAAAATCTGGAGCACTTTTTTTGGCTAACAAATGCAAAGAATTGTCCTCCAGTGGCTGAAAAGGAAAAACAATAAATTTTACTCATGCTTTGTCTTTGTCTATTTAATATAGTCAAGGCCTTATCAGCACTCAAACACACTCCTGTGAAAAGCCCTGGAAAACTAGCTAGAATCCCTGAATGCTTCATCTGTCTTTCTGTCTTGTCTTCTTTTATTGAATTCTAATGAAAATATCTATAACGCGCTGGAAACTACATCGCAAACAGAGAAAGAGAAAAAAGTCTAAATATTAAACAAATAATAATCTCAGAGCATTATGAAGATGTGCTAACAGAGCTGCAAAGACAATCAATTACATACCACAAGTTAAATTAAAATATTATAGCCTCTGCTATTATTGACCATTTGCTCAAGAGACACATTTCTGTCAACAAATGGAATACAACAGATCAGTTCTAAAAAGGTATAAAAGTTGTCCAACTGCATCATCAAGCAGAAATTTTGGGACCAATTTGTAACGAACCCTGCTTCAATGAAAAGAAAATTCTGTATAATAAGCTCACTTTTGGATAAGTGTACATTTTAGGTCCCCAAAGAAACTTTGGAAAGGCAAACTGAAATGATTTAAATTTACTGGATATCATATAATAAAATCAGCATAGGTGGCCTAATATTTCTACTTGCAGTCCACCCCCATGCCCAATATATTGCATTTTGCTTTGTCGTAACTACTGAACTATTGCCATCTTGTTTAAAAGAGGACACCTAAAGATAGCCCCCTTCATATGTAGTGACCAGTTGATTAAGATAAAGGTAGGTGGACACTTCAGTTGCCATTACCACCACTGTTTTAAAAGTACTGTTGATTTTCCCTTTGAGGGTGTTGTTTTTAATTTTAACCAGGGTAACATTTCCCTTGTGGATAAAGCTAGTCATTACTGTTTATGGGAGAAGCCTGGAAAGCCATTCAGACAAGGAAGACTTACTGGTCTCAAAAGCTGTAGCTTTTTACACTAAATGATATCCAAGAGACAACTGATATTGCTGTGAAAATAGCATGAAGCTTTCCGCTTCTAAATGAGTCTCATTTAGAACTATAACAATTGTCCAACTAAATGAAGATGCCTGTTGGTTTAAGGTAAACAATGGGTAGGGCAATCCAGAATATCTACCCAGCCTAAGAAGACTTAAAGTGTCATACTGGTCATGGGTGAATTTGGAATGGAGCAACACTATCGGTAAAGTCCATTTTCGAAAATAATAATTACTGTATGCCAAACAATTAGCTATACAAGTGCTATGAGACAGAAGTGAATTACACTGGCAAGCCCATAGCCACAGGCTTACACTGTTATCCCTGCTATTCCTGAATGGACTCTAAAACTGACAGTTCATCATCTTTTATGAGTATTCATCTTACTTTAAAAAGATCCTGTAAAACATGGGAATCTTATCATCTGATAAATGTTTCAAAAGTGCAAATATCCAATATAACAACATGTTTCAGGAATCATTAGGCAACAGTTATAAAAACTGGGCAATCATATATTTCAATAATAGAGTGACAGTTACACTTCTAAGCTGAGAATTATTACACTTCTTGAACAGTTACATGTACTTGATGCTAAGCTTTCTGCCCTACAAAATACTCTTTACCGTTACATATACACACAAACGGATTGTCTGCATTTCTACTCTGATACAACCTCAAATCTTTACGATAATTGCAAACAGTTGCAGAAGCAGAAGGGAATTTAGGGAGTAACTATCAATCTTTCTTTCCCTCTCTTCTGCTTCTGCACCCCCAGAAAAGCAACCCCTCCCTGAATGGGGGGGGTTCTCCCAAACAGCATGAACAATGTTGTACAGGGCTTTGGAGGCAGGTGGAAGAACTTTGCAGGAATGGAGCTTTCAAAACTTCCTCTCTGAACTTTTAAGTTTTGTGGCATTTAGGTGGAAGAGACATTTCAAAGAAGTGACTCCTCAGATAGTGCAGTTCCCAGGAGAGGAAATGCCCAATTCCCAGTTCAAGTGACAGAACATGTACCACATTTTCAGTCACCATGTTTTTACTTTCAAGCTAGCAGAAACAGAAGACAAGTGAAAAGAACGCTGTCCTCTGTGTTGGTGGTACACATGAGTTTTCATCCTTACAAAACTATTATTTAGAGCAGAATGTGCAAAGAAAATTCTCCATAAGCTCATTTTCAAAGTAAGATAAATCTAAGCTAGGGCCTAGGGCCCCTCAGAATTATCAAATTTTGTTGAGAAAATTTCATGAACATGATTTACTTCATTGTGATAGTTAACAGGGCATGCCATGTTCTGCAGGGGCACATGCTGCATTTTATATTATTTAAAATCTGTGTGAGAGACAGATAATTTTCTCTACCTTAAATTAGGTGAAGGCAAGATACAAGTTTAAGACATATACTCATTCTCATGTAGTCTGCACAGACCTAAGAGAATATAGTATATAAATGACAGCAAGAACCTGCAGTTCAGATCTTTAAGGCGTTGGTTACCACGTCAACATATACTGGGGTAAAGTACTTACAGAATGAAAGTCATAATAGATAAACAGACCTTTACCCCACTTGCCATAATTCAATGATTCATCTATGACTTTTGTGACAAAGGAGTTTCTACTGCATATTCTCAGAAGACGTAAAATCGAAGTTGTGTCAAGCATCATTTCTTATCCTATTGGATTGTGTTTTGCAGCACAAATGGGAAGCCTTTGGGAAGCCCAAAAAAAGGGATTGAAGGAAATAACCAATTCAATCGCAAGTGGTATTCAGAAACATGTTGCCTCTGAACCAGGAGGGTCCAAATAGCCATTGTAAGTAACAGCTAGAGAAAGACGTATCCTCCATAAATTTAAAATCAATTATAGAATGTGCAAACAAATATTTTCTTAAGTCTGTCCTGAATCTACTACAGATACATTTTATAGGATGATCTCCAGTTCTTGAAATGTGATAAAGGGAATAAAAACTATCTAAACACTTTATTCATATCATACATCATTTTAAAACTCTTTCCCCCCACAGTCAGCTTTCCTCCAAAGGCTTTAGCTTTTTTCATAGCAAATATGATCCTGCCCCCTCATGATTTGTGTTGCCCTTTTCTACTTCTAACAGTTTTGCATATATATACTTCTGCATTTCTAGACTGGTGGCTGTTTTGATTGTGGCACCATCACCAATTTATTTTTTTAGTAAATTTCAGCTTGAAAATAACTGGGTGGTTATGTACCCCATGCTTCATTTGTGGGTAGGCTTGCCATTCACACATCTCCTACTGAAGACGGTATCTGAAGAAGTGTGCATGCACACGAAAGCTCATACCAAGAATTAACTTAGTTGGTCTTTAAGGTGCTACTGGAAGGATTTTTTTTTTGTTTTGACATCTACTGTAACACAGATCTGTTTTCCCATATTATAGCTGCTGATATGAAATAATATATCATAGAATCATAGAGTTGGAATGATCCTGAGGATCATCTATTCCAACCCCCTGCAATGCAGGAATATGAAGCTGGAAAGCACCAACTTCGCTGAGTGTTTTGGGACTCCTGAAAATGTATTATTTCATCCAAGCTTTTGCAGATCACAATTTCCAACCTTGAGAGATCACCCAACTATTATGGTTACTGTAGTCTATTTATTTGGGGTGCACTTTTACTTAACTTGTTTTAATGTATTGTTTTCTTAAACTGAGTTCTTACTTTTGTAAACCACCTTGGGATTTATATGAAAGGTGGCATGAACATATTCTGTTATTTGAGAAACATAACAAAGCATTATGGTAACTACAGCCTTCTCTTTCTTTCTCTTCTGGCTTTATAGAGTTAAAAGCGAAATAACTGAGATAATAAATATAGCACCATGGAGCTCCGCTAAGTTTCCCTAGACTAAAAATATAGTACAGCCCAGCAGTGATGGGTAGGAGTGTAGACAGCTACAGTTTGGATGCTAACCTGGTGATTATTTTCCTCAGGTCAGTAGGAAGGTGGGAAATTGTATGACTGCTTTATTCACTGCATTGTTTATTCTCATTCCACCTGCAACTATTGAATGAGGAGGAAGTGTTAGCATGCGCAAGTGTGGGAGAATGCAGAGGAATAACAATAATTTAAAAGTGTTAGTAAATAGTTTTGGTATTCAACAGAAATTTAACTATATTTTTCTGAGTTCTCACAAGGGGTTCCCTTAAAGCTCTTGGCATTTGCAAAGGGCTGCTGCTCCTGTATTTGAATTTGCACTACTGCTAGATTGTGGTTTATAATAGCCTGGGGATTTGCCAAGTTGGCCTTTTATTCTGTGTACTTCCTACTCACTATCTTTCCCCTGTCCCCTTCCTCTCACATTTGATGGTCTTGTTGAGCATCAATGGCTTTGCCTAACCACGCCAGTGTGTTACATAGGCAGGAAGAAGGATGGCGTTGTCTTGTGCTTTTATGTGTGGGAGTGCGTGCACACACATGTTCAATGGGTTTATTGCTTTTGGGTTTTTACCTATGGGCCTTCCTATTAATTTTTCTGGGTAATGCACATGCTTTGTAGTTGTAGCAGAACAAGGTGTCAAGGGTGAGCTCTGGTCTGGTTGATGCAGGCAGGGATTTATCAGCTAAATCTAAAGCGACTCTAAGTACATTTCAGCTAAAGCAATTTAAGTCAAAGGAATATCCCGTTAATTGTAAAATATCTCCAGGAATTTTGAGGGGTATAAGAATTTTTATAATCTTGGGGAACTCTTAAACATGGTGGGAGGTGAATTAATGAATCAGTACACTAATTCGGCGGTTCGAATCCCTGCTGCGGGGTGTGCTCCCGCTGCTCGGTCCCAGCGCCTGCCAACCTAGCAGTTCGAAAGCACCTCCGGGTGCAAGTAGATAAATAGGGACCGCTTACCAGCGGGAAGGTAAACGGCGTTTCCGTGTGCAGCTCTGGCTCGCCAGAGCAGCGATGTCACGCTGGCCACGTGACCCGGAAGTGTCTCCGGACAGCGCTGGCCCCTGGCCTCTTAAGTGAGATGGGCGCACAACCCCAGAGTCTGTCAAGACCGGCCCGTACGGGCAGGGGTACCTTTACCTTTACCTTTACACTTAATGTTGTTGCCTGCTATCCTGGCTCTGCCACATCCCCTCTTTCATGCAAATACATGCAAACCATTGGAGTAGGATAGGTAGACCATCCTAAGTGCACCCATGAAACTTATGTTGTTGGTGGTATTATTTTGCTACAAATGTTCTATGCCAAGTTTTGTGCAGCTGTGCTGGTGATCACAGCCAATAAACAGGGAAAGTACACACACACTCAGAGAGACTTTTAAAACTCAGTCAAGCACCCCATGCATCATATAGTTCTAAATTAATTTTGATTCAGTGTAAGGAACTATAGAGCATCACATAAGGTTTAATATAAGGACAATGTATAGCACTGAAAATCAGTTTCTGATTAAAAAAGAATCTGTGGAAATGAACTTGCCTTATTTAGAAGGGTGAAATCATTCAACTTCAAATAAATGCATATTCTATTTAGATTTTTATTTCATCACACTGGTCTTCGGTGTTGAACATTCATTTTGATTATGTATTATTTTACTGATTTATTCATTCATTAATTCACTCCAATAGTAATAATGTGATCAACTTCAATGGGTATATTTAAAGGGTATATTTAAACTGCAACATATATCTTATCTCTTTGCACTGTACTAAATTCTACCATCAAAATTGTTAATTAAGAAAGAAAATCAAGTTCCTCTTAATCTCATACTAAAGGATTATTTTTCTATAAAAATACAGTTTAATTATGAAAATGAATCCATGAATTTTATGAAGACATGACACTAATATTAGAAATGGGCATATGAATGAATGGGCAAAATGTAAAGTAGACAAAGTACTGATGCTTAATTTGGTAGATTAAAAACATAGCTAGAGTGCTTCTGAAGTGGTCATTGGTCATGTTAGCTGCACGACTCTAAGTGCAAATAATGAAGCCTGTGTGAAAGTGTGTTAGGATTGGTAGCAAAGACCCAGAGAGATTATTTGAGTCCATCTGTCCAACATATACTTGTGCCTGCAGCTGCATACCTAGAGAGTTGTGGCAAATGGGTAAAATGAAACCACAACTTTAAAAAACAAAACAAAAAAGCCACAGTGATAATACTTGGCACATAGATGACAGGGATTTGAATGCGACTGCTGGGTGGAAGCAGGGGTGCCAACTCAATATTTTTGGGGAGGGGCCCAGCCCCTTATGTCTCAAAAAAATTAGGGGGCGGAGGAAGCCAAGCACAGAGCTGAACATGGTGCAGCTTCAAAGCCTCACTGCCGCCATGTTTACCTCCATCCCTGGCTCCTTCTGACACTGGGATGTCACATACAACGTCACCTGCCCCCTGCCCCCATTGCCCCGGCACCTCTGGGTAGAAGACTGGGAGGAGTATAGTAAGAGATCAAGGACTATTTAGGCCACTGATGGTTGTCCTTAACCAACCTCTGAGAGTACAGCACTTAATGCTTAATTTGGATATGAAGAAATCTGCTCTAATTACATTTGGCCCCCAGCCAATGTGAAATGGTGAATTTGGCCAGTGGTGGAGGGGAGTAGGACATACTACAGGAAGTGTGAGGGGTACATGACTCTTCATTTCTCAGGTTCTTTTACATCTTTTAAAGCACAAATGTCTGCTTTTTTGCATGCATGTTGTATGGTTGCCCTATCCAGGGGGGAGGAAGGCATGGTTGGGCTAAAGAGCATTGGTTTAGCAATGATCAGGGTTGAAGAATACATAGTCCTAAACATCTGGAGGGCACCATGACGGGCGAGGCTGTCTAAGACTGTAAATACTGAGTCTGGGCCAGAAAAGGATGTACTTTATTATTTTAGAGGTTGATTAAATTATGATTATTTCATTTATGTATCATCATTGCTTTTATTCCCTAGAAAAGCAAAGAACTGGATCTGCTATTTTAACTGTTAAATGCAACTGTTTCAATCGGCCTTCCCTGGCATAGTGTCCTCCAGATGTTTTGGCTGGCAGCTCCCAAAAGTTCTAGCTAGCACTGCCATGCAGACTGGAGCTGATAGGAGTTATATTCCAAAACATCTGGAGGAGCTAGGTTGGAGAAGGTTGGTTTAAACCATCAGCAAAATGGTGCTATAAGTCAGCACCTCTCTTCCAACTGCTATTCACAAAAAGCATATTGCTATCCACTCAGATCATTTCTCAGCCACTCACTCACTCTGGGACTAGCCTTTTAATTTCCTAGTTCTTCCTCAACACCTGGAATTCTGATGGGATTCATCCAAACTGTCTCCTCCCAGCTAAATCCAATTAGCCCAATGAACTCTTACAGTCAGCTCTAATCCTCTCCATGCAAACACATCCAATCAGTCAAATACACAGTGCTGCAGCACTGGCTCTACAAGCCATACTGCCGTATCTCTTGTGAACGGTAGAACTGCCACTGATTTTCATGGAAAGTATCCCCAACATAGACATGAAAATTCCTGCTAAGGAAAAGCATCAGAGGACTTCCAAGGGAGGGAAGGAATAAAGGAGGAAAGGAAGAAAGGAAGAAAATAATAAGAGTAGCAGCAAGATTAGCAACATTTCTCAGAGGGGTTTTACGATCTGTGCATGTAGTGAACTCAGTTGTACCCTCATTAGAACTTTATCAAAAATTTATTAAATACTTTCAGGGTGAAACAAACGTGAACATTAGCATATCAATGCCCAAAATGTGACACACTTCAGATGCAAATGTATTAACTATAACACTAAAGTCTAATGCGCCAAAGAACATTTTCAAAGCATTGTAGAGACATTAACTAATGAATCCCTGAGACACCCCTGGAGGCATTAAAGTTTTACATATTGCAAAAGTGTAAAATGTTTTGGAAAGTGCTGGATCACATGGAACACAACAAAAATATCACATGCCATACTCTCAACAGCTCAGAATCTGCAGACTTTGCATGTGACAGTTTAAACCATTTCAGAAAAAGCTAGAAATGGGTCATATTCAGACCATACATTAAAAGCACATATAACACTGAAGTTTGCTGAGAGTGCCAGGAGTTGTAGCTCGAGGAGGGAGAAAATACAGTTCCCATGATTCTTTGGGAGAAGTCATGTGCTTTAAATGTGGGTTGAATGTGCTTCAATGTGCTATGTGGATTTGACCACAGATCCTTGTGTAGCTGTACATTCCCAGTCTGTAGGAAAGAGAAATTTCTGGCGGTCAAGGGAAAGGTGGCTTTGATTAGATCTCATACAGAAAGGCTGCAGGACTAGATAACCTGGTTTTGCAAGACTTTTAAAAATCTGCAAGATCAGTACTGTGCAGGATAGAGCAAAAGCTGGGTTCCCAGCACGACCCACCATTGCTGACATTTACAATATTCTAGGGTCCCTGGCACTTCATTTTATATTTACCACTGATCAAAGGAGCACAAGGATTGGGTATGTTAATTCCCCTAGTGGTATGCTTGAACTCACTTTTCTCAGCTTTGGAAAGGAGACAGTTAAGCAGCAGAGTGGGTGATTTACCATCCTACCCTGTCTTGCACACCGAAAATGAGATACCGTACATATGCTTTAACTTGGCTGACAGATAAACAGGATACCTGCAGTTGAACCTTGATAGACCATGTCAATCATCCCCTGATAGATTGATGCAGTCAATCTATGATGCTACCTCATTAGAGAAACTTGTCAGACATAACTGAGAAGCTGGGCACTACTACTCTCTGCTTAGGGTTGAGAGAGTCTGCTATCTGGTCCTGGGTGGGCTACCATTTATCAACATAGCAGCCAGAAGTAATATATTAAGGACCCTATGGGTTGTTGACATGACAAACATAGGAGCTGTGGATGGGAAAGAAAGCAGGAATAGCTTCAGGAACAGCTCAGTTTGTATTTTGGTGTTGCTACTTTGAGGGCAACTACTAGTGGTAACTTGCTGTTTTTGATGGGCTTGGGGAAGTACCGTATATTCCTGGGACCCCAAAATAGATGCTGAGGTCCAAGGGAAGAGGCTTAATCACCAGGCTGAAGTCTGTGACAGCAGCAAAATATAAATTTAAGTTTCTCCAGGTTTCTAATAGTTCCTGCTACTGCTGCAAGAGGCCATGGTGGCATCAAGGAGATATATTTCAATTTGTAAATGCTGTAACATTCAAGTGGAGATACTTCTTTACTAGGCTAATGTAAACAGGCTATAAGTAGTCATATTCCATTAATAAAGTTGTAAATCCCCATTGGTATCTACAGCATGTCTCCATTCTTTCCCCCTACACCAGGGGTAGGCAACCTAAGGCCCATAGGCCAGATGTGGCCCAATCGCCTTCTCAATCCAGCCCACAGACAGTCTGGAAATCAGTGTGTTTTTACAGGAGTAGAATGTGTCCTTTTATTTAAAATGCATCTCTGGGTTATTTGTGGGGCCTGCCTGGTGTATTTACATGAGTAGAATGTGTGCTTTTTTAAAAAAAAATATGCATCTCTGGGTTATTTGTGGGGCATAAGAATTTGTTCATTTTCCCCCAAAAAATATAGTCCGGCCCACCGTCTGAGGGACAGTGGACCGGCCCACGGCTGAAAATGTTGCTGACCCCTGCCCTATACTGTACAGCTCTTTATTTAGCATGTGTATTGGTACAAACATATGTATGCATGCAAAAATCCTGAATCATTATGTCATCACACACACACACACACACACACAGAAACAGAGAGAGAGAGGGGGGGTGGACAACAATAAAAACAGAAAAAAGACAGGCTTATAAACCACATCTGTGGAAATTGAAAGGAAAAACACCATTTTGAAACACAATGAATAGTCTTTCTTTGCAAACAGTAAATGTAAGCATACCTTATTTTTGTAATTTTGGTCCTGTAGTATTAATAGTGTTCCACGTGCCCCAGAGACACAGTTTGATGTTATATTAAAAAAACCACACACAATTTAACAGAGCATTGTATATCTTAGAGAATTTAGCCCCCACTACTGGCAGACGTAGTGCTACAAAGCAGGCTTAACAGAATGGCTACAAAAGGCAGGAGCTTTTTCTCTGTTAAACACAGTGAAAGGAGCATGATTGGCTTCAAATCAGCAGCATTTTCAAATGTTACATTTTTCAGCACAAATTGGTACTTCGGAAGATTGTATTTCATGGCATAGTTAGAATATTTCACATAGTGAAAAAAAGAATATATAGTTAGCAATTATCCAACAGTATCTTTCTTCTTTCCACAAGTGTGAATCTGATTGACTTCCTTTGTTATGTGTAATAATGTTTTTAAGAAGCTTAGAAGTAGGAGAAAACATCAAAGGAGGTATATTGCTGTGAGGGTCACATAGCAACTTTCCTTCAAAAAATGGTATATACATTGGCACAAAGAAATGGCACAGTAGCCGGCAAGGATAAATTAATAGCTGCAGCGCTCATTATTCATTTGAAGTTTCTGCTTATGTTGTAAGGTGCTAATACCATACTCTTAACAAGGCCAATGTAATCTCTTTCTAATTCAACAAAGAAGAAATGAGAAGTAGGTTGCAGGAACAGAGATAACAGTCCAGTGCTCACATACTGCCCATTCAGTCTTCCCAGGTGTGTCTTCCCAGAGCCGATCTTGGCACCAATGCGGTCTGTGTGGATCAGGCACCCCCAAACTCGGTCCTCCAGCTGTTTTGGGACTACAGTTCCCATCATCCCTGACCACTGGCCCTCTTTGCTAGGGATGGTGGGAGTTGTAGTCCCAAAACAGCTGGAGGGCCGAGTTTGGGGATACCTGGTGTAGATCAAAACATTTAATGCAATTTCTACAACAAATCTCCCTTTAATCTTGGTTCTCAACTTCAACTACCCATCTGCTAAATTGGAACATGAACAGTTTACCTTCACAAAGTTGTGGCCCTCCCAATATTGCTGGATGCCAACTCCCATCAGTTCCATCCAGCAAAACCAATGATTAGGAATAATGGGTGCTGTAGTCCAGCAATATCCAAGTGCCTACAGCTTCCCCAATCCCTATTACAGAATTGTAGAGTTGGAAGGAACCTGAAGGATCTTCTAATCCAACACCCTGCAATGCTAAAGCATCCATGACAGATGGCCAACCAACCACTGCTTAAAAACCTCCCATGAAGGAGAGTCCACCACCTTCCAAGGGAGGGCTGTTCCACTGTTGAATAGCTCTTGCCATCAGGAATAGTTATTCCTGATGCTTAGTCAGAATCTCCTTTCTTGTAACTCAAAGCTTTTGGTTTGAGTCCTACCCTCCAAACAAGCTTGCTCTATCTTGCTTGTGAAAGCCCTTCATATATTTGAAGATGGCTATCATATCTCCTCTCAGTCTTCTCTTTTCCAGGCTAAACATACCCAGCTCCTTCAACCATTCCTCATCAGGCTTGGTTTCCAGACCCTTGATCATCTTGGTTGCCCTCCTATGTACATGTTCCAGCTTGCAAACATCCTTCAGGCTAGAACTGACACAGTATTCCAGGTGTGGTCTGATCAAGGCAGAAGAGAGTAGTACTATTACTTTTCTTGATTTGGACACTATACTTCTGTTGATGCAGCCTAGTACAGCATTAGCTTTTTTTGCTGCTGCATCACACTGCTGACTCATGTTAAGTTTGTGGTCCACTAAGACCCCTAGATCCTTTTCACATGTACTACTAGTCCCTCTGTCTTAAAGGAATATCAAATGGATACATAAATCAGCATGTCTCCCCATTCTCTTATATGAGGGGAATACTTGGCACTCAGAGTAGGGATTGCTCCTGTGTATAGACAGTTTTTTCTCTTCATAAGAATGGAGACAGAAGCCACAACCGTGCCTTGGGGCTATATACACACACAACAACTGCTTAAGAAACATAGCAACAACAGACACGTGGAAGTGTGGTTAACGTTAATGTCACAGTACCATGACTTTAAAAGTTGTTTAGGGGGTGGGGAGGAGAAATAAATAAACATCTCCAGAAATGGCACTTAAAAGCTGTTGTGTTATAGCTTTAAATAGACTGAAAAACTAGATGAAGTTTTACTGCATCTTTAACCATGGCTTCACAATTGGCATTTTAAAAATACTTAGAGCTGTAAAATCAGTTCACACTAAAAGGGAGTAATGAAAGCATGGGATTAATGATCTTTTAAAAGAAATGATCCATTCATTTGATCTGTCTTTTGCTTTCTGCTTTAAAATTAGGACAAACTAATCCAGTGCTGATATATGAGGATCGGGAAGGGGAATGCAAGGAAAGAGAAAGAGGCCTAATGAACATTTTTGAGATATCTACATATTTTCTTTATTTAGGAATATGGTACAATGACTTATGCTTCTTAACCTCTCTGGCTGAAAGTAGCTTTAAGTCCTAAACAAAAACCCATATTGTTTTCAATAGTAAAAATACCACTATCCCAACAAACACTTCTAGCATCTATAAATTTCCAGCAGTTATAGCTCATAAAATCACACACAGACACTAGCCTTATTGAGAGAGATAAGCATTATATTGCTTTCTGAGGGCTATTAAAACAAGGTGCATTTGTACCTTGATATTGCGGTTTGCTTGTCAAGCCTTGAGTAACTGACAAAAAGCCCCTGCTCTGTTCTATTTTGTTGTCATTGTTTATTTTTATCCCACTTTTAAGACAAAAGTTTGTCTCCCAAAATAGCTCATATAAATTAATTTAAAAACAAACAGACTTGAGACACAGACTTCAATCTCTGGTTTACACTACTTGAAAGTAGTGTCAACTGCTGCGAAGCCAGTAGTAGGTTTCAGACTCCCCATCCTTATGAGTGCCATTCAGTACCATATTTAAGCTTTCAGTTCACCATCAACAGTGGTCACAGTGCATTGCAAGACTCAGTCATCAACATTACAAAGACATCAGTGGCTAGATCCTAGTTTCCAAGGAATGAGTGCAGCCACCCAGAGTAGCAGATAAGAAACATTCATATCCACAACTGCTTTCTGATTCCAAAGCATTAGGCTAGACCCAGAAATACTCACAGACAATGTCTTAAGAAAGTAATAAAAGTCTCACCAAAACCTGGTAAAGCCAGGTGCAGAATTTAATAGAATGGATAATGGAGCTATATTCAAGTGATCTTTACTTTTTATTTTCTACATTAATTATTTATATTAAAAAGCTAAATTGACTGGGACAGGAGTGACTAAGCAATTTTTATGTGACTCTCAGCAACCTTACCAATTTTAATCAAGGCATGATACACATTCTACCTCCTGTTTCAATAACGTTCCATTTTGATGGGCCTTGCTAGTATTTGGGGTAACCCGACCACATGCCAGATGATGACAGGGGGCTCACTAAAGTGGAAATCTAGGGAGTTGTCTCTGCACCAGTTTCCCTCTGATTGTTCATTAACACCAGGCAGTGAGTTCTGTGTGTGCACAAACCATTCAGAATAGTGGCCTTTGTCCAAGCAGACGTGAGCAGGAACCTGACTGGCTCACTCAATTAATTAATTCAGCTGCTTGCTGTCCCTTCCACAACTGAAGAATGGTTGTGAGTAGAAAGGGTGGGCAATGACTGGACAGCTTATTGTGCACACATGCAATACTGGTACAGTTCAGCTATCAGTGATGATGGCTATACTCTACTACCAGTGTCAGAGGCAGTAAGCCTCTGAATATCAGTTGCTGGAAAGCAAAAGCCAGAAGAGTGTTGTTGTACTCAGGTCCTGCTTGCAGACTTCCCATTGGCATCTGGTTGGCCACTGTGAGAATAGGATGCTGGACAATATGGGTCTTTGGTCTGAACCAGTAGGGCTCTTCTCACGTTTATATGTTCTTAAGTAAAACACTTGTTTCATTGATGTTGATATTAAGTTAAGGCATATATTCAACTTTCCCACTGAATTCAATGGGTTTTTAAAAGGTTAAACCGTGGCTGGATTGTTTCTACTGTATACTATATTAAACCAATCCATCATCAGTCTCCAGGTCTGGAACCGACTGTGGCTTGAGTCTAATTTCTGGCCATTTTAACTGCCTATCACAGCATCCTTTAAGAATTACTTCTGCTAAGTGAAAGTAAGCTCTGTGTTTTGTAAGGCTTTTGTTTCAGAATCCAGCTGTGAAAAACTTTCTTAACAAATGATTTATAAATGATATTTTAAAAGTGTTATACTCATACGTGAGAATTATGCTGGAATAGTGTTCTCTCAGGAGCCATAAACAGATCAGAGTTCACTTTCTGCTACGAAAACAGAAATATGAACCTCATAGGGATATTTAATCGCAATATGCTGTCTTGGAATTAAAAATCCATTTTGTCTCAAGTCTCACTGGAAAAACCAACATTGGCTTGTTCCTAAAAGTCAATTTAAACTTTTAGCACACAAACAAAAGAACATTGAAGCAGATGTTGTTCAGCTTTCAATTAAGCACCATCATATTCCTAAGAGAAACAAATGAATACTTTTGCATTGTAACTGGAAGTCCATTGATTTAATTCATAATTATCAGTAAGCAGCAAGCGTTTAATTTTATCCTGAGTCTTGTTTACAGAGTCATTAATTTAGGACTTCTACTAATATTACTCTTAATACACATTTGGGGCATGATCCAGTGAAAGCAAAGTACTTTTAATCCTGTTGATGTCAGTGAGACCCATTTAAGTATGTTTAGCTCTGTTTAGCTCTGTCTCTGAAATCAGTCCTCTCAAAAGAGCTGTGACTGATTCACGTTCAAAGTCACAACGTCAAACAGAAATAGTTGCTATCGTTTAGATTTTAAATTGTGTTTTTGAAGGAAACTCCATCAAGGTTTCAGAAACTTCAGATGAAACAGGTTGGGCAAACAGGAGCTGACAAGTTCAGGAACTCCAGAAACGTATGCGAGTTAGTTTGCCCAAAGTTTCAAAATCCTATAGATCAGCTGCATTGGTAATGGCTATGAAATACTGTACGGTGGTCATATGTTCTATTTGACAGAGGGCACACCTCAATTGAAATGGCAGTGTTCTATTTAAAGGATAATATAATTAGAAGACTGTCCTGTCCATGTCTGTCTTACATATAAAGAACCACAAGTCTTGGTGTCAAATGCGTGACCACCCTACCGTGAAAACATAGATGTATGGCTACTGCAAGGAAAGGTGACTTATACATAACCAGAAAAGGAGCACAAAAGAAGTCTTCTTAATAGTTTCTTTGCAGCATATCATTCTGGATTGTAAGAGAGCTGTCAATTGTAAGAACTGGTTGAACTAGCTGGGACTGCTAGAGATAATCTTAATGGTCATGTTGGAGGAGCCGAGTACCTTTTTCCTTTTTGAAAACTACAAAATCTATTCAAACATTAGATTTTCTTGTTGGAATACAACTCCCATCATTCACCAGCCATGGACCATGCTGGCTGGGTTCTGATGGAAGTTGGGATCCTATACTATCTGGAGGGCACCAGGTTGGCATTTGCAGATAGTCGAAATCAACACCAGAAAGGAGGAGCAGGGATTGTTTGCCATATTCTATAATAGAACTCTAAAATGTTATTGGAGTTTCCTCTGTACAGTTGCACAGCATTTGCACATTTGATTGAACAGGGTGAAACTAGTTGTGTAAGGGTCATTGGTGTGATTATTATTTTGTTAACTGCTGGGGTGAGGATTGGAATCATGGTGTGTGGATTATTTAACACTTTGCCCCAAGTGATGGTTCTACTTTGTCTCCTTGCTTTCTTACAAAGGCTACTGTTTTTTTGTTTAATTTTTCACAGAATTGCAAGGGCTAATGCAATTAATGATGTTCAAGAATATCAGTTACAGGTAAACAAATGGTTTTCACTTCCATTGTCATAATTACATGCAGGTCTGGCTTACAGAACACAATGCATTCCATGGAAATCATTTGTTAGGCAAGCGTTTGCATAACGAGTCCACCATTTCAATTATTTCCTATGTAAATATTTCTAATCCAGGATTTTCCCAATTTCTTGCTCCAATCTTTCAGAGACTTCTTCCTGAAAAGGCTGCCTAAGCAGCAAAAGAAAGGAAAAGGGAAAAACTGATTTGCCTGCTCTCTTAGTTGCCCCTCCCTGCATAGCTTCTGTCCCCAAATCTGTGGTGATGATTGTGAGGTACGGGCATAATTCTTTATGCACAGATAAGTAAATTTTTGCATAGCGAGCAGGCAGATAGCTGAACCTACGTGCATCGCAATAATGGTCTGCCACTTCTCTCTCTTTCTCTCCCACACATTCAGTGAGCCTCTTATGCCATTGCCTCTTAAAAATGTTAGCCATTTGAACAATCCTGAAATGTGTTGCCTATTTTTTCTTGATAAGCATCATTCTCTTCTTTTTATATGCATGAAGTTGTTGTTTTTTTTTAAAAAAAAACACAACAAAAACAAAACAGGCATATTAAGAGGAAATTAAAATAAGGATTCAGGCTGTAGATATTAATATTTCTTATTGGAGTAGGTGTCGGTTCTTGATATCAGGTATCACATTTAACTACAGCTACATTTATTTGGCTGCCTTTTCTATTCCCCTTGCTGCAATTATTGTGATTTAGACTTGGGGATTCTTATTTGATACCAGATTTAGTTAGTTATCTTCTTACTGACCCACATTTTTCCAAAGTGCCTCTTGGTTGGCTGCCTAGAGAAATATCACAGCTGATTACTTCTGTGCTCGTTTTTAGTCATTAAAGTGCTGTATTTCCACTGGGAGATTGCAAGTGATAGCTCAATATTTCACTAGTAAAGTCTTGGTTGTTGTTTTTTCCACATGAGGTTAAAATATTCCATAACTGTATCACCCAGAGAACGGAACAATATTATTATATAATGTTCTCCTTTGTAAAGAATGAATCAAATCCAAAGGGAACTTCCTCCAAGGGAAGCAGTTTTCTCTGATGGAGGAGTGTTCCTTCTCACAGGGGAAGGGAACATTTGGGGCCCAAGTATAGTATTGGTTGTACTGTAATTACAGCAATATGGTTCATATGGGAACCCAATCAAATCTAAGGAGATGAGATGTTAATTTAAAGTGGGCATGATAGTATATCTATTCTTATTAGTGCTGTTATCTGGTTAGATAAATCCTAATTAATTGTATGGGTTAACAGATAGAATACACCTCCATAAATCTGTGCATAAGAAAAAAAAGTTCTAAATAAAGTGTACTTTGGGTTATATTCAACACAAGCAGTGTTTTCTGCTCATACAATAGGGCTTCCTCTTTCTCTCCTCCCTCCCTACATGCCCCGCCATCTGTTCTGGAGAATCTGCCAAACCTCTGGAGCAGATTTTGCGGGTGGGGTTACTGCAGGAAGCCAAAGAGAAAGGGAAACTCGTGTCACTTGTGCATAAGTCCGTGGCATGAACATAACTGCAGTGCTGGGCACCACCCTTTGTTTTATTTCTTCAGCATCGTTTTAAAGGCAGTCCCACCCATTTGAGAAAAAGAATGGGAATACCTTCTCCTTTATGGTGCTTTTATAAATATTTGCATTAGAAATACAAATCTACTGACCGACTGATTTCAGAGGTCATCTTTTTAGTCAATCAAATTACTTCTGATTTTTTTTTACCTATTAATCCACCTGATTAATTAGAAATTGCACCCCTGCTTCACATAAGCCAAGAACCCCCCAAAATTGCCATGGTTCTGCAGGGATATGACAGCTCTTTTCATAATTTTGTTATCATTTTTTTTTATTTCCCAACATTTTCTGAGACAGGGACTCTACACAGCTTGCACAAATTGAAGCAACATCTCTTAAGTGTGTGCATGTCTTCTTCCCAGATCCACTGCATGCTCTGCACATACATGCACATTAGCTACCTAGCTACATTAGCTTGGCCTTTGATACAAAAAGAAAGAAACAGTCCAGAGAAAGAATATATTATGTGCTTCATCTGCTAATTAAAAGATAGGTATGTGAAGTTGATCCACTCATGGATGAAGGCTTTTAAGTTCCCCCTACAAGTAGCACCCCCCTAAAGTCTCCTTCCAGGTTGAGACTATTTGGAATGGTGCCTTGTCAGATATTAAACCATATCATTAGATGAAGGGAGTTTTTTTGGTCTGTCCTCAATGTAAAAGAAATATGGGGTGAAGTAAGAAGTTGATTTTACCCCATAGTTCTCTTATTTTTAGTGAGGTGTTCAGGTGTAGTCTTAATCATTGCTTGCAAATCTGTTACTGCCTTATGCTACAAATATAGTCTAAACATACAGTAGCATCCATTTTTGTTAGGGACTGAAGACAGGAACTCAAAACCTGTGTATCATCAACTTCGTTGAACCATATAGTCCACACATTCACATATTAGCGTGATACACCCATATCTGCTTTGAAGTGTGATTTTCAAAAGATGCAAAGAGGAAATGAAAGGCAATGCCCTCTTTTGCATGTGACACAAAGTCATACCATACTTTAGCACAAATGAGCAAATGCAAAAGGTTCTGGAGAGGAGATCACAGTTGTTTTGCTCCTCAACAGCTGCTTTGTTGCTGTGCTACTGTGCTGAGGGAAGTCATTATTTGCCTTAGCTATGTTGTCTGAACCCAGGCCCATGATTTAGTACTCATTGAGTTGTAAACCACAGGACAAATGTTAGTTGCAGCTCATGGTTTGCCTGCTGAAAGTTAAACGAAGAGTCCCGGTTTGAACATCATCCAAAGTCAAACCATGGCCTTGATCAGCACTGCAGCTGAACAACCAGGGAAGAGTAAAGCAGCAGAGATAATTTCTTTGAGTGCGTACACATGTGCTCCTTCATGCTAATCATAGTCAGGATGGCTGATGGAATACTTGGAACATTGCAGTACAACAAAGTTGTCAAATATATGTTCTTCCCTGTCCTGTAAGCTAATCAACTGAATGTAAACTCTCTACCCTTTACTGATGCAGAGAAAAACACGAAACTTTAATAATGATGCCCTCTAAAATTTTAAAAGGTGATGAAAACACTGCTGTATATTTTTAAACAACCTTTTGTTTTTGGAGGTGACAGCCATTCAGCCATCAAAACACATCCAACTACATAATGAGAACACCCGAGAGTTCCTGTTGAAATGCATTAAAATGGTTTATATTTTGTCCACTAAGTTTGATATCTCTACTGAAACCAACTGGGAAACACTTCAGAGGATGAAGGCCTCATTTGACCATGTCTGAGTTACAGAGCATATAAAATTAAACATTATTATTTACTTGATTCACGTGTGCAGCAACTGCACAACAGCATGAAACTGAAAAGCTTTATCTCTCACAGATGTGAAGGATCACTCCTGACAAGTACAGTAGCTACATACACAGTTGTACAAAATAAATTATACATCATTGAATGCAGAGTATGAAAACTAAACAGGGAATAATTTGGGATGAACTTAGCTTTAGACTTTTTGTTTAAGATTAAACATGGGGAGCTTTACTCTGAATGCTAACTACTTTATATTCTCCATAAAATGTGGTAACCAAAACACATTATTCAAAGTGAAATGGGGTGGCAAATACAGCAGTAACATTCTATTCTAATACCCTTTTAACAATACTGTTGATACTTCAACCAGAACTGGCAGTTTTGCAACTTTTCATCTGAGAATTTTGGTGCTCAGAGATACCAAAAGAGGGGGGAGGGGTTAACCAATGTAAATTGCTCTTTGTGGTGTTATTTGTTTGCTTAGGGAACGTTTTGGGTACCTGAAGCAAAATGCTTTAGGATAGGGATTTATATGGGGGGAATGCTGCAACACTGTGGTTCTGATTTGAAACATTCTTCATAGCTGCTTAAGGAGGGAGAGGGAGGGAGACAGGAGATCCATCACAGATCTCCAACCGATTATTGTGCATCTAGTTTGGCCCTCAGTCTATAGTCAACTTTGCTACACTCTTCTTTTAGTTTCCTTTACTCCTTAGGCCAGGCATGGACAAATGTGGCCCTCCAGTTGTTTTGGAACTACAATTCCCATTATCCCTGACCACTGGTCCTGTTAGCTAGGGATGATGGGAGTTGTAGTCCCAAAACAGCTGGAGGGCCAGGTTTGGCCATGCCTGCCTTAGGTGATCAAAAACCTCAGGTGCTTTTCCATTTTAGTTTGAGTCAAACCAACAGCTTCCTCTCAAATAAGTTAGACTGCAAACTGTTTAGCTTCCTGAATAGCCCTTACCACCAAACCCAAGTCAACCAATTGGTGTCAGAGGCTTAAACACCATGAAGACAATATAGTATATAGACTTAAGCTTTGTATTTCACAGATTTGGATGAAAATTCCAATAGATCAACATGATGAGAAGGCTGACTTTATTTAATAAATCTAACACCTGATCACTAAAAAAAAAAGATATCAACCACATTTCTGTGACATAAAGACTAATGAGAACTATGAATATAATATGTGTGAGCATATTCTGATTCACTGACCAAAACAGACAGCTAAGCAATATGCTGCTATGGACTCTGCATCTTGTGTTGCCCCAGAAGAATTCGTTCCTTCATGCTGCATTAAAATTAGATCCATCAAATTAAAAATAAATTTAATGATGACATAAGTATGGATGACTTACACGCAGGCAACACATAATTCTTCAATGAATTAGCTGTATCGCTTAAGGAAGCAGAATATATAACACTGGGAGTAGGGTGAGATGAGAAGGATATTTGGTGCAATGTTTATTCTGATAAAGAAATACTGAAGTATAGTTTGTTATTGCTAAATGAATAAAAGTAGGAACGGGATGTAGTAAGAACAGGAAACCCTCCACTCTGATCCCTGCTGGGGATGGCTAAATAAACCATACAGAAATTCTATACTGCTTCATACTACAGGTTGGACAGTCATCTTTTTTTGAATTCTCCTCCTCTATGATCAAAGTTCCATGACAGTAGTAAACTAGCACATCAGGGGAAAGAGGTTAGGGTTACTCTTTAGAATATATTTTAATATCCACCATATATATATAGTGCTGCTACCAACTTTAATGAACGGAATAACATAGCATTAGTAATACAAAATTTGCAATTAAAGTGGTGATCCTAATCATGTTCACTCATAGTAAGTCTTACTGAATTCAATGGGCCTCCAACCAGGTAAGTGTGGCTATGATCAGCTTACACTATTGTTGCATCCTAAACAACTACTGCTTAAAAGTATATTGTGACTCGAAATTAATGGCCTGGGGATGACAGATTAGCTGGCACATGCCTTGGAGGAAAGGGTGAGAAGCCAGGCATCACTAATTTAAATGTCTTTTCTTTTATTGTCAGAAATAAGTGATGCTTTAAAAGCTATCGTCAAATAAAGACCCACAAAACAAGAAGGAAACAAATGTTGATTAGCTGTACTGCAGTATCTTTTTTTACTTGTGTGAACAAGTAATTTTATTATTGTTAATTATTTTAACATATACAAATTGAGGAATCATTAAGTCTACAATCCTAATCCCATTTACTATTTACCTAGAAACAAACCCCACTGAATTCAACAGGATTTAGTTCTGAGTAGATAAGGTTAGGGTTATGCTGTAAATCATATCAGTTTACAATAATCCCCCAGTGTATAAACATGGAGTTAAATACCTCCAAGTGGAGATAATATCTGCCCTCTAGATGAGAGCCTATGGGAAACCAATTTGCAACAAATACACATACAGATAAGAAAATCTTGAAGTAGAAATATGTTATAGGTGAGTCCTACCTTGATATATTGCTTGGTTGTGGAAGCTTCTGGATCCTCGGACTCTATCCATATTTTAGCTAAATTTTGTTCTGCCTCAGTTAACCAGTGGTTAAAGTTTTTCATATCGTGATGGAAATTCCTCCATTTCTCCACAGATCTGTCAAATCTTCTGTAGAAGGAAATAAAAACCATGACACTATAATTTAGGACATTATATGATTAAAAGTGGTAGGTCAAATGTTTATAATGCATTTAAAATATTAATGCAGGATATGACTGTGATGCCTTTATAGCAGTGGCTTCTCACCTTTCTCCCTATGGACCACTTGAAAATTGCACAACAGAAAAACATGCAGTACTCTGGCTATGCCAGAAATAGCCCTCTCGTGAGCAGAAGAGGTTCTCTGCTCACAGAAAGATGCCCTTGTATCCATGCCTGTGGGTGAATTGCATAGCTAGTTAATTCTATGTTTCTAAAATCTATTTGCGTGGCAGAATTGGAAAATAAAATATCATGTTGAACACACAAACAAACAACTTATCTGGCTAAATTTAAATTCACTGTTTAAATTTCCTTTCCCCAACAATGTGCAAAAGCTAATACATATAATTTATACATATAACTGTGAAGTTCAAATATATTGCCTACACCACTGAAGTGTGATGGCAGGAACAGTAGTGCTTTCTCATAAGACTGCAGGAAACCAAAGTCTCTCGCAAACATTTCCCACAGAAGATAAGAAAACATCCAGAACCACTGTGAGGCAGCAAGTTAAAAAACAGAATATTTAAAGTAAGGAGTATTACAATTTTAAAAGTAAATGTCAGGGAACTGCCATCAGAGAGAGAGATGGGGAAAAGGCTCCAGGAGAATAGGAGAGACCCTACAGCAGAAGCAGGAACCAGCAGGGGGAGCGCAGGAGTTCCAGCGGAAGGGGAATCGGAGGGAAGGCTCTGGGATACTTCTAGTGAGAATAGTGCAGAGGTATCAAGACCCCCATTAGCAACTCCCACCCCTCGCCGGAAACTGTCACGCAGAGAGTCACGAAGGCGCATGTCCGTCAAACAGCTTTTATGTTGGAGTAAATTCCGTAGACGCCCACTGTCAGATGCTACCAGCGACTGACGGAGCCATGCTTTGGGGGCTCCGTTAGTGCCTGGGTTTGGTTGACCAGCCAAACCCCAGAGGGATTAAGCTTTTACGCACAAGCAGCTCATTATCCCATCACAGTAAATGTACCGTCTTATTGCATGAGAATGATTTCATTAATTTATAAAATCCTCCAAGCTTGTGTTAGACACAAATTCATTTTGGGGTGAACTCCAACAAAAGAGACCATCTATTGAGAGATCATTTTTAACAAAATCCCACTATGTTATTGATCAGAAGTCATAGGAAGATTTCTTTCATCTGACTACAGAATTGTGTCTTAGTTATTACATAATCAGATTTCATTATAATTTTTAAATATACAGCTCATTCCTTTCTAACAAATGATGTGCATTTCCCCAAAGGTAATGCTATCTTGAACTTTTGCTTTGTGTTTCACATTTAAATCCAGATGAAGCATGTTTTTAGCATGCAGATTAAATTTAGTTTCAAAACCGCCCTGAGACCTCCGGGTATAGGGCGGTATATAAATTCAATTAATCATCATCATCATCATCAATTCCACCATTTCTAAAATTTCATCTTGAATCAAGATCATAAGCCTCTATCCTTGAAAATTATATTACACTGTAATATACTACAAGACTATTTCTGGCCAGAAGTGGTTACAAGTGACAAACCAGCCTTAGCTGGTAAAGGCATGACATGCCACAAAGGACACCTGGGTTTCTAGTGGCAGTGCTAGATCTAGGAATACCCCCAGCTATGAACCTGCTGCCTTAAGATAGCGATTTCATTCAGGATAGGTGGTAAACAAGAAACATCTACCTATAGTACTTTCGTCTTGTCAGCATTCAAGTTGTTTATTGTCCCTCATACCACCCTATGCAAGTGATTGGCTGTGAGCTCTTCAAAGTACCTTGTCTATGTTGTCAGGCCACAACACTGTAAACCACTTACAAGATTTCTTTGTGTATTCAACTGTACATAGATAAAATAAAAAATGATATTGAACCCATACAACTGGACTAGACAGTGTAGTGCTCAGATTATGCACAGTCCACCTTAGTTTGGTACAAAGAATAGATGCAATGCAGCAGAAAACGCAACTTTTGTTTTAAATGAAAGCAACCTCAAAAATACACAGAAAGAATACATAGTTCTTGTAACTACTTATTGCAGAGGCATACAGTAGATCAAAAACCATTTCCAAGTAAATCATGTAAAGATAGAAACTCAGAATATATTGTTACGAGTTTCGGGGTGTTGAGATGTGTGCCAGTCCCCTCTAAAACCCAGATCCAGCAAGTGTGGGTGGGGTCCCCTCCCTCAACGGATAAAGTCAGATTTTAGAATAGAGAGTTAAAAGGAGCAGTGATGTGACCTAGAAGTAAAGCAGCAAACTAGAGAGAAGTGAGGTATGAGAACAATGTTTGATTTCTGTTTGGATTCAAGGCAGCGGCTATGGGAGAAGTAACACCCATTTGGAGTGTTGATGCTCTGAATCCCACCACTGCAGTCTCAGGTTATACATATGTGTAAATAAACCATATATCATAAAGACACCATAGTCTTCACTATGCTTCATTACCAAAGGAAAAACAGACTCTGGGTAAGCACGTTGAACCCCTGGAATCCTGCACCACTCAGAGATTGGGGTGGCATGCAACAATATATTTTAAATCTATGCCAATAATTTCCTATAATGGTTCTGTATAGTTTTAAATTTGAAAACTATAAAAATGTCACATAGTAGTCTAAAAATGTTGAAATCACAAATTACTCAGATTCTTTTATCTACTTAGCATTCAGAATTAGACTAATAAGTATTCAAAATGAGGTCTTTTTAAAGGGAGCAGGTTAAGTGCAAAAAGAGTATGTTTGATTATCAAAATACATTTTAAATTCATGACTTTTATTATAGAACTTGTAGCTGACAAAAATATAGCCTTTTTTCACGTTCTACAAAATATTGTGTACATTACATTTCTATACTTCCTCTAAACAGTGTCCTGAAGGATTATGCTAATATTAACCTAAAAATTATGCAGTGTTGTCAACTTGATTCAGCACAATTAGCACCTTGTAAGAAATATACAAAACTTCAAAGTAATATTAAAAAATTCTATTTATGTGCATTGAAATGTAATATTTAAGGTCATTCTAACAGATAATCTATGGAAACTTGTTTTTACAGGGTTATCTTGCCAAATTAATCTTTTGTTGCAAAAAAAATGTTAACCTGTTTCAATTAATCTGATTTTTCTTCTTCTTTCCACAATCTGTTTGTATTTAATTTAAACATAATCTCTATAGTTGGACTAGAGAGACACAACAAAGTTAGAATTCACTGCGGCTAGGCATTGGTTTAATATTTATTCCCGAAGTGATCATCAGGAGATAAGAAGAGTTTGATATAGACTGGTTGAACTGTATTTTAATATATTTGGAGGTTTTTTTCATTTAAAAGTTTTATTATTATATTATTTTTATGCTTGAAATTTTGTTCACCACTTCAAGTAGACTTGACTCAGAATGGCACTTCACATTTAGAGATGGAGAGATACTTATAAAGCAGGAATATGCAGCATAAGCAACATTATGTAGTATTATCAACAAACCAGACTGCTGGGAAACTAAATCAAACCAGTTATAGCCTGGAACATGGTGCGTATAGCGCAGCTGACTGCTGAATAATACACAGCAGTGGGGATCCTGAGGAGACTCCATCTCCCTTGGTGGCTGCCGATAAAAAAACAGGGTTATGATGTAAGGTGCCCTCTAAACTGTGAGATTTAGGGTTGAGCTCTCTGGGTGAGAAGCATGTGTGGATGAGAGACAGGAGACTGAGAGGAAAGGAGTATCAGAAGAAGGAGGAACTGATATCTGTCTGCATTTCTTAATAATTTTATAATGCAATGCTTGCATTTGCGACTCTGTAGTTTTGTAACATATGCTAAAATTGTTAGTTGCTCTAGTTTCCTGCATACCACTTAAACATATTTGTATATATTGAATAGTTCAGAAGTAGCCTATATAAATAAATAATGAATACACGAAAGTAACCACAACTACATTTGTCTTACTGGAACAATCATTTAACCTGCAGCAATTTTCTTTCTTACGTTGTGCTGGTCTTTCCTTGATGTATTCTTTTTAATAAGCATGCTCATTCTCGCTTATGTAAATCAATGGAACGGACTATTCAAAGTTTCTCTTAAGTAAGAATTAGATCATTCACTTCTCAGAGCATTATTTCCCACTGGAACCCTCAGCCACCTGCTAACCCATGGCCAGGGGCTGTTTGCAGAATTAAGCAACCCTGGCTTGAATTCTGGGTCCTATCTTCAACATACCGTAGGTCACCTACATTTACTCTGTCTCTGATTCTATGGGACGAAATGCTTACAGCCTTACAACACCCCAAGCTCTGTTTGTTTCAGTATTATCAATCATTTAGTTCCATAGATTAAGAAACATTAGTTGATTTTATATAAAATCATGTATGGCACAATTCAAGAGCCGCTGGCCCTGCAGATGCTGTTGGACTACAATTACCCTAGGGAAGCAACTCCATCTGGAAGACCTGTAATTAAGGCAGAGAGGATGGTGATAAAAGGTAGAGTGCAAGACTTCAGAACAGAGTCAGGTAACAGGGTTTAAAAAGTGGTTTAGCTAGTGGGGAAAGCATGGGCTTTCTTGCTGTCAGACAATGTTCAGTATGCAGGCTTCCATCCCTACAACATAGGTCATACATTGACAAACCTGATAAAAGCATAGTGCTAATTCTTGCGTTAGAGGAAATATAGGGTGATGGTTCCATTTATGCCCACCTGATAGCAGAAAAAATTCTGTCTTGCACAATTGGACTTCTCCCCTTGTAGCCCCCCCCATGTACCTCAAAATGTGGCCTTGAGGGGCCCCAAAGTATCTGGAATAGATGGCGGGGGCAGTAGATAAGAAATAAAAAGGAAGTGGAGGTCCACTTACAAGGCACTGCAAGTCACCCAGAGATATAACATGTAAGATAAGGACATGTCTGTGCTTTTTGATACATCCAATCTATGGCCGTGTGCACACCAGAGCTTATTGTGTGTCTGCAGCTGTTAGTATTCTAATTTAATTTGTGTAATAATAATAATAATAATAATAATAATAATAATAATAATTTATTATTTATACCCCGCCCATCTGGCTGGACCTCCCCAGCCACTCTGGGCGGCTTCCATAAAAACCAAAAATACAGTAAAATCACGCGTTAAAAACTTCCCTGAACAGGGCTGCCTTAAGATGTCTTCTGAATGTCAGGTAGTTGTTTATCGCTTTGACATCTGCTAGAAGGGCGTTCCACAGGGTGGGCGCCACTACCGAGAAGGCCCTCTGCCTGGTTCCCTGTAGCTTTGCTTCTCGCAATGAGGGAACCGCCAGAAGGCCCTCAGCGCTGGACCTCAGCGTCCGGGCAGAATGATGGGGGTGGAGACGCTCCTTCAGGTATACTGGACCGAGGCCGTTTAGGGCTTTAAAGGTCAGCACCAACACTTTGAATTGTGCTCGGAAACATACTGGGAGCCAATGTAGGTCTTTCAAGACCGGTGTTATATGGTCTCGGCGGCCGCTCCCAGTCACCAGTCTAGCTGCCGCATTCTGGATTAGTTGTAGTTTCCGAGTCACCTTCAAAGGTAGCCCCATGTAGAGTGCATTGCAGTAGTCCAAGCGGGAGATAACCAGAGCATGCACCACTCTGGCGAGACAGTCCGCAGGCAGATAGGGTCTCAGCCTACGTACCAGATGGAGCTGGTAAACAGCTGCCCTGGACACAGATTTAACCTGTGCCTCCATGGACAGCTGTGAGTCCAAAATGACTCCCAGGCTGCGCACCTGGTCCTTCAGGGGCACAGTTACCCCATTCAGGACCAGGGAATCCTCCACACCTGCCCGCCTCCTGTCCCCCAGAAACAGTACTTCTGTCTTGTCAGGATTCAACCTCAATCTGTTAGCCGCCATCCATCCTCCAACCGCCTCCAGACACTCACACAGGACCTTCACTGCCCTCACTGGTTCTGATTTAAAAGAGAGGTAGAGCTGGGTATCATCTGCATACTGATGAACACCCAGCCCAAACCTCCTGATGATCTCTCCCAGTGGCTGCATGTAGATGTTGAAAAGCATGGGGGAGAGGACAGAACCCTGAGGCACCCCACAAGTGAGAGCCCAGGGGTCTGAACACTCATCATGTGTAGTCCACATGATGTTATTCTCAAACAATACCAACCTCATTCCTCCCCTGAGTACACTTGGATTTACCCGATATGGGGATAATTAAGCTCCAAACTACTCCACTCAGGCTCACAAATGATTTGTGTTAGTGTTTTGATGTGTGTGTGTGGGTCAATAACCACTTTCTGCTACTCCCCTTCCCACCCACCCCCACTACTTCCTCAATGTTTTTGTTCCTTTTCTGGCCATGCTTGTATATTTCTGGTATGCTTCTGAACAGAGTGTAGCCTTGTATAAAGGTTGTTGTTTTTGATCCCTCAGGTTTGAAGAAAACCAGAAATCTGTATATGTAAACCACATTAACAATTATGTACTAAGAATGTAAAATTGCCTGCCTGTGTGTTTTGCACACTTCATGGGCAGGGCATTTTTTAATTTTAAAAGATGATGTGCATGCAGCTATCTGTACACATGCATTGTCAGTACTTAATTGGCACAACAGAATCAACTAATTTTAGAAGGTGGGGGTAAACACAAAAGGAAACACATAGGGAAAGACCAAAGTTGTTTCTCACATACAAATTCAAATACATGTGGGTGTTGAATACTGTACTCCAATTCAAACGGTCAGAACGTGGATTAACACCTAAATAAAGCTCGAACGATAAGCTGTTTACTGCCGTTTTCATTGTTATATCCAAGTCATAGTTGGAGTGATCAGGTCTGAATTAATTTGTAAACTAAACATAGTTCATACTTTTGCTTTCAATAACCTCAATAGCAACACACCAGATTTCAAATTTCCCAGCAAGCTTTCTTCCCATTTCAGAACAATGATAAAGAGATGTGCTTGAAAGCATTTAGTCTGAATGCTAGAATTAAAAGCATCCGTTATCATTTCCCTAGAGAAAATGAAGCGAACACAACTAATTAAATACATTATATGGAAGAATGCAACACAGCACAACTCCCTAGTCCTAAACAGGCATAAATGTCATTGGCAATAAACTTTTAAATTTCTCAACTTGTCAAAAATTAATTATTAAAAATCCTATAATAAAGCAAGTTCCAAATCATATACTTTACATGAAAATCACATAGACCTAGTTTATGATGGGCTTAATTAATATTTCTAGGACATAGAGGACAAAAGGTTCATAACTCATGCTGAATTCTGATGATGTGTGCTATACAGTACTAATATTCAGAAGTCACAAATGCACAAAGCCAATATATATTTACCTTCTCCATTGTGATAGTAATGTGGTGACAAACGACTGTTATTGTCATTTCCCTTAACTATCTAATGTGCACTTCCACAAAATTTACTCCCTTGGGATATGAACATTCCAAGCATTAGTACGTAGTCAACATTACAGGTAAATATTTACTGTCTTTTGCATTAATTTATAACCACTTCCTTATCCATTGCTTTCATTTTGCTACAAAACAAAATCTCTGAAGAATTAACTTTTGTTTCACTGAAAGAAATTTAGGATTTTGAGAGTACCAACTCCTGTGAGAGGTGTATATAGAGCAAAATGGCTCCAAGAACTCAGTTCTTTCCCTTTTTCATGTGAGCAAGAGGTGGTATACATCACACATTTTGCTCAGTTAGACAGACAGTAATGCACATTCATGATTTTCCTCTTTTATAAAAGCACATCCATTGCTTCTTTCTTCAGGATGTGTTTTCGACACATCAGTTACATTTGTCATGAGACATTGGTGGTATGTGCAGTATAGGGTTGGGAAGAAAAGAGGGGTGGGGGTGGTATGGCTTATGTTCTTTTACTTAGTGTATGCACGGAGGTTTTGTGTCAACTCACTTGGGTAGGTTCTCTTTCTATTCACTTGTTATGTTTCCTTGGTGGTGGGAGAGGTTGGGATGGTCTAGGGTGTGGCTGATTGTCTTTGGTTGGCTGCAGTGGGATTTGTTTGTGTGGGAGCATTGTTGGGTTAAGTTAGCCATACTGAATTATATGCTCTTGGTTGGTTTGTGTTGTTGTCTTGTTGGTCTGTGTATGTGATAAAGGGGAGCTGTGTATATGATAAAGGGGAGCTATACTGGACTGAAGGCGTTCTCTTCTATTTCTCCCTGTGTCAGTTTCAGTTTATTGGTTAGCTTTTCTAGTAAGGTTGTTTTCCATACCATGTTTATTTTTATCAGGTCCCTCCAGTGTCTGGCTATGATGTCTCTGGCTGTTGGGAGTAGATGGGTTGTGAGCTTTTTATTGTGTGACTGGGCATTGTTATCTTGGAAGATGTTCAGTAGAGCCAGTACTGGGGTGACTTCTAGTAGCTGTTTAGTTATTTTGCTTATTTCTTGCATGACTGTTGTCCAGAAGAGTTGGGTTTGGGGGCATTCCCACCACATGTGGGGGTATTCCTGGTATGAGCTTTCGTGTGCATGCACACTTCTTCAGATACACTGGTGTATTCTTCAGATACACTGGTGTATCCAGTGTATCTGAAGAAGTGTGCATGCACACGAAAGCTCATACCAAGAACTAACTTAGTTGGTCTTTAAGGTGCTACTGGAAGGATTTTTGTTTTGTTTTGTTTTGACTATGGCAGACCAACACGGCTACCTATCTGTATGTGGGGCTATGTGATTGTGGAAGTGCAGCCTCTCCAGCATTTTGGTGAGATGCCTGGGCTTATCGGCACCAGTTTCCATGGTGTTAGGTACCATCTGTAAGTGAGTTTGTTTATTGTGTATACCATTCCCTTGCCATGTCCCACTGTTGTTAGGAGAAGGTTTTCAAAGGTGGTCAAGGGCCTAGTGGCTGTTGATGTTACTACTGGATTGTTTAAGAGGGCGTGTAGTTGGTGGTGTGTTAGCCAGGGTATTTGGGTGTTCCCTAGTTTGCTTTATTTCTTGTGTCGATATGGGTTTGTAATTTTTGTAGCAGTCTGCTAGATGATATAGGCTTTTGGCTTGCCAGGTTTTTATCTGGATATTTTGTGCTGCATGGTGGAATGGTGTTTGGTGAGCCAGGGGGCATTCATGATATTATAAAAAGTAGTTGATTAAAGTATGAATCACCTGGAATTCATCCTACTCTATCTAGCTGACATGAACTCTGATAATCTGTGACACAAATCTTGGGTCAGTGTAAATGGCATCATTTACATTAGGTTAGGTGATATAAACACGTGATATTATCACTTTCACGTACACATTATATAGAAGTATCTAGTTCTCAATCACACCACTCCCCATGGAGGCTTATTTTCAGTTCTGTTCCTTTTTTGTTATCAGTCTAGTTTGATTGTTAAATGGTTGCCAGAGATGTGATCATGATTAGGGACAGCACTCAATTGATTCTATGGAAGTATATATAACAGAGCACTAATTAGCTTTAATGCCTGTATGCTAAAAACAAGGGCCTTGAAAAGGGAGTTTCTTGATTAGATCCTTAGATTATGTTTTAGTAGTTGCTAACGTATCAATAATTCACATATGTTTTTTCAGCTATCCTGAGCACACTTTTCAGTTGAATTGAATTGTATTCCTAACATTTGCATTATTAGATGAAGGCAAACTGGATCGTGCTAAATATATGGTAACATTATCCACCTACACATGAGTAACATCAACATTAGACAAAAAGCTGACGCATCATTAAATTTTTATCCATTTCCCCACTATGAATCTGAATGCACTTAGCAGTACAACCAATTTTGATTACCAGTGACATATGCATATTCAAGATTATGTGCAACATAGATATCCATCTGAGTCCACAAGTAATTTACTACATACAATCTGGTAGTTCTAAAATAAGTGCTGTTAAGTTAATGTCATTAGTTCGCACTAGCAATAACAGAGCTATGTAAAATTTACCAAACCAAGTAAAGTTTTTTGTTGTACAGCAACTTCAAAGTTATGTGTCTGCTCCTTCCTGAACTGGAAAATTTTCAGTGAGTATATCAAGCACTATGCTTTCTAGCTTCTCCAAAGATAAAAAAGAGCCAGAGAAGCCCTTGGACCTTCTCTGTAGAATTATAAAGCATGCTTTATACCTTTAAAAAATCTTTAAAAGTGTATGGATCTTTTAGGATTTTGCCTAATAAATGCAAACAGACATTCGACAGAATGTACAGAGTGGACTTGCTGGTTTATTTGTGTGGAAGTACTAATTGTTAGCAATACTGATCATTACTTTGTTTCTGCTTTAGTTGTTCCAGAAATGAGGTTTTACTGAGAAAACGTCACAAATCAGCAATGGAACAGTGGGCTGGTGAAGAGTTTTCAGAGGCGGGGTTGTGGAGCGAGTGGCTGTGCAAGGTGACCTCAGCTTCAAAGGAGGTAGAGAAAATAGAGAGATTGTTGTTTGAAAAACAGTCAAAGAGAATAAAGAGCCAAAGAGGGAGCGAAATTTACCTACCATTCCTTTAAGCTATGTTGAAAAACCATAGATCCAGTGGTGCATTAACGGACACCCAGCTGGAAGCTCAGAAAACAGTACTCACAAATGAGGGGGGGGGTAAGGAGATGCTCAGGAATATGGAGCAAGCTTCCATAAAGGCTGGCATGAAAAAGAGAATTGAATGGCAGCCAAGCACAAAATCATGAGAAAGGAAAGACAGACTCGGGGAAATTCTGGTAGGCCAAGGCAGTTATAGACTTGGCTGACTTGTTGAGCAGCAGAGCGGTCCTAGATAGGTCAGTTTTGAGGTGGCTGTGTACAATGTACTTTCTTAGAAAAGTCCCTTACAATCTCAGGGTTCCCTATGGCCAATCAATGTGGTAGTAATAGTGTGGTTTTTATTACATTAAATAGGAGGAATGTTTGGCATTAACAATCACGGTGCCACCCACATTAGCTGACTAGTAGATGAGGCTCCTCTTTTGTCCATGCAAATTTAGCCATGGCAACAGAACTTTGCTTTCCAGCAACAGTGATGTGTTGAAGTAGCCCTTAGAATTCTTACACCCATAACGTTCTTAACAGTGCAATACTGTACAGCAGAGCTTTCCAAGCTGTGTGTCAGCTGCAGTGTGTACGTGTGTCGCACGAATACTTCCCACCCTCCTCCCAGGGCTGGAAAGGGGTTAGTTTAACCCGTGGTTTGCTAGTAAAACTGTGCTGCGAAAATGATGCATGTCTAAAAAATGTGTCACCAACATGAAAAGTTTAGAAAGCTCTGCCATACAGTATGTATGTGACTGCTCAGAAGCAAGCCCCAGAGTTTAACTGGATTTACTCCAGATAAGAATGAATCGGGTTGCAGCCTAAACCCTACACATTATAAGCATGATCCAATCAAACATTCTATCAGTTTCAGTGAAACTGTGAAGTATGTACCATTGAAATAATGGGACTTTAAAATGCTTAACTGGTTGGATCACACTCTTCTTTTTTGGACATTTCTGCAGTAAACACAGAGGACCGTTATAGGAAGCATCATGATCTGTGCTTTCATTTATGTAATACTCATTTATATAATTCTCATTTTTTAAAATAAAAAAGGCAATGAAAATAATATGAACCATGCAGTTTCACAAGTCATAATTTTTGTTTTAATTCTTGAGGGTTAAGCCATGCCAGTTTCTCGCAAGAATAAAACATCCTGCGGCACCCTAAGTCGAACACATTTATTTTTGTATAACCTTTCATGGGGCAGAGTGCACTTCATCAGATGGTTAAAAAACAAAAACAAAATAGATATTCTTTCACAAAATCCGTTTGACTGCAATCATTTTTGTGTTTAAAGAACATCATGGGCCTGAAGATTATCAGTTGCCATGACAATAGTGTAAGCATCGGAGAACAAATAATGACCTGCCATCAAGAGATCAGAATCTGGGGAACGATACTAAGATCACTTTCATATCAGAATTTATGTGATTATTAGAAGCTTAAAAGAGTAGCCTGCATTTTCTCTATTGCTTTTCTGCTCCCTAGCCAAGTCTGCATACTCAACAGCTGCAAAAGGCAAGCCAGCAGTGTTAAGTACTTAAAACCCAATTTTAACAGGAAATAAAATAATAATAATATTGAAATACCCACCATATTTTTATGCTGGTTACAGCTTTAACATTTTTTCACATCCATTTCTGCTCACTGCATACACTATTTATCTGAAGATTAGGGATAGCTGTCTTTGGGGGTAGAAAGTTCCACTTTCTTTATTTCCACAATCTTGGGAAAAGGTGACTTACTTAAAATATACTGGCTCAGTATATGTGAAGACGGTTCTATATCAAGAAAAATATTGAGAACAATGCACTATTATTCTATAGCTCGAGAATAAGTCTAAGAATCTTCAGGGAACATCTCATCAGATGTGTATCAGGAAGTTTTTAATGTTTGATGTCTCACTGTGTTTTTATATTATATTGGAAGTTGTCCAGAGTAGCTGGGGCAACCCAGTTGGATGGGCGGGGTATAAGTAATAAATTTGCTGTTTGTTGTTATAATCCAATCTATTGGATTCTATTGGACAATCTATTGGACAATCCTGAGGTATGTATGCAAGTGAGAGATGGTTTCTATTTATATCTTTCATCTTTTATAATTATTTTCACTTATTTTGAACTCTGTTTTACCAGACTTGAATGTGCCGTCCACATAGGCCATTTAGTAAGCAAAATATAACCCACCATTCCGCTCATAAGTACAATGGTTTGCATCTATTGATATGACACAATATATGCTTTACCAGTTACAGCCAGTCACAGATTTGTTAGTTAGTGTAAACTCATTCTGAAATACTGAAAACTGTCCTTTGAGAGCCACAGAGTACAGAGGCTTTGTGCAAGAGATTATGTCACCACTCCCACTCTTACTGCTGCTGCCCCCAAACTCTACTCCCTCCGCCACTTCCCCACTCCATTTAACTTTTTTCATTGTTTTGCTATTGCATTTGCATCCTCAGAGTGAGGCATTCTGGGTGAGGTGGCTAAGAGACTGCCTGCATACCCATCCAGTGGATGTGAGGCAGATACAGAACTGACATTGTATGGAATTCAGTGTGCTTTTATTTCAGAAAACACTTCTGGAATGTAAATTTTATCTCATCACTTTTAATACTCTATGTAATGGTTCTAGGGGTTTGCTCGTGCGTAAGTTGCCGCCACTCCTGGCTAGATTACCTGGTTGAACCCATTCTGTCTGGACAGCCCTTCACTTTGTGGCTGTCTCAGTCGCTGGCAGAATCCGTCAGTGGGCGTTTCTTGAACTTCTTCCAGCAAAGAAGTTATTTGATGCCAAGTCTCCTCCTACTCTCCCTGCGCGGAAGTCTTATGCGCAGGGAGGGTGTGGGCAGCGGAGGACCCATGCTCTCCCCACTGGTCTCCGGTGAAGAGTCCTGGAGCCTCCTCTCCGATTCCCCCATCTACCCCCCTTCTCCACTGGTGTTACGCTGATTTCCTTCCCCAGCAGATGGGCTGCCTCTCTCCCTACTGGGACCCTCTCCGGCATCCCTCTGGAGCCTTCCCTCCACCTCTAGCTCCGATGGCAGTTCCCTGACACTCTATTTTATTAATGCTTTCGACTATTCTGTATTTTATTTTGCTGTAAATTGCCTTGAAATAGATGATTACAGACAATTCATCAACATTTTAAACAATAAATAAATGTTTTTAAAACTCAGGAAAAAGATTAAGTACTTTAAAGTAAGTTTCTAAGCTTACACAATCTTTCCAGTGCTGCAGGCCCTCTCTTGGCTACCACACCCAAATTCTTTGTTCTGAGGAAGAACTCATTTGGCCCTTCCTAAGAGGCTACAGCAAGGCTGGGACGAGCTGCAGGGGGCTGGTTGGATGGGCAGCTGGTGGTACTAGAAATAATGAAAGCTAAGAAGAATGAGACAGGAGCCCAAGGGCCACCAATCTGTCACTGCCTGAGCCTGCCACCTGAGACCATAGTCTCAGCTTGGTTCATTATAGTGCCAGCCCTGAAAGGTCATACTTATCCCTTATCCCCTAAAAATAAAATAGTGGCATCTACATCATTGGGAGAGTCTTTTGTACACAGCTATGTAATAGTCTGTGGGTATTAAAATGTGTATTTATAACTTGGTACAGTACACTGAGAGAGGGGCATAGAGGAGACAAGTGATATATATTCAAATGGCTTTCGGTTATTGCCTGGTTTGAAACATTACAGCCCAGGAGGCAATACAGTGTGGAGTATGTACAAGGCACCATCATGAGTCACGACAAAGAGTATTGGGAAATAGGCAAGATTTTTTCCTAATGCTTGCTGACAAAACTGGTAAATACTGAGGCACTTCTGGATTAAGCTGAGGGGAGTTCACTTGTCACTTCTACTGCACTGCCTCACTCATTCACTAGCTTAGATCACAGCTAGATCTATGTCACATACCTGAGAATTGCCTAGCCATTTGATGAATTACTGCAGGCATAACTGGTTTCCTGTCTCTGTTCCTGACTTTAGCTGATCATCCCTTATTAATGTCCAGCTCCCGATCCTGCCTGAGTTTTATATCCCATGGTGCATGGGGACTACAGCCTGATCTGGCAATAAAGCATTGTTCTCAGACCCTTTGTGCCAAGCAAGAGGAAACTACGAGCTCAAACTGCAGCAAAAATAGGTAATAAAACTGTTTCCAACTAGACAATGTTAGAGCAACTGGATCAACAATTTTGTAGAATCTCCAATGCTGAATCTATAATGTGACTGGTGATTTATTACCTAAGAAATACCACTACTAAATCAAGGTAACTATACTGATAAAAATATATAACTTGAATCTCCAAATATGATTTTAGGAATATGTTTTCCAGAATTTTGGATCTATTGGGGATAACCCACCATTTGCTATTCTATTTTTATTTTATGTCAGAACATTTATATACTGCCTGATTGAAATAAAACCCCAAGGCTCTTTACAAACAGAATAAAACAATAAAATTAGCTGCAAAAAACCCAAGTATTTAAAACATTAAAAATGATTAAAATAAACAGTAAGCTAAAACCAGATGAAAACAAATGGCAGCTCCTACATGTCTGGATAGGTTTGCCTAAACAAAAATGTTTTTAGCATGCACTGAAAAGAGTGCAGCAAAGTCAGGAAGTGCCATAATATGGATGCTAATGTTAAATAAGTTGGAGTTCTTGTTATTAAATATACCAAGAAAAAAGCACACCAAGAACTCAGGCCAATGTAAGTTCAATAGTGGGAGTGGTCCCTACTCACTATTCAATAGTCAATAGTAACAAAAACTGATCCATTCAAAAGTATGTATTCTGACAAGGATTACAAACTCAAATAGAGATTGCAAACTAACAGGGATTACAAACTCAAACTCATAAAGATATGTATAACACAATAATTCGTTACAGAATTAGGGAACAGAAACCGGTAGGTTCATATTAGTCCATAGTCAGATTTGACGTGAAGGTCTTAGTTTCAAACATAGAACAGAAGTCAGAAGTCAGTTATGGATTAGAAGCTAGGACAGGGCCCTATTTTGATGTATTCACCTTCATCAGCTAATTTTTAAAGGGTCGTGTAAGTTTGAAGACTTTCAGATAAATATATCCCGTTATTTTCTACGTTTCTCAGGGATAACAACTACATGTGGGCAGTGGCGTAGCGTGGGTTGTCAGCACCCGGGGCAAAGCAAGTAATTTGCACCCCCTAACCCATGGATTTGCGCCCCCTAACCCTAACCCCCAGATGTTGCGCCCGGTGCGGCCGGCCCCCCCTGCACCCCCCACGCTATGCCACTGCATGTGGGTAGATCAACGTGTATCTTGAGCTTCAGATACTATGGAGAAACTATGGACTGTCATTAGTATATCAATGACACCTTGCCCCAAATCTCCTAATGACTGCTTCCATAAGCTTCATATAGATATTGGAAATAAGATAATGCCCTGTAGCTCTCCAAAGCAAAATTGCCAGGGAGTTAAAAAGCACTCTCCCCAATGCTACTCTCTGGACTTGGTCCCGACAGTAGGATTGGAACCACTGTAATATGGTGCTCCCAATTCCTATTCCACGGAGCTGATACAGGAGAATACCATGATCCATGGTATCAAAAACAAAAGAGAAATTAAGCAAGAGGAGTGCAGTCTCTCTCTCCCTACTATGTCTTACAGAAATTGGGCTATATTTTATGTATAAAGAGGAAGTGCAGTTTCATTCATGCTTTTTTTAAAAATGGGAGTATCTATTCTGGATAAAGCTCAGAAATGTAAATTATCATGCACATTCCACCCCCCCATCCACATTTCAATGCTGGGGATCCAAAATTACAAGTGCTTTCTATCCGTGTTTAAATATTTAATTGACTGTCTTACAAAAAATCCCTAGGTGCTCCAGTAGTGCATAATAAAAGACCCCAGCCAGTCTTAATTATAGCTTATCATAGCTAGAAGTTCTTATTTCATGAATAATAAATGACAATTTTTAACAGCATATAATTGTACCATTGGCACCATATATTGTCTGAAAGTGCACTGATCTCTACAATCTTAAATATATTGCTTACTCTCTATGCAGGGTATACATTAAAACACACAGGGTCAAAACAGCAGATACCATGGCAAATTGCTGACATTGTTGACACAATACTGATCGCTGCCCCTAACAGAAGATCTCCATTTCTATACGAAAGCCTATAAATATTTGTATCCTGCTATCTCTCCAGTAGAAGTTCAGAAGAAGCTTGTCCCACTTTCCCAACATATACAATAAGTAGAACTTATAGAAGTAATGTAATGTCGAATAAAAGGAGATTTTAGTATTTGAAGTGGGAATGGGAACAACAACAACAACATACGACTACCTGCCCCAAAGTAAATTTCGAGGCCTTGGGGCAGGACAAGCCAAATATGAAGGGTGCTTTATGAATACACTCCAAGCCTTTTACAAATACTTCCAACAAGCTGAGCCTCAGTGCTCTTTTGATTCAAGCCCTCATAGCAGCTCCATCTATTTCAAGGCAAGTACAGTAGTAGGATACTTGTGCATTCTCAGTAGCTAACAGTACCTAGGAGTTTAGAATCTCATAAGTTTATTGGGAACCAATACATAATTATCCCCTCCACTTCTGCAGAGACACAAAGAGGTAGCTAATGTACTGCCCTCTAGATGTACGGCAGGTATAACAGCAACAACAACACATTGTTTTTGTTTTTACAAAAAACCAACCAAAGAAACAAGCAAACATAGGATATCATACTGCTTGATACTTAACTGGATATCAAATTATCCTGTTCTGCTTAAATCAGATTTATATACTTAAATTTGATAGAATATAAAGTTAGAAAACTGACATTTGTAAAACACACATTTAAGCAAATTACTGAAACCTTTGGATACATTGCAGTAATGTAGTTACAGCAGTGTAGTTCAGACTCCCTGGAAAAGACCCTGATGTTGGGAAAGATGGAGGGAACAAGGAGAAGGGGACGACAGAGGACAAGATGATTGGATAGTGTTCTCGAAGCTACCAGCATGAGTTTGACCAAACTGCGGGAGGCAGCGGAAGACAGGAGTGCCTGGCATGCTCTGGTCCATGGGGTCACGAAGAGTCAGACACGACTAAACGACTAAACAACAACAACGAAGTTCAGAAACTTCAGATAAAGAAGATACACAACTTCAGAAAGATTGTGAAAGAGCTTACATAAAGAGGGTTTTACAGTTTTGAATGCACTCAAGATCCTTTGTCTGCATCATACCAACTATTCCAGATTAGATTGTGTTAATGTAAAGTCTGGGGGAGTTTTCATCTCAGGAAAAATAGCTTATAATCAGAAACATTTTACGTCCATCAACATTGTCAAACTGTATTGAGTTGCATTCACTAACTATACAGGAAGAACTAGAAAGTGTACTAGATGTGTGCCCCCCATCTGTTTTGCACACACAAGACAAACAAAATGTTGTCATAGTCATTGAAAAGCCACACATTCAGACACTTTTAAAATAAAAAATAAAAAAGGCAAGAGAGAAACAGAAAGAGTTTGAACTAAATGCTGGTTTTGTCAAAAAGATACATGTGGTACATTTCTAGTTTTTCATGCACAGTACTGTGTCATGACACACTGGAGTTTAAATCATGGTTTGAACATTAAAAGACAAATAATACAAACTATTTTAATTTACCTAATATGCATGGATAATAACACCCATAGGCAGTGAGGTTTTTCTAGAAAAAGAGGTGCTGGAACTCACCCTGAACACCTCCCTTGTTCTCTTATAATGGCAGTAGTGCCCACCTGAGAGGTGCAGGAACTGGGTTCTGGTGAGGTCGATGAAAAAAATGCCCTGCCCATAGGCCTTATCTATCCTGTTATAGTAAATGTGGTGGTCAAAATATACAGCATGATTGGTGTGCGCAGTAACAGAAAAACTAGTTCTGTTATATCATCCAGGAAAATGCTCAGTAAAAATCAGGGAAAGCATTTTTTTTTATTTTTTTAAAAATGCTTTCTTACTTTTGAACATTGTCTCTTGGGTCAAGATTGAATGCTTTCCCTTCCTTACATGACAAACTACTCCACTTCCACTCCTGGGGGTTTTATAGAACTGCCAGAACACATTGATGGGATTATGCTCTTCTACTACATTACACTGTAACTAATTTATTCTACTTACTATAAATGTGCAAGTAAAATATGGAAACTCTAGAAAACCCTTGGAGATTTGCATATAAAAATCTGGAAATTTGCATATGTATATATTATAGATTCATTTCCTCCTCTTCCCATATTTTCAAAAGAGAAAGTGAGAATGAAGAAACATACTGTACATAGAAGACAGATTATTGTGCACTCATACAACAATATGGCAAGCTGCTACTTTTTAATATTCTAATCTAAATTGCAAAAGAGAGACACAATCAGCTTTTACAAATCTAGGCTCTTATATTGTTCACGTAAAAAGTTCATGTATCATTATAGACGTAATAGTTCCATACTTGGCACATTTGCATAATTACAGAACAATACGGTTTGTACTGAACACCTCTTGAGTCACGTAGGTGGGAATAAGAATACTGCTGAATTTGCTGATTCATTTCACAACATTACACAAGCATAATGAATTTACTCCAATATATTGTTACTATTGCATTTATAGTATGCAGAACTGGAAGTGTTTTAGGAAAAAAGCTGAACTTCTGTGGAATCCTATGTTAGGTTTGGGTCAGTTTACCTTTACACTGATTACACATAACATCCCTGCAGAAGAAGTGGCAAAAGTTACAACACATCGATTGGATTCAATGGAAAGTGCCAGATGATTGCTCCCACCAGCTCTTTTCTGAGGTCATGTCAGGTAAGAAGATTCAGAGCATACCACAACAAATATAGGTAAAAAAGGCAAAAGACCCCTGGATGGTTAAGTCCAGTCAAAGGTGACTACAGGGTTGCGGAGCTTATCTTGCTTTCAGGCTGAGGGAGTCAGCATTTGTCCACAGACAGCTTTCCGGGTTATGTGGTTAGCATGACTAAACCTCTTCTGGTGCAACGGAACACCGTGACGGAAACCAGAGTGCATGGAAACGCTGTTTGCTTTCCTGCCACAGTGGTACCTATTTATCTACTTGCACTGGCATGCTTTCGAATTGCTAGGTTGGCAGGAGCTGGGACAGAGCAACAGGAGCTCACCCCATCATGGGAATTTGAACCACCAACCTTCTGATCGACAAGCCCAAGGGGCTCAGTGGTTTAGACCACAGCACCACCCAGATTCCATCACAACTAATATACCGGGTACATACCCTAGAAATACAACACATATCCTAGTTCAAGATGTTCATCATTGGGCTACTACATCACCCTATGGAAGTGAGAACACATAGGGAAGAATCTTGGTCAAGGGAACTCTGGTGAAAAGGAGAATGTAGGGCAAAGCAGGCTCACTGTTCAAGCAATAAATAGCTGAATATTGTTTCGTGTGTGGGTGTGTGAGAGAGGAAGAGAGAGAATGAATGACAGACAAATAAGTAACACATCTCAGAAGACAAACATCCAGAAGGCATCCTCACTCCACAGCAGCAACCAAAATTACAAAAAGGCACCACACTCAAGTAATCAAGGAAGGGGCCTCAGTATTTGGTTTTATCCAGGGTTTTAAAGTAACAGTATATATTCCATGAAAACCACTTAGAGGCTGTACATAATTAAGCAATACATAAATCCTCTTATATAAAATAAATTTAAAATAAACGGGGAAAGGACTATGCCTCAAAATAGTACCCCTGCACACAGTCTATTATAGTTGTTGTTGTTGTTATTACTGTTGTTATGAAAGCCTTGCACTGCTTTCTGATATTTCCATAACCCCACTAGCTGGTCACACTTCCTGGTATGCCCAACGGAGGACAACATGATGTATCATCCTGTTCTGCAATCAGGTGGTAGTAGAGCTCCTCATACTCCAGTGAGTGGCTCCAGACTGCTCTTAAAAAATTATAAAGGATGAAGCCAAAATCAAACCCCCTTGCCACTTTGTATAGTCATTAAGTGTGGTATGCGTCACACTCTTCCTATTATCCTTCCTCTCACCAATTTTCAGGAACAGTTTCTTTTCACACCCCTAGAAAGATATGCATTTTAAACAGTTCCAACCTATGACTTTTTTCTATTTCACATTAGTTTTCTTTAAAACAAAAAACAATGGTTCGAACCAAAGGACTGGCAGTGACAATAGGAACAATGTATCATTCTTTCTTCTTAAAAGTGACCTTCAAACTTTGTTCAACTTCATCACAAAAAAATATGCATTGGGTTTTAGGGTGCTAAAAGCTCCAAGATATAGTAATTAATCTTCCCAGCTATGCTTTGATCTCACTTTGAATGAAAGTAGTTTTAGAAGGGCTCCTTCTGGAATTAAGCTTGAAGCCACAAGATTTGTGCATGATGAGGCAAGCAATTGAACTGGATCTCCTTCATTTCTACAGAAGCAGCTAGGTAATTTATCCTTCTATCCAAAATCATAAAGCAGGTCAAAACACTGAGCCATATGTTTTGATTCAAACATATGAAGAATGAGATGAATTGCTGTGGAATAGGGAACACCACATAAATGTTTCTTCGGGAGCGGGGAACCTGTTTAGCTCATAAAGGAGTTCTATCATCCAAGACTTGTTGTCTGAAAGCAGGATGCTTTAGTGAGTACTGTCCAAGTTGGCAGTCATCACCACCTCTGGTGGTAATGAATCCCATAGTTTAACTATACATAGTGTGAATAAATGTTTTCTTTTGGCTGTCCTGAATATCCCACAATTTAATTTCAAAAAACCCTATTTCTCTGGACTTTGCACTGTTTTATATATAGTGGTACCTCAGGTTAAATACTTAATTCGTTCCGGAGGTCCGTACTTAACCTGAAACTGTTCTTAACCTGAAGCACCACTTTAGCTAACAGGGCCTCCTGCTGCTGCCGCCACACCACCGGAGCATGATTTCTGTTCTTATCCTGAAGCAAAGTTCTTAACCCAAGGTACTATTTCTGGGTTAACGGAGTATATAACCTGAAGCGTATGTAACCTGAAGCATATGTAACCCGAGGTACCACTGTACCTATTTCATACTCCCTATTACTAAACTATAAAGTCACAAATGTTGCAACCATTCCACATATGGTAGTAGCTCCAGCCCCTTGATAATTTTGTGTGTATTTTTCTGCATGTTTTCTAGCCATGCAATATCCTTTGTGAAGTGAAGCAACCAAAACACATGACTACACAGTATTCCAAGCACGGTCACATTATGGATTTATATAAATGCATTATGATGTTGGCAGTTTGTTTTTTGATCCCTGTCATGGTTTTCCACATCTGTCACACAATGGGTCAAATTTTAATCAAGCTGTTCATTGAAACCCCAAGATCACTTTTCTAGTCAGACACGGGCCATGTTCGCGCATAAAGCTAAGCTAAATGTCAGAGCAGATCGTGGTTAAGAAGGAAAAAGTTCAGGTTCAGACGACATACTGAGCCAAAGCTTGACTTAGCTTATACAAAGAAGTTGCATGCTGCTTTCTGTAAGCCACATTTGTGTGGCCTTGGTAGGCCACAGTTTGACTTACTATGATGTGTGAACCAGACCACTTCCAGTCTAGATCACATTCGAAATTAGGATGTATTTATTTTGCCCCAATATGCATCACTTTCTTCTTGCTTGCATTGAATCTGCAAATTTAATTCCCATTTCCCCAATTTGGAAAAAACCTTTTTGAAGCACGGCACGCACAACTCTGTTTTGTTTTTACCCCCTGGAATAATTTGTGTTGTTAGCAAACTTAGCCACCACACTAGGTAAAGGTAAGGGTAAAGGATCCCTGACAGTCAAGTCCAGTCATGAACGACTCTGGGGTTGCAGCGCTCATCTCGCTTTACTGGCCGAGCGAGCCGACGTTTGTCTGCAGACAGTTTTTACAGATCATGTGGCCAGCATGACTAAGCCGCTTCTGGCGAAACCAGAGCAGCACATAGAAACGCCATTTACCTTCCCGCCGGGGTGGTACCTATTTATCTACTCGCACTTTGAGGTGTTTTCAAACTGCTAGGTTGGCAGAAGCAGGGACCGAACAACAGGAGCTCACCCCGTCGTGGGAATTCGAACCGCCAACCTTCCGATCAGCAAGCCCAAGGCTCAATGGTTTACACTACAGTGCCACCCCCTCTAGCCACCACACTATTCGTCTCTAATTCCATAAATACAATTGCATAAATACAACTACAAATGAGTATGTTTCACACAACCCATGTTTAACTTAACAAATCAATTATACTAATAACTGTTAAGTGACTTGGCTTCTCCTTCTCTCACCTATTTTATGCCAGCAGCCATAATATTAGGCTGAAGCAGAAGGAAGGATAGGAATCAGCAGGGTCACAGGAACGTAGTAACCTGCCTTATACTGAGTCAGACAATTAGTCTATTTAACTCAGTATTGTCTACACGGACTAGCAGCAGCTCTCCAGGATTTCAGACAGGAGTCCCCCCCCCCCCCAGCTGTAGTTGAAACTATTGAGGATTGAGTTTGGGAACTTCTGCATGCAACACAGATGCTGTACTACTGAGCTACAGTGGCGTAGCGTGGGGGGTGCAGGGGGGGCCGGCCGCACCGGGCGCAACATCTGGGGGTTAGGGTTAGGGGGCGCAAATCCATGGGTTAGGGGGTGCAAATTACTTGCCTTGCCCCGGGTGCTGACAACCCACACTACGCCACTGCTGAGCTATGATGTTTCCCCCAGCGAATAGTCATACCTTCATACTGAAAGACCAGCTGTTCCTTTCCCTAAATTTAACTGGTGCCCGAGTTTGCTTGTTGTTTTCTTCCCTTCTCATCTCTTCTTTCTTTCCTATTGACTTGTGTCTTTTACATTGTAAGCATGCTTGCAGGAACTATTTGTTTTTATTTACCCTATGTAAACTGCTCTGGAGCTTCTACAACCAAAGAGCTGGGTAAAAAGGCTTTACATAAATAAGCAAGTCACTATGAAGGAAAGTATTAATTGTCTAATCTCTCATGTTGTAAGTTTTTTATTATGTGCATAATCTGTTCACAATATCTGACTTCTACTATCACTGATGTTCTAAAAACTGGAACACACACAAAAGAAATTCAGACAATTAAAACTAAAATCTGCCTCTGTTTTTAGGAATATACCGTATTCAACATTGATGAGGGCTCATTTTAGATTGATGACTGCTGTGAGCCTGTAAAGTCAAACATATCATTCTTAGTTATATACTAAATCTATTATTTTGTTATAAAATAGATGTAAAAAATACAGGGCATTCCAAATAATAAAAATATTTATATTACATTTCATTATGCAGAGTTAGAAACTAATTGCAATTTTCTCTTACTGTATAGAACTTCCTTTACTAAACCAGCAGCAAATCCTGTAAAGCTTTTCACATCCTAAACTCCCTTTTTATGGTATTTTTGTTTCCTTTATATGCTAACAATATGGAAAATGTATTTCCTAGGAAGGGCAGGTGATTTGTGAAAAGAGAACAATTATATAATTACTGTAGACACATTTGTCACTCAGTCTAATCCTGAAATGAAAGAGAAAGGGTTCCTTTCAAACCGAACATTCACTGAACACCCATTCCTTTCATCTGGAGCATTCTCAAATAACTTACTTCAAGGAAACTACCCAAAGTCACAGGATTCACTGCCACAAATCATGTTCAGCCACACACAAGTGCATCTGTTAGGATCAAGGTGCTAGACAAAGCAAAAATCGTTGCTATGTTACAGTGATACTTTACAAAGTTTTCCAAAACAACATATAACCTGAAATAAATCCCTATTTTATGCCTCAGAATGGAGAATTCTGAGTAGAATCCTTAATTTACTTAAGCTCTCTTTCCCCACAAAACCAGATACTTCAAGCTATAGTGTTGCATAGGGGATGATGCAAGCATCCAAAAAGTCTGTTTGAATCCACAGACACCTTTGTGAGATGAGCTCAGGACCCTGCTCATTGCTTGCTGCAAGCAGTTGAGCATGGCACTGCTCACCACTGGGGAAATGTCCTTCTCCAAGGCAGAAAACAATATGAATAGCATCTTTTTGCCACAGGCAGGGGCGTCTTATCCATAGACGTTAGTGGCGCGGGGCGCCAGGGCACCAGAATTTGGAGGGCGCCACAGGCTGAGTGTCCGGGAAGGAGAGTCAGGGCACGCTCCCTTCCTCGCCCTGGAGCAGCCTGCTCCTCTCATCAGAGCGTGCTGTGTCCCCTCCCACCGGGGCTGCCTGGCGGGTGCAATTGGGGGCAGGCGTGTCTCTCCGGCCCCTCTCTGGCCACGTTACTACCTGCACGCCTCCCTGCAGAGTCTGCGAGCGGAGCAGGGAAGCGCCCTATGCAATACCGGCACTGAGCAAGGATGGGACAGCCGGCAAGCCACCTGATCTGCTTGCTGGCCCTCCTGTCGCATGGACTTCCCTGGACAGGGGGAGGTAAGGGGTCCCGGCTGCTTAGAGGGAGGCTTTGCAGGAGGGCACGGGAGGCCGTCTGGGCTGTGATCCGGACGCCTCTTACATGCAGCGCCGAGCGTGCGTCGGACCACGTGATGTAAATGAGCCGGACCGAGTGTCCCCCCCCCCTTAAAGAAGGTTGACAACTCTGGGAAACGGGGGCGGGTGGAGAAATATTTGCACCACGGTGCTGGATATGCTTAAGATGGCCCTGGCCACAGGGGATACTGTAATTTCAGTCCTTTCTTCAGTATGAAAGGTCTGCTCCACTGCCTCCCTTTGCTCCTCCACCAAGTGGCAGAGGCAGCAGAAGTGATGTCTGTTCCTCTGAGTGTCCATGAGTGTTTTCAAGCATTCATATACAGACCAAGTGATAAACAATGATCTTTTGTTAATGTTCACAGGGGTGTGCCACCTAGTGCTGAGGCAGAATGAAAAGTGATACGAAGTGATAAATGGTGCAACAGGGAGCAATGGGTTCAGGGAGATGACAAATTATTCAAAACCAACCATAGTTTACTAAATAAAAACATAAACTTTTATTGTGCTAGCCAAGGACATGGCATCTCGAAGTTCACTAAAACATAACATTAGAACTACAAGATTCCAATCAGGCCCAAAAGTACAGTGGTACCTCAGGTTAAGTACTTAATTCATTCCAGAGGTCCGTACTTAACTTGAAACTGTTCTTAACCTGAAGCACCACTTTAGCTAATGGGGCCTCCTGCTGCCGCTGCGCCGCCAGAACACGATTTCTGTTCTCATCCTGAAGCAAAGTTCTTAACCTGAAGCACTATTTCTGGGTTAGCGGAGTCTGTAACCTGAAGCATATATAACCTGAGGTACCACTGTACCATTCTATTAGCATGCACAACAACAAATTAAATATCATGAATCCACATTTGGAGGGATTAAGCCATTCTGCCACTGATACTAAGATAATGAGATAAACCTTTTCATTAGGCAATGGGATACCACCAAGAGGAAATCCTGTCCCTGAATTGGCTCCAGTGTGGAGTGACATATTGTGAAAACTCAACAGCTTACTATCTGCCAAGACTTTTATTAAAACAGCAAAACTGATGAAGATGAAACCCTGCTAAAAAAAACCTGACTAGCAAATCAAGTCTGACATAAGAAATTGTTTTTCATTGTATCCAAGGATTCCCTGCAATTCTATTTTTTTTAATCCCACTTATAAATTCACAGTCTTAAATAATATAAAATATTTTCTTTAGGTGATAAAGAAATAACTGGCTTTGTTTGAGACATAAATATGAAGCTATGAGAGTTAAAAACGTGGTGTGACATTTATGAGTCTCTTACAGTTGCATCAGGCAGAGCTGAGAAAGATTAATGCAGATTGTGAAATGAACATAAGGTTACAAAATCACTGCATCTTTTTGTAAAGTAAAGTTTATCCACAGGGGAAGCAGTATTATTTACAGTTGTATTGTCTAAACAATTTACAGCCCCATTGTTGACAATAACAACCCACTCATTCTGCAATGTCTAGCTGAACATTAGTCCACCACTGTGATGGATAACCTCAAGCTTAGGGGTCAAATATGACCCTTCATTACTCTCTATCTGCTCCTTGGATCTCTTCCAAGGCCATACCCCCCTCCTTAGCCACACGTACTCTCTCCAGGCCATACTGGTCCTGGTTTATACCCTTCTTGTGTGTTTTTGTCTGGTTTCTGTTCTTGAAGTCTGATAATGTTTTTTGCATGTATGGATAGAAAACAGAGGTTGTATGAGGAGAGAGAGAGAGAGGGGTGGGTGGGAGTGGGGGGGTGAGGGGAACCAGACTAATGTACAAATGTAAATTTCATATTCATTGCTCTGTCCACCTTTGCCTCTCACCCCATCCATCACTGGCATGCCACACACCCCCCTCGGAAGGTTGCTCATAAGAGAATGAGACCCACAGGCTGGGGGGGGGGGGGGAACCTACTGCTGTTCTGATTCAATGACTAACACTGCAATCCCATACATGTCTATTAAGAAGCAAGTTCCATTGAGTTCAACAGGGCTTAGTCCTTGGTGATGCATAAAGGTAGGGCTTACTTGTGGACATTTAAACCAAAATGCAAAAATCTCTGTAGATGGGGGTACTGGCCCCCCAAAGAGAGCACGGCCAGGAAATCCTGGATGTATGGCAACCCTAATTGCAGCTTAATGCACCTACCCACCCACATTACAATTAGAACAGGCTCCATCGGTGTAAGATTGGGTTTTTTCCTGGATAGTCTTGGATGTTGCTGGTGTCTAGCCCTCATGACCAGCATGGTCAATGATAATGGATGCTGGGAGTTGTATTTACCCCATTCTTGAAGGGCCAGTGTCCCCAACCTTGTTGTAAAATTTCTGAACAACTGAACAAAATATACCAATTTTCAAATTTTTTTAAAAAGGGATTTAAATTTTTAGATAAGGACAAAACACATAACTTTTGAATAAAGTTTCTCCAAGTAAGCAAGAGTCAAACACAATGTGCATCTTATTGAGGTACCAGTATGAAGAAGACAAAACATGGGATTTGATTAGCTCATGCAACTATTAATATAAGGAAAACATAGTGCTAGTGAAAAGAAAAAAATCCAAATCACCAATGACTAACCTATAAACATATTTTCTGATCTAATATTCTTAGTCCCCACAAGAACAAATTCAGTTACAACAAATAAGTTCAATAATTAGAATATGACACTCCTATTCCTTCATCTTAAACTATTATATGCCTAGCATGCCATATAACTGCTACTATTTAATATTCATAAAGCATTGAAAATAAGGAAAGCTGGGTGTGTGGCAGTCCAACAAATTATATCCTGCACCAAGTCTTTTAGAAAGAAAGGGGGAAAGTCTGTCACAGATGAATTAGTGGAAGCAAGCACTAACATTGCAATTAGAAACAAATTCTCAGATTTGTATCTGCATAAATGATTTGGGCAAGATTGCTATCTGACTGCATATCAATGAATCTTTTCCTGTTTACTATCCGATTTTTCTGCTTCCATGCTTTCTCCATTTTTGGCATGGTTAAGAAGGGCCTGGAAATCAGCCACATGGCTTAGCCTCAATCCAGTTAAGATTACTGTGATGTCTGTTGGCAAGGAGAAGCCTTTTGGGGAATTGGCATAGGTTATGGCTGGTGCATCAGTTAAGAGCACCAGCCCACCATCTCGCAAAGAATCTCATGATGCTGTTTCGTATAGTAGTTGTTCCTGGACCACAAGCACTTAGAAATAGCAAAGAAAGCTTATTCACCAAGCCAAATGATTCCATATCTTTCCCTGACATTATGATTAATAAAATAGTAACGTAATGAGGCAGTGCCTTCAGTAGCTCACAAGAAGATTTAGTCATTGAAGTAACTTGTGTAAAAGCAGCAGCCGACAGAACAGATACAAGATGGTGACACCTGGAAGGGGAGAGCTAATTCATGTTTTACAAGGAAACAGATAATCAAAGTAGGTTTGAGATTAGGGCACAACTCTAAGGAATGAAGGACAATGGAGATGAGCCAACCCCTATAATGATTAGGGTTGGGATTGGTGATTTTGAACACAAGGATAGTGTCTGTAGAATGCACAGGTGGGTCTCTCCTGCCATGCATTCCCCTCCAGCTGTAGAACAAATACATGGAAGTAGAACTTAACCTGATGGTCGTATCTTCAAGTTACTGGTCCCACTTCCTATGTAATACCTTCTTTCTTCCCTGTCTCTCTTGGAAAAATATTTAACTCCTAAGGCAGTAGGAGCCCATGCATTTTCAAAGGCACCAACACATGGGTTGCTGCTGTAGTAGTGATCCATATGCACCCAGGGAGGGGGAAAGAGAAGCCTACTTCCTGCAGTAGCTGCATCTACAATAGCCAGGTATGGAGAGGCACTGGAAATGAGTGAGTTATTATGAGGCAGAATACAGCGGAAAGTTCTTTTCCATCTCAGATTACAATCTGAAGCAGAGAAGTATTAGCAATATAGGCTTCTAATTCTTGCATCAGATTGGAAATTTGTACTAAAGGTTGTATTCCAAACAAAGGAATAATGAATTTTGTTGACAATTCTAATTGTTAATCACATTTTGCTGCTATTTGACCACAAAATATAAGCTAAGTATTTACCTTTGGTGAATTATGGTGCCCACTCTGACCTCATTATGCCAGTCTTGCTGTGCACTGAAAATGCAATAATCTGTAGCATAAAACCAACAGTATTCTTCAGATTGCATTTGTTTTATTTAACAAACTGATGGTTTGTCAACTAGCCTGTTTATTTTGGTAGAATGGGATGGTGGCAATTGCCAGAAACAAACTAATTGGCCTACATGTTGAAAACTATTATGAAATAATAGTCAGACCAGTACAGAGAAACAGCAATGCTTTTTTTGACAGGAAAAGGAGAAGCAAATAAAAGGGTCTCACTCACTCATTGATATTTTGATGTTATTGTATTTGCTCACTAGAATGGAATCACCTATATGCTTAATTCCTTACTCCTTTGAAAAACATTTCAACACAAGATATTGTACTGTAATTCAAAAATATATATGTACACTAAAGTGACTAACACAAAAATTGAATCTGAATGCACAAGGGAGGAGAGCGCCACAGCTTCTAAAACCAATCCTGAAGTTTAAACATCAAAAATGCATGTTGGCAAGGTTCTTGATCCATGTCTCAAGGGCAGAATTGTAATGATACTTCCACTTCTTATAACTAGAAGCGAAGTGCTAGAGGCCATATTGTCTGCCTTAATCTCCGTTTTCCCAAGCATTTCTGTGCAGCTCAGATGATTCTCAGAAAAACACAGATGGCTTCAGGGACACGGCCACGTTCCAGAACAGCCCAGTAAAATAGTGACAGCAAAAGTGACACTATGGCGAGAAAAAGATTAAACCAGAAAACAAAATGAAAGTTCATGCAATTTAACATTTTATGCTTCAGTGTCTTCTGGTACTTACTTTGTTAACAGTCAGCTAAGAAATAAACTGCATTTTGCTTTGCATCTTGGTAAGACCCTTTCATGTGCTGATGGCAAGAGCCCATACATACATTAATATTCTTGTGCTCCAGTATGAAGAACCTTTACTTGGAATATCGCCATGCAATTTAATGCATTTTCAATTTTAAAAAATGAGCACAGAATCTCTGCCTCATACCCAGGGGTGGCATGTCTTGTTTCACCACCTGAGTGCTGCCCTGCCACTGCTGCCACCGCCTGCACCGCCTACTCTGCCACCACCACCTCCTGCCCTGTGCAATCTGCTGCATCCACTGCTGGCAGAGAAGAACCACTGCCATCAACACCAACTTGGGGTGAGATCAAAATAGTGCAAGATCTTATGCAATTTGAGGTGAGATCTTATCCCAAATTGGCACTGATGCTGGCTCCACTTCTCCACTTTTGACAGAGGTGGCGAGCTAGACTGGGAGCCCACAGAGGTGCCAGCTTGAGGACTTCTGCAACCTGACATAGTGGCCTCTCCATGCCTAGTGGCAGGACTGGCTTTGCTCATACCAGAGGCGGAGCTAGCTGCTCTGGCACCCAGAGTAGCGCACATACTGTGCACCTGGGGGCAGGGCAAGCATCCCAGGGGATGGGACAGCAATGTCACCCCCCCTCAGGGATGACACCCGGGGCGAACCGCACCCCCTTCCTCCGCAAATGGCTCATACCTTATACCATCCTTGGTCCCCACCCTGCACTCAACTCTTATCTGTGGCTGCTAGAAGCTGTCAGCACGTGACAGCGGTAACACATCCATATGATATGCTAGATCACCATATGATATGCTAGAGTAACTACTAGATCAACAAAATCAGTCCTGGAGGTATTTTGGGTAGGGTATTTTTGGGAAGGGGTGAATCAGGGTTTACAGTTTTTGTGTTATCTGGGCAAGAGGGTTTAAATAATGTATATTCAATAAATAAGGCTGAGCCAAAAGCCCTACTTCCTAGATTTGCTGCCCCCGCCCTTGCAGACTGCCCGAGGAATCTAGCAAGAGGGATGATGATGGTGGTGGTGGTGATGGTGATGATAATAATATAAATCACAGAATTCCTTTTTGTTTAGCAGAGAGCAAAAATGTGTCTGAGGCTAAGCTTTGAGAAAACATTGTTATTCTCTTGGTGAGCACCTCACCATGTGAGGCAAATATAACTCATTTTCACTGCCACAGATGGCACAGAGACAAACAGAAGAATCCTGCATAATGCAGACAATGCCAAGTTGTCTAATTTAAAAAGGGGGAAACACACACAAAGAGAGAACCTGGAAACCTTCCCAGATCATACATCTGTCTCTAAGTTGCGCTTTAGAAGAGGAGGCCAAACAGCAATGACATATAGGGAATTAATGGCATATTTTCCCCAGTTCCAAATTATCTTCTCAGCTCAGTCCTGTAGTCATTTCATGCATTCCTATGCATGTCTAGTCAGAAGAAAACTCAATGAGACTTACTTTCAGGCAAGTTTTTCTAGGATTACAGCCTAAATGAGCTAAAGGAAGCCAATACAAGGTTAGCTGTTTAATGTATCACACTGGGAGAAAGCAGGGGAAGAGAAATATCAAAGAATGAACCAAAACAAGAGCTAGATACAGATTGCATTTTAATAAAATACACTTCTATGCACATCTACAGTGTGGAATATAATTTGCAGTTCATCTGATATAAAGTTGTTCTTAGATGTGTTAAATATTTGTTGTTCAATGGTGAAACAATATTCTCTTATTATTATATTCTACACTGATTACTACCCTTGCTCGCCAAAAGCACATCAAAGTTTCATACAACAAAATGCAAACACTAAACACTTCTGAAAAACCACTCCTATATTGAAACAATATAGCCCCTGCTGCTGCTATAGAATTTTGCCTTTGAATAATGGCAATTAAATTTAAGAGTGTGTCCCTTTTTATTGTGTTTACTCCTTTGAAAAACATTTCAACACAAGATATTGTACTGAAATTCAAAAATATATATGTACACTAAAGTGACTAACACAAAAATTGAATCTGAAAGCACAAGGGAGGAGAGCGCCACCGCTTCTAAAACCAAAATTTAAATCCACCAACCACATTTTAATTAATAGTATTCACATTTTAGGGCTACTTTAGATTCTCATCAATAGATTATCTTGTCTGCCATAGAAAATACTGTGCCACATGACATGAGTACCATGATATCATGGACCACATTTAGTACAAAGAAGCCAACATTAATAGCTCCATTCACACATCATATATACAGACAGAGGAGGTACTAGGCCAGGGCAGCAGTTCTTAACTGACTTCATGTCACCAGTGTTGCTGTAGCTTACCAGGAGGAAGAAGGGAAGGGGCACGGTGGTTGCAAGGTCTGCATGGTGCAAGCACACCAGCAGGATATTTGTATTCAGACATCTGTACTTCTCATGTTGCAACATGCCTTTACAGCAGCCGGGTACTCCAGTCTTACTTAGACTTAGACTGGGAAGAGACTTCTATAATCCACTAAACTAGGCAGGGTTTCATGAAGAAACCTTGAGGTTTGGTGCACTTCCCACCATAGAAAGCAATGGTGGCTTAAAGGCAACAATGGCCAAACTGCACTGGCCTCTGCTTTCTTCTGCCTCAATGTTTTACCTTGCAGTTGGCCTGGGTTATCACTGGACTTCCTCAATACCGTTCTCAAGTTCCTCATGATACATTGCCAAACTATTTGCAGTCATGATTAATCTCAATAAAGATACAGCCTTCTTTTCACCCAACTCCTTCCACCAAAATTCACTATGATTGCAACAATGTGTGCATATTTTATAGAGTGCTTCCAAAAGCACCATTTATAATTAAATAATTACAGGTACACAGTGGCTTCTATCACAAAAGAAACTGCTATGTCTTAAGAGTGACAGCTAGACCCGAACTACTTTTCCAAACCCACTCCTCCTTTTTTTCTTATTATTCTATCATCCCAAAAGTAAGAAAAACAATAGCCTTTTTATTGAGGAAGATATCTATATTAGCTTGGTTGCAAATGAGGTGCATTAATCTAGTTTTAGTCAAATGATTGTATCAATACATTATCCATAGAGAAATACCAAGACCATCCACATATTAAGACAGATTCAATCTGAAATCAGCAAAATATTTTCCACAGAGAATATTCAAAGGTGCCACTACACAATGTAAGCCAAATACTAATGAGGCTTGTTAAGATAATGAACTACTGTAAATAAGTTACTTACGTTTGTCGGTCCTGATACATCTTGTTAACTTTTTCCCACTGGTAAGTAAGCTGTGTCAGCTTTTCCTGTATCCTTCCAGCTTCTCCAGGTGTGGCACTTTTTAAAACTGCAGTCTTCTTATTGCGAATAACTTCAATCTGTCCTGAGTATCTCCCTAGGCTGTCTTTAATTTTCTGCAATGCCATGTTAAGCAACATAAAAGATGAAAAGAGAATATCAGACACAATTGAAAAGAAGCAGCAAGCTTTTGTCTAAAATATGTAGCAGACGTATAATACTTCTAGCTCTTGATTGAATAATGAATATAGGCCTGAGATTGTATGAGAGGTGAAGCTGTGAGTAGTAATTCAAAGAAGATACTAGGGATGTAGTGTGAGGGAGTTATAGCCCTGGAGTGTGTGTGTGAGGGAATTAATGGACTTGGGGAGTAAAAGAAAAGCGAGGGGAGTTTTGGTGGAGAGGTTTAGTGGAAAGGTCCAATATAAGAGGCAAAGGAGAAATGGCTTGTTTAACGTTCTGTGTGTGAGTGTGTGTCAGAGAGAGAGAGAATGCATGTGTAAGTAAATGCACCCCTTATGCACTCCGTACTCGTGTGCAACCATATTTACTCAGGTCACCACAAAATAGATAAATAGATTGGCCTTTTCTTGCTCCGGGCTACTGCTGGAGCAAGGGAAGGCAGCCTTTGATTGACCAATGGGGCAGGAGGCACCTTCTCCCTGCCACTATCTGTGCCCCCATCCTGGCACCAGTTCTGCTGGGTGCCCTTCTCAGCTCCCACCCTCAGTGGGAGAACTTGTGTGGTGTAGTGGTTAAGAGCGGTTGATTTGTAATCTGGGGAACTGGGTTCGCGTCTCCACTCCTCCACATGCAGCTGCTGGGTGACCTTGGGCTAGTCACACTTCTCTGAAGTCTCTCTGCCCTACTCACCTCACAGAGTGTTTGTTGTGGGGGAGGAAGGGAAAGGAGAATGTTAGCCGCTTTGAGACTCCTTTGGGTAGTGATGAAGCGGGATATCAAATCCAAACTCCTCCTCCTCCTCTCCTCCTTCTCCTTCCACCCTCAGTGGCCAGCCACTGGCACTGCGGGCACTGGCTCTCCTCAGGCAGGCATGTATTTGAAGAGCAGAAATATGCCTTAGATGCCATCAGTGTGATTGTAAACTGGCTAGGAAAAGTGCGTTCTGATTTCATTTTAAGAATGAAGAAGGAAAGGCTTAGAGAAGCCCATTAGCAGATGAAGTGGCAATAGCACTTGGGAACTGTATCAATTTCATTGCTCTTGAAAGTGAAATCAAATCAAAGGAATTTTGATGGCCATTTATTTTTGTTTTCTAAAATTTGCCTCTCTTTGACAGTTAAGAACAACATTCTCTAGTAATTTGACTTTTCAGAAATTTGTGTGCCAAGCATCCAAATCAGGTTGGAAAGTGTATTCATTCACATTGGTTCTATGGATTGTGGTTAATTGGGTTTTGCTCAGCTACGGGGAAGGGCTATTTTAAACTTTACCATTTAGACTTCATTTCTAAAATTGAGTTCCTCAGTTCTTTCCTAGGCTTATTTGATAGAATCCAGATGTGCATTTCTTTTACAAAAATGCAAATATATTTTTAGAAAACAAAATATCTACAGGATGAGGCATTGTTCTGGAATGAATACCAAATCTGTAATCATATTTCAGTTTTTATATTGATATCATAAATGAGAGAAGCACAGCTTGTACCATTCATGAATGAGAGAAAAAGATCCACTACTTAATCGCAGTCTTAAATATGTACTAGAACTATGAATCATAATATTTGCTACAACTTTCATAAATCCAGCACATTTAAAGAGGATTATGTATGCATTCTTGCTGGGAGAATGAAAGGTTTAGAGTGATTAATGAATATCTAGCATAAACAGAAATGGTGAGGATTCCTAAGGAGAACTGGTGGATTTACATATATAATCTTTGGGGATAAGGACAAAAATCACAGCCAAGGCAGAGACAAAGGGTTATAATTATCTGGAATTGACATTTTTAGTGGAGATTTCTATTCACCTACAAATGCTATGTGCTGTCAGAAATAATCCTTATGGAAAACAACATTTATTAACGTATTCCTGGCCTGATTTATCAATGATTGAGTAAACCACCAACCTAGAAATGTTCTACTAGAATTGAGTAGCCTAGGTTCACTATTCACTGATGAAACTTACTGAATGATCACTTAGGCCAGTCACTGTCAGAGGAATGTACCTTTTGCATGCAACTCACTATTTTTCAGTCTAACATATGTCACAGTGTTGCTATGAGGATATAATGCACAGGAAAACAATGAGCAACTATAGGAAGAGCACAATGTTAACACTACACTACGGGGGAACATGAAGACTGATGGCTGGTTCTTTCAGGAAGAAGATTCTGGATCTCTCTCTCTCTCTCTCTCTCACACACACACACAGAGAGAGAGAGAGAGAGAGAGAGAGAGAGAGAGAGAGAGAGAGAGAGAGAGGGGCAGATCAAGGGGTCTCAAATTTCATCAGCAGCCTGTGCAATGCCCAAATTCAGCACCCCTGTCTCTCGCCTTCCATTCTTCATCACAGTTGTCCAGTATGACCAAACCACTCACACTCCCCTAAATCTGCCTCTGATATATACCATAGCAATATACTGTGTATATTTATAAGGATGGAACGGTTACTGCCATTATTTTTGCCCGCTTGGTTTATGTTCTCACTTAAGAATCCAAAAACCCCTTACACAGTGCAGGAGAGATTAGGTGGAGATGTCCCTTTGCCTAGCTCTTTAGACTCAGTTAGCCTCTTGCCGGCCACCAAATGTGTGGGAAGGCAGGTAGCTCACTGGCGGTATTCATTCCAGAGGAAAGTCCCAAATCAGGGCATTCTGAGAGCAGAGAGAGGGTGGGACTCCAGTTGGCTACATGATGACATTGGGCCTGATCAGTCTGCCTCTGTCACCTTCCACTACTGTGAACAACAGGACTGCAGATTCAATGGTTGATCAGCAGAATCCCATTTGCAGACAACCTGAAACTTGGTCCTCATAGGGCCATGTATTAGGTTCTATGGAAACCAGGGTCTCTAAGCTGATTCCATAACCTTGGCTGCAACTGATGGCTATTGATGAGACTAACTCGGGACCAGTTTCAGTTTCCCATAAAAGGGTATTAATTAAACATGCTATCCAAAACAGTTAACAAAAGACTTTAAAACATACTTCTACCTACTACTGTCTTGAAATTTGATTCATGTGAATCTACTAGGGATAAAAAATCAACCACAATTTAATTTTAAACCTTCTCCAACCAGCAGCTATACAATTTATGTGCCATGTTTCTACAGTATTTTTATGCCAGGATAATGACAATGATGAATGATTTTACCAGGAAATAAATATTCATTCATTACGAAGCTCAGATCAAAACTATATCCCTTACGAAAGCATATGAATCTGTAAGATCTATTTGGCTACTGTGATAGATTTATTTCGGAGGAAGATGGAACTGTGCCCACAACTACCATCTCTTGACATTTTAATAGTTCAGTTAAATTAAACCTACAGCAATAGTTACTTGTAACCATGTTAATCAGTATCATTAAAGTTGGTGTCAGCTACAATAATATCAAATACATGTGGAATAACAAGTGATTGGTTATGGAAATAATTCATACTAAGATGCGCAAATGTGTGACATTAAAGAGTACTAATGGGGATCCATTCATCTGCTACTAATCCTTTTGCTGGGCCATTGATTCTCTGACCAATACAGTTGACAACATGGAAAACACATAACAGTAAAGGACCAAATAACAGTAATTTATATAATATCTAATTTTTGCATAATCTAACCTCATCAGCAAGAGTAATTGTTTTTTAGTGAAGAATAGCAACAACAAGGTCATGATACACTTTAAAAAGTAATCTGGGCGTAAGATTCAAGAAAATATTGAATAATATATTAGGAGCAACATAAAATAAAATGATTATGGGCTGATTTAATACCAAATAACTTTGTACTGTATTGTTTATCATTTCTTTATGGATATATACACTACTGTTACATTGACATTTATATATTTTCTTTTTTATTACTAACAAAAAAAACCCTTTAAAATTGCCTAAAGACGTTTTGTTGCCACTGCTTTGCATAGTTGTTTCTGTACATTTGTCCTCTTTCTAGTTTTTGTTTAAATTTCATTTTTTAACTCAGTGTGTATCTCATGCTGAACTAGTAAGGTTTGCTGTCCTCTTCCTGTGTGCCCCCAAATCTCCTACGGTGGTCCGCCAACAATCCAAAGCTGATGTTAAGGGCATAGGAAAATGATGGGGACAGGAGAGTAATTTCTGTTGCTCATATGGGAGTCCCTTGCACTAGCAGAGCTGTTGCGTTAGATATGGCCTGTATTTCCTAACCCCATTTACCTGGGACTAAGCCCTTTTAATGGTGTTAACTCTCAGGTAAGTGGAGTTAGGACTGCAACCTAGTTTAGGAAATTGGTTTTTGGTGTGTTTTTTAATGCCAAGAGAGAAAATTAAAGAAAAAAACTGACCAAAGGAGAAGCAAGAGAGTCTTCTGGCACCTTATGGTATAAGCTTTTGTGAACTATATCACTGTGCAATGGTACATTACCTTCAAATTATTATTCAAATTATTCAAATTGTTTGAGTCTTACCATGAGGCACTCTTCTTGTCTGACAAGATCCTCACAGTCCCTCCCCTGCAGACTGGGAGAATTAAGGAGGTCTTCAACATCAGACAAAGCTTGCAGAAGCCGAAGGATTTCTGCCAGGTATGCAGAAGGCACATAAGAGGTTTCCACAGTCATACCTTCAGTCATCACAACAGTTGTCTCCTCACGAACTGTTTGCTGGTATAGATATACAACAGAATTTTTCCTTTAGTTTCAAAAAATGGTCACTGCACTTAAAAAATAGTAATATATAAACAGTGTATCATTTTGTAGCACCCCACCTCAAATTATACAACCATAATAAACATATCCTGCTAATTCATTTGATTGTGATATTTAATGCTTCATATAGTAGGGCATTTTTATCTTACTTCTCCAAAAATGTAAATCTGGCTAACTATGATGGCTAACTATGGGACATTAATGACTATGGTTCTGAGACCGTGAAAGGTGAGAGGAGTAGGTGCGTATGGGGCTTCTGCAGACTTTTCCTAGCAGCATAGTCATATAAATCTATAAATAAAGAACATACAAGCTAGATGGGAAATCCTAACATGGAAAGCTCTCCTGAAAGTGCTACGTAGATGTGCCAAGTTTTTCAGCACAAGGATTAGCTCTAGTTCCAAAATCTGAGTTTATATTTCAAGATTTTCATCTGGAATTCAAAAATTAACTTGTGTTAACTATTAAGATTCTTTTGATTTTTTGCTAAATTTTAACTACGGACTGAATTTTACACACTGACTACACATTAAAGACTGGTTCACACATCTCTCTTTACCCCATTGTTGATGTTTCAATAATTTTTCTTAAAATTTTGATAACAATACAATGCCAGCTACAAACATCATGTCAAAGTGCAAAAAGGGAAAGGGAAATAATAAGGTGGGGGACACACACAAAACTGCAACAGTTAGCAAGGGTAAGGTCAGCTAAGCCATGAGCTTGTGCCATTATTTTGTATAATCTTACACCGTTTCTGTTTGGTCCTTTAGGTGTGTACAGTAGATGACAATATAAACCAGGAAAGTAGGGAGTGATGGGGAATCACGAAAGTGCATACTTCCAACCAGGTCTGTTGTCATTTGTTAGGCAACATAATCTGTTTTAGTAACTAGTGCCAGGATGTAGAAATTGGATTGGGTCTCTTATCATGCATTAGACGGCAGTTTTCCTATGTACCTCTTGTTATAATGCTGTAACAGTCCATTTCCCATGAACATCAGATGCATAGTTTCTAGTAGTGAATCCTAGCACTCTCATTTTACCATTTGAGAACTGGTTGATACTTGTGTCCCTACTGACTTTGGAAACACTGGGCTAGCAGATGTGTAAGGATGCTCTACTCCACTCCCAATTTTCAGCTCATATACATGACTCACACACACATCCCACCACCACAACACAGAGAACACCACTCCATGTACACTGCTCTGAAGTCCTTCATCTCCTGAATGTAAATCAGAAACTTCAAAGTGATTTTAAGAGCATATACAATTTTTTATTATTCAAGAATCTGGGTCACTGGTGACACTGAAACTGGATAGGGATGCTGGTTCTGCCAATAAAGTCAAATTTAGGCTGTGCAATGAGTGCAGGAGTTAGAGACAGAAATTATTGCCTGAATTGTAAAGTAAGGTACTGGATTTAGCCAAGACCACATTTTAATTGAGTCAGGCAACAAAATGTATTGAGCTTGTACTGTAAGGATGCAATGGGAAAATAATGCATATTAAAAAAGGTGGTGAACAAAGGGCAAAAATTGGCACCATTTCACTATCCAATAGATAAACCATTGTCTAAGAGAACAAGCTCGACTTTAAGTTGTTGAAATAAGTACAACAGCCTTAGGGCAACTATTCTACAAAATCCCAAGGTGGACCCCACATAACTCTTTCTAGGGAAGCAAGAAGCTTCAGATAGCCAAATAGGCATATGCTCGTTCCAGAAGTTGCTTAAATCATGTCATCTTAAATTGGATAAATGTGCTATGCAAGGCAGATTCCCAGTATTTTAAGCTTTGCAAATCACAGTCTGAATCAAGATGCTAACATATTGGAATAGTATTTTCAGTATAAAAGCTATATAGGGGTGCATTGTGCAAGTTTAATTACATCTTTCTGATCAACTAAACTCTCTTCTGAATTTATTATAGAAGGTCCTAAATAGCAGACTTTGCAAAGTGCTGAGATAAATCTCAGGGATATTAAGTACATATCATTATAGCCCAAAATTCATGGTTGGGCAATAGCTTTATCAGGATCAACCAAAAATGTCAAGCTTGCCCTGATTTAAGGACATTTTGGTTAGTCCTAATAAAGGTATTGCCCAAGTATGGATTGTGGGGGGTTTTCTTCTGCACCAACACAACTACTTTTGCTTTTTACATCCAAATGGAAATATTTTCAGAATGTTGATAAATCTATTGGTACATCTGAAACTACAATAACTGAGCCACTTCGAAAAGTGAAAATATCAGTTAATATTTATTGTTTAAAAATTGTACAAAGCATACTGTATTCTCTCATCATAATTTTGAATATGCATAATCTTTTTGATTGCCCTCATTTAACACTAATAGCACTCGGTTTTTTAACCACTGCTGTGTTGTACATTCCTAACTGCAGGCTTGCATCAACATATCTTATGAGACACAGTTCTGTCTATATCGCCTTCTTTTCCCTGTATCAAAAACTACATAGTGCCAGCTCAAAAATGGCATATAACTGAAGAAAGAAGAAGCACAAATTGTTTGGGTTACTTCCCACTTTTAGACTGTATTATATAAAGTACGACTGAACAGTCTTACCTGTGAGATCTATGAGACCAGGTAACCATCAGAGCTCACAGGTCTCATGAGAGGAAGTATCCACATGCCCAAGCTACCTGCAGAAGTGCTTCTCTTTTCCATATATGTGTAACAAAGGAACTGGCTCTGAGAAAATGCAGGATGCTATAGCACAGTATTATTCTGTATATGTGATTGTATCCAATGCTGTATGAGCAGCATTCCACTCACACAACAGAACTTTCCTCTCCTCTCCTCTCATCTTTTCAATCATGCTCCAATGTTCTGGAGCAGATTTTCAGGGTGTGCAGGAGACTGAAGGGGATAAGGGCAGGTGTTTCCATTGTACAAGTGGAATTCTGTTGTACAAGCAGAATGGCAGCAATTGATACAATCCTGTTAACTTGTGGGATGCCCTGAGCTTCAGAATATTTATACTTGTTTCACAGATGCTGATATTCAGTTTGCCTTTTAAAGCTGATTTATTCTCTCAAAGTAATATTGAGAGGCCTATGGAAAGATTAAGGAAGGTCAAACTTCATTCTGAAAATGCAAAGATGGTTGTGGAGAAGTAATAGTTTACTTTCATCTCAATATTGTGAGAAGCAAAATAAGAGTTGGTCTCAAAAGCATAAGAGAGCCAGACAACATCTGAGGAAGAGTTTCACAAATTTAGGAATATTTCCTTAAGGCTCGAAAACATGTCAACTATACATCCAGAACTATAGTACCTGAAATTCTTAAAATAATAAGTGTTAATTCCAGGTAGTATGGAACAGCATGAAAAACTAAATAAATATTGGATTTCTTAACACCAAAAGAGAAATTCTTCTCCAGGGAATTTACAATATTTACTTAGGCTTGATATAAATGCCTTTTTCATGCACTGCTTGCTATGCCAGAGTGAACTATGAGATTGTCCCACTTGAATGAAGACAAATTCTCAGTCTCCAGAACAGCTAAGGTTTGCTCCATATATATATAAATTTTGCATTAATTTTATGAAAAACATAAAGGTGATTTGAGGTATATATAGGTCTCTCTGGATCTGCCTTCAAAATTGATTCCCCCCCCCCCCACTCAAATGAGGGCTTTGTAACTATATGAACATACCGGTAAATCTAGAAGTTGCCCTGTATATGATACATTAGTTGATTTCCAATTACATAGAAAAACATATTTTACTTAGAAAATCAGTTTTACCCTTGAATTCATTTTATTTCCTCAGTACTCACACTGTATTAGATTGTACAAGAGGAGGACTTTCCAGGCATTACATGTAAATTAGAAAGATATTGCTTTCAAACAGTAACACACAACATTATACAATTATGAAATAAATACAACACAGTGACCTGGTTTGCATGACTTTATAAGCCAAACTATGGCTTACCACGACTGCGTGGGAATGCAACCTCCTGAAGAGGAAAATGTAACTGCTTTGCTCCTTTGTTCTTTTTCTGGCTAGGCCACACCATGTTGGCCAAATAAGGACTTGTGTTTAAGCTGCCTCCACACTAACCACAGGCTGTAGCCAATATTTGCAAAGCAGTTTTGTCTGATACTTGTAATGTATTTTTTAGCATCAGAACATTGAAATGTGTTTGCATCATCCTAGAAAGGTGCATGTCAAGGATTCGTAAAGACTACAGTATTAGTGTTCTACAGTAAGAACTCTGCCCTTCCCCCATAGTCATCTCTCTCTCTCTCTCTCTCTCTCTCTCTCTCTCTCTCTCTCTCTCTCTCTCATATATTACTTTTTTTAATCTGCCTTTTTGCAGTAACGTGTTATTTTGCTTATCTCCATTTACTTTTAATGAAACGGAAGCATTTGTTTAAACATCAGTTTTGCAAAGGAGATTTTTCAGAGTTTATTCCCTCCTCCCCCAATCTAAATCTTGTTTTTTTTTTTTAAAGTAAAAGAATATTTAGAGGTGTAGAAAGCACCGTATTTAATGGTATTTAAATACTGGTCTGTTCCACCCAATATATAGGATAGGAAGATGTAAACGTCAAGCTTTCCATGAAATATTCTATGATAAAAGTCAATGTTCATTTTATTTTCTTGTGCTTCATAGTACAATATTTGCAATTGGAGTAAACAAAAAACAAAAAAACCCCATGATATTCCCCCACTCCCTGACATGTCCCAACTGCTAGCTAAGTTGATATATAAATTACAAGTTTACTCCAGGCAGCCTGCTTGTGACCTTCAGTAGCTGATTGAAATGCAGAATTCCTCTCCACAGGGTGTATTCCATGGCCATTTGGACTGCAGTTCTAGCCCACCACCCAGCAGATCCTGATAGTCATGCCATATTTTAATATCCTATATGAGGCAGGTTTGATAGGTAAGTGTATATAGCTTTCTGTGAAGCAGATATTTGGACCACATTTAGGTCGTATGCAATAAAATTATTTTCACTCAGACTTACACTATTTCTCTTAGAAACAACAATTATTGCTAGCATTCACAAATGCATATTATTGTGAATTATTGTATTATTTTTTACTATAAGAAACAAATGAAAATACTCATTTCCAATGCTTAGCTTTATTATTTTAATTTAGTATTAGTAGAAGCAGTAGCATAGCAAATATTCAGAGTAGTCATTCTTAACTTATAACACTGAAACTGCTTTAAATGGCTTCAGCTAATTATAAATCACTGTGTGATGGATCTTATGTGGAATGCCCTTCAAATCCTATTACTCTTTTTGATAAAAGGAAGCCATTTCCAGTAAGAATACTTGAATTTGATCTCAGAGAATTACACTGTGAATTGATCTGATCTGTACCTCCAGAACTAATGTTCAGACTGAAATTCACTTATCGCCCATATTTCACACATCGTATTTGCTCATCCACCATATTTCCAAAATATTCCAGTGTGAATATTGGTTTAAAAATGTATCGAAAGTACAATGAGAAATGTGCAGTTTGAGGGGAAAACATTCTTTTGAATGAATATCTAAATTTGATAGTTTGTATACATTATTTATTTTTAACATATTGTGGATGGGATGGGATAGACTTTTAAGTGAGAAAACAGGTGAAAAAGGCATGGACTTGAAATAGGCCCATCTACAGTGTACAGTACAAAAGAACCTTTATTTATTTATTAAATCTATATCCTGACTTTCCTCCCAAAGAAGCCCAGGGTGACAAGCAACAAGTGATAAAACAATGAAAGCATCTTAAAAGCAATTCCAACACAGATGCAGACTGGGAAAGATCTCAACATAAAAGGCTTGTTGAAAGAAGAATATCTCATGAAGGAACAAAAAAGGCAACTGAGATGGCTCCTGTCTGATATTTAAGGGGAAGGCATTCCAAAGGGCTGATGCCACAACACTAAAGGCCTGATTCCTATATTGTGCAGAATAATAGAATTGCAGGTCTGGAAGAATGAGGATCATCTAGTCCAGGACTATACAGCTGTCCCACATGGGGATTGAACCTTCAACCTTGGTGTCATCAGCACCATGCTCTAGCCAGCTGAGCTGGAGAACAGACCTCCTGATGAGATGGTATCTGTCAGAAGCTCCCACCTCTGAGCACTGTGGTTGACTGGATAAAAATAAGGGGTGAGGCGATCTTTTAGATATATTCATCCCAAGCTGTATATAGCTTTAAACACCAGAACCAGAACCTTGCATTTAGCCTGGTAGCTAACTGTCACCCAACATAAGTGCTTTCATTGCATTACATTAAAAGCCCTTTATGAAATGCAATGAAATCACACTTTCACCAACAGAAGAGTGGGGACGAGATATTGTATAACTCTGTTGCCATCAGTGAAACTAAAAGACGATGAAGAAACCAAACCACCTTCCATAAATACAGTACAGTGCTCACCACTACAGCTGCAATACTGCACTCAAGGAGATAATATAACAAGGTAGGTAGGCTATAGGGGCTCATTGTTGCTAAAAAATTACAGGAACCTTATTTGTCTTGTTATTCAATTTATGCAAGGCGTGTGAGTCTCTTGTTAACTTTGAAAGAGTCACTAACTTTAATAGACATCTAAACAATAAGTGACAATCCTTTTTTTTTAAGCTCCCTGGGAAGCCCTTTCTGTTAATTGTTCATCCTTTCTATTCACCAGTGCATCTTTGTTAAGCCAACTGCACTGTATTCAGTTGCTAAAAGCAATTCTGAAAGCTGTATTATATTGAGAGGAAATGTGAAAATTGCATGGCACTTTGCCCAAATAACATACTCAATTGTAAAAAATTAAAACACTGGAGCAGGAAAATAACCATTGTGATCTTGTGCTGAATTAACAGACAATATTGCATTTGGGAGTGGGGGATACATAGCCTTAACAGTTTAGATATTCAGTCAGATGTAGAAAAGCTACACATTTAAATTCAGTATGTTACCATAACCCTCACTGCCATATAACACCACTTTGCAAGTATGAACACACTGTAGACCTACCACCAAACAATTAAAACCCTCCATTTGGCAGAGTGATGCAAAGTATTCAGATCTAAATGGAACGGCTGGGAGGGAACAGATTTCATCCAATTCTTTCTTGTGGCTTAATAACATATCAAATTTGAAAGAGGAGAGATAAATTGTATGGAACTGTTTCCAACAGAGGTGACTTGATTACTCAAATGTTCCTGCCTGACTGCTCATTTTCCTTATATTCTCTGCACACCTGTGTCTATAGAAACCGAGTGTGAAGATCTGGTTGCTTGCTATATAAGTATGTAAATACTGTGCACATATTTCATTTTTTTCTATCAAAAAAATGGCTAAATATGTGTCCTTGACATGCTTTTGCCAGCAATAGTATCTTAGTGAACTTGTGCTGAAAGTGGATAGATTGGTTAAATTATCCTTTCTGGTTTCTAACAGATAAGCAAAAGTACTATGGTGATACATTTGCAGAACAATTCCCAGGAGGTGCTCTTATAAAAATAGTGTATTAGCCTTTTATTTTTAAAGGCATGATAAAACCAGAGCAGACTTAAAACTAATTCAGCTATGAACTACTTGCAGTTGAACATGACAAAACAAAGTCGGTAGACTTACCTTAATGTGCAGTATTTTTCAACATTCACTTTTATAATACCTTAGAACATGTTTAGATGACTAAATATAAGTAATGGCCACTTGCCTTGTACCACCTTCAGCCCTACAACCTTCATAAGAGAGTGGTTTCCAGAGGAAGAACTGTGAGAAGAGAGGCTCTGTTTGTCATTATGGGGTGATTGGTTTCACCTGTCCTGCCCCACCTCCAGCCTGGGGAATCTTCAGAAGCACTATGTGTATGTGTATTTTAATGAGCTGAATAGAGATGATGAGTTGTGGGAGTGTGGAGTGTTAGAAACTAACAGTGCTTTGTTTACGTTTTGTTTACTATTTTGTTAATGCTGTTAATATTGTTTTTGATGAATTGTTATAACTTTATATAAATTATAAATGCTGTATTGATTTGTTAATCATATATGACTTTTGCTTTAACTGTGATGTTTAGCTTATTTTTTAGTTGCTTTGGTAAAAGTTTTATAGATTGTAATTGTTTTACTGATGATTTGTTAATTGTTCTATATGAGTTATGCTGTTTTTGTGACATTCTATTATGTTATTCTATCAAAATATCTATTCTATCATATTATTGTTATTTACTGTTTGTAAGCCAGTTTGGGATTCATTTGAATGTTGGTATGCTCTTTTAAAAGCACATCCTAGTACAAAACACTTCCAGTTTATGAGGTTGATTGTTTTTGGACTCTCCTTGATTGAGTAGAAGAATGATGGATTATGTGAAATAGAATGTGCTGAGGTTGAGCCCTTGATCTTTAAAAGTGTGTGAGGACAAGCCAAACACCATGGCTGCAAACAAGAGCTTTATTTATGCTGCAAAATAATGCAGTGTATTTCTAAATACCAGAGGCTATGGACAAACAGGCAATGCTATCACCATATTGCCCTTAAAAAAGAAGAAGAAGAAAAGACTTCCCTAGAACAGCAGACTGGCAACTAGATGGAACTTTGATCTCACCACCAAGCATAGCTAGTGCAGTCTGTATAATTTGCATAGGGAAAGGATTGGATTCAAAGGTATCTTTTCCTAATGGAAGAATCTTTGGGCACAATACAAAATCTTCCTCCTATCCGCACTGGTTTGTCTGGACTGCAGCAAAATTGTTTCCCCAATTGTGGAATTACCGTACTTGATTTCTACATTTGTTCTAAGAACAATTCTCCTAAGCAGAACACCCAATACTGGAATGTGAATTTCTTTTCAGATTTTCTGCACGTTCCTTTCTATACATGGTTGACTACATTATACATACATCTCTAAACAGTAAAAAACTACTTCACTGAAGATTTGTTGGCTTCTTAGTCAGGTTAATGAATAAAAGTTTCACCAAGAAATGGAAAACCTGAGGAATATACTCCACAAACTTAAGGGCAGAAAATTGAGGGCGTAGTCTCTTTCCAAAATCCTGTACAGCAAACATTGAACTGGTGTAACTGGGATAACCAAGCAGATTAACAGCAACTATTGTTGTTTTGTTAACCCCCCGTTTTACTGCAGCTGTTAATTACTGTGCAGTAAATACACTGTAAAAAAGCACCCTCTGCTAAGCAAGTGGGGGCAATTTCCATGATAACGAAAGGCATCTATATTCAATATATGATTGTATTTATGAGCTCACTAGTGTAAACTTTACAAAAATATTTTCTGTAACCAAAGTTAGCTTCTGATTTCACAAAAGCATGAGAAATTTCCATAGTGCCATATATACATTAATACGTCCTCACAACATCCCTGTGAGGTAGGTAATGTCTATTCACTAGTTTTACAAATGAAACATTGGTCCAGATACTAAGTGAAATGGTGCATGTAATACAATTCTCATGCACTGAACATAACATGTTGCTCTCATCAGGGTTTTTTTTTAAATAGGAAATGCTATTCTTGTAATACATATATACAAACCAGAACTACAATTCTTTCAGTACCTAAAAGCTTAACTCAGCAAACCTGATTGCATCCTTTATTTGAAAGTACAATTTCAGATAAGACATATTTCCCAATGGCAGAGGTCTGCTGGATAGGTGAAAGAAGCATTCTCCCTCCTCCAGAAGTTATTAAAAAGAACATTTCAATTGTTTAGTGAAAAACTGAGAAAAATTATGTATTGTCCTATTAAGCTGAAAAGAGACTATGTTATGTATAAGAAGTAGAAATAAAAATTCTCCAATCTGTTCTTAGGTGTGTAGATTGTACATCATGAGGAAATAAAAGCTAATTAGTTTTTGCATGGGATGGTAGGTTGAAAATACATATTTCTGAGTCACGCATGTTTATTGAACAAAATAAATGTATGGCACGCTGACAGGTTTAAACCGGTAATGTTATGGAAAATATGAGGCAACAAAAATTAATATGTACTTTTGTTGAATACTAAGGAATCTCTGCTGTTTATACTTGCTTGCTTGTGTTTTTTAAAAAAATTTAGGGCATTATCCAGGCAAATCGTGTACCATGAGGCTTATATTGTATGGTAAAATAAGGTGGCCCACATTTGCTGACCAGAGACTTTGTTTTAGGCAAGTTGGCATAGCAGTGGGTACTCTCATTGTTAGTAGGGTTCTGTTAGTAGCAGTATTTGCAAACATACATGTTTGCCAGGAACAACTCACAATTTGTGCATAGTTGAGTCTTCGAAATTGAGCAAATTTGCTCTCAATATCTCGCCAGCGCTTGCTGAGCTGTATCAGGGTTGGTTCCACTGCTTTTGCAGCCCCATCCTTAGACAAGCGATCAGCTTGTCTCTGTACCGCATTCAGCTCTTCCTTCTTCTTCTCCAATTCTCGATCAATTTCCTATTGAGCAAAATCAATACAGGGCCCAGGACAATTAGCTAACTAGATAATAAACTGCTAAGAATTAGCAAAATACTTCGGTAGAATCTTTCCCAACTTTATTGTTACAAACAAAAGAGTACACTTATTTTTATTTATTTTTGTTTACAATTAGACAGAAAAAAACAAAGGTGAGTATTGGGTGATTGATTTTAAATATTTAAGTGACATGTGTATTCTGGATAGTAATGTGGGCCCATATATTAACTGTCTAATACTCCCTAGCACAGTCTGACAGGTAATTGGAAAGATAGCTGTAATGTACAGAAACCACATATTAAATACCCATAGTGATTGTCAGTTGCATGGTTAGAGTTTTTAATTGTTTTTCTCAACGGAGAAGAAGCAAAGAACTCAACGGAGAATGAAGGAAAAGAAGACGATGCAAAATAAACGAGGCAATTCTTTGACAACAAATAAGTAAATCTTTAGAATTTTGACAATGAAATATGTTTATGTTCTGATGAAAATGAATGTGCTAACATGAAAAAAGAGTTCATCCATATACCGATAAGTCATTTGCTCATCTGGAATAAAGATACAGAATCAATTATTTTTTTTCTATAAAGCAATGGAAGTTTCTAAACAGAGTACACTTGATATACACAAGTAAAGTATTATTTCCTATAATTTTCTAAAATCTATTTAATGTAACATTTGCAAGGACACAAGGATAGGAATATGCAAGTCAACAAGCATTACTTAAATCATTTAAATAATAATATTAAGTATTGAACTACTATATCTCTACATCTTATTACATTTACATACAGTGACACATATATGAACATTATTAATAATAATAATAATAATAATAATAATAATATATGTAACACTGCTTCTAAAATGGCATTACCTTTAGCTTCTGTTCATCTTGGGGGTCTGGTAAACTTGCTATTTTTTTCTCAATGTCATCCAGCCAGCTCATTAGATCATCAGCCTGCCTCTTATACTGATACCATTGAGGAGAAATCTCCAAAGCTTTTTTCCTTCTTTGAGACCTCAGATCCTGTTCACAATGCAGACATTATTAGAACTGCAAAAACAAGCTCATACTATGGCCTAGTTTGCATGTTGAAATAAGCCACAATTTGTCTTAAACTATGGTTTAATTGTGATTCTACCTTCAGCAGCCACACAGGTTCCGTCAGCTTCTCCCCCTGCCCAAGCCATTCAAGCAAGCCATAATATTATTTCATGTTTTATCCAAGAGACAGATTGGGATGAAAACCTCTGCAGCACAGAAAGAGCAGTCTGCCGTCAGCCTGCTGCATCCATACCTCAGTGCTACCTGACTGGCCATCTCATTAGACTAAGAAACTACCTTTGCTAACTATAACTCTGCCGAGCACGTATGAATGGGTTGTGTGACTGAGGGCTCTTGAATCAATGAAACTGATAAATTAGGTTGGAAAACTGGTGTCACTGTCTTGGTCCTTATGCTTTGATCCTGGATTGCGTTTGTGATCAATAGCAGATGATGGAGTCTGGTGACAGCCCTTACATGACTTCCCAACAGTGGAGTTGCATCTGCTCATCAGGAGGAAGAGTGGGGGGAGCAAGACAGGAGTGGATGCAGGCCTGTGCAGACCTTGTATGCAGACCTCCCAGGGCGGGAGTCTTCTTAGACTAAAGAGCCAGGCAGAGGGCCTTCTTAGTGGTGGTGCCCGTCCTGTGGAACACCCTCCCATCAGATGTCAAGGAAATAAACAAATATCTGGCTTTTAGAAGACACATGAAGGCAGCCCTGTTTAGGGAAGTTTTTAATGTTTGATGTTTTATTCTGTTTTTAATCTGTTGGGAGCTGCCCAGCCAGATGGGTGGGGTATAAATAATAAATTTATTGTTATTGTTATTTAAAGTTATAGACTCACACAAACGAGCAGCTGGTCCCTTACAGGGGCCCCCAGCTGGCTTAGCCCTCCAAGGCCTAGGAACACACCAGGGCGGACACCAACACCAGGAGGAGCAACATATTGGCTCTGTGCTTGGAGGTAAGCAGTGCCACCACGCCTTTCCGTCTTCTACTGTTCATGAAATCTAGACTATAATTGGTTTGTTTCAAACCATGAGTGCTAAAATGGAAATAAACTGCCACTGTGGGGGGAAGGGGAAGAAGCTATGGGGGGGGAATCCGGAGAGGAAGCGCATTCACAATTAAACCATGGTTTAAGACAAACAGTGATTTATTGCAAATTGTGAACAAGGCATACAAATGGTGGCCAATATGTACACGGGGGTGGTGGTGGTATATAAATAGTTATGCAAATATATGAACCATGATTGTACTATAAGTAAAGGCTAAATATTTTCTTCTTTACTTGTTTCTCTAAGTAGGCTATGTTAATTTCTGTACTATATATATACATCTTTCAATAAGTTTTGTAAACTATTGTAACTGATTGTGTTTTATAAATATTATAGTTAAATTAAATTATGCATTATTGGGGATCCGCCCTTCCCTCTTAATCTTTCCCTATAATTCAATTTTCATTCTACAAGGTACAAATTTGCTTAACTACTCAATAGTCTTAGTGTTATACGTCAAGGCTGAATGTGTTCAGTGAGTCACAAAAATGAAAAATAAAATAAATAGCCATGCCCCTTGTAAAGATTGTCAGTAAGAATCTGATCAATCTAAATACAATTTTACTATCATTAAAGGCTTTGCATAAAACAGCTTTGCATAATACCACAGCACAAAATCTGAATTACATATAGTTTTCTTAATCAAAGGCATTTTAAACACTGAAAAGTTGTAGAAATTTTAACAGTCCTGCGTGCAAACCTATCAAAAAGTATGTTTAAAATGAATTGAAAGTTTTTCTCTATTCCTAGGCATAAAATGAAAAATAGCTATCTGCAACCAGGAATGTCAAGTAGCAATGGCTGCCGACAAATCCTCTTTCATAATCATAGAGCAGACTGCATTGATTTATTAAACAACAACGAGAAAACCATTGTGGAAGATCATATCTATGTGGAGGGGGAAAGATGCTATGGTAGATGCTAAAGAACCTCAGCTGTTGAGAGACTGCTGATCTCTCCATCCCTGTCCAATACCAACATGTATAAAAAAGATCAGAGAATTTGTGCATTTATTAGTTATGTTCTCTACCTTGAGAGCATTATGCTTAGTCTGCAACAGGTGCTGTTTACTTTTTATTTCCTCTCTTTTTCTTTCATCTGTGATTGTTTGGTGAAGTACATTTCCTCGTTGAAGCAGTTCTTTTACAGTACCCTCATTATCTTCACTCTGAGTTTTTTTTAATGAAAAGAAAAAGAATTAATGTAATCAACATTCTCTCCAAATATATATCTACACATAAAGCAAGACTGCTTAGCCTGTTGAATCTTGAAAATCTTGTAAAAAAAAATTGTACTATTACTAATCATTATTATTATCGCCATCCTTTACACACCATGAATATACATGGTGTTTCACATATTAACAAGAAAAAGCAACGGCCCTGCAAGCAGAAGACCTTAAACTCAAAAAAGTCAGCAGAGGGTAGATGTCAGAGGGGTCAAGGAAGAGGGAGGAGTAAACAAAAGAGAAACAAAAGATGGCCTTTTCCATCAGGTCCTAAATGTGTTGTCCTTTGCTTTAAAGCTTAATTTAACTTTCCTTGCAGGGTAGCCTTCCTGCTGAAAGTCAGCCAAAATTTGCATCTATAGATATATATTGTTTCATGCAAGTTTTATCCACATTCATATTGTGAGCCTCTGCCCCAAGTTTCTTAAGGATTTAGCAATGTCCCTGTGGTATGGCATGCTTATGAACTAAGAATTGAAAGCTTGGATACCGATGTTCATCTTTCAGAGCTACAGTAGAAGTATCAATGGGAAGCAGCAGCAACATTAGCCACATATTTTATTTTGAAATTATTTATATTGAGGATTCACTAGTATCAGGTGAGAGACTGTGCAAGTCTTGAACCAATTCTTGGATGCAGCGTTGGGCCAAAAAAACCCATGAAGATAATTTGACATTGTGATTTTCAGAAAATTTCAACTTTACTAATAACTTTAGTAAACTTTAGTAACAACTAACTAACAAATAATACTAACAAATCAATCAATAACATACATAGAAAGAAAGCAAATGTAAGAGATTCAACAATACAGACAAGAGTTCACCTCATGTTTGCAATAGACATTTCCAGTATTTTGGTGAATTCTAGAATTACAGGCTTCCTGGGGAAAATTTGGCAAACTGCATTATCTAGGTAAAGGTAAAGGGACCCCTGACCATTAGGTCCAGTCGTGACCAACTCTGGGGTTGCGGTGCTCATCTCGCTTTATTGGCCGAGGGAGCCAGCATACAGCTTCTGGGTCATCTGGGCAGCATGACTAAGCTGCTTCTGGCACGGAAACGCCGTTTACCTTCCCGCTGGAGCGGTACCTATTTATCTACTTGCACTTGATGTGCTTTCGAACTGCTAGGTTGGCAGGAGCGGAGACCGAGCAATGGGAGCTCACCCCGTTGCAGGGATTCGAACCACCGACCTTCTGATTGGCAAGTCCTTGGCTCTGCGGTTTAACCCACAGCACCACCCGGCTCCCTCAATTATCTAGGCACATACAATTTTGTTTCTTTGTTTTTACTAAGATTAAAAAAGATGAAGCTGCAGAGCTTTCACTAAATTTGATGTTGAAGACTGAATGAGTATCAAAGTTGTGATGATTTGAAGGTACCAAAGATTAGTGCAGTTATAAAATTATGCTGTCTAAAGTCATACCAATTTCACTCCCCTTTCTTCAGCTATACAAATTAACAACAGGTGCCTAATTATTTAAGAATTTGTCATGAGTACAAATAATGCACCCTTCCATCAACATTCAACACCTTTGTAGAAGGATTTCAAATGACTGAAATCAGAAAGGGATATAAAAAGTATAAAATGAATAGTTGACATCATCCACAGCTGGACTTTCGCTACCTCTGCTTTAGTCAGCATCAGGTTAAATGAAAGATTTGTAGATTGATCCAGCATATCTATAACTTGGTGCTGGACATACACTTCTGTCCGTTTCAGAAAATTATTCTGAAGGAATAAGCAAGTATTATTCTATGAAAGTTAGCATTGTATATATTACTAGAACATTATGATGACAATGCTACAAACAGTAAACGCTGCAGTATAATTTTATAGCAGCTAAACAGAACGACAGTGTGTTTAACCTGTCTAAAGAGTCAAATGCAAACATAGAGGTTTCTAATTTTTACTCCAGCACTTATTCCATTTCCATTTCCATTTTATTCATGCTCCCATCACAACCAATTTACCATATCTTTATTGAAGTCTTCCTCTTTCAGATTCACCCCCTGCTGAATTTCAGCCTCCAGTGGTTCAAGCAATTTTTGTATATCGTAGTTAAACTGTTCCAATTCCTTCAAAGGAATGAAGGGCTTTAAAGAACGGTTGGAAAGTTGGGAAGGGGGAGAGAGAAAGGAAGATTGTCAATTTTACATCACATACTGTTTTATTACAGACATAAACCAAAGCGACATATCTGTTTTGCCCCCAACTGTTAAATTAATTACATACACATTTTGGGTATTTTACAAAATAGCTTTTATGTAACAAAACTAGTGGTAGTACCTTGCTTGATCAATCTTTATTTATGGCTCTTACCTAGAAGTTTTGTTTATGTTGCAAAAGGAACTTCATCAACCAAATAAAAACATCATAAATCATCAAAATGAAAAAGCAATATTAAAACTATATAAAAGCCATAAAATGATAAAAGCCACAATCAATATAAAGGTATTTGCTGTTTTTTCAACTTCTTCACCAACAAAGCAAATATGCTTAATGAATACATATTTGGCTTGGATTGGTAGATGCATGTGAATAAATATGTAGAATGTGCATTCAATGAATTTTAAGCTTTATGAGAACTGGGTAGGAAACACAATCCTGACATTTTGTTTAAACCTGGCCTATCAGAAATCCTTCACACATTCAGAAGCAATTTTTCCACAAATATGCATATATATCATATTTTATATTGTTTTAAACTTCAAAAGATATTTTTATTAAAGACAGAAAAATAACCATATTAGTAAAACAGAAAAGTATTCCACAAATTCTGAATATTTCTAGCACAGTACATTAAAAATATACCACTTTAAAAAGTGGGAAACCACCTGTTTCCCCCCCTCCCCGCCCCAAACAAAAGCAATATTGGGATTTAGAAAGCTTTATGAGAAGGCTTAGTTACTGATTTATGTAAATTATAATACTGTCTTTAATTTAGAATCTTATCATAAGGACTACTTATGAACTTCAATAAGCTAGATTTCACTTGTTTTCATTAATGCATCACATGGGGGAAATTAATATGTGTGTACTTACAATTTAATATAAAGCCTTAAGTGCATTCTAATACTAAGATGTAAAATAATCAAATTGTTACATAGTGAACTTCCATTTTTGAACATCCTCATTGATGTGGTGCATTTTTATTCATTCATAAACAGAGAAATGAAATAAAAGATCCCTTTCAGATTCCTGGCATTAGATCTACTTTTAAGACTTTCAGGTGTTAGACAAAAAACTACTCAACTAACACAGTGCCATAAACCAATTATTCCAGCAACCTTAATCAAAATGAGCTGTTAAAACATGTGACAAATGACACAGGTTTACAGAGACGTAAGTAAGAGTCATTGTTTGGGAACATACAGTTCTGGGTTCCAAGCTAAAATGGATCAAAAGATAATTTAGCCCATGGCATTGCCCTAAGCACACACAATTCAGTTCTTCAAATATCAGTCTGAGCAATTTTGAATGTCAGCGATCCCAATGTCATTTCATAGAATGGGACCCTTTATTTCCATTTCTCCTGCAGCTTCTTTATTCCTAAAAATCTGCTTCTTTCACATTGGGAGTCACTCTGGAATAGAGTGACATGGGGTTCGGGGCTGCAGTAGTAAGGGGAAATGGGCAAAAGCACCTTCTGTTTATGAACCTCACCCATAGTTGGTCAAGGACTTTTTATCGCAACCATGTGAAATGTTGGCTAAATGATATACACTGGATGACAATTTGCTGCTGGGCCAAGTTATTACTACTACTGTATAAAGCAACTTATATTTAAATAATCACCTCACCTTTTATACCCTTGCCTGACCTTTATGACCTGCAACTGACTCACAATTTGCCATTCCTTGCTAGTGCATTCCGTGTTGTGGCAATGAGCTCATGGAACTCTTTGCCCAGTGAGATTAGACTGACACATTCTGTAATGTGTTTTAGGCATCACCTTAAAAATCTGTTGTTATAGCAAGCCTCTTCTTGAAGGTGGCCTATATTGTATTTCTGTGAGCATGCTGCATTTTATTATGTCTTCTGTATGGATTTGTTCATTTTATTCTGTATTGGTTTTAAATTTTATACACTGCATAGGTATATTGATTTGATTATGGGTATAAAAATTGATACGATAAATATATGTAAGCCCTTGAGCAAATGCTATTAAGTAATCATGGGATAAAACAATAGATAAGAGCAGTATTGCATTCTGTGTGAATTAAGACGGGTTTTCAGATGTTCCCATTTCTGTAAATTTCTGGTTATTTATATAAAAAATAATGCATATTATCCATATTTTGGCATGAAGGGTGGTAGAACATAAATTTACAAAATTGTATTTTGAAAATCTTAGCCACAAAAGGCAGAGCTGGCACAGAAGTTTGTCAGGAAGAGAACTTTGTTCAGCTGAAATAAACGGAGGAAGATTTTTATGACTATTTTGGATAAAAAACATTAGCATACCTTGGACTTAACTGTGCTTCCACTAGAACATATTTCCCGTTACTGTATGGTGTAAGAAAGAATACCAAGACCTCACATAACCAGGTCTACCGAGAAGCAAGTCCCATTGAATTCAATGGCATTTGCTCTCAGGTAAGTGGGGTTAGGATTGCTGCTTAATACCACAGCTTTATTAAAGGATCTTCTTGCCACACAAAAAAATCCCTCACAGAACCCACCTACCAAATCCTCAGAGAGCTAGGAAGTTCCAATAGACACAAATCAGAGTCTTCTTTCTTTATGTGAGAACAGGCCCAGACAGGGCAGGGGGGCATATGAGCCACTTGGCCTGGTCCTCCAATTCCAAAGGGGGCTTCAGTCAGCATATTCACAATACTTACTTGTTTATAAGACTTCAGTTATCCCCAGGGTAAAAAAGGGGGGGCACATATAGATATACCTGGCCTGGGCCTCTGCCTGTCTCTGTGTGAGAGGGAGGCAAGTAGAGACCCCAGCTGTGTCAGTCAGACTGGTCCCTCTCCCAGCATTCCTGTACGGAGGAAGAAAACGGGCTGCGGGAGGGGTCAGCTCCAGAAGCTCCTTGCTGATCTCTCCCTCACTGCAGACTCTGCCAGCCTTTGGCTTAAACCAGTGATTTTTTTTTTTTGAGGCAGATTATATTTCCAGATTTTCCTTAGCCTCAACCTGCCTCACCACCAGCCTTCACACTTCAGCCTTCTCCTCCAGCTTCTTCCTGTTCTGGCCCATTCTCGGACAGTGGTAGAAGTGGCATTTTTATGTTCCAGCCAGCCTACCATTCATTCAACCAATCAGATTTTAAATGGCACTGAATTCATTATCAGACCACTTTTCCCATTCAAGGAGTGGCCAATGATTTCTATCCAAGAAGCCAGTGAGAAGCGAAATATTACCATTGTCTAACACAAAAATAAAAAGAACCCAGATTTTCTCAGCTAACTGCCATCTGCCAGTCACAGAGGATACTTAGTATTCTAAACTTAACCTTTCACATAGCACCACATACACAGTTAACTTTTATATCCTGTCTTGGTAAGCACATTGTAAAAGGTGATTTCTTCATGGGCCCACAGTGTTTTTAACAGAAACAGAAAACCACTAGCCATGCATTTCCATTTTCCTGTTCCCTGGTGTTTCTTAAAAAAAATATTCCTACTTGCCTTTCCATGACAATTTTTACCTGATTTTTAAAAAATATACAAATATTTTAGCCAAGCCTGTTGCTTTCTAAAAATGCTATTAATTCCTCAACCTTCTATAATCTTAAAGATCCCTAAAATAAGTGTGATTAAAAGAAAATGGTCTAAATTACAATAAGGTTAAAATCTTGGTCATATTTAAAAGACTAATGTATCACAAATAAAAATCCTCTCAGCAGTAACCCACTTCTTGATAAATACATCAAATATTTTAGCCAAGCCTGTTGCTTTCTAAAAATGCTATTAATTCCTCAACCTTCTATCATCTTAAAGATCCCTAAAATAAGTGTGATTAAAAGAAAATGGTCTAAATTACAATAAGGTTAAAATCTTGGTCATATTTAAAAGACTAATGTATCACAAATAAAAATCCTCTCAGCAGTAACCCACTTCTTGATAAATATATTCTACCCAGTGTTTTGATCCAATTTCCATAAGAAAATGTGTCTGAGGGCAAACTAGGCAACATTAAATCAAGGCATGGCTAAGATTAACTGAAAGAAACAAATAGGAGTGTTGGATCTTCAAGACTGAACACAGACAATTGGTACCTGAGGTAGAAAGTTCAAGTAGCAACATTATACAAATAAACCACTCTTTAATAGCACCCATAATTTGCTACCTAAGGCAGCCACTTCATCTTGCCTAATGGTAAGGTCATTTTTGATTATGTCATTACAGCTTTAGTACTTTATTTAAACCCAGAGAACAATAACATTGTTGCATGCCTCCCCAATCTCTGAGTGGTACAATATTTCATGGGTCTCAAGCACTTACCCAGGGTTCATGTTTCCTTCGGAAAGAGGCAAAGCAGAGACACTGCTGTCTTTTTGATATATGATTTATTTACACACACGCACACACACAAACACACATCCTGAGCATACAGTGGAGGGATTCACAAAATTAACACCTCAAGAGGGCTTTGCTTCTTCCGTGGCTGCAGCTTAGAATTCAAAGAGAAATCAAACATCATTCTGACTCTCTCTCCATCTTACTCCATTCGGTTCTAGCTCACATCACTGCAAACTCTCTGCCCTCAACTCTGACACTGTCCTTCTAAATAACTGTGGGCACCTCTTCAAGAAGCTAGCCTTGCCTATATTTTAACACTTGCTGGATCCAGGGGTTTGAAGGGTCTCAGCATACCGCCTATTCCCCCGCCCTCTGCAACCTCATAACACCATGTTGACCATTTATGAAGATAGGAAGCTTAGTAGGCTGACCTGTATTTTGTTAATCTTTGCACCAGACACAAACCAGAACAGGTAGTGTGGTGTGACAAACAAGTTGTTCATTAATAAAACAAATATTTTCAGCAAACTACAAATGGAGGGCTTCTTTATACATATTTTCAGGGCATACATATTGAAATGTAAATATAATGTTCTGTGTGAAATGTAACATTTGAATGCAACAAAGTTGTGTATTACATGGGTACAACTCATCAGGAAGGAAGAATATATTGTTTCTGTGCCAAGTGTTTGCGCTGCAAAACAGGCTTGTTTGCACATAAGCCAAACTATGGCTTTCCGCATCACCCCCTAGCACAGTGCTTTGAATCCAAACCACTTTCTCTGGAGGGGTGGGGAATGCTCTGCTTAAAAACAGACCATGTTTATAGATTAAGCAGTTTGTATTCAAAGCACCTGACGAAAGCACCTGACGAAGTGCTATCTGCTGATCAGTGGTTACAAGGAGCCTCTCTGAAGGTGCTAATCACTAATTGGTCCTGAAAGCACACATTCAAAACAAGTTGCTGTAACTGTGATGATTATGATGTCAAATGATTTACAGGTGATTAATCCAGACCAACTATCAAAGTTGGTCCATGGTGGATGTGTGGAATAAGGATCTGGCCCACTAGCCAGATCAAGCTGCCTATCCCTGACTTACCTGGGCCATGCAGACACCACCTTCCCAGTCACTTTTACTTCTGTGCCAAGCCAAGCTAAGCTACAACTAAACCTTGGCTATGTTTTGTGGTTAGTGAGGAGAGAGCATAGTTATGACAGCTTAATATACTAGGCAAAACTTTAGCTTTTGCCAAAATATATGAATTGTGTTCTGTTTTTAATACTGAAGCTTCAAATTTTCAGTGCTAAGCACACATGCATGAAAAGCATAAAAACTGCCGGTTGCTGAGTGAGTAGATTGAAACCAGCTCCAGATTCCCAATGCTTGTCTGTGATTACACGGAACTTATAATCAATAGGATAGTGTACTATTAGAGGCTATTCCCATAATTGTGTGTCTCTTTAGAACAGCGATGGGGAAACTGTAGCCCTCCAGATTTCATTGCACTTCAAGTCCTTGCCAACATTACCAATGATTAGGAATAACAGAAATCGTATTCCAACAATATCTGGAGCATCACTACTTCTCAATCCCCGCTTTACAATATGCTTGTATGCAAGACGAACCTTCATTTCTTTCCCTATTTTTTAAAAAACAAAAATTTATATAAATGCCCTCTAATTTTATCAATGAACCCTGAACCATTTTTACCTCAACAGAATCTTGTGTAAATTTATGTATAGTACATTTTGCGCAATGGCTTTTAGATTCTATACAACTTCAAGTACCTTATCTCACCTAAGTGTACTTTTCACATTTATTAGGTGGGCACTGGGATTGGAAGTTTCAAGAAACAGTTCACTAGTGCTGAGCTAGGCACAATTCAAGTTGGGGAAAGTGTATATGTGGACAACTTTGATAAGGCAAAATTTCCCAACTTCTGCTGTAGCTGTATCACCAGCTTTTGGAGCTGTAGATGCTGTGGTTGCCTGCAAGTGGTCCTTGACCTCCTGTTAAAAGCCTAGCTGGGTGGAAAAGGCTCTGAAATACATGCCAGAATATATAATACTGGACTAGACAAAACAATAGTCTGACTCAGTATGCAGCAGTTTCATAATTCCATATGTCAACTTTTGTTTTTGTGTTGGGTTATGGCTCAAAAGGCAGACTTACTTCAGCTCTCTCAGGCTTCCTGAAGTTTTCATTTCTTTTCTAAATGTCAGTGGTTTAGCCCCTTCCTCCCACCCTTTTTCAAGTACAAATATTGGTGGGTTCAGGTCTAAGCAGCTTTGCCCATTTTCAACTTGCTCTCCTGGCTGCCTCCAAGCAAACTAGATCTTAAGGCTGCATTCCTACGCATATTTACATGGGAGTAAATCTGATTGAGCACAATGGGAGTTACATAAGGATAAGCATGCATAGGATTGTGCTATAAGTTGCCCAGTTGGGCTAAAAAAACCTTGTTATCCAGAACTGCCTTTAGCAAACTGGTCTTAGAAAAGCTGGCTTTAGGAAAGTTAAAAGAAAAAAGTACCAAATATTTACCACACTTATTTTAAGCTCTCTCCAACTCTTCCACTGATACAGCTCAGCAACCATACAGACAAACAAAATTGGTGAAAATTATTTGCTTTTGACTCATTCTCACTGTGTTGATCTTATTGAGTTGCAAACATATCAGCATGAAACTTGTGAACAGATTCTTGCACCGGAAGCACCAATGTGAATTTGCTTTAAGACAACATGCTAGATAGAAAAGCCGCATGCTAGTTTTACATGTCCTCCATTTTGGTATGACAGCATGCTTTTTAGTGATACAACAACAAGCATCATTTCTTTCTTTTTTTCCTCGGCAGGAAATTTTTGTGGCTAGTGAAAGCAATAATAATAATAATAATAATAATAATAATAATAATAATAATAATTGGAACTTTGCTTCTGGAAGGGACAGTTTATTTTACGTACACACTCACAAAGGCTCTTCCAAGGTTTCAGTTTTTAAATTCCGGATTTCATTCCTTTGTCCTTGCTAGCTTCTGCTTTGTAAAACGTGCCCTCAAAAAAACCCAACCATACCCACTTTGCGAAGCTCTCTTTAGCATATACAAGTAGCTCAGCAAGGAGCATGTCCTCCTACCTTTTCACTTTTAATTCTTTCTGATAGGGCTGCAAATCGCTGGTTGAGCTCTGCCAGTTTAGGCTCTATTACTTTCCTGCAGTGATCTCCACGGTTTGTCATCAAGTCTACTGCCTGGTCACGCACAGAGTCCACCTTTGGACGCATATCATTCAGCTCAGTCTTTAAGCGCTACAGTCCATGAGTAAGAGACAGGGCTTGAAGTTAGTAATAAATGCAGGAAGGAAGGGAGGGAAAAGAGAAAGAGAGAGTGTGCAAAGGAATATGGAGCAAAACCACAAAGCAAACGTTAGATAAATGCTTGTGACTAAGCATACAGTTGTGTAGCTCTGAACAGTCCATGCCTAGCTTTTCATATATATTTTCAGGCTGACAGAAATAGTGAAACAGAAGATAAATATGCATTTAATCAAAGACATAGAAAAACATCCTGAATAACTTATTTTTTCCTCAGCTGATTCCCTGAACAACACAAATATGTTTATGTTCAGAATAGCAAGAGCATTTAATAGCAGATACTCACACTGTAGTGCTCCTGTTCAGGGTGCTCCAATTTCATTCCCCCTCCCACAAAGCTTTCTATGCCCCCACCAACAATCAAGTCGGCAGTGTTCACTGGACTGTTTCTTGCCTCATCCAAAATGTTTAACACCTCCAGGTTTTTTGTACTTGTGCAAACTTTGTGGTTCCTCCAAGAGTGATGATACCTTCTTCTTGAATTGTGATAACTACAGTAATATAGCCATTTGGATCATTACGAACCAGCACTCATATAACCAAGATCACCATTTGAATACATATGCAGAAAGATTTCATCCTTTCTTCTTGCAAATTTCAGCTCGGTGACAGGCCCTCTGACCCTCAGCCCACCAATATAATATGGTCTGTTATAGGATTACTGAGATGTTACGTGTTTTGTACATTAAGAAACAAAGCTATAGAAAGCTTAAGTGTTAATGGTATGCATAGGAACCAGAAGATATTCTACAGAAGAGATCTCTCTCAGTTTCCTTAAGGTATTTAAAAAATATGTTAGGACATCCCTGTACTCCACTTCCAGTGCTCTTAAAACAGTTTTCCCTCACATCATCTTCCATGCTATCATGATCTTACAGAAAAAAATATTTCAGTGTTGTTCTGGTATATATATATGCATCTATCTATCTATCTATCTGACACGACTAACTGACTAAACAATCTATCTATCTATCTATCTATCTATCTATCTATCTATCTATCTATCTATCTATCATCTATCTATCATCTATCTATCATCTATCTGCCTATCTATCTATCTGTCTTTCTATCTATCCATCTATATATTATATGCACATACACATTTAATTATTTAAAACCAATGTAGGTTCAATGCAAAATATATCTACATATGTTCAAGAGAAAATGACCATACATTTGTATCAAAGTCTCAAATGGGGGACTCTTGAGAAAGTCCTGTAACACTCTGGTTACTGCAAGTAACAAGAACTGGTGGCTTCAGTTAAATCTATGCTACAAGCCTAGCACTGCAGATGGCTGGAGTGATACTATACTTTCAGCCCAATAATGATCACAATAAGCCAAGAGAGCCTCATCTGGCTCTATAAAACTGATGAATCTGGCTTGGTTCCTTAGTTTCAGCAAACTGAGCTGTTTTACTTGCTTGGCCAATTGCTTGGCCTACAAGCCGTCAGCCCTAACAAATTCTCAATTCAAACTTTTTTGAAATCAAACTTTTTTGTGAAAATGTGATTATACTTTGAACTGCTTAGGCTATTCCAACTGAGTTCATCCTGCTAAAAAAGGAGTGTATTTAATCCCTCTGAGATCCAATTAGAAAGGGGCATAGAAACTTTCTGGTTCTGATAATGATATATATGTCTGAAATTGTAGTTTTACCTCAATAAATGAGATCTTTATTTATTATGAACATCTACCTCTATATTATATGTCTACAGCTTTAGCTAGCCCAATAGTTGTTGGTGGACTATGCACAAGATTACAATGATGATGGAATGATACACAATTTCATACTGACAGTTACACACAGTGTAAGTTTTGAATCATTTAATTTCACCAGCTGGAAACATGCATTTTGTTTAACAGGTACTGTTTTGAGACAATTAACCTAATTGTTCATAACCTAATTGTTAGGGACATTTATTCAGGAAATGGAATTACTTCCAACCTAAAAGTAAGCTTTTTGTATTACAAAAATTTACATATTGAAAGCTTTACCTCTGTAAGACAAACCGGATAGAAACAAAAGAATTGTTATTGCTCAGAAACTTTTAGAGACCTGATTCCATGTTTGCACCTTAATTTTTCATCATTATACTTACTGGCAGATACCCAGATATCCTTCAGAGGATCTGCCACTGGAATTTTAGGAAGCATTTTTTTAAAAAGAAAGACTAACCTGGTCCCTTAGTCCATACAAGCATTTGTATAATTTAAACAATGTTAGGTCTAATTATTACTTACTTTCTAAAATGCTTCTAATTTTATGTCTTTTCCATACTAAATATCCTCTTTACAACACAAAACTGCTTGGAGAAATAAATGCATCCATAATTTCCTGTTTAGAGAGAATAACTGAATTTCTATTCTATTAATACTTGGTGCTGTTTGGTGCAACAGAAGATAGGAAAACATCTTGTGTTTACAAGGGAGTGAATGAAATCCCAGTTTCCATCACACTTTACCAAGAGCAGTGGTTATCATGATGGTAGTGTTAACATATTAGGAGTCTCTAGGCTGAGAATCAAGTCCAATTCTGACATTACAGGAATGCAGGTTGCCATTTCCTCTGCTCCTCTTGTCCATTATTGGATCAGTATGGAAGCAGAAAGCATGAAACCATAATCAGTAAGATCTAATCCATTTATTATAGCCAGCAGTAGATATTGAAGACCAGGATGCTCCCACTTCATAAAGGCAGGGGAGCATGAGACACTGAGATTTCTCTCTTAGATCTTTTCTTATTTCAGAATTCTGAAGGAGGCAGCAAATCCCTCTGAAGGAGCTACACCAATTGGGATAAAGCAAGCTGGAGGGGAAGGGGGTTAGGAATAATATTTCTCATACAAATAGTGGAGCACAATTCTTGACGAGCTATGAAGACTCAGGCCAGGAATCTCAGAAAGAAGATCCAGAAGTTGCGAAAGTGAGCAAGACTTTGAAGAGATTGAAGTTTGGAAAATATATATCTCCCCCCCACACACACACATCGATCAGGTGGTTATGAACCTGATTTATTACCAAGTATGATATTAATTTATATGAAGTACTGCATAATTTGTATGATTATATTTTTGCAACAGAAGTTGCACATACATTTAAGCCATCCTATAATACGCTTTGAAAAATCCCTCTTCAAATGATGAACCACTTCCACAAAGATAATATCAAACTGAAATACAATGTTGTCAAATGAAATCACTGCTCAGAGAGCTTTGAAGTGACATGAATATATAACAAACAACAATCCTCAGAAGAATAGATATTTGATAAAAGGAGCAAACTGATAAAAGAAGGCTGGTATTTCATTTTTAAACAGATACAAATGGTATTCAAGAGATACAGGCCTAACAATAAGTGTTCTACTCACCATGAAATCCTCAAGCCAATAACTTATTTGGCTTTTGTACTGAATACACTTACCTTCACTATGCTCTATTAAGCAATTTAAAAGCTGTTAGACAGTGCCTTTGTTAAGAGAAAATGTGTTTTGCTTTTATCTAAAAATATTATTTGAAACCTGTAGGGCAAAAACCCTGGGGATGCACACTATTAGATTTTTATAATATATTTTTTCCAGAAAATTGTATTTGTTACCTTAAGAATTTCTTCCCTTTGCTGAGGTTTTTGTGTTTCAGATTCATCCAATAGTATTTCCGTCCGATACATCCAGGTGGTGATGTTAGCAACATTCTGATCAAAATTCTCCATGTGTCTCTGATATGCCTGCATATAAAGGGAATAGAACATATTATTAAGTAATTACAGTAGTAGCTGAGACAAAAAGAAAAGAGAATTGTAAACCAGCTTCCATGAGCACAGGGAGACTTTAAGATTCTCAACTTGTATGGCAAAGTGAAAGGTGTTCCAAAAGCAAAGTAATTCTCTGAATTACTTTAAAAACATATTAAAAAATCAACCACTGGTTCTCATATAAGAAAGAATCATTCTATAGTATGTGTGTGTGTGTGTGTGTGTGTGTGTGTGTGTGTGTGTGTACTATATGCTCATATCAAAGACAGTAACAATATCAGAACAGACAACTGATGAATTGAATAAAATGATGCCAAGAGATAGAAAATTTGTTTGTTCTGATAATTGCTATTGCCAAGACTGAAGAAACAGAGAAAAAACACCATGGGTTTATCTTGTCCTGCTGTTTTCCCCTGGGGAAAACCACTCTCAAGCAGAACAAACAGCAATTGGGTCCCCCTCTCCCCCCGGATTGACATTTGTCTGATTTAGCACTAAACAGCAGGTTTTCTCTGGGAAAGGAACATGGCAAGGAGAAAACCACTTGAACTCATGCTTTCTAGGCACAGCACAAGTGGAAGTGTGAATGAGACCTGTGCCACAGCTCGGGAAGACTGTGTTGCTCAAATAAGGCTCATCTGGCAAAGGCTGCTACCTAAAGCACAGTGGTTCATCATATGAGGGCAGCCACACAGCAGATCCTGGCATGCCAGTAGGAGTAGCCCATTTAGAAATCATTCCTAGCCTTAAAGCATTTTCAGAGCAGGGCCGTCCTTAAGCATATCGGGCGCTGTGGTGCAAAGATCCCTCCGGCGCCCCCCCCCCCGTTTCCCAGAGTTGATGACCTTTTTAAGGGGGAACCCCAAAGTTGTTGACCTTTTTAAGGAAAGATTCCCCAGAGTTGTTGACCAGAACTTGGGAATTTCACTACAGGGAAGGAGAGGCAAGATCTGGGGGCAGGAGGAAACTACCCCTTGCTTTACTGGATAAAAAGAGAGAGAGAAAATGGGACAGAGGAAAGCAGGAAGGAGAGGGCATTTAACCCGCCGACAGAGAGGAGAGGAGGGTGGTGGTCGGGAAGCTGAGCCGGGGCAGAAATAGCGTCGCTCCTCCCACCCATGCAGGCTTCCCTTGAAGTGAGTGAGTGGGTGGGTGGGTGCAGGGGGACAGCAGCAGATTGTCCTCACCCACGACCACTCACGCAGCGTACGGTGTGTGTGTGTGTGTGTGCAGCCCACTGCATTTTGCAACGCTACTTAAAGGGAGAAATAAAAGTGCACTTAGGCACAGCTAAGGATGGGTCGGGGGGAGGAGCCAAAGGCCTTGGGCAGACCCCACGAAATAATTCTTTCCATCACAGTTCAGCTTGGTCTCCTGAAAAGAGTCGCAGGGGCAGCAGCCAAAGCAGCTCTTTCTGCTCCTGGGTGAGAAGGAGGAGTCCCCTTCTGCCCGCTGGGAAACCACTGGTGGAGAGCTTTGACAGGGAGCTCCTGGGAGAGGCTCCAGCTTCCCCGTCAAAACCGTTCCCACCTGCCTTTTCGGGGCTCCCCTCCCGCGTTCCTGCCATGCACAGGAGGCTTGGGAGGCAAGCTGCACAGCCGGGCATGCAGGGAAAGGGGAGGCTGCCGGCAAAGCCACGCAGTTCTTCCACTCGCTGGGGCGCCCCTGAGAGGACAGCGCTGTGGCGCAACGCACCACTAATCTCTATGGGAAAGACAGCTGTGTTTCAGAGTATGGCCACTGTTGTTACTCTTCTGGAACTGACGTTTTAGAACTGATGTAAGAGAAAAATGCCTGTTGGTGGTTACAAGAAAATACAGCTTTTCTTATTTATCTACTTTATTCTAGTGGTGGAAATGAGACAAATATATAGCCACATTGCTGTCAAGTAGGCTGAACATATGCTAAATGAAGTTGGCCATATTATTGAACTGCTGTTATAGCGATAGCAGCAATTTCTAAACATTGCATTGTTGTATTATTTAACTGGCACAATTACCACCTTTCCCCCCAAATTGTTTACAGTTGCATTTACAAATTGTGATAAGATAGATATATGGGGACTCAGTCAGCAATAGGTCTATCAAACCTGGTATTTCAAAGAGCCACAAAATTGTGGCCATAATGGTAGTGATTTAAAAAACAAACAAACAGGAAAGTTCAAATCCCAGCTCAGCCATGAATTTACTGGGTGGACTTAGGAAAGCTGCTGTATCTTTAACCTTCTGGGCACTAATGGCTCACAGTAATAGTGTCAGCTGCTGCAATTACAAGTAAAAACTGCTATTCTGTGCATACTAAGTTTTAGCATGCCCCTGCAAACTCACAATTCCAGTTATTTCCAGGCATGAGTGAAACTCAATCTGCAGAGAATTCTTGCATGATATGATTCATCATGTGGCCACCTCTGCTAATGGCAGTCACAGCTACATATTATGAAGGGTGAAGTAATAGGGCCTAAAGCCTAACTTCTCTGTGTGTATACAAACATAGCATTTACAATAAAAAAATTTAAAAATGCTATATACTATACATACATAGTTCAGCTGAAACAATGTTTATAGACCACAGAAAACAAATACCTTTCTTATTTTGTATGGTTGTCTTGATTAGCATTAGCATTGTATGCTTTTTCTAATGGGTGGTGAGAAACTTAACAAAAAAAATGATGTCATTTAATTACTGGTGATCTCTTATCAACCATCAGATTTTTGAGGGGAAGGATAGATACCCAGCTAGAAGTAATTGCAGTTTGAATGTGGATAGGAAGGTAGAATGTTGGGAATTTAGCTGGACTGTAAAAAAGCTGCTATGATGTGATGGAGGATTAGCCGTTTTTCTGCCTGATAAAGGAATTTGTTTACTTCCATTATGCTCCACCTACGTATTTGTAAATAAAATAGATATTCCAAAGACATCCTAAATCTCCATTGCTCTTCTTGCTTCCCAAACAAGCTATGTAGTGCTATCTCTGGAAACAGAAAGTAACAATATGTAATTCTTACCAGCAACAAGTTAAACCACTCTTCAGCTCGAGATGTCACTGCAATCCAGTTACTACTCAGAAGACTGAGTTTATCGTTCACTATGCTTTCCTTCCCTTTAAGCACTGTCTTCAACCCTTCTCCCAAATCAGTAATGTTCTTCAACTGAAGCTGGCGTTTTTCAATTTCTAGCTGGGTTGCCTATGAAAAGCATGTGCATAATGATTAAATAAGGAAGAAGAGTTAGGAAGAACATATTATGAACCAACACTCATATGTTGCATATTAACATTGTTAGAAGCAGAGAGGAAAAGGTCTAGTATATTTCAATATAGATATGCATAATAAATTGAAAGTGAAATAAAGATGTAACTTATTACTTTTGATCAATATTGTTATTATTTATTAAATTTCTATACCGGCCTTCAGGATCACAGGGCGATTTACAATATACAACTACAAAAAGACATAACATAGTAACAAACAAAAACAATAACTCACATAATACCTGTGTGCCATGCTTTATGCATTTTGGATCACCTCATACTTTAGGATGGGCGGGAACCTTCCCTTTACCAATGATGTTTATCCAAGGAAAAAGAGCACTATGAGTTCTTTGCAAAAACATATACATTCCTGTGACTTTAGAAGGAGGATGTGAGCTGCTTCTTGATGGCCTTATCTCCTATTGCCATGGGCGTAGCCAGGATTTGGGGGGGGGGCAGGTTCAATGTTGGGGGGGGATAACCAAGCTATCTTTGGTGCGATTGGTCAGCGATTGGTCAGTATTTTTATTTATTTACTTGATTTAGGGGATGCCCCCTCCCTGACTACATCTGTCAGGCCTGGTCGTTGTCCTCTTCAGATCACCACACGAACGCTTCTTGTTCTTTTATAACTTTTTATTGATTATTAACAAAACAATCTTATAAACGGTTCTTAAATATCATTCCTCAGAGTCACTTCTTTCAGATACCTTCTGAGCTCTGCTTCTCCATGACCAGCCACCCTCAAAATGGCGAAGGCGCCCTTTCCTTCGCTTTCCCGCTCTTTTTTCTAACCTCCTGGCTAGAGCTGGCTTGTATCTCCCCTCCTCCGAATCTGAGCTAGAACTTAACCCTTGCCTTTCCTGTGAACAGCCAGTCCCTCCCTGTTGTTCCTCTTGCTCCCTTCTATTAGATTCACTGCTTTCCTTCCCCCCTTGGGGAATGCTTTCTCCCTCTGATAAACTGAAAACTTCTAACTCCTCCCTGACAACATCCATGCCTTTTGCTGCTGTATCAGCCAGCTAATGTCCTTTACCTGACTTCATTCTCTTTTCTACCTCCTCTCTCTCTTCTACTCATTCATAGAATCCCCTGTTTTATCCCTTCATGCAGAGGGAACAGCAATGACAGCTACAAGAGTCAGAGGCCTCAGCTGAAGCAAGAAAAGAGAAATGCTGGGCAGACAGGAAGGAGGATGAAATAAAGCAAGAAATCTCAGGCCTCACTGGGGTAGTACCAGACGACAAGCCAAAGAAGAATCTCCATCTAAATAATGTTCTGGCATACCATTGCTTTTTCTTCAAGTGTTCACAGAATTGATATTTTGCCTTGCTAAGTTGCCAGGCTCCATTTGAAAGATGTCAGTGATATATCGCTTAAGCATGTGTGTATATCTATGTTGAAAAGTGCATTGATAAGCTCTTCACAATTTGAATTTTTTTTAAAAAAATGAGTTATTTATTAGTGTTGACATCAAATTGTCTCAGCTGATTTAATATGGGATTAAATCCTGCGTTAAAAATAATAATCAAATACTTCAAGCCAGCAAGACAGCCAACAAAAACAACCCCCCTAGACAACTCCCCAAACCTAACCCAATTTATAGTTGGGAAAATCCATGGATTAGGGAGAAAGCTCACAGCAATTGTAATAAATGCCTATCCCTGTTTGGGTTGGGAAAATCTGTTGAGCTTGGTCAGACAAGCTCAGGGTCTATACAACTTATTTTCCCCAAAGCTCTTAGGTATCTGTGAATTTGCTCACTGGTCCCTGGAATTTCAAAAAATTAAGCTCTGGGTGTGTTTAGTTGACTCTGTTTGATATAAGATTCATGTCCACGACTTGGAAGAAAAGCAAACTGAAACTAATAACATATTGTGTACATCTGTAGACTCTTTTTTTGAACTATAGAAGAACATATCCAGGAAATAATTCAGTCTGGAATAATCCAAGCAACAGCAGCTAGGTACTGGTAAATCTGTATTCTGAAGCAGAAAGTTGCAGACTCTCACAACATGGCAGTTTGTGCACAGAACAAATGTAGTATAACAGTTAGAGCATTGGTCAACAAACTTTTTCAGCAGGGGGCCGGACTATATATTTTGGGGGAGGAATGAACAAATTCCTATGCCCCATAAATAACCCAGAGATGCATTTTAAATAAAAGGACACATTCTACTCATGTAAAAACACACTGATTCCCAGACCGTTCATGGGCTGGATTTAGAAGGTGATTGGGCCGAATCCGGCCCCCGGGCCTTAGTTTGCCTACCCATGAGTTAGAGGGTAGGATTTGAACAGAGTTTGAGTTAGTCCCACGCAGCCATAAAGCTTATTGGGTGGTCTTTGGCAATTACCCTAGTCTACCTCATAGGAAATAATAGGTTAATTATGTAACCCATGCTGAATTCATTGGAAGTAGACTAGAATATACATTTGATTTAAAAAAACCAAAAAACCACTGCATTGCACTACCCAGAATTGCAGCTTGTTTTATACTACTATTATATATCTGCACATACACTGATTACAATGCTCAAGACATCGAGTCCATTAATCATATTTTGTTACATTGTGCGAAGTATGAGCAGGCCAGGGCTGAACTGATACTACCCTTGCTGGTGCCTTTCCCGGGAAAGTCAGAGGCTCACTATGTCAGGTTCCTACTGGAAGACCGGACAAAAGCTAGAACTTTGGCAGTGGCAAAGTTTTTATCGGTGGTTGAAAGAACAAATGAGCCCTATATTCCAAACAAAGTGCTTGATTAACCTGGAGGCAGGCTGTATGAACTCTGTATTGATTTGTAATGTTTTGTTGGTCTCTGGACCGTAATAAAGTTTGTTTGTTTGTTTGATTACAATCCAGCATGGGATCCATGAACAACCGCATGCATGTGCGCACACAAATTTATTGGTATTTTTTTCCTGCAGAAATCCCTCATGTTGGGTTTCCATGTATTTTTTCCACACACACCAAAGTTTAAGTAGCAGTTAGATTTCTGTTTGGCAGAAGGAACTGTTACAGAAGTGAAAGAGAGAGCCTAGTAAGTCCTAACAAGTATGTGTTATTTCCTGTTCCACTTCTCATTATAAATGAACTTAGTGTACTCTGCACATTCTAGTCTAATTCCAGATTTCTTTATTACTTCTTTACAAAGCACTGATGAAATATTCACACTCTTAAACAGGAGGATGGTGTTGTACCATGGTAAAATTTCAAAAGAAAAAACAATTTCCAACAACAGGGACTAGATGTCTCTATCAGTACTGGCAGCTGGTAAATTAAGCAGTGCTTGTGCTTTCGGCAAGCACACTGGAAATCTGAATAAAATGATGCAAAAGATAAAATCATATCAGTCATTGCAGCTACTTTCAACATTCAGAGTTGATGATGAACAGAGTACATAACTTTACACTGCTTAATACTCACATAAGCCTTGTAAAAGATGACGACTATATATCTTAATAATCACAGATAGGATCGTTTAGGATCGTTGTATAAATTGCTACTATGTCCTTCTTGCCAAAGGATCATGCAGTTATTAACTTGAAGCATCTATACTGTTCTTCGTAACAGTAATGAAAGATGACAATTTCTAATTTATTTTATTCGTGTCATTGAAAGAAGACAACGCTACCAATTGCGTTTCTAGCATAACTCAACACACAATTAGGTATTATGATTGCACATGATATTTGTTACTATTTTATAATGTGAGCTAGAATGTAACAGTAATGCACTTCCAGTTCAAACATGGTAACAGGAGCAAATGGCGTAGAGGTTTTCTGGAGAGTACCATCTGCTATTCTAAATTTGAGAATGGGCCAATATTTCTTTAACTGAAATATGAGCCCCAAGAGCCTAGAACAAATTGTTTATGCTAGTCAAGTGTTCTCTAGCTCATCAACACAATATGAAACACAGTCTTTCAAAGTGACCCCAAGAGAAGAGCAGGCTTTTAACTGGGGAAAGAAGTGACAACATGAGCACTGGGAGAAATGTACCATCCCAAGTGGTTTAAAGAGTGACAACCTTGTCCTGGGAGAGGGTTAAGATCCTTCCTGAAACTCTTCAGTCTAGAGGTTTGAGGGGTTTTTTTTAGAGGTTAGGGCTGCCTTCCTGATTCATATAATAAGGCAGCCCTCTGTCACTAACGTTTTGGTTTAATGGGGTCTTTTCCTTATTACTCAAACCCAACTTCCTGAAGTTTCTCTCTCTTCAGTTAAAGGCAGGAGTATTCAGTTCAGTTTATCGGGCTTAGGAAGGCCCAATTTTCTGGCCTTAGCAAAGCCTAGACAAAGTTAAGGGCGTCTGATTTAGCTGATTCAATTCCACTGGCTTTGTTAACTTGGACTGTAAGGGAACATTCTCTTGCCATTAGCTTTCTGCTATAATCACTAAATTATCAACTCCACTCATGAAAATGCAAAAGAGCGGACAGTTCTTTGGTAGGCTAGCAGGTACTTTATAGCAAATTATCACATTTCTCCTGTGTGTGAAATTTTAATGAAGTTTTCCTTTCCTTCTTGATTTTCTTAGTAATATAGGCACTACCTTTTGGTTGCGAGGGTGAGAAATAACAAAATCACTCTACTGCGTAACTGCTCTAATCAGCAAACCTCGCACACTAATTATAGAACTTCTGGAGTACCAAAGTCAGTGTTTAATTATTAAAGGAATTCAATTAAAGGAAGGCATTCCTATGTTAACTGCAGCTGTGGTAGACATGTCTAATCAGTATACAAACGTTAGCTTTTATATGTATACAAATGTGTATGGGATGGCATCTGCAGTGTGGCAGAAATTTCGTTCATGATTAACAAAGAATTACTTTGATTTCTTTTGGAAAAAACATGTTCAGTGACTGTCAAGCTTGTTCCTAATCCTTGAGAATCTGAAATTGTTCTCTGAAACAGTGAATGCAATCATAGCGATAATTTCTGGAAAACTGCAAAAGCTGTTGAAAGCAACAAATATTTACTGGGCTGTACCCGTATTATCAATGCCACTATGCCAAATTTTTGGCTACAGCTTGCTGGGACATGGAAAAAGCCAGGGACAAGTCTATCCAAATGTTACAGGGGCAGGGACAGAACTTCACTAAAAGCTCCTGTTTTGTGGCAGCAAAACCCTGACAAGTATTGCACAGCTTAGAGGTAGAAACAAATGACCAGGGAACCACAAAGTGGCTCTAAATGGACAGAGACTGAATTGTAGCCTCTATTGTGAAAAGCCTATATTACTTTCGTTGCTCTGTGTGATTATACTGAACTAACACTGTTCAGTTCTTTGTTGCAGGAACTTATAATTACTTCTCAGAGTTGATACAGCTATAAGTTTGTAAGAGGAATTAAAGTAAGGAAGGGGTAGGAATATAGACTGCGATTCTTGCAGGCAGAACCAGGAAGAACAATGTCTACATGAACAGTGACCCTCCTCAAGGGAAAAAAGTGTCATATATTCCGTTTATTAAAAATTAGTAGCTAATTAAAAATAAAACACATCCTAATTATTTTTCTAGCATTAGTTCTTTACAATAAAACTGATATTTGAAATTATGGCAAAAATTAGATGGCCTGTTTAAAATGTTAATGAAGAAACTAGCATAAAATGACAACAGTGCTTTGCTGTCTTTTAATGTCTCAACACTTAGAAGGTGCTAATACACTAACACTGTACTAAGTTCTCCTTTTAAGCCTGGGAAAAATGGAATCTTTCAAAAAGTTATAGAAAAGACTATGCAGGGTTATTTTTCTTTTGAATTATTCCTCTCTTCCTTTCTCTTATGAGTATGATGTGGTACCTGATGCATCCTACTATAAGGTTAATATGTTAAATTTTGGACACCAACTTCTTTTGTCTCAGTGTATCACCAGTATATATCATATTGTTTACAACTTTTTTGGGGTGCAGAAGTATTGCTGTGACAGCGAGATAACTCCAGACAAACATATGTGAGTTTACAAGGAAAGAAAATATATATTATTACCTTGCTCCAGGCGACTTCAGCATCTAAATTGATAGGCATGCCTTCTACTGCTGATCTCTTTGTCAGTTCTGAATCTGTCACTGCCAGCCATTCTGTCAGAGCATTCATTTCCTTTCTCAGTTTCCGAGATAATTTCAAACATTTCTCTAGCTCTTGCTTTTTTTCAGTAACCTGCAGAAGGGGGAGGGGGAATGAAGAGCCAAACCTCTAAATGCTTCACCACCTTAAGTGCTACTGAGACGGATGCTCATATTTCTGGCAGTAGTTTTTCTCCTGGTCAAAAGATTCCACCATCAAGTCCCCATGATTGTAGAGGTCATCTATTCTCCGTTTCACATCTACAGTTCCCAGAAATGCTAAATCTTTTTTATAGCAAACATATGACAAGAATACACCTCAGAATGTTAGCCTTTTTCATTACACTTTAGACTACATTTTTTTGTCAGTACTAGATCGGCATTTTGCTTATAGCAAACCACTGAAACAAAAACAGAATGGCTAGATTAATTATAATTTGCAAAGTTAGCTTCAATCAAAGAAACAAAATGAAGATTAAAAGTATGCTTTAACTTGGTGCTCTTTATGCATATTTAAGTAGACTGCAGTCATGTTTTATGTCCTTTTAATGCCAACCTTCAGAATTTATTGAGTCAATAAAAGTTGTTTTCATCCAGCTCGACCTGCAACTCCTGTCTTATTCATTTTATTTTTATTTTCTTTAAAGGAATTTTAAACCACAATATTTAACATCTCTAAGTGATGTGCAAAAATATAGACTTAAGAACAGTATCAAAAATTAGATAGAGCAACAGAAACCTAGTAATAACCAGTTGTCTGAATCAACTGATGGATGATGCTCCAGCTACAGCATAAGGAAGAGCTTATCTTGCAGCAGACACCAAGAATGATGAATCAATGCTGAAGAGAAGCAATCAAAGGAGCAACTCTTCAAACACAATTTGTTATCAGAAATTATAATGAAAATGACCATTTTTTTGCTATGCAGTTACTACTTCAGTATTATCATACCCACCTGAATTCTCTTTTAGTTTAACTTCATACTTCATTGTCAGGAGCACCCAAACTTTTTTCAAAGAGGGCCAGATTTGATGAAGTGAACATGCATGAGGGCTGACCAAAGTTGTTGGGGTTTGTTTAGGATTAAAGTTCTTGAGGTTTTAGGATTTTACCCCAGGACATATACTGCCATGGGGGCCAGATTAAATTGACCGGCGGGCTGGATTAGGCCACCCGAAACGGACTTTGGACATGAGACAATGGCTTAGTTCCATTTTCATTCCTTTCAAAGAAGCTTCCACCCATATAAACTGAATGACAGGTTCATATCACAGGCCCAGCACCTGCTCTTTTGACCCTTACCCATCACACCTAATAAAAACTATCCTGGAGGAAGTTACCATGTGGGTCCACGGCGTCAGGTACTCCTGACCATTCAGAAGGTGGTTGTGGTTAGGCCCCTTCTCAAAAGTCTACCCCTTGCACCTAGAAGTACTTAGTAAACTACCATGCAGCTGCAAATCTCCCTTTTTGGAGGGTAAGGCGATTGAGATAGGTTCAAAAGAGCCCTCTGCATTTAACAGATTAAAGCAATGCAAAAAGACAAATCGCCTCCCCTTTAGCCTCAGTAGCTTGTTGTTAGCACCCTTGGGAATTTCTGATCCACGGCTTATGCTTATGATATGGAAAAGTGCACTATGTAAATACTTTTAATGCAACTTTAAGTATGTGTTTAACTACTCCTGAGCTTATTCCCCCTTTCTTTTTCATATATGCACAGTTCATGCAAAAAGCTGTTGATAGTTGAAATTTAGCATTTCCACAGTATTTATTAGAGGGGGAAATCTGGTGTCTTTTGCAGGAATGCAACCTCTTGCATATTTCACTCGGAAGTAAGTTTGCTGGATTCAATGGAGCTCAGTGCTTCATTCAGCATGTATGATTGCAGCCACAGTCCATCTTGGTTGTTTTGCTTTTGGGGCAAAGGGACCATTTGAATTCTAATGGGACTGTTTATTTCTACAAATGTAAAATAGTTAAAGAGCATACAAAACTATATACGAGCGGTGCTTCATTGAGTTTAGAGAAATAATGACAGGTGCAGCATATATAGAGCTGCTCCCCACCCCTTATTTCAACTAGGAGAGTTTCAGAAAATTGTATGGTTGGATGTACACTATAATGGGTAATATCACTTTATTTCCCCATTTTCGATTTACATGTTATAAAAGAAATGTAGGAAATACTGCCATCTTAAGGTCTTTCTTTTTTACACAGTTAACTCCGTTTACCATTTCATCTCACAACAGTTGAATCAAAGTACACATTACATGATTTATTTATTTATTTAAAGCAGGAGTAGTTTAGAATTTGGTTGGAGGAAGGGCTGATGGTAAAAGGCTGCTTTCTTCTGGAGTCATTTATCAGGTTGAAATGACCCTGTCCAGGATGCTTTTTCACCTAAGGGAAAACATACACAGATTCTTCGTATCCTCCCTGCATCTTCCACAGGTGAAAAAGCATTTCAGGGTGATTGTTTTTAGACTAAAAACCTAACCGAGTGGGAAGGATTAAGTAGATTTATAAATGATGCAGCAGTGAAAATACACACCATTCACTCTTCCTAGGTTGCTTATACTGTCTTCACCGCTCCAATAACTTTCTCCTATGCAAACCAAAGGTTACACACATACTCTACTCATTTTCACTTGTTGTCCTATCCATAAGGATCTTTTCACTGGCACATTAAAATCCTCATTGAAAATGGCATATTTCACATTGGCATGTGCTAATTAATTTTGCATTTTCCTATTCTACTGTTTTCTTGAATGTAGGCCGTAGGGGCAAAACCTGTATTTACATATTTTTTAATAGAAAGTATCAAGTATTTTCAAGTTCTCTTGAAAACCATCATTCTGAATATGACAGCCAGTCCTCCATATATCTAATGCTACACTTAGAAATGTCACATAATATAAAAAAAACAGAATATTGGTTCACATATGAGTCAAATATCTTTTTGGAGGATGCATGTTTATCCCATCTTTACACAGTATATAATAAAGAACTGTTATTATCTGTTGCGCTTAACATACATTTAATGCAAAATGTCTTCCCCATTTTCTTTCAATTGAATTTGAAAAATAAATTTGGACAGAAATAATAAACAAAATCTAGCTACCAGCTATGTCAAAGGGATGTAATGAATTTCATATAAGATTCAACCTTAGCTGAAATGATATTGTTTAGTTGCATTATTTCAATATATAATTGGGCCGTTCTGAATAGTTGGTTAACAGAATCTTTTCTCACTGAGAAAGGAAAGACAAATAAAATCAATTTAAGAGAGGAAAATAGAATAAATTACAACGAAATGGAAGAGATATATTTCGCTTTACAACTGAGAGGCAGACTTTAGCACTGAAAAGCGTAGAACATACCTTGGCACCCAAATCATTATACTGTAATTTCAAAGCTGTTAGCCTTTCATCCAGTTCTTTTGGGTTCTCCGTTTGCTGCTTTTGCACAATCTGACGCCCAGTTTTTATGACGGTTTCCACTTCAGATTTCACTTCACTAAGTGTTTTATACAATTTCTAGCCAACACAGAAAGGGAAATGTTTAATTTCACTGAAATTTCACTGATTTTTGCGAAATGTCATAGGTATAGTCCAATAAGTTGCCTTACATGTGAACTATTATTGCATTGGAAATACTCACCATACAGTGATCAAGCTGGGATTGCACTGCTTCCTGCTCGACACTCCTCAACTCCAACTTCGGCACTTGCAATTTCACTTCATCTAAAATTATTTTACATTCCTGTAAGCGCTGCTCAAAATTGGCTGGCTTTTGGAACAAGCGAAACTTCATGAAGACATCTTGTAGCTTTTTCTGAAAATAATATATGAGATGAAAGGAGAGGGGTGCAAAGTATGCAGATTAAGTAATTATGCTAATACAGTCACGGTCATGATTTTATGAAGACTTTTAAAATAAGGGACAGAGCAGTCCTGCTTATACATACTGAGGAGAAACTTGGATATTTCCCTTTATTTTTCTTTTGAAAGCATGTCTAGGCAGCTTAGCAAACAATTACACTGTGCCCTCCTGTGCAGCTTCCTTCGGATTGATAGCAAGTTCCCAAGATTTTCAAGAATGCTACTTGCTAGGTCATTTCACACAAATGATCAAATGGGTTGTAATACTGAGTTGCATTTCCTTTGAATATTTAGTCTGCAAGTGTGTTATTAGTTTCAGGTCATATTCAGGCAACCCTGTATTGGGAAATTTTAAATGTCTAATGTTTTATAATTTTTTATGCTATATGTGGTGTGCGTCTGTCAGTAAACGAGGGGAATTAAGACTAAGAGAGCTGAGTGGGGGGTGCTCATGTAATCTCACTGTATACAAGCTGTACAAGTGACAATAAAATATTTCAATTTCAATAAGCAGCCCAGAGTGGCTGGGGAAACCCAACCAGATGGGCAGGGGTATAAATAAAATTATTATTATTATTAGGCAACATATTTATACACAGTGCATGCATTTTGGAAAGAAAGAATCCAATGGTAAGATGCACATGAATAGCATTTTTTTCTTTTTAACAGGAATCACCACCCACTGCACTACATGAGAGTAAGCTTGACAGAGCAGATAATAACTAAAATAGTAAATATGAGTTATCACCTTTAACCACTGGCAAAAAAATTGAAAAAGTTAATGTGGCATTCCATTAAAGTATGGTTTTGTTAGTTTTCTTTTCCCCAAACCTGAAGGTTGGGGTAAATATAAAAATGCTCATGGTTAATCAGCTGGCTTGCACAAGATCTGTGAAATGTTCCATGCTGTGCATAGTTAAACTTTGGAACTCCCTCCCAGAGGAGACAGTAGTGGCCACTAACTGGGTAGCTTTAAAAGTGAATTGGACTAGTTCATGGAGGATAAGGCTACTAATGGCCACTAGACATTATAGCTATGCTTTGCCTCCACAGTCAGAGGCAGTAATGCTTCTGAATACCATTTACTGGAAAATGGGGGTGGAGGGTGGGTTGCTGTTATGCTCAGGTCCTGCTTGCAGGTTTCCCACGGGCAACTCGATTGCCACTGTCTACTTCAAAAAATGTTTGCCATCAGGCGTGCTCTTCAAGCAAACAGCAAGTTTAAAACTCTCTTGGGATTGCTGATCTGGCCTCACAGCTAAAAAAAATTTGACCAAAGAATTTATTTTTGTGGCAGAAGGGTATTTGTGAAGATGAAAATAACAAGAAAAGGTTTTTCAAATATGTATATTTTGCATCAACAAAAGCATCCGTTCTGAATTCCATGAAACAAGGCACTTCAACCCTACACATTTTTATATAGATGCTGATTTTCCCTTGGTCTCATTATAAATCAAATAATAATGTTATAAGCTAAGCAAGCAGGACTTTCTCCTCCCACCCAAAAACCCCACCACCACCCTGTGGATAGAAAGTATAGCTGTTTCACATGTAATCAATGATTGCTTATTTAGTTTTGTATATTTTAAAGAAGGGATTCGAACTAAGTATGTAAAAGAAAGCCAATTTTACAAACCTGTGCAGTATCGATTTGGGAGAATATCCTTTTAGTGGCATCCTTACCCCGATTCCGTTTTTTCATTTCATCCAAACTAATCTCATGGCTTGTCAACTCTGATTGAATTTTCTGTTTGGCGGAAAAAAAGATGTGTTTAAAATCAAAGTAGATTATTTTGACAGGGAAATATATAAGATCCAGGCTCTGGAATAAATCATATGAAATTACTAAGATTGTGACACTGTCTTGTGCTCTACTTGGTATATTCTTCTTATTGCTTTAAAATGATAGTATATTTTATGCCCACTTGGACATAAAACAAAAAAGTTTAACTTTATTCTATATTTTGAAGAAAAGAACAATTAAATTTCATTCTAGGTACATACTAAAGGCTTCTTCATCAGTGTTACAATTTTCATCCCTATGAAAACTAAATATAACTATAGAAACAATTAAATGTGAACAAAAAGGGGGGTTTATAGTAGAATAATTGTTTTTTTAAAAATAGTTTTTTAAAAAAAGCATGATAAATACACAACACCTCTGAAGCAAGTATATGAAATGTAATAATCTCAGTGATTTTTTCAGCAAGTATTTTTGTCTGTTATTTCCAACAAGAACCAGCGATTGGTAAAATTACTCCAATGCAAATTTCAACCCTTACACCTCATGATAGAGTAGGCTCATAAGAAACCAAATGTCTTGCACAATACTGACCAATGCAATGTCACACAAAACAATTCATATCCTACATACTGAGATGAGCTAATTTAGACCAATTCAAACCAATTTATGAGGAAATTGTTGGAAATGAATATCTGCTAGTGGATGAACTGCTAAACAATTACCAGAGAGAACAGCTATACCAGGAAATATCTGGCAGCTTTCTTTCTCATCAAGATGAATATTAGGGACCATTACTGCAAAATGTGGGAGGAAAATCTGTCAGAAGGTTTTATCTAGACCACATTTTAATCAAATCAGCAATTCACTCTCTCTCTCTCTATTCCCTGGAAGTACAAGGCTAAAGCTGGATATATCTTCTGTCCAAGAACATAAAGTCTGTAATTCCATTAATGTTACAAATAGTATTTTTGTTAACTGAAAATGAACAGATGTGGTAAAAGCAAGAAACTGTTGGCTTTTCCCTCATACTCTCATTTACTATGTAGGCGACTTTATCCACCAGCAGTTAACATGAATGCAGAGAGGAGTCTGACAAGCACATGGGGACACTCCCAATCTTGCAGCACACTCTGCCCAACATTATTTATTGAGATATTTATGGAAGGAGAGGACAGATACAGCAAGGAGTTCACATAGAAGACATGTCCCTTTTGCATGTCCCTTTCTTCTCCACCTTGATCTTGGAGTAATGGGGCAGGGTAAAGTCAAATGTTTGATTTAAACATGAAGCTGGGCATGTAAGAAAAACCTACCCATGGAGTGCTCCATGCGCCTGGTGTCTCGTTTAAAACAGGTTGCCTCGCCTGAAGGTGCAGCATTAACAGTCTAGAGCAGTGTTTCCCAACCTTGTGCCTCCAGCTGTTTTTGGACTACAATTCCCATCATCCCTTGCCACTGGTCTTGCTAGTCAGGGATGATGGGAGTTGTAGTTCAAAAACAGCTGGAGGCACAAGGTTGGGAAACACTGGTCTAGAGATCTATTGCCTAGGTGGACACATTCTGGCATATAGACACATAGATAAATTATTCTTGGTTTTCTACTTAACATGCTTAAAAAGGGGTGGAATACAGTGAAATAAAGCCTCTATGTGACTCTTCCTCTGCTTTTACTCTTGTCCATTACCAAAATGGGAAATAGAAGATAAAGGGGGTAGGTATGGGGTTAGAAAAGTAGAAGGAAGAAAAGTCTCCTCCTTGCACCCTTTTCGGTCAACCTCTAGGAGAAATTAACAGGGTTTGTAATGGAAAGAGGGGGGTGCACACTTCAGGAGGCAGATTTAGCCCATGTGATTGCCGGTTGACAATTCATACTTGACATTGTATAATGAATGTGCATATTATTAGTACACACACATATTTTCCAATCAGTCAGTTAATCAGGTGCATATGAATGTGCATATTATTAGTACACACACATATTTTCATGTATGTTCAAAATAAAATAAAGCTTCTAGAAATTGGACAAGTCTGGCTACTGTGATTAAACACAAGCACAGTTGGTTTATCTGAGATGGACAAAACAAGCCCACAAATGGTATGGAATAACCCACCCACTAGAATATTTTATGTATGCATAATAAGGCTGCTGATAAGGAAAGATGCAAACTATTCTAATATATTCCACCCAATTTCAGAAATCTGTGTTTCATTTTGGCTAATGTATCCTTTCTTACAAATACAATTAATGAAAGTTACGTACTTCAGAAATGTTCTTAAAATGTGAAGCAAATATTGACAGACACAAAGTTAAGGAATGAAGGATGTGGCAATATTCTTTAATTTATTCCATTTTATATGAGATTATGTCTCCAATCCTATAGTTTCCTGGGAGTAAATCCCACTGAATTCAATGGGGCTTACTTCTGAGAAGACTATATAGGATTGTACAAGCATGTAACTATCCAGTATCAATGATTGCATAACTCAATAACTATTTATGGGATATCTAATCTGCTTTACTAAGAAGTTAACTAAAAGTAGTAAAGATGATGAGTCATTTATGGCATGATAAAAATAGCACCATAGGGAGTTACAGTATTCATGTTGTTGCTTCAAGGTTACAGCACAACCGTCACAAACATTTAATGAGTTTATATTAGTGTCATATAATAATTTTATGTCAGCATAAGGACAGTTTAAAAAAATCTAAAAACATGAATTTGCTGCAAAATAAATGTGACCTTTTAAAGATCATATTATTATGCACATCTGTATTCCAGTAAGTACGGTAGTTTTGCAAGAAATGGGTTGCAAATTATGCTTCCTAACCCCAGCTGCTGAAAATTCTAGAAATCAACATCTTTGAGGAAAAAGCCAACCAATTAAAGGAATCATACTGACCACTTGAATGATAAAGCTATTTAAACTAAAGTCCACAAGACTCACCTGTGCTTCTTGAGGTACTTGTGCTGCATCAATTCTGTCGGCAATATAACCAGTTAACTGTCGATCAATGAAAGCAAGAGACTCTTGAATTAACTGAAGGGTTTTGTCAATCTCTTGTGCAGAGTGGATACTTTGTTCAAGAACCTTTTGTCTCCTCACAGCCTGAAAAATAAAGGGAAAAGAGTATTAGCCATTCAATTTTTCTTTAATGCTGTTAAAAACACACAGGAATTTCATACTGATACACAACCACCTTTTTGTAAGATAAATTTCGTCTTTTTTTGCCAGCCATTTTGTTTTTTAAAATAAATAACCACAAAAAGTCAAAATTCCCTAAATAACCAAACCAAATAGTGAGGAATTCTATAGTGAGTAGAAGACTGCAAAACTAAGTCCTGCCATTAGATAGTTTTGTTCATTCTGAAGCCTCGGGCGGCTCCTGATCTCATTATATATGTCAGGAGATTTCCTTTGGTCAGAACATAGTTGCCGTCATCATAGTCCACTTACAGATAATCCACTGCAACAAGTGAGAGGGATGAAAGTGCTGTTTATAAAAAAAAACTCTCACATAGGATATAAATAGTTTCTTAGAGCCTGGATTAAATGGTAGTACTACCAGGAATGATTAGAACTCTTAAGTTTTGTCTTGTCTCTTTATGGTTCACTCCTCACCTTATTACAATATTTCTTAATGGTACCACATTCAGCAAAATGTTACAAAAACTGGGGAAAGAAAGAGTTAGACTGTTCCTATTACTACTATAGCAAGTCACATTACTTTAAGCCTGCCCTATGACATTAGTGAAACCCCGCAATATGGTTACTAAGACCTTCTTTGGTTTTACATTTCCCTTTGCCCCTCTTTTCATATTTAATAGTTTAAGATGATGACACATGCGATTTTCAGCTTAGTTTTTCACCTTCTTTCATATTCTGCCTTCTCATAATTTAGTTTTATCTGCATTGACTCTGCATTATTCATTCTTTTAATAGGCTATAAACCTAACATTTCTATTCACCCAATAAACCTGGAGGTCAAGTCACACTACACATATTTCCAAGGCCATATGAAATGTAACCTTGAGGTCAAGGACTCGAAAGTAATGTTATAAAAAAAAACTATTTTATAAAAGCATTCACCAACAGAAACAGAACAGCTGAACAGCCTTCATCATTTCTTTTCCTGTAACGGTTCATAATGGAATGTAGTGAATATGTCTTCACTCACATAGCAACAAATTGCTGTGTGCATTGTAAAACAAACATGGCTTTCGGTGGTAATGGTGTTATGAAAGCTCACTTTTATGTCTTTCTTATATCCTGGGACACAGGACAGGATTACTTCAGCCACTTCAAATATTCTGTCATACATCCACAGTGTATAAGGTACTAATAATGTGATTTAAAAAAAAACATCTAGTTTGTAACCTTCCAATCAATAAACCACAGAAAAAGGATATATGACTCAATGGATAAATATCATTTTACATTTTAATGAGGGTGTTATAATAATGAGGGTGTTTTTCAAAGGGAGAATATTTAATTACCAGTGTTTTTGATTCCTCCTGCCAGCTTTATCCACCATGAGGCAACACACTGGTCACAAAAGCATGCAGCAGTCGCACAAGTGTCAGGAGCTGGCCAACTCCTTTGTTAATGCTAATTAACCCAGAGAATGATCATGTGGATTGTTGGCTGGCATCAGAGAGGAGAGCCTTTGGGGGTAAGAATTGTGAAGAGGGTTTATCAATGTCCTGTGTTATGCTAACTGATTATTAGGAGGGTTATGTGGAACTGAAGGGATTTGGATGTTCAAAAATAAGGGGGAAGATTAGTAAATTAAACTTGGTGCTTTGGCTCTTGGGAATTTGATGTTCTCATTTAAGTCTTCTGTGACCTGCCTGAAAATTACAAATATTTATCTTTCCACATTCACTACCTTTGAGGTCAGCTTCCTTACATTCCAACCCCCACCCCCTGAACATAACAATTCACAGCTCAGGGGATAGCTGTCAAAGAACTATTGCTTCCTGTGCAACCTGGTTGGTAAGGCAGAAAATGGGTATAAAACACTTTCTATCCCATGCTTTATTTGCCCCCCCCCTTCTGCTATCCCCTTGTTTGCTGTTGCCTACCTTTACAGCAGTCCTGTGTGCAGACAATATTTCCTTGGCTAGGGAGAGGGGGCAGTCAAGGGCATTAAGCAGGCATACAGAAATGCTAGCTAAGAAAGTATTATTTTTTCTTAGTCTGTGCTGATTCTGTACTCCAAGTGTTCTTAAACTGCTGATTTATTTCATTAGACATCTTATAGTGCATTGAGATTTAGGATTCCTCTTTTGTTTTGCTTTTATTTCAAATAAATTTTGCTGCTTTCTAAAGTGAGGTTCACAAGGGTAAATATTTTGTTTTCCATTTGTTTTCATGTTAATGTTCCATTTCTTTTGTTTTCTATTTATTGAATTTATTTCCATTTATTAATTTAACAAACTTACACACTTTTCAAGAAATATTCATCCCAACATGGCTTACAAAGCAATGTACACCTATATATATACAGCACTATTTATACAACACAGATTGAGTCTTTAAGGCCAGTTTAAATTATATAAAGTCCTATGGGGAAGAGTTGGAATGCCCATGAGGCAGGGTGAAGCACCCACCTTAAGGAGACAGAAGTGCAAGAGGCGGAGCTCTGTCCTCCCACTGCTCCTGCTGCCAGCTGAAGGCCTTCCCTCTCACAGACAAGAGGGAGGCATTCTATGATGTAGCACTGCTTACCCGTCCCCAGGCAGAGAAGCGAAGCAGCTATGCATTGCGGAACACCCCAGTGGCAGAAATGGTGGCCGGGGGGGGGGGGGAGGCAGGATGTGGCAATTCCCGTTTCAGCACAGGTGCCAAAATGGGACCCGCCACCCCTGCCACTGGGGATACCTCAAGTTTACATCTAAGCTACGCTCTACTTCCATTCTGCCCTGTCTTCATTGTGAAACGGGGCTGCCAAATTTAAAGGAACTGACCACTCCCTCTTAAACCGGAAAGTGTCTTTCTTGCCTACTCTGAGAGCTTTGGGTGTGGGTCCAGAATTGGCCTCCACAGTCACTTACAGACTCATTGTTAAAACCGTGTTTATGGAAGATAATCTTACTTGGCTATGAGTGATCCCCGAAGAAGACACGTATGTAGATTTTCTAGAAAAATTGATACCAGGTAGACCCTCTTATACACATATAAAAAGACACAAAAAACATATACAGAGAGCTGCATCTGTTAATCGGTCCCTTCCAAAGCTGTCACAACTTTTGTTGGTTTCTTCTTGCGTCAACACTGTTGTCCGCATCTTTACAACACAGTATTTTATAAGACAGGTAACTTTACCTTTCAGCTCTCCTGTTAAACACAGTGTTTAAGAGAAAAGTATGGGGGAAGGAAATTATTTCTTAAAATGTACCTCTTGTTGTAGCTCTTCCCACCGAGTATTGAACTTCTCCAGTTTTTCATTGATCAGTTCATCCAGAACTCCACCATCAGTTAAGGTCTGTGCCAACTCACGAATCTGATTGCGGTTATCTTCTGGGTGTTGCATTAATGTTCCCAGAGACTGAAACATCCATAAACTGTATTACTTCTTTTTGCCATTCCCCTTACACCAAACAAAGGAGCCTTCAAAGCTCTTGTTAAAATAAAAGAAGCAATAAACCTTACATTTCCATTAAAATAGAAGAGTATTCATGAGAAAAATAAAGCTCATCAGTGCAACATTTTCTGGCACAAATTATCTGAAATGTGACTAGGCAAACATTAACAAAGGCTTAGATACCACATCAACATAATAAACAGTGTGGCTATAATGTATGCTACCTTGCTGAATTGACCATCAGCACAACCAACCAAATAAATCAGGTAACTAGAAACTATTGAATTTGTGATGCCACACCTTCATTTTTTAAAAAAAGAATTGTCAGTGTTTTTAATAACTGGAGTGATTCTGGGACCTTTGAAAAAGACTTTTTAAGGCTTTTATTAAAACCTTGGGTCTGTCAGACATCTCTGCAGCAAAACGAGGGAAATGTGATAAATGTAAGGATCTAATTGTAGAGTACAAAAACCTGCAATCCTACCCAAGATTGCTTGGAAGTAATTGCCACTGGATTTGCTTATATAGAGATGTGGATGTCTGTATAAGTTATTTGGGAGGGCATGTGAAGCTGGCTTCACAGGCACCAGACAAAGCATAAGTTTATAAAGCATTTGAATTAAACATCTTTGTTTTTGTTGAGAAGACTACATTATTCTTTTTGACAGCTCCAATTCCACTCTAAGAACGCTGTGGCCTATCTGAACCCTGTGTGCTCATATCTTCCTTCAGTACATAGCAGTGATAATAATAATTGAAAATCTAATGGAACACAATTCATGGAAAATATACATATGGGTGCATAGATCACAGCACACATTGAAGAATATTACGCTTTGATTTAACATAGAAACTTTTTATTGGAAAGGTCTGCGTGTTCCTAACCAGAACGTCAGTACTTACATCTAGTGCTTCTGAGATCTCTTCTGTGCCTTCTTGAATATTTTCTGTTGCCCTGAGTTTTGATTCTACCTCATTCAACCATTTGTTTTCAACATCCAAGTATAACAATAATTCACGCCAACATGCCCATACCTCCTGATGAATGAGTTTTTAAAAAGAAATGAATTTTAATAGAGAAATGCTTGAATTTTTTAAAAAACTTTTTTTTTTGCAAACAAAAAGACATATAACTTATGCTGTTTTACCAGGACATGTGTTATTGGGCTACCTATATAAATGCCACAAAAAAGTAAATAAAATCAGGTCATTTCAAAATTCTACAGTGGTACCTCTGGATGCGAACGGGATCCGTTCCAGAACCCCGTTCGCATCCAGAAGCGAACGCAACCCGCATCTGCGCAGGTCGCAATTCGCCGCTGCTGCGCAGGCGTGTGACGTCATTTTGACCATCTGTACATGCGTGAACGGCGAAACCTGGAAGTAACACGCTCCATTACTTCCGGGTCGCTGCAGCGCACAACCCAAAAATACTTACCCCTAGGCTAATTCAACCCAAGGTATTACTGTATATTAAAGTAGAAAGAAAGAACAAAATAATGTTTTTTAAAAAACCTGAAGTTATGAGAATATATTTAATAATCCTAGGAAAGTGGCATAATTTTTAGGATATATTTTAATCCACTTAGTAATAAACAAAAAAAAAGTAATTCAATTCTGATTAAGATAAACATGGAAACCATGCTGGTTGGGGTTGATGAGAATAGTAGGCACCAGCTTGCAGTAGGCTATATTAAAGACTTATGAGGGTAAAAATTGATTCACGACAACTGTCCATTAGCTGATATCTTTTCTGTTACACTTCGAAATGCTCTAATGTTATCAGGAGAAGGAACTGACCTCCAACGTTTTGCACTTCCCATTTAGCCTGCTGCAGAGTCGCTGGTAGTTCCTAGTTAGAACATCAAGTTCCTTTTTTAAGGCCTCATGAGCTGCAGGTGGAGCCCTTGCTATAAAATTGTTCACCGACTCTGTGAGAAGCCTCACTTTCACATCTTTCTGTGTTGCCTCTTCTTTTGCTCTCTGAAAATACATAAATGTATCCATTATGATAGCTGAAAATAAAGCAGTGAATACTGGGGTAAAAACACTGCATTATTTGAAAAGAACATAGTATAATTTGCCTGATTTTCCATGCCACAAAGCAGTAGTTAAAAAGATGAGCGATCAGCTCAGTAGCTCCTCCGCTCAAATTTCACTGCTCCATATTCATGTTGTAGAACAGACATAGGCAACTCGGCCCTCCAGCTGTTTTGGGACTACAACTCCCATCATCCCTGACCACTGGTCCTGTTAGCTAGGGATGATGGGAGCTGTAGTCCCAAAACATCTGGAGGGCCGAGTTTGCCTATGCCTGTTGTAAAGGCTCATATTTTCAAAGCAAGCATTAAGACCCCCTCGACTTCCTCTTCCTCCCCACCTATTCAAGATCTGGCATGCTCCTTTCCTCACTGTCCTCATTATTTGCTAGCGGCTACTGCTCTGGAGTTAATCAGCCCAGGGCCTCGTTGAAGAGAAACGTTTCTGCCTGGTGCCTAAAGGTGTATAATGAAGCTGCCAGCCAACCCTTCCTGGGGTGAGCATCCTACAAACATGGAGCCACTGCACAAATGGCCCGTTCTTGCTTTCTCAAGTATAATTGATATAGGGTGTATAGTTTTGAGTTTTCATTTTGTTTTGCTGTCTTAAGTAATATACCGTAATCACATACCATGCACACTCTGTGTGCATCTTTCTGTGTCCTTACCTCAGCTACATAGCAGGCTTTCCTTGACATGGGTGCCTGAATCTTTACAAGGCAACTTGTAGTGCTGCTGCAGTGACCCTGTGTAAAACCTGTAGGAAATACTGCAAAATACAGTGCTATTCCTCTTATTACAGCCACTGCTGTCCTTGCTTCTGGTTTAGAGTTAAAGAGCTGAACAAGGAAACAAGTCCCCACATTGCCAATATCTAAAATGGCACTAAATGAGGGTGCCAAACAGCTCTGGCTGTACTATTGCCAATATGCATTAATATCCATATCAGATAAAACTGAGAAAACCCGCAATATAGTCAAGGAATGAAATGAATCTATATTCAATGGGAACATTTTCCTAAGTAACATCTCTAACTTGAAGGGATAAGTTAGCATAACAGGGACTTGTCACTTGTTCTATATGTTTTGGGAAAACAAAATGAAAGCACAAATTGTTGCTGAATGCAACCTTCTTATTCCCATTTATGAGTGCCTACAATTTCTGAATTCCATCTGGGAGAAGTTACATTCAGAGGAATAATAGCCCAAGAATTATATACCATCTGATGCAATTATCATAGAAAAGAGAATGGAAGCATATGAGAACAGGTGCAGAATTTGATGTGGGTACCCACAAACAATAAGGACATATACAAATGCAACACTAAATCCAATTAAGCATGGGGGAAGGGAACTTATAGAAATGCAATTCTTTGATGAGTCAAAAAACTTATAACAGATGCTAAATTGAAGTGAAATTACTTTAAACCACCTATTGCTTCGAATTTAATAGTTCTCAAGTGAAGCTCAAATAGCCAGCTCTTTCAAATGAACAAACAGATTGTGTGTAATAATAACTTCAAGAAGAAGATCAGATACAAATTAAACAAGTCACTTTGTATTTTGTTACCTTCAGTTCCTCAACAGCTTTCTGTAATTCATCTGGTGTTTTATATTCAAAATCTCTCTCAAGGTACTCTTCTTCTGCTTGTGTAATCCACTCATGCATCTCTGATAAATCCTTTCGAAGACTCACAGTCTTATCTAAACCACTTTTCAGCGCTGCCTTCTTAGCATAGGCCTTAAAGAAAACAACATGATTTCCTCTTGTAAACACTAGTTCAGACATTAATTGAATATTAAAGTAAATGCCTAGCATAACAAGATTCAATTTTAAGGAAGACAGATTTTAAAGAAAGTTTGAATCTAGACTTTCCCACTTGTCAATGAAGGGGCTCCTTTTGTTCATTGGGGGAATGTGGATCCAGATAGACTACTGCTGGAGAAAAGGGAGAGGGAGAGGTAATTTTCACTAATTTTTCTTCCAGCCTCCACACCACGTCTCATTTTGTTTTTGAGGTTCCCCCAACCTCCAGTGCAGATTTGATTAATATCCCCTCTGATCCTAACACTGGAAGCATCAAGTTAACGGGGTTTCTGCTCTTGGAGTCAACTCTAAATCTTGTTTCCCAAATGGTGCCAATAGATGCCAAGAAGTTACCAAGTAGGCAAAGTGTTACTGTAAGAAAAACGTGAAGTAAGTAAGTAATCCAAAATGAAGTTCACTTTTTCTTCTTTCTACTGAAAATTTCTCTTTCTAATTTAGTAATATAAGGTCTTACAGCCTTCTGTCTTGAAAAATGACACGGTGAAAATTTCATTACGTTTGCCTTTTTTCAGTACAATTGCTTTTCTGCTCTCTGTGTCTAACTTGTGGCATTTGAAGTTTGTAACAGACAGAAGCTTGTTACTGACAGATGTTATAATGTGCCGTTCCAAGCGGTTTAACTCAGAATCATAATGCTGCTTTATCGCTCCTTATTTTTTTGATAGGAATGCTACAAAATACTTTGAGTAAAGCAAAAGCCATTGAAGATAAAACTATTCATTAGGTGTCATACCTTGCTGGATTTTATTTATTTGCTCCAGCTTATGTCAAGCTCTCTATTTGCAATTATAATACATTATATTATTGTCAGACTTTAGCACTCAAATCTATCTTTCCTGCGTGCATTTTGACATGGTAGATAAATTTACTAAGATAGAAGGTTAATTAGTGTGAACCACAAATGTCTGGCTCCACCTCTCACATTCAGTAGTTATGCACACAGAGCAGGGGAAATTATGTCAAAGAGAAATCTGGAATTAAATTAAAAGAAGATAGCAAGAGATGGAGTACCTGTTGGCAAATGTGATCCCACTGAGCATTCAGTTCTTTTAGTTCAGTTTGTATTTTCAAAGAAAACTCTGGCTCTGCTTCGTTCTTCATTTTCTTCCCAATCTCATTAACACTATTCAAACTTGGCTGGATTGTCTGGATATCATTTACTAGAGCCTAAAGGATAAAAAAAAAAGATACACATTGCATTACAACCCTCCAAAATATATAGGCATTCAATTAAATAAATTTAAACTGAATTTAATTCTTCTTGGTAATATTCTAAACAATATTGTGACCTGTTGATCCACACATGCAGCAAGCATGTTAACCATAGTTTCCTAGGGAATTATGGTGCTAGCCAAGATCTTAAATCAACTTCAAACTGTGGTAAGTCAAAATATGACTCTCCAAATTAAGCTGTCTCTGTTTTCTTGATCAATTTGCAACCACTTGTCAAGACTATAAGAAATCTTGCTGTGACACAATAGGCCTTTTAAAAAAAATGATAGCTGCAGTCCTAATCTGGGCGGTAGGTAAGGTTATGAGGGAAATCTCCTTTTACCCACCTACATCTGTAAGGACTCTAGAAATGTATAGGATGCAACTGATGAAGAGCAGAAGGTGAAGAACAGCAACTAGGGGCTTGACAGTTTTCTTTGTTACAGAAGAAATCCCCCGGGGACTAGACTATGCAATCAGAGCGTGAGGTGACAGGTGACAAATCTGGGGACCTCAAAGAGGTACCAGACAGACAAGCCTGATAGTGGTCAGTGTGAAGGAGTCCAGAACTCGAGCAAGTATATGACAAAAGGAATACAAATATACATTGTGTATGCTCACATTTATTTAATAAATGCTGTAGCAGGACACTAGCGTAGCTAGTGGGGGGCAGGGTGCGACCACTTACTGCAGGGGCAGCACTTACTGTGGTGCCTGAGCCACGCATCTCTCCTGGGAGTGATGCAGCGGTTCAGACATTTGCAGGCACTGTGCCGCCCGGAAAGGTGGCATGGGGCTCATGTCCGCCTGCCACCTCAGCCACCCTGTAGCTGAGGGGGAGGTGGCAGGTGGACTCCTGCAGGCGCTGTGCTTTTCAAAAAGACGGTGTAGGGCCCTCGCCCACCTGCCGCCTCCGCCTCAACTGGAGGGCAGCTGAGGGGGAGGCGGCGGGTGGATGCGAGCCCCATGCTGCCTTTTCAGATGGCATGGTGCCTGCAGCCAAGGGGAAGACGGTGGGAGGAGTGCACTCCATGCAGGCTCTGGCGCCACACAGCGCATCCTGCCCCAGCACACCTTGCCCCCTGGGCGCCTGTACGGCTAGCTACACCACTGTAGCAGGGATCAATGACATAAAATATAAATTAACTTGCTAACAGAATAATCTCCCTCACAGGGAAATCCAGAATACTAGCAGAAACTGTCTTTAGACAGAAAAACAAAAGTATTTTATCTGTCAAACTCAGCATGACACACAGTTTTATGAATGTAAAACTGAGAAACTGAACTTGAACAATTTATTTCTTGTATATTTTATTTGCCTAGAAAAACAGTATTTACTTTGGCAAAAAGAGGCAAGATTATTTTGGATGATTTGAACAGATAAACAGAAGTTTTTTTTAAAGAAGTTGAAATATTTTGATTGCTTTCTTTTATTGTAATGGTGAAATGCTGAAGGCCTGGCAGAGCAAAATGTAACTTATTAAGGGCTTCAAAGAGGGCCTGGTAAACATTTCACCCTGCAGTTGACTTCTCTCAATTAAGGTCCCTGACAAACAGAAGGTTGCTGATAAGTTATTTGGTAGCTAAATAACAGCACACATATAAAACTTGACATTTCTAAGGATGTGGGCAGGATTTTTAATTTTATTTTTAAGTGAATTTGTCTGGGAAAGGGGAAAAGCCAAGTCAACTCATCTGTATTACAAGCTATAGTAGCGAAGCCAAGGCTTGTACTTGGCTTACTGAATGTAGTTTATCTGCTGGTGACAAACCATGAGCCCAGTAAGCTAAACTATGGTTTAGTACTGGGGAGCATGGTAGCAGCAGGACAACCACGGGAGGAGTGAAGTGGCTATATTTTTCTGTTGTGACTATCTACACGCTTGCAGGTTCATATATAGCCTTGGTTTGGCTTAACGTTACAACGTAACTAGTTCAATATTGTAAACCGCCCTGTGATCCTCAGCTGAAGATTGATATAGAAATTTAATAAGTAAACAAATAAGATAAAATTTAACACAGGGATAGAGCAAAGATAATGAAGTGAATCCGGGGTAAATAAATAGAAGAAGAAGAGTTTGGATTTGATATCCTGCTTTATCACTACCCTAAGGAGTCTCAAAGCGGATAACAATCTCTTTTCCCTTCCTCCCACACAACAAACACTCTGTGAGGTGAGTTAGGCTGAGAGACTTCAGAGAAGTGTGACTGGCCCAAGGTGGCCCAGCGGGTGCATTTGGAGGAGCGGGGATGCAAACCCAGTTCACCAGATTACGAGTACACCGCTCTTAACCACTACACCACACTTATACAATTATTTTGGTTACACATATTTACCCTTGGTTACATGCTACAGCTTGTTTTCTGAAAATGCAACATGGAAACTGTGGACAGAGACTGGAGCATGCACACAAATGCCTCTCCAACATACCCAGGTTAGCATGATTAGCATAAAGTCCTGTAGAGGATTTCTCATTGTGTTTGGTTGAATGCCCTTAGAAACTTTCCCGACCACAGGGAACCCTGATTAGACAGGGCTACCAGTCATAGGGAGTTTTCTAAGTACATTCACCAAACATGTTTAGAAATCTTCAGCAGACCTTTGGGCTAATTGTGCAAAGTTATAAATGGCAGCCTACACCCCTAGACATGTTGAGGCATGGCTTATATGCGCATCCCATCTCCATGTTATAATAATTGTTTGTTCAGGCAAACACCAAGACACAGCTTTAGTTACAGCAGGACACAGGAATTAAAAGGCTATTCCAAAAGTTTAATGGTTGAGTTTTGAATCATCTTAGCAGTGAAAGGTGAAAATTTGGTAGCAGAAAGTTGGAACAAGATGAAGGAACCAAGATGAGACTGTTAAGTATAATTGTTTAAGTGATACTGAAATTGAAAATACTCTGTATGTGTTTGAATGTGAACTACTGAGGGTTTAACATGGAAAATTCCACTCAGGAATATATTGAAGCTGGAAAGGGCTCTCTAAGCGTAAATGGATTGATAGTTAACTTAGAATGTTCTCTGCTAGCTCTCACTTGGTGCTTATGTGAGGTATTCAACTGCAAATCGCCATCGCTTTGAGCCTTTCTTTGGAAGCCACAGAGAACAAAGGAAGTGCTAATGATATCTCTCCTGAAGAGAAAAACAGCTCCAAGCTAATGGAGTCTCTGTGGAGAGTCACAGACCTGATTTTAGGTCTGTTTGGAATTATTTCAATTATGTAAGATGATGAAACCTGTGCTGGACACGTGCCTGATATTACACAATTGTTTGAATGTCATGAATTGTTTTATGTTCTGTTTTGAACCAAGTTCTGTATGGAAAGCTTCTGAATAATATTTATTAGTCTGGGCAATTTTTATTCCAAGAGGAGTCAGTTTGCAGGCATCCTATTGCTTCAAGCTGTGTAATATTAATATTGAAATAGAGACAACAGAACACACTGCAATGAAGTGAGAAAGAAAACCAGTGTGACAACCATAGAGAAAAGACTACATTCTTGATTGTTGTAATGGATGAGGGACTTCACAGACAAGCAAGACAGAGGAATCAAAGCTTATACAAGGGCACTGAGAAAGTGGTGTCTGGCTGCCTCAGGGGGTGCGGAGTCCTCATTTGTACCAGAGGCCACCACATAATCCTGATCTTCCTTTTCTTCAGAAGTATCACAGAGATTGAGGTCTGAGAGCTATTAATTGGCTTAAACAACATTATACCGAGCTTCAGAGATAAGATTATGCAGGTATAATTTAAAATACTTTAATGAAAGTTAGGAGTGCTGTGTAAAAAGTGAAAGCTTTGACAAGCTTTTAACCTTAGGGGTTAATGGTTCATAGAATGTACAAAATACGAGAGAACAGTTTTCAGAGCTGATAAACTCTGTGAGAGAAATAGATATAGATTATTAGAGGTTGCAAGATTCATGGTAATTGCAAACACTTCTGGGATAGTTGGAATACTTTGTAAATCCTGCAACAGAAACATCAATACTTAGTGATGTCTTAAGCCTCTACTGGGGCTCTCACAGAACTTGTAAGCTTTGTGAGAAAAACACAATTCACAGAGCTTGTTCATCTGAGGCAGTGGAGCATGTAAAATTATGAGCGAAAAAACGATTTGCAAAATACGTCTTTGGAATAGATTAAGTACAACACAGGCCGTATAAATAGAATTTTTACAGAATATTCAAACTAGACTAGTTCAAGGAAAATTGAAACTAGTTGAGTCAGATAATTTCTGAGTTCTGTTGTGTGTCATTACATTTTCTTGCTGATTACACAATTTGTTTCTTATTGGTCTTAAGTTAGAACAAATTTGAATCAGGGAGCTTAATTAAACAAGCCAGACAGAGTCAGAGGAAAATAAAATCTAAATGTCTGTATATATAATTCACTTCAATAGAAGCATAGAGTGCCCCAGGGGAAAGGATACAATGATCATCACACAGAATTTATGAAACTCATAAGGACTGCACAACAGAAATCACATGGCAGTACATTATATATTTACCTCCTGCCACCACCTAGTGACCAAATAGAAAACAGCACCAACTTTAATCCCAATCAAAAACTGCCCAGTACAGTGGTGCCTCGCAAGACGAAATTAATTCGTTCCGCAAGTCTCTTCGTCTTGCGAGTTTTTCGTCTTGCGATGCACGGTTTTCCATAGGAATGCATTGAAAATCAATTAATGCGTTCCTATGGAAAAAGCCTTCCCCCGACCTCTTCTGGCGGGCGGCATTTTAAAAGCGCCCGGGACAGCGGAGGACTTCTCCGCTGTCCGGGGCGATTTAAAAGCCCCTGGGAAGGCAGGCAGGGGGGACAAAGGCTTTCCCGCCCGGCCGCCCGGCTTCGGGACATCGTTCCGATGCCGGGCGGCTGGGGGAGGCTTTCCTGCCCCACCGCCCGGCATCGGGACGATGCCCCGATGCCGGGCGGCTGGGGGAGGCGTTCCTGCCCCACCGCCCGGCATCGGGACGATGCCCCGAAGCCGGGCGGGGGGGGGGGAGGCTTTCCTGCCCCACCGCCCGGCATCGGGACGATGCCCCGAAGCCGGGCGGGGGGGGAGGCTTTCCCGCCCGGCCGCCCGGCTTCGGGACATCGTTCCGATGCCGGGCGGCTGGGGGAGGCTTTCCTGCCCCACCGCCCGGCATCGGGACGATGCCCCGAAGCCGGGCGGCTGGGGGAGGCGTTCCTGCCCCACCGCCCGGCATCGGGACGATGCCCCGATGCCGGGCGGCTGGGGGAGGCTTTCCCGCCCGGCCGCCCGGCTTCGGGACGATGCCCCGAAGCCGGGCGGGGGGGGAGGCTTTCCCGCCCGGCCGCCCGGCTTCGGGACATCGTTCCGATGCCGGGCGGCTGGGGGAGGCGTTCCTGCCCCACCGCCCGGCATCGGGACGATGCCCCGATGCCGGGCGGCTGGGGGAGGCGTTCCTGCCCCACCGCCCGGCATCGGGACGATGCCCCGATGCCGGGCGGCTGGGGGAGGCTTTCCCGCCCGGCCGCCCGGCTTCGGGACGATACCCCGAAGCCGGGCGGGGGGGGAGGCTTTCCCGCCCGGCTGCCCGGCTTCGGGACATCGTTCCGATGCCGGGCGGCTGGGGGAGGCGTTCCTGCCCCACCGCCCGGCATCGGGACGATGCCCCGATGCCGGGCGGCTGGGGGAGGCGTTCCTGCCCCACCGCCCGGCATCGGGACGATGCCCCGATGCCGGGCGGCTGGGGGAGGCGTTCCTGCCCCACCGCCCGGCATCGGGACGATGCCCCGATGCCGGGCGGCTGGGGGAGGCTTTCCTGCCCCACCGCCCGGCATCGGGACGATGCCCCGATGCCGGGCGGCTGGGGGAGGCTTTCCTGCCCCACCGCCCGGCATCGGGACGATGCCCCGATGCCGGGCGGCTGGGGGAGGCTTTCCTGCCCCACCGCCCGGCATCGGGACGATGCCCCGAAGCCGGGCGGCTGGGGGAGGCGTTCCTGCCCCACCGCCCGGCATCGGGATGATGCCCCGAAGCCGGGCGGGGGGGGAGGCTTCAAAAGCCGTCCGGGGGCTTTTAAATCGCCCCGGACAGTCCCGGGGCGATTTAAAAGCCCCCGGTTAGGCAGGCAGGGGGGGCAAAAGTCTTTGCCCCCCCTGCCTGCCTTCAAAAGCCGTCCGGGATAGCGGGAAGCGCTTCCCTGCTATCCCGGACCGCTTTTAAAATGCTGGCGGTGGGGAGCAAAGCCTTTCGCCCCCGCCGGCCTTCCTGGACCTCTTCTGAAGTCCGGAGGGGGGGGAAGGCTTTGCTCCCCACCGCCAGCATTTAAAAAAAGGTCCCCGAGATTTCCCTATGGGCTTTCGTCTTGCGATGCAAGCCCATAGGGAAAATCGTCTAGCGAAGCGTCGCAAAAACCGAAAAACCCTTTCGTCTTGCGGGTTTTTCGTCTTGCGAGGCATTCGTCTAGCGGGGCACCACTGTATCTCAGTTGTTTTATTTACAAGCCCACACCACTTCACTCTCTTTCCCACTGGCTCACAAGTCCATACACCAACTCTTACCCAATGAAATTAATGGCCTTGGCTAACTTAATTCTCTTAATTTCAATGGGTCTACTCTGAGTAAAAGTTGGTTGAATACAACCATAAGATCCAAGTTAGACTCAATGTGAAACTTCCATAATTGTAGCTAAAATATTAGTTAACTGACATATTCTTTCTAGAACTGATTATTGACACGATGTCTTTCCTAGTGTAGCCATTTTGAATCTACAACCTTTTCAAAAAAGTTTTTTAATTTTGGCTGCCTGTCTTTTATTTTCTGCCTGCCATTTCTCTCTATTGTTGCTGATCGACTGCTGTGAGAGATGTTTTCCTAATTCGCGATTCCCAGTTAAACCCATGTTACTTTACTTCCACAGGACCAGTGTGATCAGCCTAAGGCTTGGCAGAAGGAAATACTTGACAAAGCAGCATCTCACTAAAATCAGGGGACCCTAGTTCCATAAAAAAGATGCCAGCGGTCCATTGATCCTGCTGGGCTTCAGTACCAGCAAGAATTCTACCACATCCAGGCACATCTCAGAAAGGCATGAATTCTTCACTAACTATTATGCCAGTTTTGATGCAATCAAGCTTTCAACACATTGTGATGCCTCTTGCAATGAGTGCCCATTTATGTTCAAGCCACTCATACATTGCCAGCCTTTCTTTGTAAAAAAGAAAGAAAGAAAGCCAAATTAGATGCAGCATTAGATGCAAATATACATACATTTATATGCATATGTGGGAAAGACGTAAGTCCCATGAGGTACTTACTATATGTCTACAGCATAGTTTGATAGGTACTTTTATACAGCTATATACATTGCTGTATGCATCTGCTTATGTGTCAGTTTAGGAAACTTGGGAGTGTATATGTGTGTATAATAATGCATATAATATGTGATAATTTGTATTTTTAGCAGAACTGGTAAGAAAAGAACTTGCTTCTCACCAAGGAGCAATATGGGAATTAGAAAAAAAACAAAAACCCATGAGGACAAGCTCCACATTGAGATTTTCAGAGAATTTTATTCATAGTGAGGACATTATTATTATTTATTGAATTTATATATCGCCCTATACCTGGGGGTCGGAGGGCAGTTCACATGCTCAGTTAGAGAAAACGTTCCAGGTAAAGACTGGTGAATCAGTCTATTTTTTTGTCTGTGTCACTTCTGCACGTGCTCAACCTTCATTCTGTTCCATCCAGTTTCTGAATTAATAATTCAAAAGAAAATTTAAATATGTATATAAATAATATTTTGAAATCACTTTCATCCCAAAACTAAAAATGCATCTTAAATGTATTTTTTTAATGATTTTTTTAGCTGAGAACTGTGTTGGTACAATCAAGAAGCGTGAAAGCCAGCGAAAACTAAGTTCTGGCTCACAAATTATTCCAGAAGATGCAAATCAGGCCAATTAATATTGGAATTCACAACCATCTAATTTCTCAAGTATTCTTACCCCAGGATTTTGAGAGATCATATAGCAACTGCACATCTGTGGGGGTTAATTAATTAAATGTCAACATAGAAGAATCATAACTGACATGACATTGAAGACTCTGCTACTCTACTCTGACCACAATACTCATTATTAAAAATGGCTGTCTGTTTATTTTTTTATTTAATTAACAAAACTGATATACTGGTTCACTGTTATAAAAACTCCAGGCAGTTTAAAAGGATAAAAATATGTTTTCCTTTTTAATCTGTACATTGACCATCCTTCTATCTCAGAAGGGAGATGCTCTATTAGTTGTACTCTATGTAAGCTTCTTAAAGATTATGAATATCAACCATTCTGGTATATACATTCTATTAAAATAAATGGCAGGATTTAAATAAACATTCACATTACTGTATCAGTATTAGAAAATGTTTAGAAAATAGTGAAATATTATAGTGTATTTACTTTTATTTTTAGGTTTTTAGGCTTGATGTTATGTTATCAATAACTTTTTCTGCTAGGAGAAAGTAAAGTGGGTGAAAAGAGAAACAAACCAGAAGCGGAAGTTGGGGGAAGCCCTGGAGGGGAGGGAGGGAGGCATATATAGTAAATGTTAAGAAATTGAGGTGTATGTAATGAATGAAAAAGAAAAATGAATAACTTTTTTTAAAAAATAGATAAGAAATAAGCACAAACAGGGGAGGAGGCTTCAGGTTCCTGGGGCTCCCTTGTCCTCTCCCTTACCTCACACCCTTGTCCATAGCCATTTTAAAATTAAAAAAATATATTAACCAATATAACAACTCACAATTGTCAAAGAAAAACAAGCTTTTGAATTTCATTGGTTGGCTTTTTAACATTTTTTTGTGAACAATATCCGATAGTCACTTACCTGCAAGTAAGACCCATTGAAATCAATAGGGTTTATTTCTGAGTAGGCATGTCATTTGCTGGGACTGTTTACTTTTACAATGGCAAGGGTAACTTCTTTTAGATTTAATCCTTTCACTTGGATTCTCAATGGATGCACATCCACTCTTTTCCCTCTCCAGGATTCAGCTCACAAATGAATTCCAAAGAAAATTTGTGGTATCTGATGTCTGCTTTCCTAAATGCTGTTGTTAAAAACCCGTATCTGGACCTTCTGAGCCTCAATTTTAGTGGAATTTCTCTAAAAATATCCACTTTATGACCAGCAACCACAAGATTATCTTCAAAACTTTTGAAGATTGCATCCTTCATTTTTTTTTATGCTAATGTTAATAAGACATCTCCTGGCTGCTCTTTCCCTTTACTTTTGCGTGTCCAAATTCTATAACAGCTTTCTGAAAGTTCCTCCAGCCAATCTTCCCTTTCTCCCATCCACTCTGAGATTGTCCGTAAAACATATGTTTCCAGATTGGCCTGTGTGTCAGGTTCTGGTAGTCCCCTTAAGCGTAGTGTCCTGTCTCTTTCCCACACTTATCTGCTTATAATTGTCTCAGACCGTGTTGATTTAAATTTTATCTTCAATACACAATGATGAAATCTCTTTAGTGTTGTAAATTATTAAGCCGAAAATGAGGCAAAGACACTATATAGGAGATTGTCATCAGTGGGGAACAGTGCTGAAAATGCGGAGTTTGCAAATAATATAAGGGGGAAATCTTATTTCTTACATTTCACATATGGATAACATTGTTGAAACACACAAAAACATATAGCTTGACATCATGTTATGGATGTAGATGTTCATGAGGCTTCTTCAACATTGACCCTCCAGATGTTTTGAGACAACAATTCCCGTAATCCCTGACCACTGGTCCAGCAAGCTAGGAATCATGGGAGTTGTAGGCCAAAAACATCTGGAGGGCCGAGATTGAGGAAGCCTGAGATAGGTGCTGCATTATTATGGCCAGTGGTCACTGGGGAAAATGGCTTATACAGACTTTTAACAACCCATACATGTCATCTACCCTATTTTTATTTTATTGCAAACTGTATTTTCTACATCATTCAAATGGAAATGGCCATTAGTAATGTCTTTCTTACAGAAGCCTATTACAGGGCCAGGATTATAAGCAGGTGACGTGAAAACCAGCCCCAGTTCTGCAACAGTTGCCTTGTCTGTATAAACAGTCTTTTTTCTATATGAAAAATGATTTGGTGTCCATGGTAATATGTCTTCTACAACCTTTTATCATGTGAATGAAGGTATGGTAGCAACATACTGGCATAATAAAAAGGATTGCCAAGGAATCAAATTTATTTGATTTTCATCTCTCTGACTTATTTCATGTAGATATGTTTCATTTGTCAAGCTGTTTTTCCATTTGTTGCTCATATTTGAGTATTATGTATTTTTGGCTCCTTTTCTTTGTTTTTACACAACTAAGGCACTTTTTCATTGAAGGCTACTCATTATCAACCATCAACATGGCCAACAATTGTACTGCGCAGGCTGTCAAACCAACAGTATAAATAGAACAAACAGTATTATTTTAATTCCCTTAATATGGTACCAATGACATCTCCATTTTAAAGTCTGTATAATTAGAAGAAACTGTGCTGACAGATGAATGGGGAGTTCTGTTTCATACCAGGTATGTTACCTCAGTAAAGACATCATGATCAATTACTGACCATATCAGATAACAGGCTGAATGAGGATTTTTTTGTGGGGGTGTGAGGTGTAATAGAAAGACATCTCCTCAGCCTCTATGAACAGTTTTATCCATAAGCGAAATCTAAAAAAATAAAAATCCTCTTACAGGTTTTTGTACTCCCTGTTCTGCATCTTTTCAGTAATGTACCCAGAAGTTATTACAGTACATTATTTATAGTTTCTAATTAATGTGATACCTCTTGGGCCCAGCCAAACTGGAGAAAAGTTGTGAAACAACTGTTTTGAGGTTTTTTTGGGTTTTTTTAAACATAATTAGGTTTGAGGATTTATTTTGGTAAATACTATTATAATTCTCTCTTTTAAAAAAAGTTTTTATTTCATTACTGATGGCAAGGGCAGCTAATAATTTTAGTGGGGTGATAAACCATTTTAAAAAAGGCTACCTCTCATTTCATCATTGCAGCTAGTAATGACCATCCAATTTTTAGGCCCTCTGTCCCCAGACTAAACATGGAATTTAAAATCTCTATTAACTCTACATTATTCTTACATTTAAGAAACAACAGGTTATTGTAATGGACTCTTGTACATATGAACAGCTCTCTGTGTGGAACCATCCACTACAGGAATTCAAAGCAATCTTTGTTAACTGTACCAACATGCAAGCAAAGATAGCAATTGGATAATTACAACAACTTCACCTTGCTTGTGGGATTGTCAGTTACACTGGGTTCCTTTACATGTCTTTTGATTGACATTTGTCATAAAATATTCTGTTCTGTATGCTAACATGAAGTTTCATGAGACAAATAACTCCTACATAAATTTTTTTCTTGTTCTTCTTACAAAGTTATTGGCACTTTTAACATTTGAAGGAGAATAATGACAGAATTACTAAATGTTTCATACTATTTCCCCTTACCAAAATGATAGCTAGAAAATTTAACAGTTGGTTTACACATTTTGCTATTTCTCATTAGATAGTTATTCCATTATCAATATTATGTACAAAATGAGAACAGCTTCAAAGAAAAATCAAGATGCTAGAGGTCATCATAATAGTAAAACAAATGTTTTATGAGGGTATATTTCTGGTATTTTCATGCTTTGTTGTTTTAATGAAAATCACAGCAGCCCAGGAAGCCAGTCGGTTAAAAAAACACTTTAACTTTCAACTGTTTTATAGATGTCACTTAACTTAAATCCTGCCTGAACTAGAATCATTATATAAAACAACATAATGCAACAGAAGGACAGTTAGAATAAATATTTGGGAAATAGCTCATCTAATTTTAAAAAGGAAGCAGACCTTGTTCTCATACAATGCTAAATCAAATTATGGCTTACTGTAAACAAGTATGCTGGTTCACAGAGAGAAAACTTCCCCTCTTGACGCTCCTATGATATGCAATGGTTTGCCTTAAGTGTTATGTGCAAACTCAGGCTTGTGGTTTCATAGAATCATAGAGTTGGAAGGGACCCAAGGATCATCTAGTCCAACCTTCTGCAATGCAGGAATCTCAGCTAAAGCATCACCCAAGCAAGTCACAAGCGGTAAGCCAAGAATCTTGGCTACAGCTCATGGTTTGTTTGACGTGAAATAAAGCATGAATCAGGTGCAGATGCAACACTGTGCCAAATATTGATACTTTTTAGTCTAGGGAAAAAAGGAACATGGTAAGGCATGAAAAAAGCAGACAGTGATTTTTTTTTTATTTCCTTCTCTCTCATAATGCTAGAGTTTGGGATGAAACAATAAAGCTGAATGTTGGAAGATTCAGTACAGACAAAAGGAAATAGTTCTTCACACAGCAGACAGTTAAACTAAGTTATACGGTACAAGGTGCAGTGATGGCCAGCAATTTAGATGGCTTTAAAAGGCTTTAGACCAGGAGTCAGCAACCTTTTCCAGCCGTGGGCCGGTCCACCGTCCCTCAGAGCATGTGGTGGGCCAGACTATAATTTTTTGGGGAAAATGAATGAATTCCTATGCCCCTATGCCCCTAAATAACTCAGAGATGCATTTTAAATAAAAGCCCACATTCTGCTCATGTAGAAACACCAGGCAGGCCCCGCAAATAACCCAGAGATGCATTTTAAATAAAAGGACACATTCTACTCATGTAAAAACACACTGATTCCCAGACCGTCCACGGGCCGGATTTAGAAGGCGATTGGGCCGCATACGGCTCACGGGCCTTAAGTTGCCTACCCCTGCTTTAGACAAACTGGAGGATAAGGATACCACTATCTACAATGGCTGTGCACTACCCTCAGTATCAAAAGTATCATGTCTCTGGACATCAGTTTTTGGAAAACACAAGAGGAGGGAGTTCTGTTGTACCTATGTCTTGCCTATGGGCTCTCAATAGGCAGCTGGTTGGCCATTGAGAGAACAGGATGCTGCAGGTGTTTAGGAGTATGTTCTGACACCCACACAAACCATCTCCCAAAGCAGAATGACGATAATTGCATTTGTAGGAAGGCTATACATACAGATGATACTTTGCATTTGCTATGATCTACTTCATACATCAAATGTACACAAAGTCATGACTTACTGTACACTGTTCTAGCTGTTTCTCAAGTGCTTCTGAATCACCAAGTGCAGGCCACTCTTCTTTTAGAAAAACATCCACTTCAGCCATCCATTTCTTCAGTGTTTTAGAGTCATTCTGTTTTTGAACAAGTAATGCATTGTATTATATGAAGCATTTGTTAGTGATAAAATACAACTGGACGTGTCTTCATGGCTAAACATCAAGAGTATCTTTGAGATTGCTAATGTATCTGAATTACTTAAAAATGTAAACAAATATTTCATTTGTTTTTCCTAATTTGGTCTAATTACTACCCTTATTGATCATCATACCAGGAAATAGCAGTTCTCCCGGATTTTGTTTCCTAAATCATTTAAAATATATAGCAAAATAATTGTATATATTGAGAGTAGCCATCACTAGTATTTGTGCAGATATGCATAGATTCTTTATAGTCTGTATGTGTTAGATCAGAGGCAGTCATGGGGTGGGGGGAGATGTTCTTTCATCCCATCAAAATATATTTCCTGTTCATTTTCTTCTGATTTTGCATTGCTTTTTAAAAGTGTTTTTCTCCCACCACCATACACACTTTCTGTGTAGTTTCAGAACAACTGGATGTCATACATTTTATGTCAATGGGTCTCCTCTGAGTAGCACTAATATTCAATACAACCCTGCCTATATTCCAAGTCCCATTTCTTGGATTAGGCCCCTATAAGGGAAGATTGCTTTTACTCCATATATGACACTAGGTGAAATGTCACATAGCTGACATCATATGAATAATAAATAAAGGAAGTAAAGAAAATTCCGGCTAACCTGGAACTGTTGTAGCTTCGTGATCAGTTCCTCAAGTTTTTGGCAGTTCTCTGTCAACTGAGTTGATAGCTTCTTCCAACGGCCATGGATCCCTTCAATTTCTGATTGATATTTCTGACTGACCTCCGCAGGAGCTTTTTTAGACATTTCTTCTACAGTTGTGCTTAAATAGTTGAGTCCATTCTGTTGCTCTTGCAGAGAACTTTGCAAAGCCTTTAATAAAAATAATAATAGTGCATTGGCTTATATTAAATTCAGTCTAAGAATAAACCATAATGTCTAACATTATGAAATCTGTCAGTATGCTTATGGTTATTTTTAAATATATAAACAGCAAGTGTTTGTCAATTAAAACAAACTCACCATGTTTTCTGTGCTTACCTTTAGCTCCCTAAGCCTTTGTTCCATGATTTCTAATTCAGTGACTGTAACCTGAGGTATGGAGAGTTTGGCTTCAGACTGATGAATCCACAAGAGAATAGTGTTCATAGTTTCCTTATACTGCATGGGTGGCAAACTATCGAAAGCTGCATTGGAAGGGGAGAAATGTACATTGCTTTATTCCATATAATTCAATTTTGTGCAACTGTAACCATTACACAACAAAAACAAATCAATGTGCCTCTTTTCAGATATGCACAACACAACAAAAGCAGACAAGTTGCAACTGTAGCCCTCCCAAAAAAGAAGCAAAGCAAGGTTCTGCCAGGATTCACCCTCATCTTGCCAATCTCCCTCAGCTATAGTGGTTCTCAGAGTAGCCCAGGCCAAAATCTGGTCAAATACTAAACCTCCCAGCTCCCAGTGTTCTGCACTGTTTATCTGGGCTCAACTGAGGATGCTGGTTCTTACTGGAGTATGCATCAGCTGATGGGGGGGGGGAAATGCTAAAAACAAGGCAAAATTGGAGTGATTCAAGGGTCTTTCTTTACCTTCTGAGTCAAATTGTGTGGGTCAATAACCTAATCCCTGCCAAATCAGATCAGGTCAGCCACAATGCCTTGTGTTGCTCTGTTACTCTGCTGTTTTTGTGATTTTCTACTTTTTCCTACATCTCTGTTTCCAGGAGCTTTTAAAGAAATGATTCTCCCTGCAGAGCACCGAAGAGCTCTGGATTGTTGTTGCTGTTCTTGTTTGTTGTTGTTGAAGTACAGCCGTAGAAGGTTTTTTAAAAATAAAAAAAAAACCTAAATTGTTCTGCTTTAACAACAACAAATCAGATCTCCTCTAAACTCCACATGAAGTTTTCAATACAAACTTACATTGTAAGGCCTGTTGGAGGAAACAAACAAGCACCAGGAAGAAAAGGTCAGTGTAAACTACAAAGTGTACAAGCACTCATTCACTTCTTAACTATTTTAAGATAAGAAAGAGCAAGAGACAAAACCCTGCTACCTCCCCCCCCTCCCAATAAGGGATTGTGAATTAAAATGGATTTCTTTTACTTCCTCACAAAAAGCACCTGGACCTATTTGTCTGCACATTGACAGGCTTAATCCACTGCAGAGGGGCTCCTGTGCCTATAAGTTTTATCCACTTTGGCCCCAAGGGAAAAACTTATAGCCATTTTTATATTGCCATTTATAGCAAGTGGGAAAACATGGAGCTTTATTTTATACAGAACAGCTTGGATCCTGAATTGTAGTTCTAAGTGAAGAGAGCATGGAGCATCTCAGAAACAGTTTGGTCTAAAAAGTGTTTGGTCTGTGTACTTTAAGTACCACTCTCTCTCATATGTTCTCTCCCCTGAAGTGTTTCACTCAATGATTCTTGCTCTGTTCCCCATCCTACTGCCAGCTGAAGTGCACCATATAGCTATGAGCAGCAGGGTCTTTTGATTTGTGACTAACACCTTTAGGAATGCAATTACCAGGGTGCCCATCCGGCCTGAGCACTGGGTGGTTAACATCTGGCTTTATCAGGAGGACTTTGGAATTGGCTCAATATTGGGGTGGTATCCAACCAACTTGTTTCATCAGTGCAAGGATTTCCACTTGCACAATGGAAGATTCCCTTCCTTCCCCTTTCCCCACGCACCCACTTGCACCTGCTGCAAATCTGCTCTGGAGGGTTGCAGGAAAACCCAGAACAGATTTAGGGTGCACAAGGAAGGGGTGGAGTTCCATGGCACAAGTAGAAATCCTTGTGCAAATGGAACAAGTTAGCTGGATACCTCATTAGTTTATGGTCTCTTGCTGCAGGTAATCAACATTTTCTTTTTCCTGCTGTTTTATTCTATTAAGGTTTTGGTATTCTGTTTGAATTGTTTTATGATCAGCTGGAGTGCCATTTATTGCACATTTTAGGATTTCAACACTGTTAGTTATTGTGTTATTAGCTACTATTCTTTTGGAAAATAAAGCAGGGTAAAAATCTATTAAATAAATTGAAGCAAATGAAAAAAATAAATAGTAAATTGCTTCCCAGTGCCTTTTGATTACTTTCCTCATTGACTACTTTGGGGTTTTCAAATAAAGTTCTTGAGAGGATCTTTTCTTTTAAAAAGTCACCCAAAATTGAAGAAGGGCCAGGGCTGGATTCACTTATTCTTGGGTTACTATGATAGGACAACCTACATCTGACGCAGTTTTCCTTTCAAATCAGTTCTTAAAGACACAAAGCCATCTCAAATTTGTGCTTGATGTACCATGAACATTTTGGCCCATACTCTTCTGCCACACTATAAAATAATCACTAGAATAAAAGGTCATTTTCAGGATTTGCAAACTTGAACTTTTTGCCTTATATGAGAAAACAATTTGTGAAAATAACACAGAAAAGGTTATGATTATTATGGTGGAGATTCAAAACATGTTTAAGAATGAGCACATCATACATGCAGTAAAGAAATAGGTAGAAGTCAGCATTTTCATTCTCTCCCATTGCTCCCAATCACATGTCTGTGTTTACATTCCATGCTTAGAAAGTGTGAGAACAGAAGCAAGTCCTATCTCTTCCATTGTTTTGTACTTTTGTACTTTTTCTCTGTCTTGGAGAAGATGTGAGAGGACGCCATGATTGCTTTGTCCTGTATATGTTGCCTAATAAATATAATTTAGATGTCACACCTCATCACCTCAACTTCCAGCTTTACTCTGCTGTTTGAGTGTGCACATATTTTCGGATATGTGTCGCTGCTGCAACATTGCTGCTGTGGAACTGAAGAGTTATGAACGTCCTGGGCTGCGCTCCACAAGGAAGACACCAGGAGAGATTTGTCTCACTTTGTGGGCTGTGCAGTGCCCACCCCCCAGGGCTTCCGACAGCATAATGTAATCAGCATGTTGCCTCAGATTATAACATGAAAAAGTTTAATTTTAGAATCAACAGGCTGGCCCAAGAATATTTCTCATATTCTCACATCTCATGTTATTTAGAATTGGAGTCTGTTTTAAAAACTATTACTGAAAGTGCCAATATCCTTTTTATGGTTCATGTTATTGTATTCAGAGTATCTATAAAAGCAATCTTCTCTTTGGGACATCTGTTAAATGTTTAGATTAGAACATTAACATAGCATTTTATTAAACTGCCCCCATTAGAATGGCATTGCAGATGCCTTAAAATAGGTTAACATCTGTGGAGGCACCAGCAACTCACTAGGGTATAAAATAAAGATCCATTCAAGCCAACTGGAATGTTGCCATTGATTTCAATAGGATGTGGCTTGCATGAGAGTGAAGCAGACACTTTCTGCTTTCAACGGTAGTTCTAATTGTAGCTGTAGAACTCAAAGTGAGGAACACAAGTTGGAAATAATCCATTTTCTGACATTTGGTCATACAATATTAACTGTAAAAGCATACTACAGATCTGGAATGCCAATCTGTAACTGTATATAACAGCTTCACAAAGTTAATTCAGAAGACTTGCCTTTTCTCTGCTTAGCCTTGAGAGGCATAGCTATAGAAGACCCTATTCTCTTAGAAGTATTCCCAATTAACACCTAAAATCTGATCGATTTTGCATTATCCTGGATCCTTATAAACAGTTTTCAGTCAGTCCTGACCCTTCTGCTATTCTGTTTCCTATGCCCAGGGCTTGCCAGCCATAGAGGCAAATTGAGCAATTGCCTGGATTCAGAAGCAGTTACTGGGTAGAGTGAAGCCTCCAAGACTAGCTTTTCAGAGATGTGTCACTAGTGCTGACCAGGAGGGAGAGGGGCAAGACAACAAGGACATTGGTGCAGTGCGAGTGTAGCAAAGGAGCCGATTTGGCGCTCCTGAAAGTGCATCCACACCACCACACTGACCTCCCTGCTGCCTTGCCTGTTGTCCTTCTTGGCAAATGGCTAAAACCCCTCTGCTGGGAAGATAGTGTCGCAGATCAACCCCATGGGATGAGCTGCTTACGCAGGGTCTGTCAGCTTTCCAGGGGTGCCTGCCTAGGTTATGTAAATATGTTGGACAGAGAAATAGAAATATTTGTGTGCACTTTTAGAAAACCACCGAACAGCTGCAGGTGTGAATGAATTTGGGTCCTCCAGATGCTGCTGAACTACCTGTCATCCCTGGCCATTGGCCATGCTTGCTGGGGCTGATGGGAGTACAACAATATCCGAAGGGCCAAAGGCTCCCCACACTTGTTCTAGGGGGTGCAGTCCAGAGACAGTTGCAAAGGACCAGAAATAAATAAGGGGGGAAACATTAAACATAAACCTGTCACAACCTGGTCACTTGATGTGTTACTGCTATGCTGTTTAATGTGCTTCATTCACCTATGACAACATAATGTATCGGTGCAGGATAGTGCATGCCTGTAAATAGGAATTTCATGAGACTGAGAGCGAAGCCACTTGCATAAGCTTTGATACCTTAGATAAACATCAAGCACTTGTGGGTAAGACTAAGGTGAGCAGAGGAGTTGTAATAAAAGCTATGGTGGTCTTGACTTGGAATCAGCTGCTGCATGCCTCATTCTCCAGATGTTTACTATGGGGCAGGACAAGACAAGGGAAAGCCAGATCCAGGTCCTGGTGTAGCATCTTTTTCTCACCAGAATACTTAGCAATAAATTGATGCTCATGCATCATTTTTGCTGAGAAGAAAACATCAGATTTATATTCTTCAAAATGGAAGTTATGTGTGAAGCATCTCTATCCTGCCACTCGGATCTTGGGACTTGTATTCACAGTTCCCACCGGGAAAATATATTCCACCAAGGCCTGAAATTACCTGCCTATGCCACCTTCCTCTGCTCCAGGCATTCAGCCATGAGGAGTGCCTAATTTGCAAGTGCCTTGTGAACACTTGAGCCTTTGTGAACATTTGATTGGAACTCTTAAATAGATTCAGGACAGATAACAGGATATTCACACTTCACTACCCAGAAGAGGCTTTTCCATCTTCTTCAAGTCTCCCTCTTTCAACTTTCGGATTCCTATTCACAAGTAACTTCTTCACCAAAATCTTTTCTGAACCACTGTAGCTTCCTCGTTTCTGCAGCATATGCCACCTATGACTTCTCTGTCAGGCCATTTTACTGTCCTTTATTTCACCCTGTCCTCTTCCTCACTTTTGCCTTGTACATCTTACTGCACACCTACTGTACAAGCCAATACACCTACTGTATTAAAATCAATTTAAATATACTTTTTTTACCCAGAGAAACCTTTGTAACTGTAGTTGAATAAAAGAGCTATGGCTCTCCAACACAGTAAAGAGATAAAGAATTTCTTTCAGAAAACCAAGTGTTTGGTTGCTGTAAACAGATTTTGCATATGTAATGTACTTATAGGCCTGTAGATTCTAACTTCTCAGAACAGGCTCTTTGTCACTTCTGTGGTCCTACATAGCACCTAATGTGACTTCATATTAATGTGTGGTAATGGCAGTAACAAAGGCAGTGCAAATTTCCTGATGTTTCATAGGCATGGGAAACACACACACACACACTTTTCTATCTATTCCCCACAATTTTAACAACATATTGCAGAATTTGAAAACCAACACAATGACAAAACATAATATATGCCCAGCTACTAGTTTAATAAGTTTATCTGATGTACTACTATGGTAGAAGAAGTTGAATAAAGAGCATTCACTGAGGTTATTCACTGGAGTTTTTCTTCTAAATTATTTATATGAAAACAAACATCACTTGCTTTATTATAGTGTACTGGATGATTGCTGAAAAGCTTTTCATGGATAGTAGTTTGCATATGTTACTGGAAAAAATATAGAGCAGGGATAGAAAAGAAGATATTATCTAATAAATTTCACAATTGGTTTCTCCTTTTAAAGAGAAAATAATTAATCAAGAAAATGAGATTGTATTTGTGTTGCAAAATATAAGCCACTTTCATCTGTATCCGACAATGCAGCCTAGGAAATATTATCTAAAAAAGTGATAAATTCAGCAAAAAAGAATCATGTTGCAACAGAATAATTCAAAAGAGCATTCAGTATTTTTAACAAAAACTATTGCTGCAAAGTATAATGCTTCAAACTGCTTGAGGCCTAAAGTATAAATTGCACTGCTAGCAATAATGTGACACAATATTTTTAATTTTCCTACACAATGTTTGTACAAAATATCCTTACCACAGCATTCTGTGTTATGTTATATATGAGCCATTATTAAGAAGCAGAATACTATTAAAATGTATACAAAGGATCAGATTCAGAGCTGCTCTTCCGTGAAAAATGTTTCCTATTTGCAAAACGGAGGGTGAGATCCAATGGAGGATCTCACTGGAGAAAGGAGGCAATTTCTGACTTCCATTCTCTCTGCAGCTCCCACCCACATGCCACCTCAGCTCCTCCACACCTCCAGAACAGTTTGGGGAGATACAGTGAGCTACAATGGAAGGAGGAATCAGTGAAAAATCATGCTCCCCCTTATTCTCCAATGGAAGTGTTCCATGAGCAGAGTGTCCTACTCACAAGAACTTTAATGCAAACCAAAAATGTTTAAAATAGGTATGTTCTTCAAACTTCTGAAAACAAAAAAAATGAAAGAAAGTAAAATATTAACATTTTTGTTACATGCTTTATATGCTCTTTTTGACTGATACAGGGTTTTCTAGAAGTAGAGTTCATGGCTACATACGAAGCACAACTGATAGAAAAATTATGTCTTCTCAGCAAACCAGTCCCAAATACTAGTTTCAGCTTCTCAGTACATTTTCACAGACAAAAAAAAAGGTTAAATTAACTGTTCAATAACTAGCATGAAAACGACGGGGTGAGGGGAAAAATCTACTTGATTATATTCTAACATGGAGCCTTCATAATTCTCAAATTTTCTAAATCATACTTAGGAAATAAGTCATGATAATTACCCTGTGCAGTTGTCCAATGAAAATGGTTACTGTGATGGGACGATGAGCTGCTTGTGCGTAAAATGCAAGTCCCTCAGAGTTTGATCAGGCTTTCAAACCTCTGCCTGTGACGGAGACCCTCCAGCATGGCTGCGTCAATCACTAGTAGAATCCGAAAGTGGCTGCTTTCGGAAACGTTTCCAACATAAAAGCTCCTTAACGGAAACACGTCGTCTGGCCTCTCGGCGTGACAGTTTCCGTCGAGGTGTGGGTGTCCCTATAGGAGGTCCTGAGACCTCCCCACTGGTTTCGCTTGAAGCGTCTCTGAGCCATCCCTCCGACTCACTTTCCCTTGGAGTTCTTGCTCGCCCTCTACTGGTTCCCTCTTCCGCTGCTACTGCTCTCTCACCCTCAGTGAGCCTTTGCGCCTCCGGCGCTTTAGATGTCAGTTCCCTGACATCCACCTCCCCTCCAGGGCCCCCTTCACCCCCTCCCGTCTCCTCTCCTACTGGCGGTGAGGAGGTAAAACCCTTGAAAGAACCTCCCTCATCTTCCGACGTCGCGAACACTTCCTTCCACTTGTTGCTGTTCCTACTCTCTAGGTACTCTTCGTCATCAGAGTCCACTCCCTCTTCCAACTCCGACTCCGCGAACCCTTCCATTTCCTCTTCCTCATCGGTGGTGCCGAAATACTCCCTCCTAAACCTTGCTATCGGCTGAGGTTTCCTCGGGAACCTTTGATGGAACGTTTCTGTTAAAACCTCGTCATTGACTTCCTGCGCACTTACCCAGGTGTTTTCTGACTCCGGTTCCCCTTCCCACGCCACTAAATACTCCACCTGATTTCCCTTCCACCTGGAATCGAGGATTTCCGCTACATGGTTGCGGCGTTCCCTCTCTTCCAAGGCTGGTCCCCTGACGTGCTCCCCTTCACCTCCTCCCCTGTATGGTGACAGTAACGACCTGTGGAACACTGGGTGCAATTTCATGTGATTGGGTAATCGGAGTTTGAAAGCTACCGGGTTGACCTGCTGAATCACCTCAAAGGGTCCCAATCTTCTGGGCCTCAGTTTCTTACAACCCCCTTTGAACGGCAACCCTTGGGTTGACAACCACACTTGATCCCCCACCCTTATGGTTTCACCTTCCCTTCTGTTCTTGTCTGCCTGCTTCTTATATTGTGCCTTAGCCCTTTCTAAGTTGAGCTGGAGCTGCTGATGGATGGCTTCCATCTCTTCTACAAAATGTTCAGCCGCTGGGACGCTCCATCTCTCCCCTCCTTCCCCTGGAAATGCCCTGGGGTGACACCCGTAATTAGCCAAAAAGGGACTCATCCCTGTGGACACATTCTCCGCATTATTGTAGGCAAATTCTGCCAACGCCAACTTTTCGACCCAATCGTTCTCTCTGTCATTGACATAACACCTAAGATATTGTTGAAGAATGCCATTTGCCCTTTCCGCCTGCCCGTTGGTTTCAGGGTGCCGGGCAGTTGAAAAATTGACTTCCACGTGTAACAAGCTCATGAGCTTCCTCCAGAACCTGGAAGTAAATTGTTTGCCTCGATCTGAGATCACCCTCGAGGGAGCCCCGTGCAACCTAAAGATATGTTCCACAAACAACTTCGCCGTTTCTTCCGCTGTGACTGCATGTGAGCATGCTACAAAGTGGCACATCTTAGTTAACAGGTCTACTACTACCATGATGGCTGTTTTCCCCTTGGACCTTGGCAGATCCGTCATAAAATCTATTGATATCGCTTCCCAAGGCCGTTCTGGTGTGGGTAAAGGTTCTAATAACCCTGCCGGCGCCCTTCTTTCCCCTTTGGCTCGCTGACATTGGTCACACCCTCTTACATACTCCCTTACATCTTCCCTCACCTTAGGCCACCAAAATTCCCTGGTAACCAACCACATGGTCTTGTGTTGCCCAAAATGTCCCGCCGTGGGGCTATCATGCAACTGCTTGAGTACTCTCCCCCTCAATTCACCTTCGGGTATATACAGTGCCCCTTTGTAATACAATGCCCCATTTCTTTCCTCAAAACCTCCGGGGCTCTCGCCCTCCCCCCTGAGACCTCTGAGCTTATCCTGAGCATATTCATCATTTTCCGTTTCCTCCACCAGTTCTCGTTGCCCCACCATCGCCGCCCCACACACCCAGCGGTCCTCCGGGATGACATGTCTCTCTTCGATCACCCCCTCCCCTTCCCAATATTCTGGTTTGCGTGAGAGCGCGTCCGCCCTGACGTTTTCTGGGCCTGGCACATAACAAATCTCAAAGTTAAATTTGGAGAATTCCTGTGCCCATCTCACTTGTCGTTGGTTGAGCACTCGAGCTGTTCTCCAATACTCTAAATTTTTGTGGTCGGTGCACACTTGCACCTTGTGTTGTGCCCCAATTAATAAATGTCTCCACCTCCGGAATGCTTCGTGAATGGCAAGTAGTTCCCTGTCATACACCGTGTAATTCCTCTCGGACTTATTCAGCTTCCGCGAGAAGAAGGCACACGGTCTCCACTCCGACGCACTCCTCCCCGGTTGAAGAAGGACCGCCCCTACCGCCCGGTCGGATGCATCTGTTTCCACTCTCATGGGTTTTCGTAAATCCACATGCAGAAGTTGTTCTTCCGAGGCGAAAGCCCTTTTCAGTTCTTCAAAGGCTCGATCCGCCTCTGCCGTCCAAACAAATTTCTTCTTGCTGCTGAGACAGTCGGTGATGGGCGCCGTCAAGTGGGCAAAGTTCTTGATGAACTTCCGATAAAAGTTCCCAAATCCCAAGAATCTTTGCACGTCCTTCTTGGTCTTCGGTGTCTTCCATTCCAGTACCGCTTGGACCTTGCCTGGATCCATGGCCAATCCCTTGTCTGACAAGCGGTACCCCAGGAATTCCACCTCCTTGGTATGAAACTGGCACTTCTCCAGTTTCACCCACAGCTGGTTGGCTTGCAGCCTGCCCAACACTTCTCGAACGTCCCTCACATGCTGTTCCTCATTTTCCGAATACACCAACACGTCGTCTAAAAAGGCCACACAATTCTTGTAGAGCAAAGGTCCCAGAACGTGGTTTATAAAAGCTTGAAAACACGCGGAGCCCCCTTGTAGACCGAAGGGCATAACGAGGTATTCAAAGGCTCCCAACGGGGTAAACATGGTGGTCTTCCATTCATCTCCCTTCCTTATGCGTATCAGATTGTACGCCCCCCGCAGGTCCAGTTTTGTAAAAATCTTTTCCTTCCTTACTCTGGTCAAAATGTCATCAATTCGGGGCATAGGGAAAGCCAGGGGCTCCGACACTGCATTGAGGGCCCTGAAGTCACACACCAGTCTCGGTTTGTCTGTGTTCTTTTTGTCCACAAAGAACACTGGGCTGCCCCCCACCGCTCGGGACTCTCTGATGAAACCTCGCTTCAAGTTTTTGTCAATGAACTCCCTCAGCTCCTGCATCTCCCTGTCTGACATGGCGTACAGCTTGCCTACTGGGAGTTGGCCCCCTGGGAGTAGGTTGATTTGACAGTCAAAGGGTCTATGCGGTGGCAGTTTGTCTGCTTCCCTTTCGCTGAATACGTTGCTCAGATCTGCGTATTGCGGGGGCACCTTCCCTTTGTCCATGACTTCCATCCCCGCTAGGGTGACTCTGTCTCCTCCCGAAACCTTCCCCTCCTTGCAGTGTTCTAGGCAATGCGCTGACCCAAAGGAGACCACCCTCTGATGCCAGCCCACTAGCGGATCGTGTAGCGCCAGCCAGCTCATCCCCAAAATGATGGGCGCTCCTCCCAGGATGGCCACATTAAACGCTATCTGTTCGGTGTGCCTTGCCACTCTCATTATCATCGGGACAGTCTGTTGGCTAACTTCTCCCCCCAACAGCTCTCTGCCGTCAATCGTAGTCACCTGCAAGGGGTTACTTAAAGGGATAGTCTGTATCTGGTGCTCAGCTGCAAACTCCTTACTCATGAAATTACAGGAGCTGCCTGAATCCAAAAGCGCCTTGACCTTTAGTGGGTGTCCGTTTGGCAGTTCTAGTAACACCTCTATCACTAAAGCGGGTCTGGGGGGTTCTGGCATGGGCACTTTCATTGCTCTTTGGCCTGGCTGCTGTGCCCCAACGGTGGCAGCCAGGCGTTGGCTTTTACTTGCTCCTTGCCTTCCTCTTCCTTTCCCCCAACAGCTCCTGCCATCCCTTGCCATTCCTTTCTTTGTGGGCAAACTCTGGCAAAGTGCCCTGGCTGTTGGCAGAGATAACATCTCTTGGCGCTCTTTCCCTCCTTTTTCCGCCCTTCACTGGGATTTGAAACTGCGCGCGCCCGCGCTGTTCCAACTTCCATCGGCTCTGCCGGCGGGAAAGGTGGCTCTGGAATGTCTGGAATGCGGAACTCCCTCCAACGGTCTCCTTTCCCTTCCCGCTTTTCCATAGCCCTCGCCTCCTGGCGCGCTCCTATGGCCAGCGCAGATTTGGTTAACTGGTCCATAGACTCCGCCCTGGGGCCCCGGGAAAGCTCATCTTTGACGGTTGAAGAAAGCCCCTCTTCGAAAAGCATTTGGATGGGCTCCGCCGATAGGTCCCACCCCAATTTGTGAATCAACATGGTAAATTCAGTCCAGTACTCACGGACAGATCTGCTTCCTTGCTGGCAAGCCATTAACTGCCTTCGCACCACCCCCTGCTCAATATCGCTGGAAAACATCAGGTCCATGGCACGAAAAAACTTCCTCGTGTCCTTTAAGATCTCATTATTCGCTGCCATCAGGGGTCTAACCCAATCTTTCGCCCCGGATTCGAGATGGCCAATCACATACGCCACTCGCGATTCCTCATCGGGGAAGTCATCAAACTGCAAGTTTAGAGCGTATTGCATCTCTGTTCTAAAGGCATGATAGTTCCTGGGATCCCCCCCGAATTTCTGCACCAATCCTGGCACCTTTCTGGCGAGCGGGGTGGTTTTCTCCTTTCCCTTTTCTGCATCCTGAGCCCTCCTCTCCTCAAGCCTCGCCGTTTGCAGCGCCAACTGGATCTCCAACGCCCTGTACCTTTCTTCCAGGCTTGGACCTCCTCCAGCTGCTCCTGCTTCCCCGGTTCCGGCTGGATTGCTCATGATGCTTCTCCCTGCACAAGCTGGCTTTCGGTGGCACTTTCGGATTGCTGTGATGGGACGATGAGCTGCTTGTGCGTAAAATGCAAGTCCCTCAGAGTTTGATCAGGCTTTCAAACCTCTGCCTGTGACGGAGCCCCTCCAGCATGGCTGCGTCAATCACTAGTAGAATCCGAAAGTGGCTGCTTTCGGAAACGTTTCCAACATAAAAGCTCCTTAACGGAAACACGTCGTCTGGCCTCTCGGCGTGACAGTTTCCGTCGAGGTGTGGGTGTCCCTATAGGAGGTCCTGAGACCTCCCCACTGGTTTCGCTTGAAGCGTCTCTGAGCCATCCCTCCGACTCACTTTCCCTTGGAGTTCTTGCTCGCCCTCTACTGGTTCCCTCTTCCGCTGCTACTGCTCTCTCACCCTCAGTGAGCCTTTGCGCCTCCGGCGCTTTAGATGTCAGTTCCCTGACAGTTACTAACTTTTAGAACGCTAATCTGATGCAAAAACAGGGCACAAGGTATGTCAGTGAAATAGTCACCAACCTATATGTTTTAGGATTGCCAGTAGATGCCAGTTTGAAACCTCATTTTGGTGTCGAGATTATAGCCTTCATTTAAATTTTGGAAACAGGAAATGAGAAAAATTGACTGCTATAGCTTCAGAATTATGAAGGAAAATTTTCCACACCTTTTCAGAATAATGCACTTCCTTTTCTGATGGCAAAAAATGATTGTTTTAAATGTGCAATATAAGCTACATTGCCTATTAGTAAGCATAGCTTTATTGTTTGAAACATGCAGTTCCTAGCATCTGAGTTTCCTCAGGCATGGATCAGTCAGTACATCTGCAACAGCCACTAGAAGGAGCTAGTATTATGTAAAAGTTTAAAAGTATGATTTTTCTTTCAAGACAGAACATGAGATACACTTCAAACCACACAGAAAGGCAACACTTTGGTTTTCTTCCTAACCATATAAATAAAGCAAAATGTTGTACTCAACAATTGAAAAACAGTATTTCAAAAGTACAAGCATTTAGTGAAACTTTATAAAGCTATCACAAGAATTCAGACTAACCACAAACTTAGTCCCAACATATATCAACATCTGCAAAAGTCTCATCCTTTCTCCTGCTTGCTAACACTTTCCCTTACATACAGGAACCAGCTTTGTTTCTCTAAATTAGCTACACTATTAATAAAACTCTTTTGCATATTCCACAGAACACTGTAGGTAAATGCGCAGAATGTATTGTAATTTACACTACAAACAAGATTTAAAGAATAATAATGCTGATTCAAGGGGGCATCACATTCTGTAACCAATAAAGTTGTGGCCTAAATTTGCCCATTAACATTAACCTTAAATTCTGCGTCTTTGTGTCTTTATTCTCCTGGGGGTGGCTTGGGGGCCTTGACATACAAGTGAAAATCCTTGTGCTGATGGGATGTGTACTATTTTGGATAGAACCCATTTTCACACACACACACACACACACACACACACATGTCAAATTAAATGTCTGCTTTGTTTCACAGATTTTTGGGAGGCAATGAGGTATAAATAACAGTAACACTTACTTCTTTGTAGATGCTTTTCTCTAGCTCTCACATCATCATAAACTTGATTGAAGTGGTTGGTAAAAGCAACAAGATCTGCTTCTAGAAACATTGGACCTTGTTGTTTCTCTTTTAATGCTTTGCTTTGAACCTTTAGTTTTTCTATCTGAGGCTGAAGGGTTGATAAGTGGATGACTTCATCCTGTATAATAATATATAAATATATTTTAAAAATAAGAATGCATTAATTTATTTTATTTCAATAAGTTATATACCACTTCACATCTGTATATGGTGTTGTACAGTAAGAAAAAGATGCGATAAAAATAAAACCACTTAAAACTACCCATAAAATCAGAAAACTTACTTAAAATGCCTGATGAAGTCTATATTTCTCTCATTCAAAAACATTTTTGTCATTGGAAGCTCAGATGGCATCAATGGCTAGGCGTGTTTTTTACCAGCTACAACTGGTATGCCAACTACAGCCATTCTTGGACAAAGATAGCCAAGACTTGTTTATTGCAATGTTCTCTGGGCAGGCAGAGTAGTTTAGTAGTCAAACCCTCTTCTCAGGGAACTCTGGAATTGTAGCTCTGTGATGGGAATAGGGGTCTCCTAACTATTTTCCAATGGGACATGGGTAGCGCTGTGGATTAAACCACTCAGCCTAGGACTTGCCAATCAGAAGGTTGGCGGTTCGAATCCCTGCGACGGGGTGAGTTCCCGTTGTTCGGTCCCTGCTCCTGCCAATCTAGCAGTTCGAATGCACATCAAAGTGCAAGTAGATAAATAGGTACCGCTCCGACGGGAACATAAACGGCGTTTCCGTGTGCTGCTCTGGTTCGCCAGAAGCGGCTTAGTCATGCTGGCCACATGACCCGGAAGCTGTACACCAGGCCAGCTCCCTCGGCCAATTAAGTGAGATAAGTGCCGCAACCCCAGAGTCAGTCATGACTGGACCTAATGGTCAGGGGTTCCTTTACCTTTACCTAACTATTTTCCAAACCCTTAATAAACCACAGTTCCCAGGATTTTTTCTTGGGGGGGGGGGGAACCACGACTGCTTCAAGTGGTACAGTACTGTTTTAAATGTATAGTGCAAATGGGCAGATAGTCTAATCACCACACCACAAAGTTTTGTACTAATTATCAAATGAGATCTAAGAGCCACCTACAATCCACCCATAGACATTGAAGATAGAATTGTAATATTTACCTAGTGTAGACAATTTCCATTTGCATAAAACATATCACTTTCCCTTTCCCTGTATTTTCAATCCCTTATGCATCATTCAAGAGTCTCCACAGTGTCCATTGTGAGATGCTCTAGGTATCTGTCAAAGCCACCTTGATCTCCTTTAGCAGGAAAATGGTAGGCGTGCCTCTGTTTGCCATAGCTTCTCATTCATAACATGCTTATTACTTCTCACTCCTTCCCCTTCCCCATTTAACTTGCATTCCCAGCAGAAGAGCAAGAAAGGCAGATATTAAAATGCAATATGGAACTGAAATTTTGCATCGGCTTTTGTGTGCCGTGGTTGGAGGTCATGCACGACATTTGCTGCTGCCCTTCACTATTGCTGAATGGTCATTACTAAGGGAAGTATGAAAAAAGAGAATTGTGGAATAGTCTATATGGGGCAGATCTCATGGGATCACACTGTACATACATGAGGCCAGCATAAGACATGTAGGAGTGTGGTGCTCATGTGAAAGTTTGTGTACAATTTGACGCTCTAATTTTCATGATGGAAGCATGAAAATGGGGAAATCCATATAGAACATTTGCGTGGAGCACCACCTGTTCAAATAAAATACATTGCACCACTATGCCAACACAGCCCAGTGACAAGCTGAAAATGCCAATATGTGAGCAGGCCCTGTTTCTTGATCCTCTTATAGGACTGCCAATATAGCTGAACAGTAAAATACAAATTTCCTTTTTCCCACTCTGCAGAAAAAACCTGATTGTTAGACCTAAAGGAGATGCAGCAATATGTATGCAGCACAATACTGCAAAGACCAGGACAGAATTCCTAACCTTGCACTTATCTAGCTGTGTTTTCACTGCACCAGGATCTGCCGTTGGTGTGGGTTGTGCTTTCAGCCAGTTTTCAGCAGTAATTACTGTCTGCTCCAATTGCTGCAGCTGGGAGTAGAAGGCAATGATGTTATTTTGGTACTCCAGCCATGCTAGTCTTTCACTCAGCAACTGACAGAACTCAATCCAGCGATTGTTCAATTGCTCTGAGGCTTGTTTGATGTTGTCAGCATTAAGCCCCTCTAGAAAGGAAGGAAGGAAAGATTTGGGGGAGGGGGGGAGAGAGAGAAGTTTAAAACGTTTATTTTTAGGTCACAGTGGATAAAAAAAGAAGAAATTTAACAACCCTATTTCTCTATCAGAAATCTCATAAAACCGACAAATGATTTATCATCAAAGAAATGATCCTGAACATACAGATGTTGTGCGTTAGTGGAGAGAGGATTTTAATGCCCCTGTAAAAGTCTAGGAAAGTATTATTGCTAAGATGAACTGCACTGCAAAAATGAAGCATTAGGATAAGATAATGTAGAACTAATGAAATCAATTGTGTGAAATGGGAAGTTACACAGAAAAAGAAGACAAATGTTTCCACCAGGCAGCAAATGTAAACTAGTACAGTATGTATTCAAACATGTACTAGGAACAGGGTGAATATTGCCAAAGCCCTACATATACTACATAGAAAAACATTATTATGACTATTTTGGAAGTTCAATACACCAAGTAATTGCCCCAGATAACAGAGGTACAATTTGCTAATTTACATCCTCACAGATTACAAATCAAAAGGGTCAGAGAAAGGACAGCAAGCAGGAAACACAGAGTACAAAGAGCCCACAGAGCAAACGCCAGACCATCCCAAATCACAGGATGCCAACAAGGAAGAGAATGATGAACAGCATTTGCAAGAGCAAATGTTAACACAATATAATATCAAAGGCAGTGATGTTGGGGAAATCCTAGAACTGTATATCTGGAAGTCTTTGATTACTGCATTGTATATAAAACATTTTTTTATACCCTAATCATTATTTTGCTACATTCTCAGTAAAATAGAATATCCAGAAACTGTCCAGTTGGGAACACACCAATGGGTAGTAAAGGTTGCCATGATCCCCTCTTCCTCATTATCCACATAAAATGTCATATCCTGGTTCCCTTATCATATCCCAAAAGAGGGGAAGGTGGGGCTCGTCAACCTGGGAAGGTAGCCTATCTAGGTTAAGGTTACTGTACCAGATTTATTTCAATGAATCCCGGGACACTTTTCAACTTCAATGGATTTTGTATGGGGACTGATTTGGAAATCTGGGGACTGTCCCTGGGAAATGGGGGCATCTGGTAACCTTAATCTAGGTCAAGAAGAACTCTGATCCTAAACCTAAACTGGGATTCTGTGAAAGCGAAATGAAATGCTGCAGCAGTCCTTCTGGCGGCCATGCAGGCAAAGGGGAGGGGAGCCAGCATTACATAAGGCTGAAGTTTTGCTCATGCTCTTGATTGCTAATGCAGGTATCACTAAGCTGTACAAAAAGAGCCTGGCTGGATCAGGCCAATGGCCCATCTAATCCAGCAGCCTGGCTTAAGCCTTCTGTCTCCCTAAGGGCAAATTAAGGATACAATCCTTAATTGAATTCAATGAGATTTAGGCTTCACCTGAAAATCAAGTAAGATATTTATAAAAAAAATAATCCAAGGTGTAGGGCCCTCTGATTTCCACTGGGACTGTAGCATGCAGAGAATGGAGGTTTAAACCTTACCATCCCAAACATGACCGCTAATGGAAATCATGTCCTGGTGCTGCAGTTTACAATATGGGAGAGGGGGATGCTTCCATTGGCACCCGAGTATTTCTTTTCTTTTACTAATGGCAATTTTTATCAGGATCTCAGATGACAAAGGATCAAACTCCTCTGCTTGTACACTATAGTCTTGAGGGAAATTGGGAAACCCTTAACTAGGATTTTTAAATTATTATTTTTAAAAAACCTAATATGGCTGCAAGCCAAGTATTTTGCATAACATATAATTAAGACCATACTTTTTGAATAGACGTGCATAGGATTGCTCTGCAAGGATGAGTGTAATAACTTTAAATATCGGGTGTGTGTGTGCAAATTTAAGCTGATTTAATTGAGTATAATGGTTTAATTTCATGGTTTATTGCAAGTTATATTACATAACAGAGTTGCTTTGCACTAACCACTAGTCCTTCCTGAATACATAATTTTGGGGGGGAAACGTTGCCACCATTGTTAAGCAGGTACATAACTCTTTCCATCAACATCAGGCATGATGAATAATACAATACCAATTCTGTGGTAATATATTATAATTTCAAGGTTAATGGCTCATAAATCGTTTCACATTTTATATTCAGAACAACCCCTGATATCGGCAGTGAATAAATACATTGTCCCCAAAGGACATAGAGATCAGTACCTGAAGTGCCTTCATTAATTTTATTACCTTGTGTACTGTGCATATCAAATTGTGTTAAAATAATTTTAATTGTTCAGCACCTTATATACAAAGTCTTCTGAAATGCCACTTAATGTGAAGTATACTTTGTCAAATGCGTTCTTCATTAGCCATAGTTTCAATGTAGAGCAATAAGTTTTAGCTCTCAACTTCCAAGGATACTTGGAATGAATATACCAGATTTCATCCTCATTATGTGTCATATCATTACAAATTCACTTTGTACTCATTTTGATGCCTCCTAACATAATATATTCAGGGAGCATCTATTTCAGTACAACAAGAACTTTGTTGTAATCTGTCATAACAACCAATCATCCATTCATATTTCTACAAAATGCTACACTGGTATCAGGATGGAAGGTACTTCAACAATACTCACACATAAAGTCTTGTTGATGTTTTAAATGAGAAAACTTTCAACTGTAAAGGCTTCCTAGACAGCTGGCATAACAGAGAAGGAGCTATAGCACAAGATCACAATGTGTGTTTTATATGCAGAAGGCTCTGGGTTCAATCCCCAGCATCTCAATTTAGCTCTATCAGATAGCAGGTGATGTGAAAGAGCCACTGGTGGTCAGAGAAGACAACATTGGGCTACACAGTACAAGGCAGCTTCGTATGCTGCTAAGCCAATCAATTATTTTATCTTAACAGCAGGACACTTAGCAGAAGCTAAGGCAACAATTGGTGCTTGGTCCTCAGCATTACCGCACATGCACTACTCAGAGCTAACCCTACCATTGGGCAGACTGAGGCAACTATCCCAGGCAGAAGATATTGAGGGATAGGATGACAGTGAGGGCAGCCCACTTAGGATCCCTACTGAGTCCACTGGCCACACCCAGAAATAGGAAGGTCACGTAGAAAAATGATGGGGGACATTTCCCCAATTTTCTCTCTCTGTGTGTGGTGTGTGTGTGTGCCGGGCCATCATATCTCTATAACTATACCGCTCTATGGTAGGGCACAGCTGTGCTACACAGCATATCCCAGGCCCTCTAAATGTGCAATGAAAGATGCTATCTTGCCAGTTTGTTTCTGTATGTAGAAGAGTAAAAGACCTAGAAATCTACTCCAAGATATAACAGTTAGATCTGTACTCTTTGCACTCTGTTATTTAGTGCATAAGAACAGCCTAGGTATTTAATAAATTAGATTTTCTTTTTTTAAAAAATCCAATTCACAATCAAAGGGGAACAATAAACATTATATGGTAACTGCCCATATAACTGCCCATCAGAGAAACTGATCTTTGAATTATATATTTAATGGGAAGCAAAATGCACAGAGATGGTAAATAGGATTGTAAAAACTGGTCTTGAAAATATTGTTGGTGGTAGATGCACAGACTGAGAGAAGAGACAGATAAAGTAAAAAAGGTAGGTTGGCAGGCAGGAACAAGTGGATACAAACACTTAAAGGAAAGAAGAAAAGCATACTATTATGGGGTAAAGGAGACAAGTTGAAGAAACTACAGGAAAGCCATATGATCAAAGTGACACACACTAAAAATAAGGTCTAATCCTTTTCAGATAATTTAACTTTTAATCTAGTTTCCTCAAGTTTTAAGATGATAAACAAATTCAGTTCCAAAGCTTAAGACCAAAAAATGGGACTGTGAACTGAATTCATATATGAGGATTGAGACCAGCTTGCTAATAGCCTGGACCCTATTTTTTTTTGGGGGGGGGGAGAAATAATTTTGAACTATGTCTCAGCACATGGTGCTAAATTTCAAGTGTTTCTCCTTTTCTAATTAAAATATATCATTCAAAAGAAACATACGAAAAATACAAACTTACTTTACTTAACTGTTCCTTCACAAAGTGCTTTGCTAATATAATTCATGTGAAAAATATGAACTTGTGTGTTTTATCAAATCCCTAAGAAGATTATCTAAATCAACTGCCATGTAATTACCATTCACCATCTGTTCCACCAGGGCCTCAGCTGATCTGCTTGCATCTTGGAGTTTCCTGTACTTCTCAGGCTTTTCTCGTTCGATGGCCTGCAACATGAGAGCAATAGTTGACTATTTCACAAGGAAGACATTTAAAAATGAGTTATAACCTGATGAACAAGAACCTAGCGCTCATGGTTGCATAACTATGTTTAAAACAAACAATAGCTGTCCCTTTTACAGCTAATAAGGGACACGGATGGCCCTGTGGTTTAAACCACTACACCACTTGGACTTGCCAATCAGCAGTTCAAGGCCCCACGATGGGGTGAGCTCCTATTGTTCGGTCCCAGCTCCTGCCAACCTAGCAATTCAAAATATGCTGAGTCCTTTCTGGACTGAGCTAAAATCTTACCTGCTGAATAGTGGCAAGGAAGCAACTCATCAGGAAGCAAATCTTACTTGTCCCATGTGAGCAGTTCTACCCAAGGCCAAGGTAAGCCTCAGATATTGAAAGTGTACATTACAATTATTCAGCAACTCATATTATTAAATATTTTCAAGGGATTATTTATTTTATATAAAAAGTGAACATGAATAATTCAGATCATTGCTTTATACATCTGATTTTTCATAAGTATAAAATGTTGTTCTCATAGCAGAGGAATATTAAAAAGCATAAAAGGAGATGATAAAAGATGAAATGTTGGTACTCTGCAATGTTCCACACAACCTTGCAGATCTGATTACTAGAATCGGGACAAGGCAGCACAGGATTTCTGCTTCTTTAGCAGGTGTGCTGGAAGGAAACTTTCAAAAAGGCATACAATCTTTCTGCTGCCATGGAGGAAAAGCTCAGGTTCTGAATTATTAAGCTAATAAACCCCAGTGTCGTCCACGACTGGACCTAATGGTCAGGGTTCCCTTTACCTTTACTTTTTTAAGGCTAGATAGAGTAGTTCAAGTCCCACAGGCTAGCTAACAAACCTACTGGACTGAAATATCAAATGCACATAGTTTTCTAAACAAACAAAATACAGTTTCCAATTAGGTAGTTTGTGGAAACCACTGAGATAGCATGATAATGAAAAGTGCACAATAGTAACACTACTTTGAAAATGTAGGCCACACAGAAAACAGGATTTCAGGAAACACCAAGCTGTGCATGTAGTATCTCGTTCTGCATTTTTACAAAATTAGCTGTGTATGTAAACACACGGGTTCCTTCAAACATCATGTGCAGGAATATTTACTGATCCACCACATTTAAAGGCATAGCTGTACTGAATTATGCATAACATGGCTTTTTGGGTTTATGTTTTTACAAGCCAGTTGTAAAAGTGCTTGATGATTAAAAATCCTGGCAGATATATTCATTTCTACCCTCAAGAAGGAGGAGGGCTGGAACCAAAACATTGCTTTGATGGATCTGCTAGTCCAGATTCTGTTTCTAACAGTGGCTGGCCATATGCACAGGACATGACTGCCTTGTGTTCTTGCCCCCAGCACCTGACACCGAGAGGTGCACTCTCCCTGACCCATGTACCATCCATTCAACTATATCAGCTCATAGTTGCATATCATATCCATTAATGGATATGATATGTCAACTCATGGGCACGATTTTTCATAATTCATGTTTTGAAAAATAGCATTTACTCTCCTCGTTTTTATGCATTGCCTTGGATGTTTGTCAAAGCTGCAAACAGTGAGTTTTACATTTCGTAGCACTCACCCTGTCCTGTATACAAACAATGCAGCTAGGATGGGTGACAGTGAAGCTTTGAGTTAAAAATTTCCCTTTCTCAAACTCAGGCTAAAGAGCAACACATGGTTGTTTAACAATGGGTGGTAAATAGTCAAACACAAGTTGTACTTCAAGAGACAGGGTTTTCTAGCAAACTTTTTCTGTGATTCTAATATAAATTATTAAGTATATGAATATTTTCCTACATTAACTCTTTCTCTGAGGTCTGACAGGTTCCCTTCTTTTCGGTATATTGCAAACTCTGGGCTCTGGAGTACAGCTTCTGAGCGGGTCATCCAGCTGTGAAGCTCTGTTGTATCAGCATCAAACCTAAGAGGGAGAGAAAAAGAAAAAGAAAAACACACAGGATATTTCTAAGACATACTAAAGCTAACACCAGATGTTTAAACCAGAAGTATGAATTAAAACTGAAAAAGAGCTATCATAATTACAGACACACACACAAAAAGGCTTTAAATAGTCTGTGTTCCTGAATATATCACACAATCTGTCAATATAGCAGGCCTTTTAGAAATGTATAAATGCATTCTAATTTAAGGGGTTGCTCTGCCTGTAGTACAGATACAACTCCAGTTTCACATGCTGAATTTCAGGGTTTAAGGTGGGATTTTAAGTTATTTTAATGTAGTTTCCCCCCCTACCCCAGTATATGTAATAAGGTAACTCCCTACCTTCAGCTAGGAGTGGGTTTGCTCCAGTCCAATAAGGAAGTCTTGTGTGAAGGAGGGGGCCTCCACCCATTGCCGATGGGCCAATAACTTCAGGGGGAGGAGCTGGCATATAGCAGCTTGCTCAACACCTGAGTCTTTCTTCTCTGCTTTGCAGTAGCATCCTGCCCTCTCACCCTTGATCAGAGTGGGCTTACCCAGTTGCCAAATGGTGCTGAGTATCCTGAATTTGAGGTGATCTTCTTTTCAGCTATTTCATTCTTAATTTGATCTGCTTATGGTGGGATAGGGTTCAGTTTGGTTGCTTGGTTTGTTTGGCACTTAGTATGGGCAGGTAAGAGGTTTAGATAACGGCCAGTACCCTGAGACACATTGTGTGGAGGGCACTTGACTAACCATCTCCTATTGGCAACTGGTTTGGAGGGGGCTGCTTTGTGTGGAGCTCATGGGGCATGGCAGGTGACACCTGAACAATGACCGGGGTGTGTGTGTGACTGGCATCTGTCAGGCCACACACCTATGGCTTCTCTTTATGGGAAGATGGGTTTGCCTCCATTCACAACAGTTTGGTTGAGAGATTTGCTCTGTGATGGTCTGGTACTTAGCAGTGGGCACAGTATTTTCTGCTTGCTAGTACAGGTTAGGCCTGCCCACAGTTCCTTGTTGCATTTGTTTATATTGCCCAATACAATATATTCAAACAACCAGGAAGTGACTGACATTTCTCTTTGTCATTAGAGCAGTCTACATGGTAAGTATGATGAGACGCTTTCCATGTAAGCATTGCCAGATCAACATAACGTAGTTTTGTCTCTAATAAAGGAGGACACAGTAGGCAAGTATTGAAGGAAATCAATTCATCTTTTGTTTCCATTTGCTTCCTCTCCTTCCTCCATTTTCCTGGTTCTTTTTTAAAAAAATCTTAAGGCCCTTATTAAGAGATGCTTGCAGTTTGACTTGAAAAAATCAGGTGTATACAGTATTTCATACAAATTAAAAAATGAGGTTCTTAAAAATCTGAATTTGACCAGATAGGAAACAATTAAAAAACAATTTTAAAAAGGTGTATTGAGGGAAAAACAGGCCTTTAAAAAACACGTCTGTCACTCCAAAAAGGAGACCACTTTAGGTAAAAGTAATAAAAATCCCATGCTGCATAGATAATGCAGAGAGTTCAAGTTATCTGGTCAACAGCAAAAAGCAAGCACTTAAGGTCTTCAGTTCCAATTCTTCTGTTCATTTCTTATTGCTGAAATTTCATATTCTCTTTAAAATTTCATATTCTCTCTTCTTTTCCCTGTTCCTCACTACTTGTATCATTCTCTCTCCCTCCTTTCTGCAGAGGCCTTCTAGGAACAATCCTCCAGAAAACAAACAGGTAAGTGACTACAGCTATGATACAACACATAACCCTGAAGGGAGAAGCTGTGGTGTGACAAGGAGCCACATATCCAGCCTATCTAGAGACATAACTAGAAAGTGCAAGATCACAGTAGAATATTTCCAATAACATATGGCTCATGAATCATATGCAGTTGCCTATGGCTGAAATATTCTACTAGACTGTTCCTGATTCAAATTGTCGGAGTCTGGCTGTCAGCTACTGTTTATTGTTTTGAGCAAAGTGGTACTGTATGGAGCGTGAAAATATTGCTGCATGATTTTCAGTAGGAGCCGAAGAGCAAAAATTCAGAGCACATTAAATCAGTAGCTTTAGTCATATTACTGTATTTAAAAGTATATTTTATTTTGGCTGTACTGAAATCAGCTGTTTATTTTGTAAAGAGAACAAGATATTTATCTAAAATTCACTAAATGAGAAGACACTAGATGGAGCACCTATCCTGCTTTAAATATACATCTCCTTTTTCAAAAGGCTTGGCAGCTAGTTTCTGATCCAGAGTTATCTACAATGACGCTCTGACAAACAGTCTTTGTACAGTGACATGGCATATTATATGTACAGAGCAACTTTAGCTATGGTCTAAAAAGAGGTTGTAAGTATCAGAGGGTAGAATTAAAAAAAAAACCACATCTAGTATTTTAGCTTATTCAACAGCAGGAAGAATAAAAAAAGTAGTAGAAATTTCTGTGGGAAATTTCTTCTTCTGGGATGCCCCAGGTGAAGAAAGAAAAATCTTGTGTTCATCAGTGATTTTCTATTCTTCTTGCAGGAACGCTGGAAAAGCATCTCCTCCAGGACTGGGAAGGCAGTTTCCAGTTTCTAGAGGAGGAGAGTCCTCCTCCTCAATCCTCACATCCTGAACCACTGAAGCATTCAGGGAAAAATGTAAATCCTCACCCGTCCCTCATACAGAAATGTTTTTTAAAAACGCAGTGTAAAAATGAAAATGAAATAATACTATAGTAACTATAAATAACATAATATTTTACTTCATACTGAGCTCTGCATTCATGCTATATCTCGATTGGCATTTATTTTACTGGGTAAAAGAGTTGTCAAGAAAAAAGAGAATGTTTGGCAAGGTTTGTGAGATTTATCTGCAAGCGGTCCTTAGTCCCCTTTCAGAACTGCAATCCCCCAGAGTTCACTTTGGGAAAGCCATGATTGATGATGGGCAAGTTTTAAGGTCTGCACTAGATGTTTTGAAGCAGTTTTAGGTCTGCATGACTGATGCTTTGAAGCTAGGTTGATCCAGAATAAAAAACTGCTGCAGCTGCACCCTCTTTTGTTCTCCTTTTCATGGGAGGTTTGAATACAAGAGCAATGTTATTAAAGACATATGGAGACTTGCAGTCATCCTGCATGTAAAAGAGGCTCAAAACATATTTAGCTTTTTACAGTTGGTTCTCATGGTCCATATTAATTTGAATTTCAGACATGCCTAGTCCATCCAGTGGTTGAAGATAGTAACTTAATTGTAAACCACAGCTATTGTTTCTGTCTCCGTCCTACTCTTATCCCCTTCCAGTGTTCCTAAGCAAAACAAAGGGCCTGGCACAATACAGTCTTTCTTTCTTATCTTCATTTGTTTCAGAGGCTCTTTCATTGTGGAACTCAAGGCAGAAAAAGCACACTTGTACTTACCTGAAATGTAGTATCCCATTCCCAGCAGAAGGTCAGGTTGTTGCCTCCTCATCTCAGTGGAAGGGAGGCAGCAACCTTTGGGGAGGTGGGGCTCCCATGATGCAGTTTGCAGACTCGGCAAGCTTGAGAAAACCAGGAGTCATAGAAGAAAGAAAATCCTACCTCACAATGTAACTAAGGGGTGACTATAACTGGACATGCAGTCAAGCTAACTATGGAAAACTACACTTCAGGTAAGCACAACTGTACTTTCCCCCCATTCCCAGTATTCAGTCAGCAGGATGGAAAGTACAACAGCCAACCTTACTAGAGTGAGAAGGCTGCAGGTATTCAGGTGGTAGGATCTGCTGTAGGACCCTCCAACCAAATATTGCATTAGCCAAGGCACAGGCATCCAGGTGGAAACGCCCTGTAATGGTACTATACTAGGTGCAGCCCCAGTGGTTGCATGTGAAAGGCGAAGGCAGCCAAATATTATTGCCTTTGTTGGAATCATCACACAGCTAAATGTGTTTGTGATGTCATCCTGCTGGTGATTCTTGATTCAGACGTGGGGATTATTGTATTAGTATTCCTGCTTGTAATGCTTGCCTCTGCCCTGGTTTCTAATGTTCCTTTTACACTGGATCACCTGTTGCATGGTGGAACTGTGGCTTTTTGAGCAATATACTGTCATGTCACACTAAATTCCATTCACATCAGTGAGCATGATGGGACACAACAGTGAACGTCATCAGACATGTTATCACCCTTTAGGCACATGCATGATTCTGTTCCCCTTTGACAATGGCAGGAAATAACCATATGCTAGAATACCACCTCAGTGCAGACTAGAGTCTTCTGTTTTTCGTGTAGTTACGATAGTCTTTTCACCTTTATGTCTCGTTTGAACCATGGGTGGGTGGCATGATCCGTAAAAACTGCAGGGAAATTACAGCACAACACTCCCACAATTTTACAGGATAATGGGGTTGCAAGCAGATTTTTTTCTGGAAGCAATTAACATGGAAATGAGCGCTGAACATTCTGCTAGATTTCCAGATGTGATTTTTATGTCATGAGAAAGATTATATAAAACATTAAAATTATCAGGTAACCCAGTAAGAAACAAAGCCTGCTTTACAGAAAAGAATATACCACTGATTTAAAAGATAACATTAAACATTTAAACATTTGCACTTTAATTTAAATCTTCAATATTTACACTGTCCTGATATTGCAGTATATAAATACTTCTATTTTTTAATAATGTTGATGAAAAAATGTTCCCTCATTTAAGCGCTTTCCCCAGTCCTCACCTTTTCCTAATTTCAGAATCCACAACTATTTGCCTCTTCTTGTGGGGCGGTGGTGGTGGGAGTTCCTCTTTAGCATGCTTAACCAGGATTTGCTCTCTGGTGGTCACCATAGTTACAGTTTCCATCACTGTTGTCTGTGTTAGTGATGTCTGAGTGGTAGCAACAGCCTGTGAAATCTGTGAGAAGTATTGAAACAGAGGTCACACATTGCTTGAAAGACTTTAATAAAGACTGTTTGGAGTGGCAATAGAAAATAATGAGAAACTGCTCTTCCTTGTTCATGGGTTGACCTTCAGAACAAAACAACACTGTATTGAACTCAAGCCAAATTGTTTTATCTGACTCATGCTAGGTGAATAAGACATATGAAAAAGTCAATATAAAAATCAGGAGGAAACTTAAATAGAATGTATTTATGATGCCATTTATACCAAGTCAAGCAAACAAAGGTGAAAATGAGAAGTTGGATTTTGTGAAACAAATTAGAGAATATGTATGTGTTCATTCATATTCTTTGCTTCAACAGCTGGCTACTTCAGCAGACAAATGGCATATAGCTTAGAAAACTAACTGAGGTAAAGAAGAACCTATTACATATTCACAACCACTCAATTTATTTTGTGCGTTTTTTAAATGACCTGTGCTCATTTTTACTAATGGAACAGTTTTTTAGTCAAGAAGAAGCATTCTTGATGGTATTAATGGTTCTTTTTCTTGCCCTCCAGGGCAACATTTTCCTGACACATAAGAACAAAGCATACCAGATGTTACTGTGGTAGAACACACGACGGTTCTTTCTACAGACCTCATGCTAGTCAAAGTTCCCCTTTGGCAAATCCACACCATACATTTAAAGCACATTTGATGTACATATAAAGCACACGGCTTCCTGGATGTATCCTGTGAAGTGCAGTTTCCCCCTCAAAGAACTACAGTTACCAGAACCCTTAACAAAGTACAGTTCAAAGGATCCTTTGTGGGAAGCCATGTGTTTTAAATGAGCATTGAATGTGCTTTAAATGTATGGTGTGGATCCTCTCTTGGTCTCAGTACCATAAAAAGCTTAAGAGAATTGGAGTTCTGTATGTGGAAACATATCAAGTACAGTGGTACCTTGGGTTACATATGCTTCAGGTTACATAAGCTTCAAGTTACAGACTCCGCTAACCCAGAAATAGTGCTTCTGGTTAAGAACTTTGCTTCAGGATGAGAACAGAAATCATGCTCCAGCGGCGTGGCAGCAGCAGGAGGCCCCATTAGCTTTAAAGTGGTGCTTCAGGTTAAGAACAGTTTCAGGTTAAGAACTAACCTCCGAATGAATTAAGTACATAACCCGAGGTACCACTGTAATACATGCTGGGTGAAGAAAACCCTGCCCTGTCCCTAGTGTGCACAGCAATGTAATAAAGCGACTTGAATGGCGGCAGGAGGGAACAACCTTGTTGTGTTGCAGATTGCTAATGTGTACATAGCCTAAGTTATAAAAGGCTACTACTAGCCTGCTTGCAACTTGAGTTTGCAGTGCTTGGCACTGTCAGGGGAACAGTCAGCCCAGGCTATTCCCTGCAGTGATCTTAATGGCTTGGGCTTGGCTGTCGTCAGTACATGCAATCCTCAGTTGCAAAGGCAACCCAACTTAGCCTCAGACACCCCATGAGAAGTGGTTCCACTAAATAGCATAGGGAGATAATCTATAACAAAACTATGATGGCAAGAAAATTATTGTGAGAATAGGTCACCAACTGCAAAAGAACCTGTTGTTCTACAATTTTTTTACAGACTGGATTACCTCTTGCAATTTTTGCAGATGCAGCTATCAAAGGCAGGCCGGGATAGGTGCCTACTTGAGTTTGACAGCTTGATTTGAAGGTTTTTTTTAAAAGGGAAGGAAGGGCGAAACTGGTTTTCTGTGTCTTGGATTAATGGGCTGGAAAATAATTCAGTGGCTTGAAAAGCCTGCCTTGCTAGCTGTCCCAAAACATATTCAAGTGGCATCCCTTACTATTAAAAACATGCCTTTGCTAATGCTTCATGCAAATTGATGAGTGCTAAAAGTTTATTTCTCAATTTCACAAGGAGATAAAATCCCTGGCATTCTTCTGCTTTGTAGTAAACAGTAAACCAGTCCAAAAATGGAGGCAATTTGCATTCAGATAATTTAAATGTGCAGCTTGTGAGGTTTTCCCTGACAGGCCAAATATCAATTTATTAGATCAATAAATTAATGCCAAGAGGTAAGAAACAGCAGATTTATCAGATTCTGCCTTCAGATGTTACCTTTATGTTGCAGTATGTATAGCAAAATGATGAGACCTACTCCATAGCCCAAACCCATGCAAAACACAGCATTGCGAAATTTATGGCAATGTTCAAAGAACATTTGGGAGTTCTTTCTCAGCCAAACAGCTGAGGATTTTTGAAGAAGCCCATCAAGTTTTGATACGTTTAACAAAAATCATGAATGTAGTTCTGAGCATCTATATGCTGGCATCAAATTTCATCTGAAGCAATATTTGAAACAAACAGCTTCATTGGCAATATTGGGAGTGGCTTCGTATTCCTATTTAAATCAACAAACGTTAAAGTCACTCTACTAATATTTGGAATGGAGCATACATAAGAAATTGCACACAATTTTATTTAACTGGTGCTGAACCTTAAATTTGTTACCCAGCAAATTAATGATTTATTAGATTGGCTATAGAGATCTCTGTTCCATTTTCTATCACTAACATGGTGTGGCATCTCTATAGTAACCATTTATCAGCAATGGTAGTAGTAGCCACCCTATTTTCCTCTCCTTACACGTGAGTAACTGTTAACCTTGAACAAGCATGTGGGTGTCTCTATCACATTTGGTTTTTATGGTTTTTATGGCAGAGGCATCCATTTCTTGTTGTTGTTGAGTCATTTAGTCATGTCCGACTCTTCGTGACCCCATGGACCAGAGAACGCCAGGCACCTCTGTCCTCTACTGCCTCCCGCAGTTTGGTCAAACTCATGCTGGTAGCCTCGAAAACACTATCCAACCATCTCGTCCTCTGTCGCCCCCTTCTCCTTGTGCCCTCCATCTTTCCCAACATCAGGGTCTTTTCCAGGGAGTCTTCTCTTCTCATGAGGTGGCCAAAGTACTGGAGCCTCAGCTTCACAATCTGTCCTTCCAGTGAGCACTCCGGGCTGATTTCCTTCAGTATGGAGAGGTTTGATCTTCTTGCAGTCCATGGGACCCTCAAGAGTCTCCTCCAGCACCATAATTCAAAGGCATCAATTCTTCGGCGATCAGCCTTCTTTATAGTCCAGCTCTCACTTCCATACATCACTACTGGGCAGGGGCGCCGACTTATAAAAAATATTGGGGGGGCCCATACCGACTTATAAAAAATATTGGGGGGGGGCCAAGACCTCCAAACCGCTGCTGCTGGGGGAACTAAAGGGGCGAGCCCCGGGCTGCCCCGACCTTAAGTGAACCTGTGAGGGCCCGCCCTTTGCGGCAGCCGATTGGCTGCCGCCGTGGGCGGTGAATATTAATGATGTATCATTTTTGTGCTTCATGCTGTGGCCACAGACATGTGATCTGATGGTGAATTTGGGGTGACCCAATGCAAAAATCCTGAGAATCCCTGTGGATCCATGCTTTGTAACCACGTTTTTGCACCATTGCAGCCACAGGCAACAGTGGGTGTGTGATTTTTGGGGGGCAGGCTGTAGCCATGGACATGCTATGTGATCTGATGGTGAATTTGGGGTGACCCAATGCAAAGATCCTGAGGATCCCTGTGGATCCATGTTTTGTAACCACGTTTTTGCACCATTGCAGCCCCAGGCAACAGTGGGTGTGTGATTTTGGGGGGGCAGGCTGTAGCCATGGACATGCTATGTGATCTGATGGTGAATTTGGGGTGACCCAATGCAAAGATCCTGAGGATCCATGTGGATCCATGCTTTTAAATCACATTTTAAGTGGGGAGGGAAGGAAAAACACAGAACGGACAAGGAGCACGAGAGGGGTGTGCAGAGAAGCAGCTGGCAGGAGAGGGGTTATAACAGGAGGGAGGAAAGGAAGGCAAAAGTTTTCCCTCACCTACCCACCCAAGCCAGCCAGCTCCCGAGTGCTCTCTCTCTCTCTCTCTCTCCCCCCCCCCCCTGGAGCACAGAGACGACACTCTGCTTGCCTGGAGGGGAGGGGCTTTCCCTGCTCTTTGTTCCGTTTGAGCAAACACAGCAAGGAAACAGCGGAGGGTGGGCAGTAAGACCCTGAGGCAGAATGCAGGAAAGCAGCCGCTTCCTCTTTTTGAGGGAAAAATACGGTAATAATTTTCTTAAATTATTGGGGGGGCAGAGCCCCCCCAAACGAATTTTTGAGGGGGCTCGGGCCCCCTCAGGCCCCATGGAGTCGGCGCCTATGCTACTGGGAAAACCATAGCTTTAACTACACGAACCTTTGTTGGCAAGGTGATGTCTCTACTTCTCAAGATGCTGTCTAGGCCTGTCATTGCCCTTCTCCCAAGAAGCAGGCGTCTTTTAATTTCGTGGCTGCTGTCACCATCTGTAGTGATCATTGAGCCCAAGAAAGTAAAATCTCTCACTACCTCCATTTCTTCCCCTTCTATTTGCCAGGAGGTGATGGGACCAGTTCTTACACTACAACAAAGCCTGAATCCAACAAAATCCTTAAAAGATGGAACCAGAAAATTGTGTGTGCACTTGCACATGTAAAATATAAATGTGCACGTGCCAGTCTACCCTTATGATACACATTAGTTCACACAACAGCTTTTATCAAGGTAAAAAATGAAGAACCCGCTAACTGTGCAAAACCAAAAATATTTCATGGACTTTTTGTGAATATCTGAAAGCCTGGTGAGGCAGAGTGGAAAACCCTGTGGAAATGAAAGGACAGGTTCCACACACCCCTATTCTAGTTCAGAAGAAGCTCATGTCTAAAACAAGCTCAGAATGAAAAAGATTTGAAACTTTGCCAATTTCACTTCAGTCACTTCACAGGCATATGATTTAACTGTCATCAGCTGACAGGACAATAGTGATGACAAACCTGCTTAGAACTGCTCTCCAGTTTCTGTGCCAAACTATCCCAACGCTGAGCCACATTTTCCAACCACCCTTCCAGCTTTTGAGATAGAGCTTTGCTCTTCACAGCTGAAAGGAGATCTTGGCTGAGTGAGTTGAGTTTATCCATAGTCTTTCTCTTGATTTCCAGTTCTCCTTTCAATATCTGTAAAATAGAAGAAGTCATTCAGGAAACGCGCTATTACTGTAATTGATTGATGTACTGGTACATCTTAAAAAGGGCAGGAGATGGTAAAAATATTATGTGATGTGTACAATGGGCAAGAAAATAAACTGTATTCCAAAACATCTGGGAAGCAACAGGTGAGGGAGAAATTGGACTACACAAGCACCTAGACCTGACATAATGCCTCTATGCCATATTCTGAGGCTCCTAAAGAATTATTTTATTAAAAAGTGTAGCTTACTGCACAGTCCTTCTTGCAGCTACAACTATGAAAGCATGATTTACTGTAAAAAGGAATGTTGTTATAGTGAGACCATTAGAAATTATGAGCAACACGTGTTTTTCGGTATAAATGTACTAGACTAACTGAGTGCATTTTATGATTTGTTACCGCAATAAGCCTACAATATAAACACTAATGTTAAAAATAAGTTAATGCAAGTATATTCACTAATATACATGCAAAGCAGCAATTCTAAGCAGATTTTCATAGATGACCTTTAAACTAATTGAGTCCCAAAAGACATTTAAATGACAAATGAAGCAGACTTTTAAATGTTAATATGGAATGAAGTATGTGATACAACCCCCTCCCCATTATTATTATGAAGGCGACAACTGGTTGTTTGGGGAGAGTATCTGAAGCTCTGGCCTCAACCAGCCATGCTGGCTTGGGTTGATGAGATTTATAGTCCAAAACATCTTGAGGGCACAAGGTAGGCTGCACTAAATTAGCAAATAAAAACTTACTATATTACAGCCTAGGAATTACAAACCAATGTAATTCTCCAGATATAATTTATCCAGAAAAACAGTTAACACTGCTATAATTTCCAGATTTAACATTACTTTGCTCATAACAGAGATGATGTGATATTGTTTATGTCATTTGATGTTTTTTTTCCTTAAAAAGAAAACTATAGGCTTCTAACAGTCTTAAACATAGTCCAGGTTATCTAGATGCTACTGATACTCTTGGTGTTAAATAAGAGTCAATGAGAAAACTCTTGGAAATCCCTGTGTATTCTTCAACTTATCTTTACACTTACCCAGAATTCATAATAAAAAAAATTAGTAGGAAATGAGAAAAAAGGTTATGTTTATGAACAATAACTTCATATTGGTAATCAACCTAATGAGTCAGTCGAAGTTGACTGGAAAAAGATTTTGAATCAATATTTTTCTTTTTTACACTGAACACAATATGCCATTTTATTCATTTATGTATTTTTTAAAATAGATATCTATAACCTGCCCTTCAGTAAGTGCCAAGGCAGCACACAGTAAACATTAAAACATCATTTCCAATAAACACTAAAACAACAGTAAATCAACATTTAACATCTATATGAAAGTGCTGCGGAAGGTAATCCTGAAATTGGCTTGCGGGTGATACTCAATTTTTAATCTCATTTTCATCTCATTTTAGGGAGGGAGTTGAAGTGCCCCAGCCACTCTGGGCAGCTTCCAGCATATATAAAAGCATAGTAAAAATTAAACCTTAAGAAGCTTCCCTAAATAATGATAATTTGTTAAAGAGGTTGGATATTGTTAAATTTATTAACTTCTAAATATACAGGCATTCTTTAGGGATTACTTCTGTTCTATTCTGTTTCTACTACTGTTAGTTGCCTTCAGGCTCCTTGGAGAAATAGGCAGGACAAAAAAATTAACACACACATGACCTGAACAAGAGTGATCATAGGGTCACCTATGTGTTGTCAACACGCAGCCCTTTGATAAACCCATGAGGGGTAGTGCAGATCCTTGAGCCAATGTCTGAGTGCCGCAATGGGTTATGAGAAATTACATCCAAGCCAACCTTCAAACTACCACAGGACTGGATGGAAGCTTATATCATCTGTTCTGGGAAACGCCCATATCTTTCCCACAGATTCTCCTTGGCCCTATGGTGCTCTGTTGGCAGAAACAGCCAAGGAAGGGATGCCTTTCTCTAGTTTTGGTTAGCAAACTGCTCCGACTACTTTTCTCAGATAAGGATTTAATCATGAATTGTGCTATTTTCATCCGGATTTGGGAAGATTTTAATTGGCTTGCTTTTGTGATTATTGCTCTTTTCATCAATGTTGTTGACCACATCAGATATCATTCTGATGTTAGAGAATAAGGTATATAAATTCAAAATAAGGAATCTAAATTAAATAGACTGCCTCGCTGTTGGTACTTTTCAAACACATCGTAGAATAGAGTTGCCTCAATGAGCTATGCCTCAAGAGTGGATTGTCTCCCTCTTACCCCTAGTTCTGGCGCTTACATTGGTTGATCAAAAGGCTGTACCAATATTCCTTAGGTTTTTCAATTAACAGGAAACAAATATGTTTCTCAGAAATGAGAAAAGGGGTGAGCTTTTCAAACGCTAATTGAATGATTGTCATTTGATTGGGGTCACATCCACACCATATAATTAAAGTAATGGCTTCCTCGCAAGCATCCTGGTAACTATAATTTGCAGAGGGTAGTTAAACTACAAAACTTGCTATAATTTTAACTCCAATTAATTTCATTTTATTTCCCTAATATTTCTGGTACTGAGTAAAATCTAAAAATCTAAACTTTAGTCAAAGTAAAAGATTAACCAATACAAAGAACACCATCTGGTATCTCTCTCTCTCAAGACTCCCTTTAGCAAAAACAAGGATTTGCTTTTTCAAATTGTTCTGCCAGTATTTGCCCTTTTCAATATTATGGTGCTTGTGTTGAGGATTGATATAGATATGTGCTATATTTTAGCCTATGGAAATTTACTCAGGTCATAGGGTTAGGCACAGTTTATCAAGAACAACGTATGCTTAAGGTTATGCTGACAGATGGTCACAATTTTTGATCTCCAATTGTGACATATTTTAATGAACATTAAATTTGTAGTCACCGTGTGAGTCAGCAGGGACGTTTAGCAGCAATTTTAAACCAGCTGTCAGGTACCTGTTAATTAGTTTGAACAATCAAATGGCAAGATCTTTAAAATATATAACCTTTCCGCTTTTTCACAACAAAACTGACATTTTAAGGTCTGATTATGGGACCAAACTTACTGTAATAATTTCTAATTTATTTTTAATATATTGAAGGCCACAGTGACTTTTTCCTTTCGTATATCCACAACATGAGGCAAGGCTACAATAACTGTAACACTGTTATGTAACCAAAAGAGGCGTCCTACTACCACCCCTCAATGTGTCTGTGTGGCATAAACCTCAGCAGTTATTTTGGCATCAATAAGAAAACAGAGAGCTGGGTGTGAGATTCAAGCTGTCTTTTTAAAGGGAGCAAATTGTACCTCCTGACATGTTCTTGGCCATTTACCAACATTTGCTGAATGTTGGGCTTTCCAGGTTTGAATTGGTTTTTCATTTCTGCTTCGCTAACACTGTATAGCACTCCTTTTATATTGATCCTACAGTAGCAAGGGCAGAATTGTTTGGCTAGGAAAATATACTAATCTGTAAAAGTCACTGGCAGGTCTATCAAGTTATATAAATAATGTAACTATTTACATAAATTAGGTTCATTTCAGTGTAAAGGAAACATCAAAACAATGTAAAAAAGTTAAATATGTTGTTTTTGCAGCTATTAAAAAACTTAATAATGATGTAAACAAAATCCAGTCATAGTCACTTCACTGATCTTTGTTCCTAACCACAGATGAGCATGTGAACTACGACCATTTCCTTTTTCCTTTGTCAGAATACTCTGACATCCATAGTGGTGGACAGCTATCAGGAATAGGGCTTTCTCAGTTATGGGTCCTCATTTGTGGGACTCCTTTGGTTACATATTCGACTGGCAACTACCTTGATGGTTATTAGGCAACAGATAAAAACACTTTTATTCAGCCAAGCATTTAATAACTATTACTGTTATTGATGTTTTATGACTGTGATAACCCTGTTTCCTAGAGATTATTTTTCCTATATTCTTTTCAAAATACTTTATTGTTTTACTATGGCATATATATATATATGAAGTAAGTAAGTAAGTTGTGAGATGCCTTCAAGACTATTCTGAAAGATGAAAAATAAACGTTTGAAACATATAAACAAACACAGAGAGATATAAACAATGTAAAAACCCTACAGCCAACTTTTGCAGATTTTCCAACATTTCTTTCTGATCTTTGAAATCAGTGGTATGGATATTGTTGAGAGCATCTTCCTTCTCAGAAAGCCATGCATCGAAAAGACCCTTAAGAAGAAAAAGAAAATCCTTTAGTAAGACCATACACAAAGTATTGTTAAGCAAAGTATTGTTATTATTAAGAAAGCAACAAATGCAGGGCCGGCCGAATACATTTTGGCACCTAAGACAAGCCACAAAATGGTGTCCTCCCTGCCAGGGAAGAAGGAGTGAGTGAAGGCCTGCCTCTGGAACAAGGGTGGGAAGAGACCAACAGTTCCTCCTATTCGCCAAGAGGCTACTGTAGAGATGGCATTGCTGGGGATGCCAGGAGGCAGCCAGCAGATCCAGCTTCCAAGGAATGCACCACAGCTGCCACTGCCACTGTGGCAGCAGCAGCAACAACAACAGGCAAAGAATTCCTTGGAGGCTTCACTTCACCTTGCCTCATGGATGGGTTGGCTCTGAACAAATTGGTACTGCTAACATTCCTCACCTGTTCTTCAGTAAATTGCAGCCATTTTCGAAGGACATCTTGGAGTAGAAACCAGCGATCCTCTGTCCATCTGCAAATTGTAGCCCAGCGGTCTCCTAAATGCTAAAAAGAAAAGGTAGAACATTGTAAATATGCTATAGTATTGCTTTAAGCTCTACCATTTCACCTGGCGCTGAATACATTTGAGAAAATAAGCTGTAACTTTTTCAGTAACATTCTAAGGGTCCCTATAAGTCCATAAAATATACGGCCTTGAAGTCTTGTTTGATGAAGCACATTACTGAATTGCAATAATAAAATTATAAACTTAAAAAGATCAGCCATGTTAATATTAAAAGTATGGCTAGTACTCTATGAAGTATATTAAACATTGTGCATAAGCGTACAATGCTTCTAAACACTGTAATGTTGAAAAACACATGTAAAAATATAACTAGTAACTGCTTACCAGCTAATTATATTACAGTGGTGCCTCGCAAGACGAAATTAATTCGTTCCGCAAGTCTCTTCGTCTTGCGGTTTTTTCGTCTTGCGATGCACGGTTTCCCATAGGAATGCATTGAAAATCAATTAATGCGTTCCTAGGGAAACCGCCTTCAGACCAGGTCCGGGGACAGTCTGTCCCCCGACCTCTTCTGAAGGCTGGGGGGGGGGGGACAAGGGCTTTTCTTCCCACTGCCAGCCTTCAGAAGGCTGTTCTGAAGGCTGGCGGTGGGAAGAAAAGCCCTTCTTCCCACCTCCCGCCCCGCAAGCTCCGGGGACAGGAGGGCTTTGCTGCCGACCGCCAGCATTTTAAAAGCCCCTGCTGTCCCGGGGCGATTTTAAAATGCTGGCGGGCGGGAGCGAAGTCTCCGCTGCCCCGAGGAGATTTTAAAATGCTGGGGGTCGGCAGCGAACGCTTCGCTCCCGCCCGCCAGCATTTTAAGATCGCCCGGGGCAGCGGAGAAGTCTCCGCTGTCCCGGGAAGGCAGGCGGGGGGAGCAAAGACTTTTGCCCCCGCCTGCCTTCAGAAGAGGTCCAGGACCTCGTTCCGATGCCTGGCGGCGGGGGGAGAGGTTCCCGCCCCACCGCCCGGCATCGGGGCATCGTTCCGATGCCCGGCGGCGGGGTGCGAGGTTCCCGCCCCGCTTCGGAGCAGCGTTCCGAAGCGGGGCGGCTGGGGCAGGTGTTCCCGCCCCCCCGCCCCGCTTCGGAGCAGCGTTCCGAAGCGGGGCGGCTGGGGCAGGTGTTCCCGCCCCCCGCCCCGCTTCGGAGCAGCGTTCCGAAGCGGGGCGGCTGGGGCAGGTGTTCCCGCCCCCCCGCCCCGCTTCGGAGCAGCGTTCCGAAGCGGGGCGGCTGGGGCAGGTGTTCCCGCCCCCCCGCCCCGCTTCGGAGCAGCGTTCCGAAGCCGGGCGGCTGGGGCAGGTGTTCCCGCCCCCCGCCCCGCTTCGGAGCAGCGTTCCGAAGCGGGGCGGCTGGGGCAGGTGTTCCCGCCCCCCCCGCCCCGCTTCGGAGCAGCGTTCCGAAGCGGGGCGGCTGGGGCAGGTGTTCCCGCCCCCCCGCCCCGCTTCGGAGCAGCGTTCCGAAGCGGGGCGGCGGGGGCAGGTGTTCCCGCCCCCCCGCCCCGCTTCGGAGCAGCGTTCCGAAGCGGGGCGGTGGGGGCAGGTGTTCCCGCCCCCCCGCCCCGCTTCGGAGCACCGGGAGAAGCGATCTCTCCGCAGCCCCTTGCTTCAAAAGAGGTCCGGGGGCAGCGGGGAAGAAGCGCTGCGCTTCCCGCTGCCCCCGGACCTCTTTTGAAGCAAGGGGCTGCGGGGAGATCGCTTTTCCCCGCAAACCCTTGCTTCAAAAGAGGTCCGGGGGCAGCGGGAAGCGCTTCCCGCTGTCCCCGGACCTGGGGCTGCGGGGAGAAGATCGCTTCTCCCCGCTGCCCCTTGCTTCAAAAGAGAAGACCCGCTGTCCCCTGGGCAAGCTTCGTTTTGCGAAGCAAGCCCATAGGGAAATTCGTCTTGCGAGGCAACTCGAAAACGAAAAAACCTTTCGTTTTGCGAGTTTTTCGTCTCGCGAGGCGTTCGTCTTGCGGGGTACCACTGTAGTTTATTCTCTTTTTTCTAATCTTAGCAAATTTCAAAATATGAAATAACCCACTGAGACCTTCAAATTAAAAAGTGTACAACAGAGTTTGTATTTCTTATAGCAGAGGCATTTATAATTAGATAGACTATTATGAAGACGCTGGTGTTTTGGATTACACCGGGAGCCTAAACATGTGGGCAGAAGCTTGTATGTCAAAAGCCAGCAATAAATCATACAGGGTAAGTGAACTGTTTATTGGAAGAAACATGATCTGCTCAGGAGCTTCAGCAAGTCTTGCCCCATGTGGCAGTTGCAGAGACTAAAGGTCCCTGCCTTCCCGCAGCTGCCTAAGTCTCCTATCTGCCTCTCGGCCCCTCTCTGATTCTGATTTTTCCTCTGCCACACCCTGTTACCTCTTCAGCTTCCAAAACCACCTCCTCTCAGTCTTCTCCCTGTGACCATTCATCATCACCCTATCACCAATCCCGGGACTCTGAGTATTCTTCCCTTGGGGGTTCTCCAGTTGGTACTGCCCACCATTTGTCCAGTTGGTACTGCCCACCATTTGTCCAGTTGGTACTGCCCACCATTTGTCCAGTTGGTACTGCCCACCATTTGTCTATAACATTGTAATTACTTGTAGCAGCCGTTGATTCTAAAATATGCTATGGCCAGAATAAGGCTACACATCCACATGATATGGCTGCCAGCCTGCCCACTCTGGCAATGCATAGCAGCACCGGATAAGAACAAGGGCTATGACTGCTTTCCTATTCTATGCAGCTGAACAAGAATCCCAGTATTCCTGGAACAAGGACAGTGATTTATAGAAAGGAATGGAATGTGGCTTTCCACCAGACAGCAGTTGTCAGAAGCCTTTAGCTTCACCCTTCTGACCACTTGGAAGCTTTTCTCCTACTTTAAAGGGTTCTTCCACAGATGCATCGTCATCATTTGATGGCAGGCAATAATGTGCACATTTGCCGGGCCATGAAATCTTGCACCTCTGGCAAACTATCATCTCACATTACACAATTTCCAAACTGAATGCTTTGGAACAGGTAATTTCATATACAGTGGTACCTCGGGTTAAAAACTCAATTCGTTCTGGAGGTCCGTTCTTAACCTGAGGCGCGCTTTCGCTAATGGGGCCTCCCACTGCTGCTGCGCTGCCAGCGCATGATTTTCAGTCTCATTCTGCGGCAAAGTTCTTAACCCGAGGTACTACTTCTGGGTTAGCGGAGTTTGTAACCCAGAGCATTTGTAACCCGAGGTACCTCTGTATTCAGCTACCAGTTATAAAGTATACTGTCATAATGCTGTCAGACAAGAATGCGCAAAGTGAGGCATTAATTCTTTACTGTCAAAAGTACAGTTACAAGTCATAAAAAGGCATGCCCATTAGTCCTGCGTGGATTTTGGAGGGAAATTTATGCCACAAACATACACATACAGGAAAAATATTTACTCACTAGCAAAGGTATTTATAATCACCTCCCTGGTCCTGAAACTACACTACAGTTTTAGCCATACATTTATTTATTTTTTGGTGTGTTTTGTTTTTAATGTAAAAAAATAGCACAACAGTCAATAACGAACTGGGAAAGCAATCTTCAAAACAAGACTAAAAACTAAAGTAAGCTAGAGCCAAATAATATCATTCAGAAATCAAGGCAAAGGCCTGGCAAAGATGTTTTAATATAGCAAAAAAAAACAACAACACCCTCCACCCCCAGAAACAACAACTAGAAGGTTGTTCTTTCAGCGTTGTATTTCAAAGGTGGGTGCCAATACTCAGATTCACAAAAAACACACCTCAGAAAGAGGTGGGACACAAAAGGTGGTCTCCCCATCTGATGTTATTGGACAGGAAAGATGATACAGCTTTCCTGGTCCCCCGTCAGCAGCACACTGAACTTTGCCCCTCCTCCTTTCAGTTACCGGCAGCAACACTCAACACTGATAAGTCAGGGGAGCAATGTTGTCCCACCAACTGCTCTTGTATCATTCACATACAAATGGCAAAAGATTCCAAGCCTCTGGGTAATTTCCCTGTGGTTACTTGCAATGCCTAGCCACACAACTGTAGTTAAGAGCCTGTTCAATAATTCCTTTAAGGAAAACAGAGTATGAGTGTTGGGTGCACACCTCTCCCTTCACCACATGGAGGAATTAAGCCAATGAACAATGAGAATTATTTTAAAACACATGCAAAAGGTATCTGGCCATCCAATAAAGCCTCCCCCTTCCCAATTCTTTCAATGACAAATCCAGGTATTTTTGGCTCACTGCCCCTACCCCTTTGTGGGATCGCAAAGTCCACCTCAGCACTGCCTATAGGAAAAGGGTGGCTGCATTGCCTGAGCACTGTGGAGGAGCAAGAACAAACAGCAGGATGAACCTGATGCTGAATGGGAGGTGGGTTGAAGCAGTGGTGGAGATGAGGATGTCAGAATGTTGGTGGACAAAGCAGTGTTTCTAAAATTTTGCTGGACCAGCAAGAAGCTGGAACGATGCCAGGGGCTTCTGCTGTTTTTCTTCACTAGTCCCTCCTCCCTGCCATAAATGCATCAGTGACAGACTCAGTAATCACTAGTGGCAGAACTAGTGGTTTTAGGGACTCCAGCGGTGATGGGTCTGATGTGTGGAACCAAACAGATGGCCAAACATGTGAACCACCACTACAAGGCCTGCATTATTCTCAGGAAGAAACTGGATATCCAGTAGTATAATGTGTTCAAATAAGGTGGCATGGACAGCTTGATACTTTCACCCTGTGTGTGAGGGAGGAGATGAGTGTGTCCAAGACTCTTTACTGGGTTAAGAGTTCTTCCTGGAACATTAGCATTTCTAGTGTGATCAATTCCTCCTTCTTATATTAGCACTTCACCCTTCAGGCTGTCATACTGAGAGAAATGTCTCCAATATGTCCAAGGCATAGATGGGAAAGGAAAGTTAATAGTTACTCAGTCAACATGCTATATACACTTAAAAAGATCAAGATTTTTATATACACTGAAGTTCATGATGCAAGAAAAAACAGTAACAATTCATTCCTTTAATTTATGACAAGTTCTTATCACAGCAGAACAGTTTGCTGTAGAATGTGTGATGCTATTTGTCACAAACATACCACTTTAATAATTACCTGAAGTTGTTGTTCTAATGCAGCCGTAGCTTTGTCTCCACTAGCTTCATCTACTACAACAACCATATGTGTGAGGGAATTAACCTTGACTTGTTCCTGCTCCAAGGCTTCTTGAATGGCCTAAGACAAACAAGGAGGGGGAAACCACACACACACAAATCACTGTGTTGTTACATACTTTAATGAAGTAAGCAGACTAGAAGTAGGGGGGGGGGAGGAGACAATATTGGGAACAGAACTACCAGAAATATATGCCTTTACAGTGACACAGCACTTCTATTTCCTCTCTCCCTCTTGCCCCCACATCTTTTCCAGAAGGTTTCCTCTGATTTTGAGCATGCAGGGAGGGAAGCTGCGTAGGGGAGGAGACTGGAAAGTTCCGGAAATGTTGGGTATCGCCCAATATCTTCCTTATTTTCACAAACCTTCAAGATATGCAATCCTAAATATTTTTACTAGGCAGTATAATTGCAAACCTTTACACACATACCTGGGAGTAAGCCCCAATTAACTCAATAGGACCCACCTTTTGTCAAGGGCACTCCCCAGCCAAAGGAATGCACATGCCAGATACTTAACTCTTTATTGTCAAAGCTGGCACTTACAGTCATTTCTATGGCTCTGAATACCCACACACACCAGTCTAGCATCTCAGCAGCCATTCCCAGGTCTGCACTCTATGGAGCAGTTGCAGCAACAGCAGACAAGTCCCCTTCCACGAGTTTATGTACCTTCCCTCAATGGGCTGCATGCATGTAGCCAGAGACAATACCTATGTGGAAAGCTTCCTCTGCTCATACCTCTTCAATCCCCCCTGGTTCTGGGAGACAGTGGGACAGGAGTGGGTGGGGATGCACCCAGCCCTACACTTGCATGACTTGCCTCTTCCTCCTCTTCTTCTGACTGATCCTGTGCTCCACCTCCCAGCTCTAAAGCTGCCTCTGATTCTTGCCTCCTACCTAGCACAGTTGTCCACTATTCATTGGCCTCCTCTCCTGAGTTGGACACCAGCCCCACTTCCCTCTGCGCACACTCATCTGTGTCCTGCCAGTCCCTGACACCTTTCAGTAAACACGCACAACATTATACTACAAACATTACAATTACTGCTGTGCTTAGTGAATATATATCCATGTGGTATGGCTATAAAGATGTTCTAGCTGCCTGTTTCGGAGTGCAATAATAATGTTTCCCTTAAACAGAGTGTGTGGACTTTATTCTTTCTCTGGTGGGAATGCTTTTTATTAGCACTCATGAGTCTGGTATTAAATGGTTATACTGTATTGACTTCTGAGGAGCTTCCTTTGATGCTTTTCATCAGCTGAGATGTGGAAGTTTGCCTAACCATTGCTCAGCTCTTTTATCCAATTGCGGCCAGGGGGGCAAGGTGTGAATCAACGTAAAAGTCCTGGGACCTATCACAGGTTTTTGAAGGCTTTGGGGAAAGGGAATATAATCAGTGCTTTAGGTATTATATTTACTTTCATTTCTTTAATCTGGGACTAAAATCAAAGAATCACAGCCCCAAAATGGTAAATAAATGCATAATTAAATAATAAAGTGTACCAGGACCAAGAAAATTGGTCGCTTTCGTACAGTAGCTCTTCACTTTCTATCTACGGGATAGAATAGTTTCACAACAAATTATAAATTAAATTGTGAAATGCAACAAAAGAATCCAAAGGATATTAGAAAAAGCAGGACTGTTCTAAGGTACTTTCCAAACTTTCTTTTTGTCCAATCTCCATCAGTGCACCTCCTGGGAGAGGAGAGTGGAATTTACAACAGAATTCATTCCTGTATGTTGGATGGGATGCAAGATTATGGTAGCCTGATGTATTCAAGAGAACACTGTCAACATATATTGTTTTGTAATATCATGTACCATATTTGATACTGTCTAAGAAATGACTTATGCCAAGGAAATAATGGCAGTGTCACCATCCTTCACCAGAAAGAAAGAATAACTTAATCTCATGACACTTAACCTGGTTTGCAACAACATATATACAGGTTACACAATTCAGTATCCTGCAATCATAAGCCCTGAACCAAAATTGATTTGTTTACATGTTCAATATGTTAATCAGACTGAGTTTGAAAATCAACAACTTCTAGCAGACTCATGTTTCAACCTGCTGCAAATCTTCACATAAAAACCAAAAGTTATGACTTGGAGGTAGAGTTTACAGTTTATTTATTTGAATTAATATTTCTATATTCTACTCTTCACCTCATAGAACATTTATTTTCAGCCATGGATGCTGGGACTGGTGGCAATTCTTCCAGTCCCTGGTGAGGAAAGATGCTTAGATGGGGCCTGGAAGTGCCTCCAATCACAGCTGCCTGCCCCACAGCAAGGGCTATTTTTGTGTTTGAGAAGGGGACTTGAGAAGAAGGGAATAGAAATAGTGCTCAGCCCTCACCAATTATGCTACTGTTCATGAATGAAAGTTCATCTCCTGTTCATCTTTGCACTATAAATGTAGATTAACTATGCTATAAAGGGGAAGAGCTTGGTACATAATGTACCTTAGCTCTCTATTGGACAGTTAAGGAAAACACACTGAGGTTAACAGCACTTGATCAGAGTGAATACACTGTTTCCATGTCAATGGCGTTTTAATTGTCTCCCATAATGTCAGTGGCACTTACTGCTAATGTTAAGTGGCACACCTTCTACTAGGGATAGCATTCAAAGTAATCCCTTTTGTTATGCATTTGGTAACTTTATTTGCATCCCAACCTAGTGGGAGAAACATCATTGTTGGTTGGAAAATTTAAGATTTAGCTACCAGTACTTCAGAGGACTTAGGGATGCGGGTGGCGGTGTGGGTTAAACCATAGAGCCTAGGACTTGCTGATCAGAATGTCGTCAGTTTGAATCCCTGCGATGGGGTGAGCTCCCGTTGCTCGGTCCCTGCTCCTGCCAACCTAGCAGTTTGAAAGCATGGCAAAGTGCAAGTAGCTAAATAGGTAACGGTCCAGCGGAAAAGTAAACGGTGTTTTTGTGTGCTGCTCTGGTTCGCCAGAAGCGGCTTAGTCATGCTGGAAGCTGTATGCTGGCTCCCTTGACCAATAAAGCAAGATGAGCGCCGCAACCCCAGAGTCGGCCACGACTGGACCTAATGGTCAGGGGTCCCTTTACCTTTACCTTTTACTTCAGAGGACATGCCTTTGAGGGCAAGCCAAGACTACCACTTTCTGACAAGAAATAAAATATAGTTACAGGAGGGGAATCACTCCTCAAAGGGATTTTGGAAGCCTCATTGATCTCTGTATCTTCCAGGATGTACTTTTTAGATAACTAGACATTCTGATCAGCTCATAGGCTCCAGAAGATGCTTCCTTCTGTACTAGAAGAATGTTAAGATTAATGTAGAAGCCCTGGCCTTAGGAGTGAACCATCTGATTGATTTTAGTTTATTTAAGTGAATGATCACTATTTTAAGGTCTGTTTCCCCTATCTGGGTTAAGAAAGAGAAAATGAAACATTAGGAGCTGAGCCAAGTGTTAAATTTGACAGATGAGGCAAATAATGCAGACAAAAAAGTAACCATTAATGCAGCATTTACCTTCAAGGACAAAAGAATTAATCATCCTTTTCGGGAAGGAAATAAAAGGTTACAAAACACATCAGAGAGGAGTGAAGGAAAATAATTATGGTGATGGTGTTAGATAACAGACCTAAAGAGAAGCAGACATTTTTGCTGACCTCTCTACCTACAAAAACACCATGGATCCACTAATCCAGGAATCCAAACTCTTCCCATCGAGCTAATACCCTGTCTCAACAGCTATATGTGAATGGCATTTCCACACTGAAATTGGAACGTATGAATGCAGAATAGGTTAGATGCACAGGAGAAACCTTGCTGTATCATTCAGGCAAAATTTGTGCCTGTCATCTTCATTATATAATTTTTGGCAAAAGCTAAACACATGCTTATTTACCCTAGCTTTTTGACACCTGAGATGTGTAGGAGTTACCTTATTTCTGTGGTTGTAAGTAGTTTCAAACTGTTCTTAACATTGTGTTTTAATTATTTTAACCAGCGCTGTGACCTTACAGTGAAATGAGAAAGGGGAGGAGGAGGTGGAGAAAAAGAGGAGGAGGAGGAGGAGGATCTGGTTCATGAAGCCAAAATGTTTCTTTGCCCCTGTCTTAGAGAACTACTGAATCTAGTCAGTGGAAGAACAGAGCAAGGGTATCTCTGTGGTCTGTATGGCACACCTGGAACTTAAATGTGCATAAAATGTTATGACCCTTTCAGATTGCTTTGCTAAGATCAATATGTACAGCAATAAATAGGTATATGTATGTGGGGAAACTAATTTTTATGTGAGTGTGATGTTGAGTCAAACACTTCCCAGCCTATTTATGAATAATAATAGTATATTAATTGTCATTCTATTTTAATTAGTCATGAAAAGTGAGTTGCATTCATTTATAATGGTTTATGTATTTTATTTATAGGAGGAATCAAGCTGTCAACCAAAGTAAACCCATTCACTCAAACTGGATATAAGCTTAGGCTTGCAGTCTTTATGTATAGCAGAAGCTAACAACAACAAAAAAGACAGTCATACTAAAGTCTTTTGTTCACTATGTGCTAGCTCGTTGTTTTTATAATTAAATTCATTTTTCAAAAACATTCCACATCTTTTCCAATACAAAGGCAGGCACTCAGTTAGAATACTTTACAGTGCTCGGGGGCTGCATGCTCAGAGTCCCAGCACTGCTAATGAGATTAGAAATCCCAATTATAATAACTAATAGTGTCTATTTGCAACTGGAGGACTCTAGAAGGAAAGTACAAGATAGCAAAAGAAACCAGGGGAATAATAAAATCTGAAATGTTATTATTGTGTTTTCCAGTAAATAGTATATTGAAACTCCCTTTTCCCTTAGCACCCCAGCCCACTTTTTATTCTGTGAATAATGGCTGTGTGAAAGAAAGAAGAAAATGATGAGAATCCTGGACTTATTAATAGAAAATCCAGAATTTCTGTGTCATGTTCTGAAGGTTTTTTTCAGTTTCAATCTAGATTTGCTTTTATTAAATGTTTCAATTTCCCAATAATACTATGTTGGCATTTTCTCAAATATATATATTTAATTTACATATCCACTAGAAACAAATGGACTCAAGAAATTTATTGACTTTGCTTACCTTATGCTCTTCTACCTGCCGCTTTAAGTCCTCCAAATCAGGTCCCAAGGGCTCTGACTCTATCCTTTTTGTTCTTTCTTCTGTTTTAGCTAACCATTCAGAGAGTTGGCTTAGCTGCTGATTCTGTAAATCCATCAGAACGCGGTGCAAACTGGGGAAATATGTTTTTAAAAGCACAGCAAGTTAAAGTCAAGCAGATGTAACATATGATACATCTGTCAATTTTTTACCATAGGCCACAATTCATTGTTTACCATAGCCTCATGTTAGCCATACCAATAAAATTTTGATGAGGAGTTAACAAATAAAGGAACAGGGTATGGTTGCTTCCATGCTAAGGTCCAGGGGTCAGCAAACTTTTGCAGCAGGGGGCCAGTCCACTGTCCCTCAGACCTTGTGGGGGGCTGGACCATATTTTGAAGAAGAAAAAATGAATGAATTCCTATGCCCCACAAAGAACCCAGAGATGCATTTTAAATAAAAGGGCACATTCTACTCATGTAAAAACACGCTGATTCCCAGACCGTCCATGGGCTGGATTTAGAAGGTGATTGGGCCAGATTCGTCCCCTAGGCCTTAGTTTGCCTACCCATGCTATAGTCATTTAGTGCTGCTAAGAAACTGCTTTCTTTTGTATTTTAACACATTTACATTTCTTTATTCATTTATTATATCCAGCATTTCACCATTTGTTTCCAAAGTGGCTTGCAGCAATATAAAATACATAATACTGAAAATGTAAAACATGTATTAAACCCCAAAACTGTAAATCTCAATGATTTAAACTCTAACAAGGAAAAAATGAAAACATCTGAGAAGCATTCAGGGTGCAAAGGCTTAATTTTATCTTATTCTACACTGCTCTGATAGCTTTTGGCTGTGAATAGGTTTATAAATCTGTAAATATATATAAATACTTCCCCTCAATAAACTTAAATGGAAGTTTTAGTTATAGCATAACATAGTACGAATTCTCCATGGCCAAGGTTCTTCTGCATGTGCATTATGGCCATTGCTGCCATCTGAACATTGACCAGGTAGTGTGGAAAGGTAACCAACATATATTTATCCCCCTCCCACCCCCAAAAAAGGAAACTTGCAGAGGTCATTGGGTGTGCTGAAGCTAGCTTTCCTAACGACCCTTGGGAAATTAGGCTGGGGGCTGTATACAGCCTTTGGACTACAGGTTCTCCACCACAATTCTATTCTATTTATGAAATGTTCCATTCAGCAAAGGTTCCTTCCAATGTTAATTGCTTCCTGCTTGCAATTCTTCTCTTTTATTGCTTACTGCTGTGTGCAGCAGTGGCATTACTAATGGAAAACATTGCTTATTGTTCCTTATTGTTATAGTTTCTGTTCTAAGTTTTGATGGTTGAATTATTTTATTGTTTGAGTTGTGTGGGACCACCCAGGCGACCTCATTAATTGGACACTCAGTAATGGTCCAAAGGAAATATATACCTCCACAAGAAGGGAAATTGTCCTTAAAAGGCAACTAAGAGATACTATTGAAGTGGTAATTAACAGGCAGTCCTGCTGCCACTAAAGGACATGCCATTAAAGGGCAGAAATTAAAGGGCTGTACCTGCAAAGAAAATACGTAATTAATAGAATCCCTAATATGTCTCAATAGCACTTGACATATGCATACTAGCACCAAAATTCTATTAAATTTTCTTTTTAACATGGGCCACAAAACAGATCTAGAACAAGTTGTGGGAAAACACTGGAGTATAATTATTTAGAATCATAGAACTGTAGAGTTGGAACCGACCCCAAGGGTCATCTAGTCCAACGCGCTGGAATACAGGAATCTCAGTTAAAGCATCCATGACAGATGACCATCCAAACATGTTTACAATGTCATCTAGATGCAGCATCAAATAAAAGAGAATTTCCTTGAAGCAGATATGTATTTAATGGTAATCAGTGGCAATCAAAATTATTTTTCCTTAAGAACCATTCATATTACAGTAGATTGATGATTCAGCATGTTAAAACACAGAGATTTCTAGTAATATTTTAACTACAGCGAAATGGCCATAGTGATATACTCATTATTCAATAACCAGTTTTAGGGCTCACAAAAGTCAACAACTGGACTATTGAAAGGGCAAAATCCTTCTCACTGGAAATGTCAAGGAAAAAGAATTATGCCTCAGAATACTATTCACTTTACATATTAGAAAAGCAACACTTTGCTTGCCTTTGGGGAATTTTCAGATTATGGTCATGATCCACAGAATCTCCTTAGATTTAATTAGAACATATGAAGAGAAATGAACAAAACCATATTCACTTAAATGTTGTTTACTTTTGGGAATGGTATAATTTCACTGTATTAACTGATTTCCCTATATAATAATGTCAAAGAAGCAAATATTTTGACTTCTGAGAAAGGGTCAAATCCAGATAGAGATCCAAGTCCCTGCTATAACTGTTGCAACACAAACAACAACTACAACTGTATTGTGTGAGACCAGTATGTCTCTACCATTCCCTAAATATCCCAGTGCATTTTTTTGCATCAGTATTAATGGGAAAGCAGCAAGACAGAGTAAGAATACAAACAGTGGTGGCTCTTTTTCTTCTTTCACCTCTTCCCTGTCCTACAAAACAACCCAACATTTTGAATCTTTAACAGTCAGGAGAGGTTGTTGGTTTGTTTTTGAGGGTGGGTTGGGTGGGGGAGAGAAGGGAAGTAACCTTCCCAAACAATTGTGAAGACTTATAGGGGGCTGTCAATTCTGGAATGCTTTATTATTGAATTATATGGCGAATAATACATACCATGGGATAAAACTAAGAAGCGGACAGAGAAGTCCTTTGTCAATTCATATTTGTTTATCTAAGCAAGGGATGCGATACCTCAGGCACGGGGACACCAAATACGGCCCTCTAAGGCTCTCTGTTTAGCCCTTGGGATTCTTAGAAAGCCACGACTTCCCTCACCAGCCACACTCTGTGACTGACTCAAGTGCTTTATCGAGTCATTCTAAGTCCTTTGTTTTTAGTTTCCGACCACCAGTGTGCCTCAACTACACTACAAAAATAAAGAGGACAACTCTTATCATGTTAAACTAGTGTTAATGTTTATCATTAATCTTTTTTCACCACCCCATACCCCACCCACACCCCACAAGTTCTTTGTTAAGACCATTTGAGAGATTTAGAATGACTGGCCAATTCACAGTTTCTTCTGGGCTCTTAGGCAACTCTGTATAATGTGTTTTTGATAGCCTCTGAGATAGCTAAGGAAAAGTCCATATATTTATAGACCCAGTATTTCAAATATACCGTTTCATTCTGTATCATATTATATCAAACTGTGGTGAAGTGTTGCTATTTACTTCAGTAATCAGCTTCCAGTCTCTCAGCCCAGAAGCAAATGGATCTCAATCACATACAAAAAAAAATTGCTACGATATGGCAGTGGTTTAATTATAACATGGTATATCAATGTTTATTGAGACAAGGAACATTATGGTTGAAAGCGATTTTTTAAAGCTATTTTTTTCACCATTTTTTTGTCTGAAGTTTTCCTCTAACCTTTCACACATTTATTTTAGCTAATGTTTAACAGAAGGTCTAATACTGAAATCTAATTTAAGGACAATTATGAAATCTTTGCAATGTGCTTCGATGTTAAACCAGCCTTTTTGTTCTCAAAATATCCATAACTTAATTTGTCATGGCAAGACCTTTTACTAAACAGATTCAATTTTTAAAGCCTTCATGCATTATTTTGTTGCCAATTGTGCAAGAGAGTCAAAATATTGGTATCTATGAGGGCAGTAAGCTTTAATGAGTAGGTGAAAAACCTTTAGCAGATTAAGCAGTAAAGAGCAAAAGTAAGAACACAATAGTTCAAATTTTCTTTTGTTCTGGTGCATTATTATATCGATGAATAAAAATATATTTTAAAAATAACATATACAGTGGTACCTTGGGTTAAGTACTTAATTCGTTCTGGAGATCTGTTCTTAACCTGAAACTGTTCTTAACCTGAAGCACCACTTTAGCTAATGGGGCCTCCTGCTGCTGCCGCGCCACCGGAGCACATTTCTGTTCTCATCCTGAAGCAAAGTTCTTAACCAGAGGTACTATTTCTGGTTACTCTGTAACCTGAAGCGTATGTAACCCAAGGTACCACTGTATACATTTTCCTTCTAATAATTCTGGTTAATAAACTTGTATCCCAGTAACACTGTCAAGATTAAGGATAGGCACCAACTCTAGAATATTTATATCATTTAATGACAAGAAATTCACCATCTGGCATCACATGACATTGCAAGTCGTGATGCTTATATTTATTTATTGAAAGTAGTTATATGCCCCTGTTCAGAGTCCCCACAGAATGGTTTACCTAAGATTGTTGCAACAGTATCACGTTTCCCCCCCCAAAAAAAACACACCATAAAATTGAAATATGACTGTTTACTTGGAAGTTGCAACTTATTTTTCCCCTCCTCTCTGCAGGGTAAGAAGTTCCTATGGTGGCAGTTAGAAGAGAGAGGGACCACCACTGGGAGCTGAGTGGTGGCAGTTTATCAGCTTGTTCTCCTTATCCATCAGGGCAAGATGGCAGGCTGTATTATACATGCCACAAATCGAACTATCTATGATTCCATTCTATAACCAAGTATTCTTCCAGCACAGGAGGCTAATCTCTGATTCCCAATGTCTGAACCAGTCAAGCCCAGCAATTCTTGCCAGTTTTGTTCTTCAGATTACTAGGGTTTACTGCTTTCCCAAGGCTTTTCCTTACTGATTCTTCTGGGCATACGTAGCTTTATTTTGATAGGATGCTTTCCTCAATCAAAATAATTATAGTTTACCCAAAGAGAGGAAAATGATATACTATTACATTGTCCTCAAGCATTTATTTACTTCAAGGACAAAACTGATTATCCCAATACCTTTTATACTGTTGGGAACTTGTCATTTGAAGCAAGTGATGCATATCAGGGCAAAAGAATTTCTAAGCTCACATATACACTGAACTGTTGGTGACTAACCAAGAAAAAGATTTTGGGAGTCATGACCGATAAACACCATTAAAACTTTTAACCCAGTCTGTGCCAGAAATAAAAGAAACTCCATATCAGGAATTACTTGTTCCTCTATTTCTATTAACATTTGTAACCCACATTTCTCTCTTACTAAATGGAGCAGATGACAAACCACGCAAAACAATAATCCAGTCAATTAAAACACAATCAATTCAGCAAAACAACACACTAAGGCAAAAAATAATAATGGTACATTCAAGAGGCTCTCTTAAAGAATGGCAAGTTCAAAAAGGAGTAGGTTGTCCTTATGTGTAAAGGGATTGAAAATAAGATGGCTAATATTACCAAAGACTTTACACATATCTAAAGTGTTGCCCTGTTTGGAATATGGAGTGCAATTCTGATTGCCTAATCTAAAAGGCAGGGAGCTAGAAAAACTGGAGAAAACCAACACACATTTAACATCAGGTGGCTTTCAGCATTAAACACAATAAATCATTAACAATAATCACTATAAAAAACAACCAGTTTTTATGAATAAAAAATACAATTGTACCAACCTGAGGCATCATTTTCCATCCCCCATGAAAAGCCACTAAGCTGTTGACTTTTCATGGCAGGAATGGGAAAAGTAACACTAGACATCAAAATCCTGCGATAAAATTGGTTGACGAGAGGCAAATAAAAGTACTTCTTTACATAGCACAAAAGAAAGAAACAGCTGGCACGAAAGATGGTGACACTCACCAGCATGGCTTGCTTTAAAACAGGAGTGGCTAATCCTCTTTTTGGCACCAGGACTGCAGTCACCCAGGGGCCCCACCAAGTGGGGCCACATACCAGTGGTGGATGTGGTCAGAACACACTGCCATGTACACATGCGTGCACACACACAGAGAAAATAGTTTATCCAATGACTGTGGTCGGGGAAACATACATCCCCTTTAGTATGCCCACCGCAGTTCTGTGTGTACTTTAAATCAAGTTTTTTGGTGGCGCTGTGGTTTAAACCACAGAGCCTAGGGCTTGCCAATCAGAAGATCGGCGGTTCGAATCCCTGCGACGGGGTGAGCTCCCGTTGCTTGGTCCCTGCTCCTGTTAACCTAGCAGTTTGAAAGCATGTCAAAGTACAAGTAGATAAATAGGTACCGCTCTGGCGGGAAGGTAAACAGCGTTTCCGTGCACTGCTCTGCTTCGCCAGAAGCGGCTTAGTCATGCTGGCCACATGACCCGGAAGCCGTACGCCGGCTCCCTCGGCAAATAAAGCGAGATGAGCACCGCAACCCTAGAGTCGTCCATGAGTGGACTTAATGGGCAGGGATCCTTTAACCTTTTTACTGAAATCAGAGTAGTCTGGGAGGGCCAGAAAAATGTGCTTGCAACAATAGTTACCCTTGCTTTACAAGGTGATGAGACAAATTCATGGAAGCTAAATGAAACCTCCCCATTAAAAGGCAATATCACCACTGGCAAGCAGTTGCCTGAGAGGCAACCATAGGGTAGTGTTCACCTTCATACGCAGCTTGCAGGCTTCCTCGAGGCATCCTGTTGGAAGCAGGATGTTTAACAAAATCTGGACTGTTCTAGCAGGACTATTTTATGCTCTTAATTACAAATTAAAACATGCTAACCCCATTTTAAGAATAGTTTCTACCAGTGAGCTGGCAGCTTTATTTTTAAACCCAACTGATCTCTGTGACCTTGTGAATCTGGAATCAATCTGTAAACTCAAGCTACAGATACCTAATGTTCAAGGGAAGCACAGAACAACTGATATCAAAACGCACCAAATTTTAATGTTGACCTGTCTGAGGACACTGTGAACACACAACTAGGGCCAAGTTTATTTTAATAATAGTGTTTTAAATACATCCACAGAACACATGCCTATTTTCTAAGTACATAAATATGACTGTTCCGTTTTTAAACTGGCAGTATTTTTCATCAGTCCTTGCAATTCTGAAATTATTTAAACACTGTGTATTTGATTGGCAATACTGTCAAATCTTTTGTTCCGATGTAAGTATGGGTCTTGTACTATTTTAACAATACACCTTTTTCCTTAACAAAAGGTGAGGAGAGAACAGGAAATTATAGTTTTGGAACTGGAATAGAAAGCAGTACACCCAGTTGAAATGACATAATCAACCATAACTGTATTAAAAAAAACGAAGTTGCTTTTAAAAAGAAACCTACATATATATGACAAACTCTCATTGCAATATGGGAGCTCCATTAATCGAGCTCTACTATAAACGATAATTATGCCATTAATCTCATCATAGTTTAAAGCAGCTTATCATCACACTGTTCTAGGCTGTTTTTTTATCTTAGGTTCTGTCAGATTTGTGTGATCCTGAAGTAAAATTCCAATTGAACTAAATCAGAAATGGCTTTGATTATCGCTCTTGGAACCGCTCTCACTCACTTAAAGCACAGGGCACACATCTGACTAGCTTCAGTTTTCACATCCCTTGCTCTTGTGAACTCCCAAGATGGCATGAGCACTTATCTGAAGGCTTATCAACCAGTTCTTTGCTGTTGGTCAGGCATAAGTCCAGAGAAGTAGAGTCCCTTGCCGCTTTCTTTACCTTCTAAGAGATTAAATTGTCAGCAAGACTAGGCAAGAATTAATTGGTCACTGTTCTGTTCCAGATGATGATCCATGTAGAACAAGGGTTCTAGTCAAACAGGAGGTTCACAGCAATCACAGTCAAGTGACAAAGAGAAGGAACGAGCAAGGAAAATCCATACAGAGCATGTCTATGCTTTGATAAGCTAAATCCAACAGAGGCAAAGTAAGGCATGACATTCAAGAGGCTCAACTCCTGACAAAAGTTTTGAATCTTGCTTCAGTAGCAGCCTGATTGATTGATTGATTGATTGATTGATTCAATCAACCAGCCCTAGTGGGGAGAAGCCTCTTTAGCTCAAGGGGCCTTACTTGTGAAGAATGCTAGATTGGAACTTCTGGGATGGACATATCAGAGTTGGAGAATGGCAAGACAACTTCGTATAGCTACATCCTGTGTCAAAATTTCTGGGGCAGCAATGAATCCATGGGACATCTTTGACAGTGATTCCCTCTGATTCTCTGCCTCTTCCTTCAAATCCATGGCCTTCTTGCCCCAGGGGGCATAGGGGAGAGGAGTCTGATTGTGGGATCTTTAAAAATGTTCCATTCTCAGCAGTTAGACGTCGGGCAGATATTAGGCTGCTTGAAATAGCCCTAGAGTTATTCAGGAAAGGATCAGCCATGCTTTCTAGCTGACTGAACAGTCTGTAGTATGCTGTTTTGCTTTCCTTCAGTTGCTACTCAGATTCTTTCAATGGTGTTTCCATACTGGCATATATATTCGTAACATATAATGCAATTCCTCATCCTTTTATGTTGGATATATTCCTTTTGAACAAGGTATACCTTTCAAGTGCTGAATTTCAATCATGAGACTCAAGGTCTCACTGATACCTATCAGATCATACTTTTCTTTCTGCGTTAGGATTGCAAGTTGTCGTGCTTGTTTCCTACACTTTTGACTGCCAGTTCTGAAACTGCCAAGGCTGTTTATTCACATAGATAGGGATAGCAAAGGTATGGAAAGTCCCCATTCCCTTCCTAACAAAGTGCAATAACAAGATAAAAGTTTATGTGGGAATAACATTTGTATTGAGTGTGAAACTTCTCTCAATAAGGCCTTTTAAAATGTGAGCTTGCAGATCTGTGGCTCTTGTCCATCTGTTGTGCTCCACTTCCATTCTCTTACAATCAATTTTGACGCTCATGAAATTGCAGCAAAGCAAGAGAAATACAACAAAATCTGAACCAAACAGCACACCCTGCAACAATATTTTCACCAATTACAAAAGTGTTTGCCCAAGTTTATATTTACTCACTTGCTCTGTTTTTCCATACTTGTGACCCTGAGATTTTCCCATCGTGAATTAAGAAGATTCATTTGTTCTTGTATTTCATTTTCTTCATCTTCTGAAAGCTTCCCAAATGACAGAAGTTGGCTGCCTATTTGCAAAACATCACCAACACGTCCCTGGTGAGCTGTTAATTCCATCATAAAACCCTTCAAAAACAATTTTAACAAAGATTACCACCAGAGAAAGAAAGATGTATTTAGAAATTACAGATTCTATTGAAAATTCTAAACTTTATTCAATAAAATGTTTTGACAACAATTTTAGACTTTTTAATACAAACAAATTTGGCTGTTGCTAGAACACAGTCTTTTGAGCAAGAGCAAAAGGAAGACCAAAGTACCAATTGAATATCAAGCTTTTGGTCTTAATGCGCAAAACAGATAAAAGATCAGCAATTAGCAGATGGTGAAGTGTTTATGTTGGTTTTTCAATCTGTGTTGTTCACACATACCTCGTGGGTGTGAAACTGCTCTTTAACTTCTTCTACATCAGTGGATATATCTCCTTGTGCTTGCAAAGAATCTTCAGTAGACAGAAGCCATGAGAGTACTTCTTCTAATGCAGTTTGGTAGCCTTCCAGATCTACTTCTGTATCCATGGGTGAAGTTGCAAATAATCTCTGTTCATGTGTTTCCAAACGCTGCACAAAAAAGGGAAAAAGGCTTATTGAGCAACATCCAATTAATCTGGGATCAAATAGTTCTTCTAGCCTACTAAATGGAATGCAGTTGTTTTAATTCTACCTAACAGTTTCCCTTTGGCATCAAAATCCTTATGAACATTCTTTGAAATATCACTGAGCAAAGGGACTGGGAGGAAAGCACAGATAAATAAAAAATAAACTATAAGTCATTCTTCATGCACACCCCTGTTATAAGTTCAAGTATATAAATATATCTAATTTTTATGAACTGTGTAGAGCTCACCTCCTTAATTTATTGATCTCAGTATGATGTCCAAGCAATTACATTTTATCTGCATGCAAACAATGCTACCCAGATGCAATAGAAAATATTTTAAATTAAAGTTTACATGCATGCAACAGTGGGCTAAAATAATTCCCTAATACTTATTGAGACTGCAATTTACAGTTTTTGAAAACTGTGTGTGTCAATATACAAGTGTAAGTCTGCAGCAAGGGGATTGTAAGATGAAAGCATCTTCCCTTAGTTTCAGAACTCTGACTGCCTTCCAGAGCCAGCCCACCCATGAGGAAAAGTGTGGTGACCACCTCAGGCAGCAGGATCCATAGGGGCAGAAGAGCCTGATGTTAATCTTTATTGCTTCCTTGTTTCTGATGTAGATATTCACTTCTCCCCTGGTGTGGGGACATACCATTTTGGAGTTTGCCTTAGGCACCAAAATGTATTGGGCCGACCTTGCTGTGTACACACAACACACACTGTGGTTTGTTAAGGGTTTCTGGGAATTGTAATGTGAGTGGCAAACTACAGTGCCCCAATTTTTTGAGGGAAAGAATGTACTCTGAAGATATAGTGTGTATATATCAGTCAAACAACTCTCTTTCTTTGATGATATGTGTCAGTTCCTGGTCATAAGGAATGACCCAAGATGTCTGAGGGAAGTAAAACTAACAAAACTTCTCAGCTGGCTTCTGTACATCTGTTGGGGATACAGAATTTCTCACTTCATGTGGCAGGTGGAAAGCCTATTTATTTGTTTACGTCACATACCAGTCTTCCATACAAGTCAATGGGGTAGACAAGATCAGACAATAAGCACAAGAAAGAGAGATTAGGTAGGTATATCTTGAGCGATGGAAGCAGTATGGCTGAGTGTGCACACACTCAGAGGATGACCTCCAAACCATTCTAAATATCTTTGCAGAAGCTTATGAAAACTTGGCCTATCACTCAACATCCAAAAACCCAAAGTGCCGCACCAACAAGTACAAAATAGCCCCTCTGCAGCGCCACAAATCCAACTCAATGGTGTAATGTTGGAAAATGTCAATCGCTTCTCCTACCTAGGCAGTTATCTTTACACAAGGGCCAACTTTGATGCCGAAATCCAGCATTGCCTGAGCTCTGTGAGTGCGAATTCCTCCCAATTGAAATGCAGGTGTTCAAGGACCGGGACATTCACAGGGAAACCAAAATGCTTGTTTACAAAGCTATTGTACTACCAACCTCACTGTATGCTTGTGAAACATGGACCACTTATAAACACCATCACCAGCTCCTTGAAAGATTCCATCAAGGGTGTCTCCGAAAATTTTTACACATCACTTGGGAAGACAGGCGAACTAATATCAGTGTATTGGAAGAAGCAAAGATCACCAGAGTTGAAGCAATGATTCTTCAACATCAACTTCGTTGGACTAGTCATGTTGCACAGATGCCTGATGATCGTATTCCAAAGCAACTACTCTATTCTGAACTTAAAAATGGAAAGCATAATGCTGGTGGTCAACAAAGGAGGTTTAAAGACTGTCTCAAGGCAAATCTTAAAAAATGTAGTATAAACACTGACAACTGAGAAACACTGGCCTGACTTTACCAAAGGTGTCATGGGCTTTGAAGACACCCAAACTCAGGACACAAGGGAGAAACATGCTAGGAGGAAGGCACGCTTAGCAAATCTACACCGTGATCAACTCCTGCCCGGAAACCTATGTCCCCACTGTGGAAGGACATGTGGATCTAGAACTAGCCTCCACAGTCACTTACGGACTCATTGTTAAAACTGTATTTATGGAACACAATCTTACTCGGCTACGAGTGATCACCAAAGAAGAGGAGGAGGAGGAGGAAGAAGAAGAAGAAGAAGAAGAAGAAGAAGAAGAAGAAGAAGAAGAAGAAGAAGGAGGAGGAGGAGGAGGAGGAGGAGGAGGAGGAGGAGGGGAAGGGGGAGGAGGAGGAGGTGGTGGTTGTGCAGTTTTCTCTCTTGTTGTAAATAGCCCTAAAGGGAAGACCTACATTGCTCTGGCGTGGAAATGTCACAGCGTGTACCTGCATGAAGCTCACATACCCATAACCAGGGGAGATGCAGAACTTCTCCTATTTCCACCTCCTTGCTAATCAGGACTGTGTAATAAAACAGCCTGTCTTTGATTGTGCAGTTTATTATGGTATGAAAAATCTCTGCTGAACAGAATATGTGGTTGCTACATAAGATTATTAAGTGCATTCATTTTTAAACTAATCAATTCAGGGCAGTCTGAAATATTTCCAAGATTACATCCCTCCCACACTAATGTTCATGTTACACACAAAGAAAGGCTAGAGGAAGGGGATTCATGGAAGCTTCCTCTCACACTCTGTATAGAAAGACCTACTAAAATGTGACTCTAACCAGTCAAATAGAGCCCACTCACCATTCCCCCTCCCCCCTCTCCCCCCTAACCTAATACTGCATGCAACACTAATGTCTTACAATAAATGAAACTGATCTGTAGAAAACACAACTTGAGTTTATTTTTGTAAACTTATAAATCTTTAATAAAAGTATATTTTTTTAAAAAAATAGAGTCTCAGAGACTGTGGCCTTGATTCAGTAGGGTGAATAAAGTAGAGGAAAGAAGGCACTAATTTATCCTGATTTGACCAACATGGGGAAAGGGGGTGACACTGCAGGGTGACTAAGAAACACAACAGATAAGATTAGTGAGAAATGGGGACGTGAGCTATTGTTAGTTTTACATTTCCTATTTTGTTTGAAAACAACTAGATTTGTGGATCTGCCTATTTATCAAGATCAGAATATATCACTGTCAAACTAATCCAAATTATTCAATATTTCTCAGTGGAAGAAATATTAATTTTAACCATCCTGTAACTTTAAAATAACAATTTTACAATTTGTATATGAAGTAAGGGGAACGTTAAAAATAAATAAAAATCCTTTATATTACTGTCCAGACTGGAGGACTCAAAGGGCTTTAAAACTTTAATTCAAAGTAAATACGACTCTAGAATGCCTGTGACTTTCAGAAGCTTAGAAAAACCAGACAAGCTTGGCAGCTGTTTCCATTGATTCACAGAGCCTATAAATAGAAAAGTATAGATTTACCTGCACTGAAAGCTTATCTATTATAGTATTAAATTTAATATTTCTAACCTTCTAGAGTCTCAAAAACCCCTGCACAGAAAACATGCACAATGTGTTTGTGCACTGGTGATGTTGTCTGCAGAATCCATACAGCATCCTCCTGCCTCAGAGCAGGAAGGCAACCTGTTGCCTTGCACCAGCAATGCTATTTACATGTTCTACTGCAAGATTTACATGTTCTACTGCAAGCTCACAACAGAATATGGGATAATTAGCTAGTCCATAGCTACCAAACCACCTTAATTTAATGTGCATTTTCCAAGAACAGAGAGACGATGATCTAAAGGACAACGCAGATCCAAAGACGATTAGTAAATAAAGAGGTCAAATGTAACATGCAACCCTGCAAGAGTGCATCCAGGGTTAATAAATCTGTAATGTTGCAATTCAGTCTTGCCCAAATTGACTTAAATAATCCATGGCATCTGAATTGATTGCAGCTTTATTTTCCAGTGACAAAGATATACAGTGGTACCTCGGGTTACATACGCTTCAGGTTACATACGCTTCAGGTTACTGACTCCACTAACCCAGAAATAGTGCTTCAGGTTAAGAACTTTGCTTCAGGATGAGAACAGAAATCGTGCTCCGTGGGTGCAGCAGCAGCAGGAGGCCCCATTAGCTAAAGTGGTGCTTCAGGTTAAGAACAGTTTCAGGTTAAGAACGGACCTCCAGAACGAATTAAGTACTTAACCCGAGGTACCACTGTAAACTAATCCATCTACCATTTGTAATTTACCGTGTTATGAATTCTCAATAAAATATGCAATGAGTAGCATTAAAATGAATCAAATGTATCCAAATGTATAACCCAAGAGGTTTTTGGTTAGAGAACAGGATCAGATTTACAAAGGGTGGAGGATCATCCTCCAATTAATTTTAAGTATTCTTTCAAGCAACATTTATTGATCCTTACATTACCTTTGAAGTGAAGAAGTGAAATGAGTCCAGTAAGAACTTCCTGCTTCTAACCAAATCTCACAGTAAGTCTGATTGACTGAAAGCAACTTTAGGATCCACTGTTAAAGCAAGATCAAAAGGCTGACAGTGAAATAAAACCAATTCAAATAAATCTAAAGTGAGTTTAGTGGTGACGGATATCAACATTAAGAATAATTTAGATAACATCTTTTAACTTGTTTCGGAACAACGTTTTAAAAGTAAGCTTCTGTATAACTCCTTATTATTTAATACCTAAATTATGTGCTCTGCCAACACTTTCTGCCACTACTGCAATGAAAAACCATATATTTAAATGTGATGCAAATAACTTGAGTAAAAGAACTGACTTCCCATCATTCAGGGGCTAATATCTCCAGCTGCAGATCTTAGCAGCAGGCATCTCAATCAGAAATAGTTTATGTCCAATTTTAACAAAGGTCTAAAAGTAAAGAGAAAATTGCTTAAGGAGTACAAACACAAAGTCACAGAGTGTAGCCTGAACATTTTTAGTTCCGGGGAACTATCCATGTCTTTGTTCAGTTGGCCTATTAGGGCTTATCCACACTTCCTCTTGCCCTGCTGCTTCCCATGGGGAAAACCGCTCTTTAGAGCTCAATGAGAGCAAACAGCAATTTGGGTTTTGTCCAGATTGCCACAGATCGCTTTTTTGAAGATGACATATGTTATCACAAAGAAGACAATGATAAGTTTCTTAACATAAATTTCCCACTCATTTCCCAGAAATATTCAGTAAAGGGACACAAACATTACTCTCAGATATACTAACTGTCTAGTAAAGACAAGTATGAAACAGAAAACTTTCTTGAAAAGGATGAAATGGTAATGGTATGATAAGTAGCTGTACATGCTGTGGAAGAAAACACAAACTAAAAATCACTTATCTAAATGCATACTCCAAAAGGGAGTTGTAAAGTCAGAAAGCTCAACTATTGAAGTGGATGACATCAAACTAAAGACGCCGGAGAGGTCTGTATATTCACTAGACCTTTCTGCACTTCAGCAAACCGACTGTGATTAGGCAGGCAGTTATTCTGAAAACTAATAACCCATCTTTTGACTGCAATGCCCCACAAAATCAGCTTGCAGCATAATTTTAAATATATGATAAAATCACAGTGAAATGCAAGAAAACTTAAAAAACCAAGAGCCTGGGGAAATGGGAACATCTCAACCACTTGCCTCAAGCCTTACAAAACTGGAGACCACGGAGATTCCTGAGAAACGATATTACACAGGATAGGTGCCACCACTGGAAAGGGGTCTCCTGTAACTCAACTAATTGTGCCTCTGATTGCAGTCAGACACAGACAAAGAGTGAAAGCAAATCCTGAGGTGTATACCTAAAGATGTTAGGTGTGAAGTAAACCTTATGTTATTATAGGTAGTTCTAGGACAAAAAAAAAATGATCTCAATTCAGTTGAGTCTTCTGAGGATCCAAAATAGCAACTAGTAGGGGCTGGTCCATTAGGTAGAATGGAGCACAGGTCCACCAGCTTCAGTCTACCCTTAACCAGTCCCCATCTTCCTGCCTTCTTACTTACAACCAGTCCAGGGGACGTCCCTGCCTATGACAGCTTCCTCTTCCTTCGTTTCAATGTTTTCCTTGCAGAACACAGCAGAGAGGAAGATAGGGACAAAACAATCAAGAGTGAGCTCTGCCTTACATTGTTTCTGGCTCCTTCTACAGTTGATGTTCTGCCCTACCAGAGTAAATGGCCATCAGCCACCACTGATAGCAGCCACAAGCTGACATCCCTTTCTAGCAAAGTCTGTCAGGTCATTTTCAAGTATAGCCTAAAAGGGAAAAGGCCACAAACATTCTGAGTTCCATTTCACTGAAGATCTCATTATGAATCTATTACACTCCATAACAGGAAAAAACCTAGATCAGCATATGCCTATTTATATCCTATTTACATGTCTGCAAGAACTGTTTATCAAGAAGAAGAAGAAGAAGAAGAAGAGGAGGAGGAGGAGGAGGAGGAGGAGTTTGGATTTGATATCCCGCTTTATCACTACCCGAAGGAGTCTCAACGCGGCTAACATTCTCCTTTCCCATCCTCCCCCACAACAAACACTCTGTGAGGTGAGTGGGGCTGAGAGACTTCAGAGAAGTGTGACTAGCCCAAGGTCACCCAGCAGCTGCATGTAGAGGAGCGGGGATGATAACCCGGTTCACCAGATTACAAATCTACTGCTCTTAACCGCTACACCACACAGGCTCTATGTATCTTATATATACATACTTACATCAGAGTCCTTCTGAGTAAGACATGCTCTGTAAATGTGCACCCCTCTGAAAGTCCACAAACTCTGTCTTGTTTAGTATTTGCCTATCCTCTAGGAAGTGGAATGAAGTGCTCAAGTAAATTAATGGCAAACACATATTTATGCACACACACACTCCAAATAACAACCATTCTATTACTATTTTGCTGGTTGCATTTGTACCAGTGCCCAGATGTGAAAGGCTGTATTTCACATTACCAGCTTGCTTTCCTGAGCAATTCAGTAAATTACTTCCAAGTCACTTTCTTAGACACTAATCTGCTATAAATCTAATCCCTAACAGCAAAAAGACAACCTAAGCCTGCTGAATGCCAGTGGTTTTAGTGATCTGACCTACTCCAGCAAAAATCCCTAATTAAAATGTCCCCACCTGATTAGCATTATTCCAGAATAAACCCTCCATTGGTTATATCACAATAAAGGTAGTACATAATAGTGCCACGATTATCCATATTGAAACAGTGGAGTTTTCAAAGAGAACAATTAAATGTTCAAATGTTCTTCAGAAACTGTTACATTAATTAAGAAGCTTTAATAAATATTTAATTGCATTTAAAAAAAATGTTTTAACTTCATTGAAAAATGTTCTGCTATATTTAATATATTATATATGATTATCCAATACTGTATATACAAACCCAGTTACAGCCTTAAGAATATTATCTTAAGGTATAATTGCATATTGTTGTTAGCAGAATCAACACAGCAATCCAAACTCTGGCTGGGGAGGGGTAGTCCTTAACTGAGAGTTGGGGCCACTGCTGCTTCTGCAGTCTGTCCACTCACACTGGCTGGCGCAGAAGGCAGGGGACAAATAAGTTTCTGCACCAGGAGCTGGGGCAATGACCAGGCCTGGATCAAGTGACAGCAGTGGGGTTGTCTTGGAATCCAGAGAAATCTGGGCTGACTTAGTCATGCCCCAGAATGCCCAGTTTGGAGTCTTTCCATAAGCTGTACCTGGTGCAGGATTGCACCAGCATCACTTCATAGGTGGAGACTTCCAGGGCTACGTAGAGGAACACCTCTGCCCAATCCACCCAACACCCCCTCCAGATTGGTGCAAAGGAGGTTTCAATTGCTGCACAAATCTCAGAAGAATTGCTTAATACTATACTCATAGAGGACTGCTTCAAATGCTATGCCCGGTGTAAGCTGCAAAAAAATAAAATAAAATAAATCTATGTTATTTGAGCTGATATGATGAGGCACCACACTTTCTGGTCTGGTTCAAACATCACAGTACGCCATAGGCTGAAATCAGCACTGTTTCATTGAGGACATGCAGTGTGCTGGCACATGCTATTTAGGGTTTGTCCGTTTGTCCTGTGCCTAGAAAGTGGGATCTGAGCAGTTTTCTGCTTGACCCACAACTTTTAGGCATGGGTCTGAGTGGTTTTCCCCTTGCCCCACTCCTTTCTCAGACAAAACCCCCAACTCTTTAGTGTGAAATCAGAGCAAACGTCAAATTGGCATTTGCTCTTTAAATTCCTCTTTGAGCATGGAGACAGTGGAGGAAGGGGTGGAGGAGCCTCTCAGGGGGTTCTGAAGGCATGGTCTCTCATCTGAGAGCTCTGCAGGCTATAAGAATTTAGGGATCCCTGATAGCTTTCCCCTCAACTTCTGAACTTGCTCCCTTCCCCCTTGCTCTTGTTTACCTGCACCCAGTTCACAAACTATTCATCCTGATGCTGCCAGCAGACACCTTGCAGATACTGCTGGCGCCAGTGAAGGTACTGGTGATGGGAGAGAGTTTCTCCTTACTTTGGGAAATGGAACCCTACAACTCACTGGTCCCTTCCCTATGATCCTCCTCCTCCTCCTCACCCCCACATTCCACCCCAGGCACACCCCCAGCTTCACTCTCTCTCTCTCACCCCCTCTTTCATTGACCCCTTCATCCTCCTATTCTTGTCAGTCCCTGACATAAGCATCACATATAGGTGAAGCATCATAGAGTTGGAAAGGACCACAAGGCCCATCAAGACCAACCCCCTGCAATGCAGGGAACTTTTGCCAAATGTGGGGCTTGAACCCACGGCCCTGAGAGTAAGTGTCTCATGCTCTACTGACTGAGCTATTCCAGAACCCCTCAGAGTCAATACAATGCTCCCAATGCTGTAGCTACACAGTGTAAGCTCCTTGCTGTCTTGCCTTTCCTTCTGTCCCTCTCAGTAACCAACTGATTACTATATAGAAGGGTCTGGTGACTTCTGTTTCAGTGTATCTGAAGAAGTGTGCATGCACACGAAAGCTCATACCAAGAACTAACTTAGTTGGTCTTTAAGGTGCTACTGGAAGGAATTTTTTTTTGTTTTGATATGGGGTGTTGGGGAACCACGTCAATAATGCCGCTCTGCCCACACCACCAGCCACTACTGCTTGAGAGGAAAGGTCTACTCAGTTTAGAGGAGAAAGATTCCACTGTAAAATAGGTGACAGGTAGAACTGGCAGTGAGATTAAGCATCTCTCTGTCTCCTCTTGCTGGGCTAAGAGCTGCCTATTGAGCTCCTTAGCTCCAGCACTCCCTTGCTTAACTTCCAGCTCCCACTCAAGGTGCTGGACATGGACACTGTTGCAACAACAACTGTGTGTCTTATGAAACCTTAAAATTAGCACAGTTGCTATGGCGTACATTTTTATGGACTACAGCCAGTCATATCACACATGCTGGATGTCAACCAAATAAAAACACGGTTACTTCCCAATTTTAAAAAAGGTGAGGTGTTGACAATGTCAATAGCTCTTAAGTGCAAACTGATAACCTGAACCAGCTCCTCACTAGCAACAACAGATCACATAACAGAAACGAAAACAAAGGACAATAACCACCAAAAGCTTCCCTTCAGTGCAAGGATTTACGCTTGTGCAACAGAACTTTCTCCCCTCTCTTCCACCTGGGCATGACCTTGGCCCACCCAGAGGGTGCTGGGAAATCCTAGAAACAGATTTGGGGGGCATGGTGGCGAAGTTCCACCTGCACAAGCATAAATCCTTAGATTGATATGACAAGTTCGTTGGTACCAGAGACTAGACCTTGCAGCAAGCCGATATGCCAACTCTGTCCTCATATGTATGAAGACAATACCGTTATAGAATCCAATAATGTCAGTCACAACATCAAAGGTTCATCTACCTGCTCTATCAATACTGTCCTTCTGCTATCTACACAGGACAATCAGGTCTGTCTCCAGGCAAAAGTCTAGATGGACACAAATCTGACATCAGGATGTGAAATATTTGGAAACCAGCTCTGCTGACTTTCATGTGGCTATTCTTATACAAAGGAACAAAGGGAGAATCCAGCATGAAATTGCTTCACACTTATTAAGAAGTTCAATTCTATCACATGTGGTTTGAATTGAAATGACAGTTTTAGTCCCTCTGCAGGTGTTAATTAACTTGGCAATGCCAGGTTGTTCTTCAACTCTGCTTTGTGAATGGGCACTGCTGTTACTTTATGTTACATCTAAACTTTTTCATAATTGTCACCGTCTGTATCTTTTATGTTTAATTTGCCTCTGATCTCTCTGCTAACCAATTTTTCATCCCCTCCCCCCTCCGCCCTCCCTCTTGCCACCAATGTACAGTGGTACCTCGGGTTAAATATTTAATTCGTTCCAGAGGTCCGTTCTTAACCTGAAACTGTTCTTAACCTGAAACACCACTTTAGTTAATGAGGTCTCCTGCTGCTGCCACACCGCCGGAGTATGATTTCTGTTCTCATCCTGAAGCAAAGTTCTTAACCCAAGGTACTATTTCTGGGTTAGTGGAGTCTGTAACCTGAAGCGTATGTAACCTGAAGCATATGTAACCCGAGATACCACTCTATACATTTACCACCAAATTCAGGGTATCATTTAAGGCACCTGATAAAATAGAATCTGGCCATGACAGTTTAAGTGCCACAAGATTCATATTTTTGGCAGTGGACTAACATGGCTACCCTTCTGGAAAATATTCTGTTCAGTTTCACTTGATATTAATTAATTTAATATTCCAATAGATATTTATTTGTAAGAATAATTGGCAGGAGGAAACTGTGTATAGGAGTCACATGTAAGTTACAACACTACCTTTCTACTTTGCAATATATACTGCGCTTTGCTTAATTTTGCTACTAATTAAATATGTCTGGAAACCAAATGCATCATGGTGACGGGTATAAAGGAAGCTACCTAAAGAACAACTTGCTAACTATCAAATCCAAAGAATACAGTACAGATATTATTATTTTTTCTGGAAGTTTTCTGCAAATCCAATTTTATGTGTTGAAATTAGCTTTCATTTGACTCTGAAACCCCCCAGAAAGTGTTAACAGTTAACCACCAAAAGGTAGAACGTTCAGCATGAGGCCAATTTCTCTTAACTGAGATGCTGATGTGCCATTCAGTTACCTTGATTTATTCCATCCTCTGCAATTGGGCTTTTTTTTAAAAAAAACCCCTGTGGTTGATGATTTTCCTTGGTAGTGAGCAAAGATCATTTGTCCATTTCAATTAGTTTTAGTCTATGAGGCTTATTCTTAAAGAACTATTCAGGTGAACTGGAAGATGCTACATGTTAAGTGAATTTTACATCAAGTGGTAATGGTTATTCTTCTTTTTAAAAATGGAGATTAGAATAATTTCAATCTACTAAATTTCTGAGTACAGAAAACTGGTGACACTCCTATGGAAATATTGTGTTTGGTGTTGTTTTTTACCTTGACTATGTGGGTTCATATCCCACCCACAGGGTGGGCCAGTCAACTAAACACAATGAATCCTGCTTTCTTTTCATGATAGGACAAGGTGCCTAGCAATGAGGAGGAATGGTTAGAGAAGGCAAGTAGTGAATAGAAGTAGGTGTGAGTTACTAGAAATATATAAGATTTACTCTTTGTGCACAATGATGATACCATTATCTGACCATGGATCGATAACTTTTGTGTGCTGCACAAGGCCTGTATACCGCTGACAGTTAAACAAATGTTTAAAGTAATGATAGAAGAATCTGACAAATGGATCAAATAAAGCTTACTCCTCTACATTTCATGTAGCAGTTCAAAAAGGCAGTAACATCACAGCTTAAGGTGTTTTAGCACTTTAAGTTGTGTGAGCCGGGAGACGGGAACATCCTCTGGTACAAGGCTTCCCCTCCTGATCTGGGGCAATTTTCTCTTCTAAAACACAGGCTATGCTATTCATGGGGATCTCAGACTGTAACCCTGCACCCCCGGCAAGGCTTTTTAGGAGGTGCAGGGCTGCAGGGTGAAAGAGAAACATCTATGTCCATGGGAAAATACGGAGTCCCCTGTAAATTTTGTAATCATCTTCTGAATGACCAAGCCCCATGCCACATTGCATATGACACTCCTGTCCATTTAAAATGAGGGCCCACAATGTGCAATTGTTTTGTGGTTTAGCTTCCCCCTCCTTGCCTCCTGCACGGGGCACTTGACAATTGCTGAGGGTCTCGGCCAACCAATTAATTCCTTTTCTGTCTGTTGCAAGAATGCACTGTGCTATATGACTTTTAACTGCATTTCCATTGCTTCTTTAATTATTTATAAATTGTATTTTATTGAATTACAATTTGAATATCCACAGAATTCACATTGTGATATGATAAAATACAACAAAAGGAAAAGAAGCAATAAATATATAATTAAAAATCAAGATGAATATTTAACCTGGCATCTTCAACCAGTGATCCATAGATGTGCTGCTGACCACCTGAATGAAGTCTGTGAAACACATTCTTGGGAACCCCTGGGATAGAGGAATGTTATTGGGGAACAAAGTTCAACCTTCCTTGAGTATCCTGCCATTCCACATGTATGATTATAAGTAGCTTATGGTGTTAACTGAAATTCTGAAACCAAATACAATATTAATGATGACGATAATAATTTTACTCTCTTTTTTTGTTCCTGCCTAATGCACAAAGATAGGTGCGGTTTTGCAAAGAAAAGTAAGAATACAGCAGAAAAGGACCTTTAAAACCTTTAAAAAATATACTGCTGGAAATGAAAATGGGCACAAGCAAAAATTTTAAAAAACCAAACCCAAAGTGCATATATTTTCCACAGCAAGCACAGGCATATTAGAATAATATTCACAACAAACAGTAATGTTGACAGACCTGTGGAGGGAACACCTTCCCTTTTGGGTCAGGGGACATGACATAAGCAGCTTGTGTGTACGCATAGCTTTTGAAGCGAGGTTTAGGTGGAGGTGAAGGGGTGCGCACATGACCCTGTGCTACACTGACTTTGATCTAAGGAGAAGAAATTAGGAAGAAAAGCAGACACACACACGGATGAGTATGCTTAATAGAAAGGACAGAACGTATACTTTCAGGGGGAAACGCCGGCAGTTTAATTCTATCTTGCAGAAAACAGTGCTGCCATAAAGAGTAAAAAAAATCAACTATGTGGAATTTAGTGAGCTGCTTTCATTAATATGACATCCTTTCATGGCAAGTAAAAAGACTCCTTGAAGTGCCAGATAATTATTCCTGGCATGACACCCCAAATCAGTAAAGGGCCTTTATAATTCAGCACACTCAGAAAGCAAAGTAGCAAGGATTCATAGTACGTTCTGAATAAATGTGCTCAGCAGTCAGCAAATGGCCATCTGATCAACAAATCTAAAAATGCTAGTGTCCCAGAAATAAGAGAGTTAATTAATAATTAGAATTTCTGTTCACTTCGAGAAATATAACTATCAGGCTAGCCTCTCATGGGAATGCAGTTGCCACAGTGTGCCCGCTTAAGTAAAGAAACAAATAGTTTCAGAATTTCCATACACATCTAAATTTGAGTTACGATAAGATCTTATATATATATATATATATATATATATACAAGGAACTGGCACCACAAGTAAACAACCCCTGCAATTTTTCAGTGGAAGAAATTCAAGCAACTGTAACTCTGTTTTACACCATGAGATACAGCTACAGAAATGCATAACCAAAGGAGAGATACAGAGGTTTTTCACTTCATAGTGACAGCTCTATATAACCTAACCCTAAGGAGGGGGAAATCACTTGCAAAATCATTTTTGTCCTAGTCAAAGAGCTTGGAAGGCCCATGGATGTGTGGGGAGAAGGAACCGGGGCGGGGGGGGGGATGCCTGGAAAACAAAGAGCAAGAATTGGTCTCTAGTACCTTCAAAGTAACTCTGGTAGTTCACAACTGAAAGTGTTATACCGCCTGGGAAAGTTGATGTCAGTAAGTCAATATTTTGCCTCATGTCCCAAAACTAGACAAATGAAATTAGAAATGGAGAGACATCAATAAGGCTCTAGCAGCAGTTCATCCTAATGGGAGGCCAATTGTTTCAACCATTAGCTATATAAGAGCATACAAAGTCTGATTACCAAGCGTGGAATTGGAACACTGGATGGGCTGGATGTCTAATTAAAGGCCAAGGTAATATTATCTAATTGGTGGATGAATTCCTATGCTCTCAACGACATTTCTGACTCAGAAAAGATGTTTCTTCCAGGTTATATGGGGTAATAAATGGGGTGTGTGTGTGTGTGTGTGTGTGTGTGTGTGTGTGTGTGCGCGCGCGCGCGCACGCTTTATTTTCTACTTTCTGCTTATGAAATATTATAAGTAGGATAGTGTGGTATTAAAAACTATAAAAGATGCTGATCTGGGACACTGGCTTGGATATGGAAGCCCTCTGCAGCAGATCCAACAGAAAGCTTATTTGTGTATAAACTTATTAACTGTGCAACAGAGGTAGCTAAATCCAAACAGTATCCTGTACATTTTGAGCAGTGAATAAGTGCATTGCTTTTGTAGAGAGTTTACTGAGTAATAAAAATGTTCCAACTATTTATGCTTTTTCATACATACAGATGATTTAATGAAAGACTGAGAAAGCTGATGGACAGAGCAAAGCAGTTTAAAAGTGACACAGCCTTTTAAGTAAGCTATGTCTGCGACCCTTAGAGCGCTTGATTGGCAAAGCCTTACTAATTTCAAGACGTGCTTTGAATATAAGACACCAAAATGACACAAAATCTTACCTTGAATTACCTTGCTTCGAACAAGGCTATTGGAGCCTGCTTTGCATCATGTAATGCACAAAAAGCGTAACTTTCTTCATTTCAAAAACAGTCTATTACTTCATGCATGGCAGTTAACAGTATAAACCGTGCAAATAAAGTATACATAGAGTGATATTCAATGTTAGTCATATTGAGAATTAACCACTTAAATCAATGGACATGTAAATTCTTCACTGTCTGCAGTGGGTCTACTCTGACAGTGACTTAATTGGATCTTGCCCATAGTCTCTTTTTCACTAAATATATGACTTTATTGGCTATTAAAATTAGAATTAAAAACCCCAAAGAACTCACCTGTTGTGAAAAGCGCTGTTGATGTGACTGGACGTGCTCTTCTCTGATGTGCTTTGATTGCCGTGGCAATGTTTCCACTTCCTGGATGGCTTCAAGAGTAACTTGCTGGGGCAGGACTTGGAAAAGCGATGTCACGTACATCAAGATGGACTTCTTATCAGGATAAGGAGTTGCGACATCTGGAAAAGTGCATGAAACACAGACAACATTAGATAGTTTGCAAGGCTTCACAGAAAGCAAACAGGCTAATGAGCAGTCAGTCCATTGTCCATTTAAGCCCACTGGGGACTAATTAAAGTACTACAATCAACTCCAAGCTTTAATATGAAACTCAAATGCAAATGAGGAAGAGCAAAAATGACTCTAGTGTCTTTCTAGTTTCTACAAGTTTTTTCTTGCTTATAAGCCTTCTTCCATTTAAATGCAGACACTGCACAGTTAGAATGAATGACCTTCATAAAGGCAGGCAAAATAAGCCATTAAAAATCTGCATTATATGTAGATGTTACTATTGCAAAAATACCAATAGGTTAATGACTGGAGTAGCTATAACAGGCTGATGGGGATGTAGCAGCGAACACTAAAGGAAGCAAGTACATTAAATTAAAAAAATGAAACTTGGATCTGCAGCGCTTAACTGCCTTTTCCAATGCAAACTACATGAATAGGGACATGGATTTCATCTGGTGGATTTCCCTCCAGAACAAAATGAATGAATTGGTAATTCCTATGGGATTTTTCTCTCTTTTTGTACTCATGGTGCCACTTTGAATATGAGTTTCAAAATCAAAATAAATTATGTGTAAAAAGCTATAGCTGTATGTACTCACATAGCTATACAGCTAAGAATATCAGCATTAATATGAAAGTTGTGATCAACCACTTCTATTTCTTTCCGCATTCCAAAGTAAACAAAATCGAGAAATGCAGATTAAGATGCAATTAAATGTAATTAAGACGTCTAAGAAAATCATATGAAGGAAGAAGAAGTCCTAAAGTTTTACTTTCCCCTCAGTTTTTATATGTGGTGGAATACAAATCAGTTAAGATTATACACTTCTAACATGAAATACCAGAGGAAACATTAAATGCTGTTTTCATGAATATAAAAAATATGGCTATAAGTTCAATTAAATTCAACAGGGCTTACTTCTGAGTTGAACTATGGAGAATGGAGCTACTGTTCCAGAAAAGGCCTTGATTTAGCCCACTATTTCAAGTCACTAACAATTTGTAAAAATGTAAATTATGCAGCATTGCTTTCAAGTAATTCTTTTTGTTGCGGCCATTAAAATTTACCTCATGTACTCAGTGAAGTGAATCAAGATGTAAAGAGGCTGTTGTCTAAGAATTTATCATTAATCCCATAAGTGCTTAAATACAAGCACTGGCAGAAAGCCAAGAACTATTAATAGCAATGAGGTTTTATTATAATAAATCTATCCCAGCTTTCCTAAGATCTGCAAGGTGCAATGACATTTGGTTCCCCTCTGCTAAAGTTATCACTGTAGAAGAACAGACACTGCACATTAATTTCCCATGCATATTTTCAAACCAGATAAAGGTCATGTGTTTCAACATGCCTGGCTCTCTCATGTATCCTAGACACATTGCTCACATACTAAAGCAAGAAAGGAAAGGAAGCAGATCAAAACAGCATACAGTGTGAGGAGACTGGTGGATGAAAATCAAATGAACTAATGCAGTCAGGACTGAATCAGTGACTGCAAGTGAACCGAGCCCAATTTGGGGTCTGAAATGTACATACAGTGGTACCTCGGGTTAAGTACTTAATTTGTTCCAGAGGTCCGTTCTTAACCTGAAAGTGTTCTTAACCTGAAGCACCACTTTAGTTAATGGGGTCTCCTGCTGCTGCCACACTGCCGGAGTATGATTTCTGTTCTCATCCTGAAGCAAAGGTAATATTTCTGGGTTAGTGGAGGCTGTAACCTGAAGCGTATGTAACCTCACCCTGACCCTAACCTGAAGCATATGTAACCTGAAGCGTATGTAACCCGAGGTACCACTGTATAACTCTTATGGGGCTGAAATGGTCCAAAAGGGTTCTGAGCCTTCCCTCTCCTTTGCCATGGTCCTACAAGTCTCTGTGCCTGCTGCATCTTTTCCAGGGTGGGTGGAAACATCCCTACCTTCCCAAGTTATCCAAGCATGTCCAACCCACATCTTGTAACCCTGTTAGGAAAGAACATTAATTCCTAAAGGAAAACTAAAATACTGCATATAGGGCACATATCACTGGGCTGGGCCAGGGAGTGGGGTGGGCTGGCTGGCTGGCTATCACTCTTGACATTGGGAGGTTAACTTCTACTGGGAGGGATCCTGATGGTCACAGTGCATGCCTTACACAGTCATCATCCCAAACTCATCACAACTGTGGGCTTTCTGCTATTTGTATGCATTAGCCCCACGGAAATTTTTCAGTGGAATACAAAACTAATGAAGGCTTTTCTAGGTTTTAATGTACCCTAATTGTAATGTGAGATAGATTTTAAAAAGCTATGAAAGAGACTGTCAAACTGTTGCTTTCAAAACGAATTCGTATACTGGTTAATCAGGCCCAGTTAGATCTTATTAGCTAGATGCCTGTGACAACCTTGAGATCCCTAAGGGATGCAAACAAAAATGCACTGCCTAAGCAATAAGATGTTGTTTTGAACCATAATTCTAGTCAGGAGAATCATACAGGATTGTAATGTATCTGGCAGACAGGCAAGAAGGTGTATGGATTGAATAATGTCTCACATTCATCGACAAATATCATCCTTTGAAGAAGAGCCACTTACAGCTGGGTAAATTAATTTCAAGGCATTGGTACAGAATGTCTTTTTCACAACTGTGAATACATGTAATATAGGCTTTTTAACAGTCACTTGCCTAAGCCTCTAGGCAGGAAAATTTCTATCAACTGGAAGAGAGTTGATTCATTTTATTTCCTTTTAGACTATTGATGTGCCACAAATGACTTGGAGAGGTGTGAGCAGGCAGGCTGGTAGGTTTTTTGGAATTCATTACAATGCTGGTGCACGTGCAGCATCACGTAAGTTTGGTTTTGTGACTCATTAATACCGGTATGTTCATTAATGATATATTTCTTTTTGCAGTGATACAATATTAACCAAACTACATTAAGCAGATGGTGCAGAATGATCTCAAATACTTAGAAAGGATATTCAAATGACTGATGAAGCCTACAATAGATATATCCAGAGTACTGTTTTGTAAAATAATCTCAATGATATATTTATAATGGTGAATTATATTTCTATTCAAGAAAGGTTTCAGAGAATTGTTGGTAATTGTTAATTGAAAACATCAGCTGATGACTGAAGTAACTGAAATACTAATAAGAATGTTTCAGCATGTTTTCAAAGTCACAAAGTAGCCTTTTCTTTCCAATTTTATAATACTTTGTCCAATATACAGGAAAATTGAAAGATACAAAAATGCCATGATGAACAATGCAGCTTTTGTATGCATTAATAATAGGAGGTATAAAATAAAAGCATCCAAAACCAGAACAAAATACTTATACAAAAATGGCTTGTATATATAATACAATATATACTGTTTTACTATATTAAAAAAACTGTTCCTTCCTATCTACTTGTTATTCTGGTCCTAAGTATCATTACCAAGTGTGAAAGGCTTCTGATCAACTGAGCCTTCACTACAGTCAAGAGACTTCAGGCACAATTGACTGAGCACTGTACCATGGCACAACCTCCACTCATTTCAGTGAAATTCTCCGAAACAAAGGGAGATTGTGCAGCAGTGGTGCTTGACTTCCTTTGCTGCTTAAACAAGTGTAAATAGAAGAGCTAACTGGCTTGGATCATTAGTAATGAAGAGCTATTATTTAGCTGGGATCCTGATTTACTCAAAGTAATTTTATTTGATAGGTTTGTGAGCTATGTCAATGCGTTGGCTGATCACTGGACAAGTTTCCTAAGGCAAGCAAAAAACCCAAATCCCAACATAAATTTCCAAGAGTCAAGAGAGATCACAAACAGGTAATAGAGGCTCTGCTGGTAGAAGCATAGGAGCAGAAGAAAGGCATGGCAGGGATCATAAAAGCACCTTCAATTATATATTAAGTGAACAGCAACACAATTCACTGACTTGATGACAGATCAATGACAAAGAATCTGTGAGCTTCTTATTTGCAAACATCATACCAAAGAACTAAATAAAATAAAATCACCATGCTAAAAACACTCAGCAGCAGTTTCATTACTTCTGCTGTTTGTTCAAACCTATAGTCATGTGGCTGCCAGATTGGACAGATTGAGATAAAGTTGTACTTGAGACATACCTCACCATTTAGTTGTGGGCAGAAGCTATCTCAAATGCTTATATGAAAATAAAGTTTTTAAAAAGACCTAGACTGGTCCATAAAAGCATTACATTTATGTTGTTATTAGTATTACCTTCCCTTTACCATAAGGTCTCCTGGCAGGTTACATTAAAAACAATATTAAAAACAGTTTAAAGCAACATAAAATCACAGAAATAAGGTGGGCCCTTAAAATATACATCTCAGGTGTCCAAGTCAAGGTAAAGAGGTGCACTTTCAGCATTCACTAAAAACAGTATAATGAAGATGCCAGAAAAGCCTTTGTGGGGAGGGCGTGCCACAACTTAGGGGCTGTCACAAAGAATGCCTTTTTCTGGACAACAACACACACACAACTGAGTTTCTGAGGAATGTGATATAACCAAGAGAGACCCCTCTGCTGATATTAGCACCTAAGAAGGTCTGTGTCCATCTTTCATGTATTTGGGGTCCAAGTCATTTAGAGCCATAAACACTAATGTGAGTACCTTGGATTGGTCCAACGGATGAACTGCCAACCAGTATACAGGGCCTTTGTGACATCTAAATGGAGCCCCAGCCAGTAATCTGGCTGCTGCATTTTGGACCAATTGAAGTTTTCTACTCATCTTCACAGGCAGCCCCACAAATATAACACTCCACCAAGAACAGACTTGTGGATACACAATGCTTTGGCTTTGTTATTTGGTGAGATCATCTTAGAAGCAGACCTTCTCATTTATAGAACATTAAAGATATAATATTTTTATATCAATCCTAATGAATGTCTTACATAATACACTATAGCTCTACTGGGGCATTCTAATTTCTATCCATGTAGGGCGTATGGCCCCTTCCCCTCCACCCCAACTTCCACCATTGAGCAGGAGGGTCGGAAGGGGGGTTGTAAGCAACTTTGGCTGAATGTAGCTACAGCTACAGTCTACTTTGTGATCAGGATTTGCAGATGTAAGAACTGTAACTCTGTACAAATGAATGTACCTCCAGACCTTCCCATTCAACATGGGCATGACAGGGAAAGAGGGGCATGATCAGTGCATGTGCTCTCTTCACAAACAGAACTTAAGAACACATAAACAGGGATTCTTTATAAAGAAATCTTGTGAGTGTGCCAGTACTAGACTAGGGAAAAATGAGTTTTACTGCTTGTCAGATTGTAATGAAAACCGTCTGTGCTGAAATCAAACAAATTGTGCCAAATTAGCTAATAAAATGTGGTTTAAATGTATGGCAATGGGATAGATGTGAAAGGGATCAGAATAATATGAAAACAAGACAATCTGCTTTCACATAAAGCTCCCTTATCAGAAGAAAAGCAAAACAATGTTCCACTATAATGAAAGCAAAACAAAATAAAACCAGGCCTCACACATTTATTGCCACATTCATGATGTATTTATGATCAGTGATGAATTTTATGCATCCATTAGACCTGCACCATTACTTTATTAATAACTCTGCTAAATAATAGTAAACCTTATGGCATTCAGTATGGACACCAGCTGAAGCATGTAAAAATAATTAAAAGTTCCTGAAGTTATACACTGACAGCATAATCCTATGCATGTCAACTTGGAAGTAAGTTCAGTACCACCTTTTCAAGTGTGGCTTACAGCTGTAATCCTGTGCATAATGCTTCGAAGTACTTTCAACTGAACTAAGTAGTAGTTCAGATGCACTACCAAATTGTAGTTTGTCATTATGTGAATGAGCAGTCAAGGAGCCCAAGACCTGCACATGTCCTTCTAGCCATGTCCACTACGGTGACCTTTTTCCTTTCCTGGTTTTGAAGCAAACAATGCGTTGTAATTTCTAAACACGGATTGCAGGAGAAGTACAAAGAGTTGCTTGCTGGTTCAGAGGGAACTAACAGTTTTCCTCAAATCAGGAAAGGAGGGAAAGACTGCGGCACACAAGAATGCAACACTAAGGTATAGAACACCAAACCATTATTACACATTACCCTTGAACCGCACCAGTGAGACTTAATTCTTAGTCAACATGCACAGAAAAGGTGCGTACATTTCAACCTCTCTGCAACTATACATTGCCATTTCACAGCTAAGTATGTATTAAAAACTGAACATGCCTTGGAAATCTCATCTGAAGTACCTTTACCCAAAACTATAAAATGCAATCTGGACTTACAGTATATGTGAGGAACCTCTGCAGTCATGCGCATTGTGACGAGTCCCCATAGATCATTGCCTGTTTATACCTCAGTGAGAGATGGGAGATGTCAGAGTGATAGGTCTGGCCAGCCCTTAAACTGAAATCTTGAGTGAATCTGATTCTACCAGTTCATTCATGCCTAAATCCCAAAAGCTGGCCTGAATTTAAAATGGAATTTTGAATAATGCAGTGATTCTGCTAATTGTAGCAAATTCTAGTGCCATCAAATGTATCTACATTAACAATACATGAAAGTCAAGGGAGAGTTAAAATTCTGGGAACAAAATGAAGTGGGCATCAGTGAGAATAACGGTACTTTTAACTAAAGTGTAAAAAATGGATAACTTGCAAATGACCGTATTTTTACCAACTGATTAATATGTAATAGAGGTCAAGAAAGAGGTAGTTGTTAATGTTAGCCCCTCTGTTATTTGAGATGCACAAAAATACCCCATGTGGCAGAATAAATCACAGGCATAAGGAACACTGCAGTAAGCTTGAATTTTGAGATGGCTGCTCCACCTTTAACCAACACTGACACTCACCTGCAATACTACCCTGTAACATGCCTATGATAATGATAGGAAGGAAAGGCCTTGGCGATGTTATGCACGATCATTATTTACTAAGAACATTCAAAGAAGCTGTTTGTCAACTAAAATATTTTACAAGATGAAAGCCAAGAAGAATTGTGATACATTGCTACAGATCCTGAATAGGTAAATTAGATGAGATAGCTACAAAATAGGGTATAATCAATGACATACAGCATGACAGCATCTTTTCAATGCCAATTAATTAAAGTAGTTAATCAAGAGGATGACTCAAATTGCAAAAAAAAAAAAATGGCATTTTGTACAGTTAATTACGTGGACTATAGAGGAAGATGGGCTGGATAACAACATAATAGCTTTTGGAACAGATTGGCAGAAAGGATCTGCTGCCCTTCTGCTAAGTGAGCTAACGGAGAAAACACAAAGGTATTTGTTAAGGAGAAAGTGGCATAGCAATGCTCACAAAGCTGAGGAATTCCTACAGCAAATCTGTAAAGATTTTAGTCTAAAGTGAAATCAGCTGTTAATAAGAACAAGTTAAAAGGTAACGAGAGAAATATAACACAAATTTTTAAAATGGTTTCCAGCACATCTTTACATGAAAGTTGAGATAATAAGGAATTGAAAGCAAACTTAAAAAAAAAATATTCTGGTGCTTTTTAAAGTAACCCAAAACAATGACCATTTGACAGTTTCAAAGATGCATGCTCTGATCCTGGTGATCTGTTCCAGCTGAAAAGGCACACTGAAATGCCAGAATCTCTTCTCTCTCTCTTTTTCAATTGGTGAAATCAATTAGGGGATGCTGTGCAAATCTGCACAAGCTGGGAGTTTCCAAGAGTTGTGAATTTTAGGAGTAGACAGCCTTCCCCCAACGGCCATGACAGGACTATAGAGGGAGGGGAGGGAAGTTAGGGGGAGGCATTTCTTGCTCCCCATCATCTGCTCCTATACCACTACCATCCCTGTGCATGCAGGTGTATAAAGGTAAGAGTAAGGATGTTGCTATGGAGGCTGGTGGAATGACCAGGTGGGCATATTAATTTCCAAAGCCTCTTGGACTGACTCAAGAAATACACTTTTTTGTGGGGGCTGGGGAATAAACAAATACATTCATTTCCGGGTATATCCAAGCTTGGAGGACTACATGCATCTCTTAAGTCACTGGGTTTGATCCACAGTAGCGGGATGGCAGACGCTCTCTCCCATACCTGGGCAACTCCCTCAGCTACCACCCTGTCACCACTTAGCAAAAACTCTTCCAGTGACCAGACAGCACTGTTAAATGGGGTGGACTCAGCTGCATAAGTTGTTTTCCCCTGATATTTGTAACAGTCTTCCCCCTCAGTCACCCAGTAGCATAAGCTAGCCCAAGGTCACCAATCCAGTGCCCCTGAAAGCTTACAGTGAAGCTTCTGGGAAGGTTGAGCAGATTCTATGATTTAATTTTTAAAATGAAGTTATGGGGGGGAAATGTGCAGGTAGCTTCTAAGTGATTTCTGTAATTGTCCCTGCACATGAAAGCTCACACCAGTAACAAACTTAGTTGGTCTCTAAGGTGCTACTGGAAGGATTTTTTTTTTATTCTGTAAAAAGAGTGATGTTGCCACCTTGTATATTTTTATGGTACTGAGGAATGCTCCTTGTTATTAGACAGCAACACCGAGAGAGAGAGAGAGAGAGAGAGAGAGAGAGAGAGAGAGAGAGAGAGAGAAATTAGCATTCTGTTCTCACAGGTGGTTGTTTCTAATTTGTCACACTCCCCATGGCGGCCATTTTGTGTTCTTCCAGCCAGTTTGTGGCTTGCACTCCCAGCACAGACACACACATGTCTAAAATGGTTGGTGACCTCTGATCCAGCCCATTTGGCGGGATCATCTGACCCCAAGGAGGTGTTTTTAGGGAGCTGGAAGGGTTACCAGGGAAGAAGGATGTGAGAAAGTCATCTGGTACTAGCCCTCTTGCACAAGATTTGGGCAAGTCTCTTGATCCAACCCAATATGCATGTCATTTTGCATGCCATTTGGATGCTGCTGCTCCATCCAAATACATGCACACAAACAAATTTAAGATATGAGCCTGATGATTTAAGTGCCTAAACATGGCTTTTATTATTCAACATGCATTTAACAGTCTAATAGCCTTTCCCAAGGTCACATACAATAAATCAAAGAAAGAGCCTGAATTATATTTTCTTTTCTCTGCATTAAGTGCCATGCTTCAAACATCAGACCACATACTGGTAGGGTATTCAACCGAGATAAAAGAGTTTATCTGCTAGGATTATTTGCCAGCTTTCCTTTCTCTTTTAATCAAACTGTCAAGTACAGTCAGACAGCATATTTGCAAACTACACCTGCCAAGGCTTTTAGAATGTCAACTATTTTATATGTACTTCATGTACTTTTCATGTGTTTTATGTCTGCTATCTTTTCTCCACTTTACTTGCCTATTCTTTTTTAAGGTCAATGGTAGGTGTACAAATGTCACATTCCAATCTTTATTTCTGGGCTTGTCACATCAAACAGACCATTTCAACAATTCCCCTCTTCTCTTTCCTGGTGTTTATGCAGAAGCTTTCCATTTCCCTTGCTTTGTACATGCCCTTCATAAGAAGGTCCCCTCAATAAAGCAGCTTCTGATAAAAACAACAACAACAACAACAATAACAATCAGGCCCTGAATCATTCAGGATTCTGGTTCTGGGCACTTTTAAGTACCATTAATTTCAAAAAGAATATTAAGCACTTGTCCATTGGATAGTTAATGAAAGCTATTAATTCTGACTAGGGTTATTGGTTTCTTCCCAGGATGGGTCACCCCAGGTGGCTGATTTTGGAAGGGCAGCAAACTGCAGGGTAATTTATTTTATTATTATATAGCATTTACTGCTCAGAGGAATGATATGTGCTTATGGGATTTTCTTGACTGTGTGCGTTGGGCATGGGGATGCCTTTTGCCACTCTGCCCCAGTCAGAAGAATGACTTGGATTAACCCTGTTGTTTCCTGTAACAAGAAATTCCTTACTCTCATCTCTTCCTTGTGAAGTAAATGCAGTGGCGGCTGGTAACATGTCAACCTGGGAAGACAACCATTTTCAACCTTGCTGTTTTCATCACAATAGGACCTCTGAGGACTTATCTAGGAAAATGTATCATTACATATATGCAGAGTGCAACTGTCTTCTCCTTTCCTTCTATGGTCGGGGAAAGAGCTTCCACAAGACTAATCATAATCAACCTCAATTCTGCCTGAAATTTGGGAGAGTATCTTCCAGGTTTGAGGATGTGGAATCATACCGAGATAGGCATAGAGTCCAAACTCTCCATTTTAGAAATTCACTGACAACTTCACAAAACAGCAAGGTGGAAATAATAGCGTTAGCCTTTCCCTTCCATTTGTATGCATTCAAGATATATCCCCTGCTAGGGGAGGGGGTTGTTGGCAGCAGATCCACACACCTTTTCTGCATAAACAGACTAAGAGGCATGCCCTTCTTGAATTCATGATCTGGCTGCCACAAACATGGCTCCTGTTTTGCTCCCAAAAGAAGCACTGCAGGCTTCTCTAGAGGAATTTAATGCAAAATTAGCTGACAAATGTTCTTATGTATGGTTCAAGTATCTGCCTAGGAGTTGCCCAGGCTATTCTTACAAAAAAATAATAATAATTGGGCGGTGGTGAGGAGAAATATAGAATTTGACCACCTTTGAATTAACATCTTGTTCTAGAGGGCTCACTAAGCTCTAAATTGGTCCTTAATTAATGCCCTCTTAATTATCTCAATGTTTACTCTGCATCTTTTACCATATAATCTCAATTAATCAAACATAATAAAGGTTTTATATTGTTGTTTGTTTCCACATTTCAGTTTGGACCTAGAATTTCTCTGGCAGTTTGAAAAAATCCTTAAAATGCCCTTCCACTTGTTAAGTTTTCAGAATCGATTTTCTCTTGGGTAAAATAATTAAACGAATAGGTGATGTTTCCTCAAATAGCTCTGAAGCAAACAAAGCTGTGCATGAGCACCATGTATGATAGTGGGACATGTCAGCATATCATTGGTTTGTGTACACACCATATGATGAATAGGGAGGATTTTTTTTTTTTTAATTACGGTTGCTTTTAATTAGCCAGTGCAGGAAAGATCAATAGCACATCCACATCCAAATGCTTAGAGGAGCTTTGGAGGTTAAAGAACTGGTGACAAGGAATGCACATTTCTCCAATAAAGAAATTTAGGCCCCTATGGGAACAAAAGCTAGGATTGGTTGCCATACAGACAACTAACAGTATTGCAGAAAGAACAGGAGGCAAATGTTCAAATATGCTTCATTTAAATGCTTCTCTTATCATGTCAAGAAAGAATCAGCTGGTAAAGGTTTTGCCAATTAAGTGGTTGAAGCCAATTTTCTTACCATTTTAAAAGCATTTAAACGGCTGAAAAAGAAGCTAGCCACATCAGATCTGCTAGCCTACAAACTAAAATTTATTGCATTTTAGTATTATTAATCTGTATAGTTACAAATTATTTTGTACACTGGTACCTCGGGTTACATATGCTTCAGGTTACATACACTTCAGGTTACAGACTCCGCTAACCCAGAAATAGTATCTCGGGTTAAGAACTTTGCTTCAGGATGAGAACAGAAATCACATGGCGGTGGCGGCAGCGGGAGGCCCCATTGGCTAAAGTGGTGCTTCAGATTAAGAAGAGTTTCAGGTTAAGAACGGACCTCCGGAACGAATTAAGTACTTAACCTGAGGTACCACTGTATACATTTCTACTTAAATGTTATGTGTGCTATATTAATTAAAAGCCATGGTTTTGTTCTTCACAACTACTAGGACAGTGTGCACATGCGCACACGTACACACACACACACACACACACAGTATAATAAAATCCCATTTTAATTTGTTCTAAATAGAGACACTTTATTTTGTTTACTTGGATCCTCTGCTGCAAAAAGAAGAGCCCTTCCATATTAAGAAGGGCGAGTATGGATACAACCTGTTTTATTTATTGTCTAAATAAACAAATAAAAATCCCATTTTATTTTTAGACATTTTGATGCAAAGGTAGTTTAGGCACCTTATTAACGCTAATTACTTCTTTGACCACTAATAGCAATAGATACTTTATTTTAAAAAACAAAAAACAAAAAAACTTTTTTTATCTTGTTGAGTAAAGCTTTAACAATCTGCTCCAAGGGACTTCAATGCTATGTTTCCCCCAAGAGATAGTAACAGCCCCACATTCATTAACACTCTTAATGCTACACACAAATTATAACTGGTTTTCTTATTTATGTCTCACAAGCCTAAACACACTCTTGAGATTTAGTGTGAAAATGTAAAGTGTTGAGCTAAGTAGTTATAAAAAATGACTGCCATTGTACATTTATCATTATTTTGGTTTCGTGTCAGTCCCAGAATACTTTCATTTGTTTAATTAACCTTTCCCTAAATTTTGCAAGCAATCAAGTCACTAAATGTGTCTGAAATGAGAAGAAAGGCCATTTCACAAAAGGAGAAGGGATACTAGTTCATTTTGTAGTACATTAACTGCTCCAGTGGAGCAAAATAATTAATTTTTCTTCATTGTACCATAATCAGCAAACCTAATCTTCAAAGTAAAACAGCAAACAGCTTTGCAATTGCTCAACACACTTAACTGTCATTCAGATTCACTGAGTGAAGTCCAATAGTTTATTAATATTCTGTAGATGCTTGCTTTGTATTCCATACCAGAAGCTGAAAAATGTCCTTTTAGTCACTGCCAACTACATCAATTAACTTCCGAAACGATTTTGTATTCACCTATTTAACAACTACTATTACAAGCAATTTATACTGCAATAGCAAAAAGTAAATCTCCAGCGATACTTTATGCCTAACAAGCAATGGAACATTTTTTAAGAAAAGAAAATACTGTTCCCTATCTATTAGCAAGTATTTACAGAGGGGATATATTCAACTAAAACTTGTATATGATCTAGAAGAAGGTCTATGTGCATGACATTACTTTCAGTATTTGTTTGAATACCAACGTTCCCTAACTTACTATGACTTTTTACTACAACTTTTTATAGAATCAGCCAGTAAAAGACAAATCATGCCTTCCTATTCCTGCATTGGCACAAAAAATTGCCAGGAACTTGGAAATCTGTGAGAACACAATAAAAACTCTGCTCTAAAGTTAACCAGAGTCTATAATACTGTGTCCCATAGTGGCCAACCAGCACTGGGATGCTCAAAAGCAGAATATAAGGGCAATACCTCTTCCACAATGTTGCTCCCCAGAAACTAGTATTCAGAGGCATGCTCTGATTCTGGAAGTAGTATATGTAGGGTTGTGCAAAATATTTGCAAGAACTTCAAATCAAGAATGAAAGCGATGCCAACAATTGCAGGAGCAGAATAGCTTTCACTTGTGCGGTGGGTACTGTATCTTCCCCCTGTACACTATATTCCTAAAACTGTTATGAGATATAGCCCACAATGCTTTGGACCACATTTGGGGGTGAGATGGGGTGCATGCTGGGGGAAGAAAGGGGGGGGGAATCCTGTTGCCCAGGAGAAAGTCGTTCCACTCAAGCAATTATTTAGCTGAATACTGTCCTTGGGACTTTTTTTAGCAGAAGTAAAGTATATCTCTGAAGCGCCCCAAACCAAAAGAGGGTTATACAAAGTACTTGGAGGTACTTCCGCATCAGGAAAACATATGGCTGAAAAGCAGTGGGTGATGTAGGGCTCTTTTGTAACGGACAGATCTAGATTTTAGTTAGAGGAATGATTTTACCAAGATTCCCCAATCACAAATATCTCTGCCACATGCCACACATCCGTCCATGTCAAATAAGCTTTACACTTAGGCTTGTTCAAACACCTGCTTGTCCCATGTCTAAAAACATGGGTCCAAGCGGTTTTGCCTGTGCCCCGCCGCTTTACCCCATAAAACCTGCTCTTTAGTGCTGAGTTGGAACAAATGTCAATCTGGAGAAAATCTGATTGATGTTTGCTCTGATTCGATGGGTTTCTCTAGGGAAAAGCAGCAGGGCTAGTGGAAGTATGGATGAGCCCTTATTTTATGTGACTTTTGGTTCCAATTGAGCAAAAGACAATCCTGAAGCTGTTTCAGAATGAAATTCTGCTTCTTTGCCTTGCCCTTTGCAATATGGCCACCTGCATGACCCTGACTGCATACATACCTCTGACCTCTCTGTTCATTGCTGTGGACCTCACTTTCGGTCACTTTACAACTAACTAGCCTTTGGCCTTTCCAAGTGACTGCTACTGGTCTGATATTAGGAACTGTTAAGCTTGCACTCTGCTGCCCTCATTAGTCACCCAGGGCTCAATGTCAGAAAGTTGGCAGGTCAGGCTCTGAAATTGGCTGCCTCCCCAGGCTGCCTATTGACCTCCCTTGAGGTTGAATGAATTCAGAGAGCAGTTTACTCTATGTTCCCTATGTTCCCTTACCTGATAATTTCTGTGTTTGATCTGATCTTTCCCACAACATAAAAACTACTTGTGGAACTCTAGCGGAATCTTGTGGAAGTTTAGCACTCATCTGTATGTTAATTGATTCCAGTAAAAAAGCCATTTGCAAACTCATTAACCCAGAAAATTGCAGGACAAAATTAGTGACAGTATTCCAGCATGCAGTTCCTTCCCACTGTTATCATGGGGGAACAGAAGCATATATATGCCTATATAGCACTTGTTGTTGTTTAGTCGTTTAGTCATGTCCGATTCTTCGTGACCCCATGGACCAGAGCACGCCAGGCCCTCCTGTCTTCCGCTGCCTCCCACAGTTTGGTCAAAGTATATAGCACTATTCAGTGACAAAAAATGACACTGCTAACATTGTATTTATCAGGATGTTTTCAATCTTTCTTTGTTTGCTTGTTTGTATTTTCACAGGGCATTTAAGTGCTAGTCTAATACTGATGTAAGAATAATTATGAACTGGATAATATTTGTAGAAATGCTATTGGGTTAAAATTAAAAATAGGCACAAACTTTGATGATAAATAATTACTTATACTCTGAGAGGACCAACAGCACCTAAATGCCTGTAAAATGTGTGGTAATCCTGGTAATTAACTACCAAAAATATGGGCCGATTTGTGAATCTATAATTGTCATACAATACTGCTTCTTGAAGTGTGCAGAGGAGCTGGCACGCTCATAGTTGAGCTAGGAGCAGATGGAGGTCCTGATTTATGAACGGACCCCTGAACAAGGGGGATATACACACATCTGTTGACATTTTGTGGAACCCTGGTGGGTACGTCTACAGGTATCAAGAGGGAGTGGTGGGTCCATATAATTAGTGCCTCCATGAGATTCCAGGTGGTAGCCAGCCTGCTAGGAGCCTGAGGCACTGCTGGAGGTGATCACATGGGGGTCCACTTTTCTACGACACAATCCCAATGTTACTTTCTTTATTGCATATTTTTGTGATGTGAACAGCTGTGGTCTTTTACATTATAGTATAGCAGCTCGTGTAATTTGTAGGTCTTTGATTAATAGTAATTGCAAATGTTCACATGCTGCCTTGGGAAGGGAGAGCGATCACAGCTTGCAATGATCATCATGAAACAACAAAAGAAAGATGAATTCACACATTTGGGTGGCCTCTGAAGAATCTGTCATACCCAAAAAAGAATCTATCAAATTCAGAGAAGCATGTGCAGTCAGGATTACAGAAATATCATGGCTAGAGCAAAGCTAAGCTTGGTGGAATAGACTGTCTGAAACACCAGTTTCATTCTTCTTCTAAAATACATTCTTCTTCTAAAATTTATCTATATAGCACTTTTAACTTGTAAAGGGTTTTATTCAAGCCCCATTCATTAAAGGTGCATTAAATATCCCACAAATACACACACATTTGCAGGATTATTTGTCCCTTGTGAAAGAGGGGGAATATCTGGAAACCTTCGTAGGCCTAGCACATTTTTAAGATTTTATTTTTAAGCAGGAGGGTACTCTAATTTTTAAATATGTGGCAGCTGATGTCAACCTCCCCCCAATTTATTATCAGAAAGCAAGCATCTTTGCCACTGATTCAACTGTTAGCCTTGCTGTCCTCACTGCAGGTTCCTAGGACCGAATGCCCCCAAGAACAATATTGTGTAAGAACAGAATGTCATCTCCAGGGACATTCTTATGAGAAAAGGGTAGGTATCTGTCCCCACTGCAGCCATCTTTTCCACTTTTATCCATGAGTAGTCCACATCTGAATGTATTCGTATTTGTATTTGGGGAGCAAGTCCAGTTTTCCCCATTCATATAAGTAGCCATTCCCCCCCCCCCCGGATTCCTACTTGTTGATTCTATTATGCCAGTTAAGGGCCAACACATCATATACACAAATAGCTGCATGCCTAGTGGGTTTTTTTAAAGATCCTCTGCCCAAGAAGAAGTGAGCAAAAGCACAGTCAGGCAATTGTAAATTTGCTTGTACAGTTTTCTGGTTTTGTGCAAATCTTATACCTCTCTCTCTCTCTCTCTGGCCAAGCTCCTGATGCACCCTTACTAGAATGCTGGAAACGATATGAAAACAACTATAAATTATTAGCACATACTTCTCAGACTGCTGCCCAATATAACTGACATAGAAATTGTTAATGGGGCTTGCTTGTGCAATCTTCCAGTTTTGTGCAAATCTGAGGAATCAAAAGAACAAGATATTCCTTCATTCAGGAGTTCATTGGTAATTGTTACGATCACTGTTGGAAAAGAAATAAAAGTATTGAGGAAGTAGTAGGTACATAAAGGGGACTCGCAGAAAGTGACAGCTGATCCATCCCTTCCTGAACCAAATAATATGCAGCCCCAAACTGAGCACTTTGGAGCCTGATTCTCCCCAATTTACTGAATTATCCCCATGTTGGATAAACCTGAATTTACAGTGGGAAAGCATTGAGATTGGAGTTGCCGGAAGGTACTGACATGTGGACTACACAAATCAGATGGGCGTATAAACAGCTACAAAAACACAGTAAACTCCAACGTGTTAAGCCCTCAGCATTATTTCTACAAGAAATCGAAACAGAAAGGATAATAATGCTGTTGCCAGTTCCTTCCATTAAGAGTGATCTCTCCATATTGATAGAAGCATTGGTACATAACTGTCAGGGGCTCAGGAGCAGAGGCACAGGAAAGGGAGGAAATGGAGAGCGAAGGGGAGGAATCCGAAGGGAATGTAAGCGATGACAGTGGTCCGAGGTCTCTGAGTCTGTCCAGCGAATCGGAAGACTCACAGAAAGGGGCTCCCATGGTCAGAGCAAGGGGGACACCCCAGGGAGAAGGGACCAGAGGGGACTCAGAGAGCAGCAGCTGGAAATCGGGACCAACTTCCCCACCAAAGAGGAGTAGGGAGGAGGAGTCCCAGGCATCGGGATCAGGCTGCTCACCGCCAGCGGGAGGAGACGAGTCAGGATTGACCACGCCTCCATCGGAGAGCGAGGAAACGGTCGAGAGGAAAGTTGGAAGCTGGGTGCGCGCACCAAGTTCAAATGTACAGGCAAGCGGCACAGTGGGTAGCCCGGGTAGGGAGCCAGGTCCTAAAGCCCGCCGAAAGGAGGGGCAGGAGTCAGGGGGGTCAGCGTCAGAAGAGTCCAGGAAGGAGGAGACACCGGGGGGCAGAAGGACCCAGAGGAGAAAGGAGCAGCGGAAAATGTGGAGTAAGGCTAGGGTCTTAAACTGGTGTACAGGGGGTGGAGACTCAGACGAGGCTTCGCCGATCTAGCGTCTAGACGTAGGGCTGCACGCTGCGGCTGGTAAATGGAAACTGAACCTCAATAAAGACTTTGGCACATTACTACCTGCTAGCGTTGGTCCTCTGTGAGCTGGGACCTGGAGGCAGCCCTGACAATAACCTTTAACTAGATCAATCATTTGGGAAACTTTATTTTTCAATTTGTTGTATGCTAAAATTACATTACTCATTTTTACTGAGCAGATGGAATTGTAGGCTGATTATGATTTTGAATCCTAGCAAATAATTGGTACCAGAAAGCGTAATAGCTCATTTCAGCTAGGATTGTTATTTATACACTTTTTCAGATTTATGGTTTAAATTAAACATATAGCTATTTACATTTATTTTTATAGTCATGATTTCTTTAGAAAATGCCACCCTCTCACCAGATAGCATTTTAATCTTTAAGTCAACTATTTGGCTACTTCAAAATCTCACGGCTGTGAAGATGAGTTCTACCACTTCTCAGCACAAACATCAGACGTAGGCTCGTTGGCACAGTGATGACTGATTATGCAATAAAACAGAACTGAAGAAGGGAAAGTGATGAATGCTCCATAAATGAAGTAATTTTAAATCACATAGAATATATTACAAGATGGTGGCAAGGTGGATGAGAAAAATAAGCGCAGAGTTTTTAGTTAGGTGGTATCACTCCCTGAGTGGCTCCAACAACTCCCTGCAGGGTAAGGGCTTTCTATGGGGGATTTATGTCAGAACAGGGTGGGTCCTAGAGAGCTCATTAAGGGAGGAAAAGTAATAAACCAATGGCTGAATCCAATTCCCCACCTCTGCTCTAAACTCTAGTTTGGCTTAGCAGAACATTCAAACTTGTTTTTCTGTCAGACATCCAATTATCTGCACATGGTCCTCAGTTAATGTATATTTGGGCCTTACTGACAAAGGTCCGTACAGTTAAAGCTATGGTTTTCCCAGTAGTGATGTATGAAAGTGAGAGCTGGACCATAAAGAAGGCTGATCGCCGAAGAATTGATGCTTTTGAATTATGGTGCTGGAGGAGACTCTTGAGAGTCCCATTGACTGCAAGAAGATTAAACCTATCCATTCTGAAGGAAATCAGCCCTGAGTGCTCACTGGAAGGACAGATCGTGAAGCTGAGGCTCCAATACTTTGGCCACCTCATGTGAAGACAAGACCCCCTGGAAAAGACCCTGATGTTGGGAAAAGTTGAGGGCACAAGGAGAAGGGGACGACAGAGGACAAGATGTTCTCAAAGCTACAAACATGAGTTTGACCAAACTGCAAGAGTGCCTGGCGTGCTCTGGTCCATGGGGTCACAAAGAGTCGGAGACAACTAAAAAAACAAAAACAAAAACAAAAACAAAAAACCACCTGCAAAAGGGAGCATAAAATTTGCATATATTTTCATGTTCACAAAACATATGCAATTTGTACGAAAACTTGGGTCATCTTTGATGAGTTCAATAGAGGGCCCCAGTCTCCATGCAGTAAACTGGTCCCAGAAAATCCAGCTGACACCCTGCAGGCACAACAGATCAACACTTATAACACTTATCAATATAACATCATGAATTTATGTAAACAAAAAAATTTAAATTAATTGCAGTTCATCTATTCACGCTTAGCCTGAAAACAAGTAGGACTAGATAATCCTGAAGAAATGGCATAACTGGGCATATAACTGGGCATATAACAGCAGTATACGTGTATGTGATCCTACCGCACTCTTGAATTTTAATATTTGATGTCCTTTCATATGACAGTCAAAACTCCATGTCAAAAAAGAGATAATTATCTCTTATCTGCCTTATGGGAAAGTTGTTTTTTTAAAAAAACAAAACAAAAAAGTGAGATTTAAAGATTAATAACCCCAATTCTATTAGGTGCCTAAAGGTTAATCTTAATTAATTCCAAAGCAAATGAATTTTACAGTATTTCATTGCCACTGAATTAAATGTAATACAGAGATTTAACTATCTTATTCTATAAGCATACAAAACAGGGAGCAGGATTTGAAGATAAAGAAAATAATTACATAAAGTCTAATTGCAGCATTTAAGAAGGTTAGCTCAGAAGCAAGCCCACTGAATGCAATGGAACATTTTTCACTCCAAGCCGACGGACCTAGGATTGCAGCCTTAATAAATGGAGTTCTATGACTCTCAATTCAAAAGCAAATTCCTTAATCTGCACATGGTATATAATGTTGGCTGCAATCCTAGACTTATTTTCTTGGAAGTAAATTCATTGAAGTCAATAGAATTTACTTCAGAATAGACTAGGAATGTGGTGTGAGTCAATATCACAGAGAAGTGGGGCTGTAATCCTATACCCATTTACTGATTAAACTCAAGTTACTTTGGGATAAATCTGATTAGGATTAGCTCTCTGTGGTATCATTCAATATTTGAAACATAAGACAAATGTATGAGGAGGAAAAATGTGGAAGCAGAAAAAAGAAAGTACTTTCTTGGGCAATTGCATTTCAGCTGATGTAAAGCTTCAGGCAGGGCCTGTCTTCCGCTTAACCAGATTTGAACAGCGAGTTTCCCTGCGGGTCTGGAAAGCATTTGGCTAGGTTGTCCTCCATTTCTTATTGATACACTCAAAACAAATGGTTTTTTTTTCCTGAGGAAGAAACCCTGATTAAGTTTAAATTTTGCTTGAAATGAAATTTTGGTGGTAACTCTAAGATCTTCAGAACTAATTAAAAGACAACTTTTTAGAAACACTGCAGCATTTTCTTTACTAAACACCCACCCACCCAAAACTTTGAAGGAATATGTCAAGTTAGCATAAAATCATTCTGATGCACTATCCCAAGAGAGCAATACAAACCAGAGCCTACAGAAACCGAGGCACCTTCACTATTTTAAAATGTTGTGTTTATTTGAAAACTTTTTTTTACCTCTTTTTAAAACTGATTTTTATTACATTGCAATTTTGGGAAATTACAAATAAAATGTAGTAGCGGCTAAGAAACTGCGTATAGGCGTGTGCCCAAGCAACACCTAGTTTTTCAGAAAACTGGGGATCATGGCGAGGAGGAGAGAATACGGGGCAGCAATCCTGCTTCCTCAGCTACCATTACTAGTGGGGAAGTGGGTGTGAGGGGAGACAAGATACTGCTCTCCATGAAAATAATATTACTGACTGATAAACTATCTGCGTTAAAAAGTCAGATATTGTCTATATTACAGATGGAATACTTTAGGGAAAAGATCAATATTGAAAAAGCCTCAGCCACCACAAACATGATTCAGGCAATGTGATTATGCTGAAGATAGAGGCAAAGATCCTCTAAAAGCAAAGCACCAATGTTTTGCACTCATCTTTCTTTCTTTCTGTGATAGTGGCTTTTTGCGGCAATGCCAATGACATTGATTCTGATCTGCAGTTAGTGTGGGGATCAGCACTATCCCCATGTGGTTTCTGGGTGTCAGGTATGCCGAGAAAACAATTGGGAAGCAGCAAGAGAAAAACAATACGAGTATGAAATAACTGTCCCAAATTGCCTTTGAATGTTGATGATGTTAAATCAAACTGAAAGTATTCCCAAAAGCTGCCTCCATAATCTTACCACTGGAAGGTTTAAGAAAGAAAGAAAGAAAAAAGAAAGAAAGAAAGAAAGAAAGAAAGAAAGAAAGAAAGAAAGAAAGAAAGAAAGAAAGAAAGAAAACATATGGTCTCCACAAATATTTGACATGTTTTATGAACAGATGTCCTCCCTATTATGCTCCATTTTTATTGGCAATCATGTTTATGGGCAACCATTATAAAAAGATATTTTTCACAACTCTGCCTATTGTGCCTTAATTATTCTGAAAGAATGAAATTAGCCTATTCTGTCTGTAATACAAATGATTAGTAACCTTAATTTGCTTGTTTCCAGTATAGTTGATACGGGCTGATCCAAGAAATAGTATTATCTTAGCTGCACTATGTCTCATTTCATAAAACACACACACACACACACACACACAGAGAGGGGGGGGGGAGAGGGAGAGAGAGCGCTAGCAAAAATGGATTAATATGTTCTCTTCACTGCTTAAGCCAGGGTGGGGGACTTGTGACCTTGCACATGTTCTTGGACTCCAATTCCTATCAGCCCAAGCCAGCATGGCCAGTGGCTGGAGATCATTAGAACTGTAGTCTAGCAACATCTGTAGGGCCGTAGGTTCCTCACCCCTGTCTTAAGCATTTAACTATTTAACTATTCACATAAGCACTCCATTAAACACCTAAAATGTTAAGGTACAATTATAATAATAATAATTACACAGGCCCTACACATGAGTATGTGCTCTAAGTGAGGATAAGCCCATGCAGAAGCCCCACCCCCAATATCCCCAGGTGCTTGGGCTCCTTCACATGTTTAGTAGAACTGAATTAATAGGATTTACTTCTGAGAAGACATGGTTAGGACTTGGTCATGATTTCTGAGAAGACATGGTTAGGACTTGGTCATGATTTCTGAGAAGACATGGTTAGGACTTGGTCATGATTTCTGAGAAGACATGGTTAGGACTTGGTCATGATTTAGGTCCCACTGATTCATGTAAGAATCACGGAAATTAATGAAGCTTAGGCCATTATTAATTGTTCAATTGATTTCAATGGAAGGAACCTAGCTTAGTTTGGATCCACCTCTGGGTTTTGTCTGTATACATCAGGCTTCCTCAACCTTGACACTCCATATGTTTTGAGACTACAATTCCCAGTATCCCTAACCACTGGTCCTGCTAGCTAGGGATCATGGGAGTTGTAGGCCAAAAACATCTGGAGGGCCGAGCTTGTGGAAGCCTGGTATACATAGCAAACCTGCTCAATGCATAAAGCTTGGAGCTTCAATCAGACACGCAGACAATACAAAAATCAACTGCATGCTTATTTAAACACTTCCATACTATTAGAAGACAATCATAAAAATAGTGCGATAATTTCTTCAGAAGAAGCAAATGGCAAATTGTACTGAAAACTGTAATGAAACTATGAAAAATAGAGCAATAAAACAGTGAATGCACTGTTTCATCATTTTGAAAAGGTGGGTGGGGGAGAGTACAAAAAATAGTGTCTCCGTTACAACTGAAGTCTCATTTAAAAACATTTCCTTTTCCATATTTATGAGTCGATTTATTATCACCCAATTGACCTGTTAGCAATTTAATTATGTATGAAGTACTTCATAATAAGTAACTATTGAGGGTTTTAATAGACATATTAAGTTACTGCATTAATAATATGATGTCAAAAAATCAGGGCCTTCATACTGGGAGCAGGAGAACATTTAAAATCAGCATTTCAATTTGGAAACTGCTTCATTAGTATGTAATATTCCTTATTGTTACATAACTAAAAAAACCTACCCTGATGTGTGCCTTTGTGCTACAGATCCATCAGTATTCTTACTCTGGCCCTTTGGCCCCTAGAATACCTAATGATGTACCTCTAGATAAATATACATACATTTCCCTACTCACTAGATCATAGTTTTAGACAACTGTTTACCAAGCTTACCAGGAGACTTTATGTGAAAAGCTTGCAACCACATGAAAAGATGATAGGAATCAGCCCAGTACTGATAGATTGTATTTCTCATAATGGAAGTACCAAATTCACTTGAGAGTGGCCACTACAAATAAATGTTGCATGAATATTTTTCATATTTCTATTAGATGCATTTAGGTAAAGAAGCCTTTCCTCTGTCAACCAAATACCAATTTTAATAATTTCTCAGATATGAATATTTATACTCTTACCTACCAAACATAAATATTATCATTTTCACCAAATGAAAAATAACTTTGTTTGCTGCTTTGTTTTTGTGGCGGTAGGCTGGGCCAGGTCACAAGCAAGGAGCGGGAGCCTACACTTTACTGCAGCCCAGAGGAATGAGGTTAAATTGTATAATATAAATATGGATCTATCGTATGGATCTGCCGTATCTTTCTAGAGCTAATCAGAAGCAGTGTATAAGAAGAGCAAGCAACATTTTTAACAGAGTTGTTTGCCCTGGTCCTCATTTAGAACACAGAAAGTGTCCTTGTGCAGTTAAACTATGGCTTGAGTTTGAGAGATGAAGCTAAATCAAATTTATCAATCTTTCCAAGTTTCAAACACAGTGTATGTATTTCTAAATGCACCCTCAGCCTAGAATATTCATTTATAATGCATATTGGAATACTTCTTCAGCTGAGAACTTTACCACAAAATTCAAAGAAGTGTGAAAGTCAAAGGATAATTATGTTCCAACCTGTGTATTAGTTCAGGAGGTGCAAATTGAGTCAGTCCACTTTAAAATGGTGACCAAATGAAATTCTGTTCCATCATGCAGTGTATGTTTTGCTCTGATATGCTTGCCTGAGGCCTAGTGTGCCAAGAACATCTACATTGGTTAATTAAAGGAGATTTCATAGAAGGGAACTTTTTGTGAGAAGACGATATTTAATTATTTAACATAATTTGTCCAATGCTCAATGATTAAAAAAACCTCTAAGCAGTTTACATAACACAGCTGTGAGCACAATAGTAATTTTTATCTTAATTAAATTACTTGAGCTGTTTATGTAAAATTGTTATAAACAGGTATACAAGTGATGTTTGTAGTGCAAACATGTAAGCCTACACACATACTACATAATGGAGGTGACTTACAATAAAGTCTGACAAAATTTCCAAGGCTAGAATTTCCAGTGTCAAGGCTCAGACCCACGACACAAAAAGAAGACCCTATATTATATTAATAGTGTTTCTTCTCACTAATTAACATCCAAATGGGTCGTCTTCATATCCGTTTTAGAGAAGAGGACAATATTTGAATGTGAAATGTTATTTCCAAGCTTTATGCTGTGTTTCCATGACCAATAATTACTACACATTCCCTATTATTAACAAACAATTGGTAGACGTCAGGGTAAGAGCAAAACTTGCCATTTGGGGGCTCACTTTGTACTTGACCAATCACCTCAAAAGTCAGAAGCAAAAAAGAGAAAGCTTAAAACATACACAAAAATAATTCAGATTGAAACACGGAAGATATAAAAAGTTCAAACTTTAGTGCTCCTCCTCAAAAAACCCTTTCATCCAAACATCCAAAAAAGTGAAATTAGTATAAAAAGAATAATGAATGATTCATGAATCATTGTCTGTGAATAACTTAAACCAGCTCCTTACATCCAAATTTAGGACATAATTTCAAAAATGCTGATGAACTGCAACTTCTATTGTAAGCAATAAGAACTGCAAATATAAGCACCTTTGAAGAAAAACAGCTACTTTACCATGGTGCTTAACAAAGAACATACACCTTTAAAAGTTTGCTGTAAATCCAGAAGTGTTTGCTTAAATCATTTTTAATCTTAAGGAATTAATTATCTAGGTGAGTAAAAAGCAACCTTAACTTTGAAGTTTCAGTAAACTAAATGAAAACCTGTTTGTGTGGTGCAACTATAAAAATAAAAGTGGATAAACCTTTTCCCTAGCACCTGCATGGAGAAAATTGATCATACACTTACAAACAGAACCTGATGCACACTAACCTTCAGGATCAAGGAGTTTTTCAATTCCTAGGTGTCGTTTGGCTACGTTGAATGCATGGTCTAATCGTTGTACAGCTGACTGTTGGCGAACCACACTATCCCAGTCAAATAGATCTGGTCTGAAAAGAAAAGGGAAATCTTGTAAAGTTACCCATGCAATTCTATGTGCAATTCTAGATTTGGAGGGCTAGTCAACTGCATCACAGGGCTGGAGAGACCCTTAGTTTTTTTGTTTTGGTTTTTAAAAAAATCATTTTCTATCTCATACAAAATTAAAACATTCAAATGAGAAATTCAGCTGTATCTGTGAAATGCTGCAGGCCAGTCTTAAATGTTTTATAGGCAGGGATCAAATTACAGCTTAGATAAACAGTCTGGGACCCTATACTATTAGTTACACTGTTTGCAGTATAAATAATTCTATTAATTTTAGACACCCTAGTTTTAGCTAAGTTACCCATTAGGACAGGTAAATTTGTTTTCAAGATTACAGAAGACGGAAATCTAATCCCACTCAATTAAATATGTGTTCGATTCAGTCTACGGCAGGTATGGTGCCTGCACCTTAGGTTCAACAGATTTCTACCCGCTTCCAACAGATATAGACACACAAGAGCAGCACAATGAGACATTAGAGGGATGGGAGGCCTAGTTCAAAACAGCTGGAGGACACCGTGTTAGGAAGGGTGCTCTGACTCAACCCAAGCAGCTAAGAACTGCATAACAACCCAGCGAGACAAGTTAATCTGAAAGATAGTGACTCGTTCCACACTTTTTGTTTCACGGCTAAGCAGAGAGTTGAAAAAGGTCATCTGGTCATATTTGCATTTTCTTCACAAATACAAAATACAGGAAATATTTTAAATATATAACATCATTAATAAAATGCTGAAAGTCAGCATCTAATTATCCTTGAAAAAATATTGGCTTCCTAAAAATGAAGTGTATTCAATTAAATAAGTGAATATTCTCGTTGAATGGAACCATTGCATACATAGCAAGTATTTTCACAGGCAGCATTACTGGAAGAAACAATGAATCTTTTTATTGCTACACCTTGTTAGGGAATGGTTTTCTCTGGAGACTACCACTAATGGAATTTAATGCAAACAGACCTTTAAACAGAGATGTATTGACTATACATTATGTGAACTTGTATAAAGGGGCCGTGTTAACACATTGCACAAGATATTGGAGAAATGCAATCTCCTGATTCAAATCTAGTTTTATGCCTGATACTTAAAATTTCATTCACTAGCATGAAGACTGCAATGTGAAGTTCTTCCTTTCAGAATTATTAAAAGCTTTTGCTATTACAACAGTTTCTTATCTTTTGCAAAATGATTTCTTTATTTTTTTTCGGGGGGGGGGGAATGTCCCATGATCAAAAGCAGAGTAGTTCCAGATGTGAAATATAAGTAAATATGAATGCTAACATGCACAGGAGAAAACATAATAATCCACAAAGAACATATTAAAATTTCAAAAAACAAACAAACAAAACCTACTTTTCTTGGATTTTATTATAGTAGTGCTTCTAAAACAGTGGACCAAGACCCACCAGTCAGGATTGCGCCATTTTTCAGTAGGCCTCAGTGCCATAGTCTGCTCAGTGCTTCCCCACTTGCCAGTCCCAGCCACGCCATAGCCCTTTGATTGTCCCAAGGACAGCAGCAGGGAAGCAGTATATGACTATTTTAATAACTTAAAATAAGTATTATTAGATTTTTGGGTCAGCTCACCACATCAGATGTCAAAGAAATAAGTAACTTTATGATGTTTAGAAGACATATGAAGGCAGCCCTGTTTAGCGAAGTTTTTAACGACTGATGTTTCAATGTATTTTTAACCTTCTGTTGGAAGCCGCCCAGAGTGGCTGGGGAAACCTAGCCAGATGGGCGGGGTAGAAATAATAAATTGTTGTTGTTGTTGTATAACTGAAGACAATGCATTTAAGTGCTTCAGTAAACAATGCACCACAAAGACATACTGTAGTCCAGTGTTTCCCAACCTTTTTTGGGCAAAGGCACACTTGTTTCATGAAAAAAATCTCGAGGCACACCACCATGCCAGATGGGGAAAGGTCACTTTTTACTTATGTAAAAAAAAATATAAAAATAGTAACAGCATAGAAGGTAATGGTAGATGACTGTTAGGGTCTCCCCCCAAATGCAGAATTCTATTAATATCTTCCTTAGCGAGCCGCGTTAACCCCTGTAATGCTTTCTATAGAGTAAGCATAGGGGACACTGGGGGATGTGGAACCAAGGGGGCAGTGGGCCAAAAGAGTTCGGGATCTACTGCTTTAAACAGAAATAAGAGCCAGTGGGTTCTTCCTTTTTTAAAGTATCGTTTCAGTGGGGACAGCAGTCCGGATTTCCAAAAAGCGGCGCTTTTTTGCGTCTGAGCAAAGAAGAGAGAGAGGGGAAAAAAGAGAGAGAGATTGATTTGTGGCTGCGCAAAGGGGGGAGGAGCCCAGGAGTAAAAGTAGGAAGGACGAAGGGAGGGGAAAGGAAAGTTAATAGAAGGAAAGGCGGGTGGGAGAGAAGGAGAAAGAAAGAGGGAAGGAAGGGGGGAAGAGAAGTGGAAAGGAGGGAGACCGAGGCGGGGGAGAAGCGTCTGGAGAGTTGCTCCGAAGTTTGGGGGGCCGCGGGGGTGGGCGCGCGTCCCAGGAGGCGGAGGCCAGCCCGGGCTGGGAGCCGCGCCGCGGCCCGGGGGCGGTAGGCGGACCGCGGCTCCTAGGATGTGGAAAGGGGACGGCGGCGCAGGGGGAGGAGACCCGCATGGCTAGGGCAGCGCGCAGGGGGAGGGGAGCGGGCCGGAGGCGGGTGAGGGGGGCCGCGATCCCGCGCACCGCGAACATGGCCTCCTTCCCCGCGGGCCCCGCCGAGCCCCCCGGCCGGAGGAGAGCAGAGGCAGGAGGAGGAGGATGAAGGCGCTGCCAAGGAGGCGCGCCAACTTCTGCCAACTTCGGCGCCTGCCCCGTCGCCGCAGGCTCCTCCCGGCCGAGAGCCAGAGGACGGCGGCGGAGCAGGAGGAGGAGGATCGGGTTTGGCGACGGCTGCTGCGCCCTCTCCAAGCGCGGGGCTGGCCTCCGCCACGCCCGATCCTCCGCGCTCGCCGCGCTTCTCGGCGGAGCAGGTCTCGTGCGGGTGCGAGGCGCTGCTGCAGGCGGGCGACCCCGGCCGGCTGGGCCGCTTCCTGGGCTCGCTGCCGCCCGACGCCGAGGCGCCGTGCCTGGAGGCGCAGGCGGGCGAGAGCCTGGCCAAGGCACGCGCGCTGCTGGCCTTCCAGCGCGGCGACTTCGCCGAGCTCTACCGCCTGGTGCAGAGCCGGCGATGGGATGTGGGAGGGAGCTCGCTCGCCGCCCCGCGTGTGCCTATGTGGGGCACGTTACAGCCCCGTGACGTCAGCGCCACGCAGGCAGCCAGGCAGGCAGACGGCGAGAGCCCCGCGCTGGGCGGCCTCTCCTCGCCGCCGCCCCGCCTCTCGCCGCCCGACTCACCCGCCTCCCTCCCACGGCACACCAGGCAACGTCTCGCGGCACACTAGTGTGCCGCGGAACACCGGTTGGGAAACACTGCTGTAGTCTATTCCGCATATAATGATAAACTGTGGTTTAACTGTATGGGAATGAGCAGCAGAATGAACTTCATGTTTTCATGGGTTAGGGTTACTGCAGCCAGGAGGAGAATCAGAAGCATTCACTTCCTGTTTTAAACTAAACGGATTTTGTCATTTTGTCTGAACAGGGAGAACTTGGGTTAGTTTAGGCTCTGGTTTGTTAACAAATCAGGATCATAAACCACAATACTGATTTGTTTCAAGAAGCCAAATTTCCACAAACCAGGGCTACCATAACTACTTCCTGGAAGTGGCTCTCGAGGAAGGAATGGAATCAATGAAGTACAGTGCCCCAACTGTAACTTTCCCAAGACACTCCAGAAGGACTCTGTGGTCAAGCAGAGAAAGGTGGACCACACTCCCTTTATTTCTCTCCAAAGAAATGTCATCAACCACAGCAACAAAGTTAGTTTAATGCCAAGGCCAGGCCTGGAGCAAGACTGGAATGGATCCAAGTAATTAATAATCACTAGACGTCTTGTCTATGGTTTTTAGCTGTCAACTGAAGACCATTTTTATTCACCCAGGCTTTTGAATTGTGTTTCTAATTGTGCTTTAAACTTCTTATTGTGTGTCTGCTCCAAGAAAAGGCACGTGTTTTAAGAGGTTTGTCCTAAGCAGGTCCCAGTAACTGTGGGAGGAGATGGGAGGAGCAAAGCAAAATAGGCAGAAAGAAATAGTGGATATGATGAATAAAGGTTTCTGTATGAATCATTAAATATATATTTCTTATGCATAACAGGGTAGATGCAAAAAATAGTGCAGGGGAATTTCACTAAGTTCTGTTTAAGAACCAATGGTCAAACAAATTGAGAAGTTGTCTTTATCGCTCATAATACATTACAAGTAAGTTGATGGAGGGTGGATTTTGAAAAACACTGGTATGGAAGACACTCATACATATGTGAAATGTATTCCAGAACTCAGGCAGCACCAGACTTTTAAATATGGAACTGTTAATATGGGACTTTGCATTAATTTGAATTTATAGCTGAAAAGCATTATTAGCACAGAACTAAGATTTACTATGCCAGCAAATAGACTCTTAAGAGGGTATGTACCTAGTGCTAAATAAATAGAATCACAAATCACCATGTTATGACAGAACAGTAAAACAAGCACACACAAAACATAACTGGCACATATTTTTAATTACTGGGGGACAACTCTCATACTCAACATCATCCCCAAGGCCAATAATTATTGAGTACCATTTCCAGAGACACCTAATGAAAAGATGTAGAAGACAGAATTATTCTCACCATTCAACAAAAAGTACTTATTTTCATGCTTCTTCTGCTATTCTCCCTCCCTACATTTTACTGTAAAAACACCCGCCTTTCCCCCATTAAAACAGAGCCAAAGAGAAATTTATCAGTAGCAATTTGCACTTGACTGACTGTGATGCAATTATGTTGACTTTTAAGTATCTGCTTTGAAAGCATGTGCTTGGAGGACTACAATCCGGTTCCACTAACCAGAGAGATAAGAGCCACTTTCAGCAATGTGGTCAAATTAGTGCTGTATTATGTAGGCTGCCACATAATGCTAGGTGCTCCTCTCAGGCTAGGTTTAAGGTCACTCCTGCTAGCTTCAAATGCCTAAATAATAAATTAAGTCTTGCTGTGTTGCTTCTATGAAGGTGTGTAATTAAAGCACCACACTGTTATTAAGTGTCTTGCAAGCTATCAGCTAATGTTTGTTTCTATTATGAACACACACAGGGGTGGCTGTTAAATGGCCAGGAACATGTTTCCATAGTCCCAGAAACAACCAGAACAATACTCTCTTTCCTGCCCCCTGCAACAAATCTTTTCAACTGAAAACACACTTATTTGACAACGGATTAAAAGACAACAATGTTGTAAGGGCAGATGGGGAGCAGGGGGAGGATCAGAGCAAGAAACTGTTCTGTTTCCCAACTCCATTGATAGGGCACCTTTTAAAGAGAGTTCCCAAATTCAGGAAGATATCATTAGGGCTTCCATACACCTGGAATTTCCAGGACATAGCCAGGATTTGTCTGCCAAAAATGACATCTAGGAGATATGTGTGTGTATATTTATATCCGCCCTATACCCGGAGGTCTCAGGGCAGTTCACAGAACAAGATCAACATAAAAACCACAATATATATAATCAAAAGAAAAACAACAACACAATGCCCCCCACCCCGCCCGCAAAAGGGCATAGGATGTCAATCAGATCAACCAAAGGCTTGGTAGAAAAGAAATGTTTTTGCCTGGCGCCTAAAGGTGTATCATGAAGGCACCAAGCGAACTTCTCTGGGGAGAGCATTTCACAGATGGGGAGCCACTGCAGAGAAGGCTTGTTCTCGTGTTCCAGACCTCTCAAAGAGAAGGCACATGAAAAAGGGCCTCAGAAGATGACCTCAGGGTCCGGGCAGGTTCATATGGAAAGAGGCAGTCCTTGAAGTATTGTGATCCTGAGCTGTTTAAGGCTTTATAGGTCAAAACCAGCACTTTGAATTGGGCCCGGAAACTAATTGGTAGCCAGTGCTGTCGGACCAGAATTGGTATAATAAGCTCAAACCATATTGCTCTGGTGAGCAACCTGGCCGCTGAATTCTGCACTAGCTGAAGTTTATGAACCATCTTCAGAGGCAGCCCTACATATAACGCATTGCAGTAATCTCACCTTGAGGTTACCAGAGCATGGACAACAGTAGTTAGGCTATCCCTGTCCAGATAGGGGCGTAGCTGGGCCACCAGCCAAAGCTGATGGAAGGCACCCTGTGCCACCTGAGTCTCAAGCGACAGCAAAGGATCCAGGAGTACCCCCAAGCTACGAACCTGCTCTTTCAGGGGAAGTGTAACCCCATCATTTTGAAACCTGTTAAAATGTCCATGAAAACCCGGGCGTATGGCAGCTCATATCGGAAGCAAAAAAACTTATTTTTTTATGGAGATTTTTTATGTCCGGATTTTCACTTCTTGAAATATGGCAACCCTAATATCATGGCCCTAGACTTTCTTCATTTCAGACCTTGGAATAGACCTAGTATTTGGCCCTTGTTCTGCTTTTAGAAAAAGTCATATAACTGTACCTGCGCTTCAAACCTCTGTTCATGAAGCAAAACAAATAAACAAAAACCCTTGCATCTGAACTTAGCTCTGATTGTCCAGGAAAAGGGGCATTAATTGAAAAAGGACCAAATATGTGAGGCTCCTTATTTTAGAGGAAAATACTGATACTAAGAAGAGGCATGATGGACCAGTATAATGTTATGAATGGTAAAAAGCAAGGACTAGGGGTGATAGGAGAGCCACATGTTCCACATCATTGGCATAAAGAGAGTTAGTGAAGACAAACATTCCTATGATAAGACTTGGAACTCTGGTAAGACTAGAGATCATCCACAACAGCAGATTAACAACAGGCAAAAAGGAAGTAATTTTCAAAGCATAATTATCTTGTGAAATTTATTAACATAAGATTTGGCAACTGTCACAATTTTATAAACCTTTAAAAGCAATTAGACAAATTAATAGATAGATTTCTATTATTAGCGGCAATTAGCCATGATAGCTAAATAAAGCTTTGTGAGCACTGGCAGCATGCCTCTGATTCATGGATGCTGAAAGCAAGTAACAGAAGATGGCTTACATGCTGCCCACATCCCACCCCACATCCATTGTTTGTGCATTTCTGAAAGGCCTCCAGCTCCCCACTGCTGGAATTCAATAATGTGGATTAGATGGATTTGCTCCAGCAAGGTGATTCTAATAAAGTATTTTCAATTCACATGATCACAGCAAAAACAGAAGCATTTGGATGTTAATTTGTAGCATTTCTCTTACCTGTGACTGTGGATGAGTGCATTGAAAGCCAAACCATCACACCAGCTACTGGTGAAATTAACAACATTGACCTGCGGATAATTCTGAGTTGATTGACGGACCCAGCTCAGCAAGATCTTTTCACTGTTTGTCTGTTGCAGTCCAGCCATGATGTTTTTCATTACATCTTTGACCTGTGTTGGAAGACAGAATTTTTATCAGTAGCCAAGTTTATTTATCAAAGGCAACTCCCCCCCCCCCCACGTCAAACTTGAGTTTCTTTTACTTAACTCTTAAGTGCTTGAATACTCAGCACAGTGATCCGAAACATAAAAAAACACACAGGAGGATACTGAAGAAGCACTGGTTGTATAGAAATAAAAGGGGGTTTTTATATAAAAAGAAGAAAGGATCATTGCTCTTCCTACTGTCACTTTCTCCTTTCTTTAAATATGCAAGAGGATAAGCACGGTGCACTGGGGCAAATCAACCTAACTTTGACTTCTGCACTATTAGCAACATTTATTTTTAATTTGCAGTCAGGGCCGGATTTAGGTTTGATGAGGCCCTAAGCTACTGAAGGTAATGGGGCCTTTTATACGTCCAGCTGTCCTTTGTCAACAACAAACTGTCGCTGGTTTTTGTGTGTGTGTGTGTTGAATATATGCTATATGGTAATTTATGGACCTAATAGGTTTCTAAAGCCATTTGCACATAAGTAAAATATGTATTTTATTGAAGTAATTGTTGAACTGAAATGCAATTAAGAAGAAGTATATTAATAGTAACTTTATAATGGGATCAAAATAAATAAATTATGTATTACATGAAATCAATCAGTAGGCATAAGACTCATACCCTTAGTCTGTGCTGCGCGATCACCAGTCTATAAGCACTCTTTAATATTAGGTAACAGGTACAACAGCTTGACCTACATTCAACTGTGTTGCACTGCAGTTTGCAGCTGCATGCTACATCTTGCCATGCAACCAGTCCATGCAGAATGTAGGCACCCTATATATAGAAATGAACAAACCAGTGATATTTTAGGGAGCAGGCTAGCTGGCGGGGCCCATTACTTACATCATAGGAGTCTACACAACACAAAATAAAACAAAACACTGTTGCTGTATGTAGGTTTGATTTTATTTGTTTTTAATCTTATATTTTGGAAATGTACATCCAGGTTTTTTTCCTTTAATTTTTTTGGGGGCCCCCAAGAGAGTGGGGCCCTAAGCTATAGCTTGTTTAGCTTATATGTAAATCCGGCACTGTTTGCAGTACCTAAAGAGGCCAAGAATTTCCACTGAAAATTTGCTGAACTGTGCCATCATGAAAGAAAACAAACACAGGCTACACATTTAATGTACGTCACTGAAACCAAACCCTCGGAAGGGACGCCATTCCAGAGATGGGTTGCCACCAGAGAGAAGGCTCTATCCCACACTACTGCCCCCTGTACTCTGGGTTGTAGCTCAGAGGGTGAACATCTGCTTTACATTCAGAAGGTCAAAAGCTCAGTTACTGGCATCTCCAGGTAGGAGCTGTGGGAGACTCTTGCCTGAAACTGTAGAGAGCTGCTGCCAGTCTGTGTAGACAATACTGAGCTAGATGGACCAATAGTCTGACTCAGTATAAGGCAGCTTCCTACTTCACCTGGTGATGGGGAGATTAGAAGGGCTGTTTTGGGTTGTCTTAATGCAGGGGGCAGTCAACATGGAGAGGGGTGTTCCTTCTTACATTTGGGCTCAAATAGTTTAGAGCTTTATACATCAGTACACTGAACTGGACTTAGAAATGTATTTTGCAGTATTCTGAATATTAAATTGTCTGGTATTGCAATGAAATGACTGTGTAATGCTTTGAAAGGACACTGACCTCCTTGACTTTTCTCAAATACTCAACCTGGACACTAAAATTAAGTAGAGAACAGTCTCCTTGTTTCCTCTCTCTATCACTCATTGAAACATTAGGATGGATTCAAAACTGAACACCACCTGAAATACACAAAGTAGATATACCCCTTGATTATTAGGGATATATCCAAAAAATGTTCTGTGAATGACTGACTCACCTGCCAGTGGAGAATTATACTCCAGATCAATCCAAGAGTCAGTTTATGATTGCCATCCACAATATCTGTGCTGCCGATATTCACCAGATCTACCTGTCAGAGCAAAGAAAGGAAAGCAAACTTAGATAAAATTATGTATAAAATGCAAAAACAATGAACATTAAAATAGAAGTTAAATGAGTTTACATTCCCAGAGTAATGGGCAAAAGAAACAGCTGCTGAATAAAACATAAGCAAACCTGTTAAAACCTACGGATTTGATAAATACATCAAATTAGGGCTATGTGGTTTTGTTTGCATATTTTCTACTATTTAGCTTTTAGTGGCAAGTAAACAATCCAGAGCATATTTCATAACCTGATCAAATAATTATCTGTCATAAAACAAATAGTACCAGGTATTTTAGGAAATTGCACTTAGCAAGGATGCAATTATTATATCACAAAATAAACATATGTTGCAATAATTAAAAACAAAAAGTAATGCATATGACAACAGAAAATAATATTTATGGGAATCCAGCAACTTCATCAGCAATTAACATAGGCTCATTTCTTTCTCTGCCTTGTAAAGTTTTCTTAGATGCTTCCCATTCAGCTTTCAAATAGGAGAAGCTAACAGAGACATACCTGTACTAGACTGAGGAATCAACTACTCAAAGTAACCAACTTGGTTTCATTTGTCATTCCTTTTATAAGGAAAATTCATTCCCAGGTCCAAAACCGCACACATTTCAGGTGAATTACAAGTAATGATAGAAATAAACCAACACCGTAAATGACAAAATCTAGCTATTGATCTATACTGCTATATAAGTGAGTACCCCTTAGCATACTCTTGAGAGTCCCATGGACTGCAAGAAGATCAAATGTATCCATTCTTAAGGAAATCAGCCCTGAGTGCTCACTGGAAGGACAGATCCTGAAGCTCAGGCTCCAATACTTTGGCCACCTCATAGAAGACTCCCTGGAAAAGACCCTGATGATGGGAAAGATTGAGGGCACAAGAAGAAGGGGACGACAGAGGATGAGCCAAGTGAGGATTCCCAGGTAAGATCCTCCCTCTATTGTGTGGGCAGGTAATCCCTCCCCTACCTGGCCTGGTCTCCTTGGCAACGCTTCCCCCAGGTGGGATTGGACAACTGACTGAGGTAGGCAGAGACCTCCAGGTATCCCACCTGAGGGAAGGCAAAGCCAAGCCTATGCTGTTGGGGCCGCTCCAGATCTAGGGGCTGCACGCGTCCACGCAAAGGGCGCCCCCGTTTTAAGCGGGGAGGGGTCATTACTAGTAGTTTTATTCTGGAGATTAATTCTTGTATGTTCTTATATGTTCTGGAGATTAATTCTTATATGTTCACCAGTACTGACTGATATTTCAGCAAATTATTTCATCTGAGAGGGAGAACACATTCTATGGCTTTTAGAGGCACTGCACGTTTACACATGGAAAGCAAGGCTTAGGAGATAATGAGTTGGAACCAGACTTGCTCCTGCATGAACCTCCTTCCATTTCCCACCTGGAACTGAATTTCAATAGAGCCTTACCGCCAGAGGAAGGCAGCAAGGCAGCAATTTTAACCGATTCTTCCTTCCCTCTGCAGTTCCCACCCACCATGCTATCAACCATGTTGTTTTCAAGGCTCTTCCAACACCACCATAGAAGCTTCTCAAGAGGCACAAGTGGCTGCAGGAGGAAAGAAGACTTGTCACTACCAGCACCAGCAAAACACATTTGAACGCAAGTCAGGATCCAACCAAGCGGCTTCTTCAAGGCTATTTATTGAAATAATGTCTGATGTGGGATTAGCACTCTGATCTCCTGCATCCCATGAGATTATATTGGATCTTATTTATTGTAAAGCATACTCCAGAAGCAAATTTTCATATCTGTTTATTGAGTTCTCCTCAACTCTCTATGTGAGTTATGAATCCTTGTAAATATTTACTTACATTGTTTTTCTGAAGGACTTGTAGTGCTTTGTTGACGTTGTTCAAGGCATGAACTCTTGTGGAGCCCCTTTCTTTACCCTGTGAATATGCATAGTGAGAAACAAGGAAATATTATATATTAAAATAAAAAATAATGTCTCACAGACACAAACAGCACAGAAGAGCCTAAAATACCAAAGAATGTCAATCCTTACTTCAGTAGTATATTTTTCTATGGCATTTTACAATGGCCCTGCTGAATGAGGGCAACAGTGCGACAAATTCAGATCGTTTTAATTATAACAGATATTCTTTAGAAAAGGCCAGTTGAGGACTGCTACCAGGGAACAGCATTAAACATACATGATATTCTCCAAGTATATATTTGAAGTTTGCCATATTAACAATATATGAGCATTCTTATGTGAAAAAAATGAACACAATAAAAATGGGTGGTGGCTGAAAGAAAAGAGAGTGATGGATTACTAATAGTCCCAGTTAACCCTTTTATTGTAGACTCTGTCACAGTGCTAGTAATTTCACATTCACGACAAGATTTAAAATGTCAGGAGCTGTGACACTGCATAAAATATATATTTCTACAACTTTTATTATAAAATCTAGTTTTGAAATTTAGAGTTATAACATTCAGCTACTATCCCTGCTTCATCTTTGATCTGAAATGGGGAAGAATGCCTTCCATCATTTTAACTGAAGGAAGCCTACAGTTAATGGCAATTATATTTTAATAACATTCTTGCCTAGCAAAACATGCAAGCTTCCCACTATCTGTTCTCAGTCTGCTGAGGGAAAAAGAAGCAACTAGATTAAAAAAGAAGAAGTTATGTATAAAGATGCAGTGGACCATGCTAACAACTAACCTATTGATTTATAGATTTATACACCACACAGCAAACAAATGACCCTATCCAAGCAAGTGCTTGTGTGAGGATGTTTGGTTGCACCAAGGAACTTTTCCTTCTGAGGGATTCTCCCCAACCCTCTGGGGCAGATTTAAACGGTGTGCAGGGGAAGTGCAGAGAGAGGAGAGAGAGGTGATGTTGCACTGTGCAAGCAGAAAGCATTGCACCAGCAGAGACTCAATGCATCTAGGCAGTGAATTTGACACATTCATAAAACAGCATGAAATACTTCATCAACTTCTGGACAGTGAAACACAACAACCAATGACTGAGCTGTACATCAGAAAAGGTCTATGTAAGCCGAAGAGTCTAAAAGAAAGTACTGATGGTGCTTGCCTAATAATATTAACAGGCAAGGAGCTCCACAGCTTAAACACAACACAGTAACTGTTATATGTCTTGTAGAAGCAAAGCAAACATCATGTGGCACCCTTAAAAGTATCTCTCATGCTTATAATAGTGGTAATAGCTTCTAACTATTACTGTTGTGCCCCAGAGTGGCTAGGGCAACCCAGTCAGATGGGCAAGGTATAAATATCACCCTCATGCATTTATGTGTACAATTTGAATTACTAAGGAGGTAGAGAAATAGTTTGGAGACAGTCTAAGGCTTGAATTCAAAGCTGTGGTTCTTCCTAAGTGCTCCTTATTCAAATTTCTCCCCAGATCTTTGAGGGCTCAGTAATTTGAGGTTGTTTCTGAACTGCAACTGATATATTCAGAAACTTCCAGTACCCTATTTTGTTTCAAAACTATTTGCATGAACAAACACAGCTTGTTGCTGTTTTTGGTTAATTCACCATCTTCCCCTCCCATTTTTGTCTGGGTATTTGACTAGCAAGGTCTGGTGGGGGAGGGCAAATAAGAGTTGCTGTTTTAAGAAACTCTTCCCCACAAAACCCCAAATTCACTACTTTATATTGTACACAATACAGTCATACTACTTTATTAGGTGCTCAGCCTAACATGTTCCAGTCCTATGGTTCAATTCACGTTCTTATAATCAGTAAAATTTCAAAGTGCTTCATAAAGAGAAAATGGGATTTTCAAGGACCAGAGATCTATGAATATTAATTTCACAATATAATTCATGCACTCTAAAAGTCAAATCCAGTTACAACCATAGTGGGTATGTCATAAATATGATTGCTGGACTACTTCTGGCTGAAAACATGTATACATACAAGCTTTTGGCCCGTAAGACCTTCCAGGAGCTCCAGGAGCCTTCGTCCATCTTGGAAATCATTGAAGAGATCTTCTATAGGGTATGTACCAAACTACAATAAAATAAAGTAAAGGTTGTTTTATAATGGAGCATTGTGAATTGCATGCTAAGCTTCTTAATATCCTATTTGTTGGTCAGAGGAAAAGCAAAAAAGATAACCCTTTACAACCTAGGCATTCTTCTTAACTTGAAGATTCTTTTTTAATGAAATGCTTTATTTTGTTACTAAGAGTTTGTACAATCCAGAAAGCCGGAGTCAGTTAATTTGAATGGGGTTGGGTGCAGTAAAAGCAGGAAGACTATAGAAGGCAATAACATTCATGTCCCACTCTTTATCCAATGAATTTGGAGTGGCTTGCTGATGGCTCCCAGGCCTCCTATCCACCTCAGTAGCTGTACTTTATGTCTCTTCTGACCCTTCTCTAACCAAGAACTTTAATCTGTAATGATTACAGCAATAAAGTCATGTTTTTAGCAGCCTCTTGGCTAGCTCTGAATATATCCTAATGGGGCCAGTTCCAGAGGAGACAAGGCCCAATACAAAGTCTTGCTTCCATTGTCTATTTCACCATGGACATGTGCCACAGGCCCAGATATTTGTGTGCATGCGTGCGTTTTTCTTCAATAAAAAAATAAAATCAAGTAGCAGCTATGAGGAAAAGAAGGTGGTTGCTGCAAACCAAACTCAGAGGTCACAGTGAATAGTAGAGAACAGGGAAGGCCTCAGCCATTTCTCTACTGAAATCAGGCACTCCTGAAGTAGCATGTCTGTAACAAAAATTGCTTTCATAGTTTTGCAACATGCACATTTATATAATATTATAAAGCTGTAAAAGTAGTCTTCTTTCAGTCTTCCATTAAGACGTCTTATTTTTTAAAAAATAAAATGTATAATTAAAATTGATCCCAGACAAAACTACACAATAATATGGGAGGTTAACTACAGAGAGGAGATAAAAACACAGCATGGAAGTATCTTCAGCAAGACATTTTAATTACAAGTGTGTTACAAGTAAATCTTTAAAGAAATGATTTTGAGGAGATTGAAAGGCAACCTTCTATTAATCATCAACTAAATATTACATAAGGTTCCCTATGCTGCTGCCACACATTCTAACCTGAAGAAGAGCATGCCATTTGTCTGGCAGGGAGGTAATTAAGCCGCCTTTCTGAAACGGATTGAATGTCTTCAGTGGATCGACATTGCAATAAGTCTTTAGAAACAAAGGATTTGAAGAGACAGCAAAGAAATATGTTGCATTTCCAAGGTCACTGGAAAAGTGTGCATTAAGAAGTGAGAAGCTTTTGGAAGAACAAACATATATTGAAATGCCATTTTGAACTCCTGATGCGTACAATATCACCTTTATTTGCAATTGCCTTCAAAAAGATAGACAGAATTATATTTTTCATTCTGTACTTGGTAAAATAAATATTCAGTTTAATTTAGCATTTAAAATGTTGGTTAAATAATATAGATGGCACTTTAAAATCGGCTATAACAGCAGTGATATTTTATGCCACCATATGAAAGTTTCTAAAACATCCCTACAGTCTGCACCCCTCCCAGTCTGGTTGTGATTTTCTTTGATTTTCTACCTTAATATACTAGGTAGGGTGTTGATGGTTCAGGAGAGGGCACTGAAGAGAAGCCCTTAGGACCTTGCCATATCCTAATGATCTCAAGAACAACCCTCCTGAGCTTAGAGCAGAGCTTTCCAAACTGTGTGTCATGACACTGTAGCGTCTTGGCTGCAGTGTGTAGGTGTGTTGCGCGAACGTTCCCCAAGCTCCTCCCGGGGCTGGAAAGTGGTTACTTTAACCCCCAGTTTGCTAGTAAAACTGAATTACCATGTTGCGAAATGATGCATGTCTAAAAAGTGTGCCACCAACATGAAAAGTTTGGAAAGCTCTGGCTTAGAGCCTTATTCAGCTCTGACGTATGTGTATACATAAAGGAGCGTCTCCACCCCCATCGTTCAGCCTAGACACTGATCCAACTCCGAGGGCCTTCTTGCGGTTCACTTGTTGCAAGAAGTGAAGTTATAGGGAACCAGACAGAGAGCCTTCTTGGTAGTTGCGTCCGCCCTGTGGAACGTCCTCCCTTTAGATGTCAAAGAAATAGACATATCTGATTTTTAGAAGACATCTGAAGGCAGCTCTGTATGAAGAAGTTTGTCATGTTTGAGGTTTTTTTGTGCTTTACTTGTTGTTACTTTGTTTCAGAGAGTTCCAAACTATGCTCCAAAAGTGAATTGGCATAATGGAATTATTTGTGTTGGTTCTGCCATCATAAATAATGCCAGAGATGAACTCAAACGGGACCAGCAAATTTGGTTCTGAATGTAGAAAACTACCTCCTACTGAGTCAGACCAGTGATCTACTCATCCACGTCTTTCCCAGCCTTGCACTAGAAATCCTTTACCTAGTGGTTCCAGGGATTGAACCTGGAAGCTTTCAAATGCAAAGCACATAATGCCTACTATATCTCCTCCTCCAGCTTTCTTTTTGTAGCATGTTTTCAGCCTTGAATATAACATGACTTGGATAGTGGAAGTAGGAAACAATACCAAATCAGACTAAGACAGACAGAGAAAGATTTAATGGTAAGGTAAGAGAAGACTCAAATGAAGGAAGAAATTGATGTGTGAAACACACTTACAAAGAACCTCAAATATATCAAGGAAAGCCTTTGAAATAAGTTCCTCTCTCCTGGCTCAAGCTCCTTGATTTAAAAGCGAACACAGGGGCTTCAGTATCCCACTGCAATAATGTAAACACTGCTGTGTAATACCATCTCCTTTCTACTGAATAAAGGTCAAATCACAGACACTTTTGTTGCTTTCACTGATGTGGCTGGTGGCTGCGATTACTAATCTTTACATGATAGAGAGGGTGGGTGGGAATTACCAAAAGGCTTTAAAAAGAAGAAAAAGGCAGCTGAAAAGATGCAACAAACAGGGGAGATAAGATGTCAGATAGAAGTTAAATTAAACCTTTCGCTCTTCTGCAGATTGAAGGAAATGTGAACTCTACCTAGAGAACCCAAAGGAAAATGTTTTAATTCACAAAGGAACTTGCCAATTCCCCACAAGGCAATAAATATGGCTTTTCCTAGCATTTCTAAGGTCAGGTCACACATAGATGCATAAAGTTAAAACCACTTCTTACTGAAAAAAATTTGGATTGAAAACCTTGCTAAAAAAAGAAAATGTTCATATATAATGATAAGCCATAGTTCTTCGCTTAATAAATCATACTGTGTAAACAAACCATGGAGGGGATAGCTTAATGTTACGTCCAAACGAAAGATCATAGTTTGTTCTGCCCTAACTTCACACTTGCTATCTAGTCTTAAACCATGGTTTGTTGTTGGTTTATGGACCAGGGAGCAGAAAATCATGATCCTGGATTTGGACATCACACTAAACGATCGTTTGTTTACCTGCTAACACCAGAGGAGCAGCAAAGTAGGAACAATGAAGCAAATTATGGTTTATTAAGACTTAGCTTACTGTCACATGCAAATACTCAAATGCCTTCCCTCTTTCAAGTCTTTAATTCTCTTTCTCTGAATCTCCTCAGCGTTCCATCACTTAACTCAAAGAGAACTATTTAGGTCCCTACTGAAACTCCTACTTACAAAAAAGGGCTGTGCTTTGGACATCCAGCAGGAAGCTACACTTTACAAGGTTACGGACAGTTCTTTTATCAGTTTTTATCATGTCCATAGTAGAATCATAATCATAATAAAAAACCCAAAGTGACCACACGCCTTACATCTCTGGTACACACAAGCTCTGGAAGTAATTAACTTTCCTCCATTTTTGAGGACTCCTTCACACAGCCATTTTCCCATGGCACTATTCCATATTGAAGTGGTGCATGTGTGAGAGACAACACCACAACCATGTGAGTGAAGCCCACAGTATGGGTCTTCCTCATCTGGTTGCTATTCTTCCTTCCCAGTGGGATGTCAGACAGACGGGAAAGTCCCAGGTATTTACATAGATATGGGAGCTCATTCCATAGGCATGGAGCTACCATCTACCACAAACCACACCGGGTGTTGAAACCACCAGAAGCATCTCAATGCAGGTGATGGCTAAAATTACAACACAGAAGGCATCGGTGAGATGTTACCTTCCTCTCTCTGCACTTCTATTATGTTGAGAGCTTAGGTAGAGGGGTGTGTGTGTGTGTGTGTGTGTGTGTGTGTGTGTTTTAAGAAGATCTGAATTTAAAAAGGTTGATAGACTTTCAGCTAATCAAGCAGACATTTTCATTAGGGGTTCATTGAAATTCATGCCTAGAACTTAAGAAGAACATTACATTATGTTGAGCTGAACAGAGGTTTTCAGTCAGATTTAATAAAAAGGAGATTGCAGACATGTCTGTGGTATATGCTTTTACCATATGATAATTTTTTTCTAATGGGGTGGGAATTGTTCACCACCACTGTCAAATAAATAGTGTTCTATTGAATAATTTAAAGGTTTTTTTTACTGTACATAAGAGAATTGGAAAGTTGCTGACATAATATATATTTCATAAGACCTTTTACAGAAAGCTAGATTGCAATATAAATGCATTTTCTAAGTGTTTCTACTTTCCAGAAGTAACAGGGGCAAATAGCTAGTTCCAGAAAGTCATACTTACAATTTCGTCTACAATATTTTCAAAAAGCAGCAGTTTATTTGTAACATATACTACGAGAGAGATGACTTCGTTTTCCTGTATAAACTCTTTTGACTTGAGTAACACCGTGAATGAATATTAATTTGCTGAAGATAGGACTTCTGGATTCCTTACCCTGACCATTAAGTCCAGTCGTGATCGACTCTGAGGTTGCAGTGCTCATCTCGCTTTATCGGCCAAGGGAGCCGGCGTACAGCCAGCATCATGTGCGGTACAGCCAGCGGTCATGTGGCCAGCATGACTAAGCTGCTTCTGGAGAACCAGAGCAGCGCACGGAAACGCCGTTTACCTTCCCGCCGGAGCGGTACCTAATTATCTACTTGAAATTTGATGTGCTTTTGAACTGCTAGGTTGGCAGGAGCAGGGACCGAGCAACGGGAGCTCACCCCGTCGCAAGGATTCAAATCGCCGACGTTCTGATCGGCAAGTCCTAGGCTCTGTGGTTTAACCCACAGCGCCACCCGCTTCCCACAGAGAATACTTTTTATCCCATTCATACTAGTCCAATACTAAAAAATGTCCTCTGATAACTGTGTTTTATTTCCTGAGACAGACGGATGCCAGCAACATGTATCAGCACATCTCCCTTAAAGGAGCTGAAGTGATAACCAACCTCTCTCTTTTGTGTAATGTTAGGTACTGTTGACTACACCTCTTTATGCTGTTAAAACATTCTAAAAACTCATATGCATTATAAGATAGTGGAATATGAAACATCTTCTTTTTTTCCTAAGCAATCAGGTTAAAGTCCCGTTATGCTAGTGGAAATCCTTGCATAGGTTTCTGCTTATGCAACTATTTAGCTGAATAGAGACCAATATATTTATCTTCTCTCCTCCCATTTTTCAAAGTTGTTCTGAATATGTAAATGAATTATTTTCCTCCATTGTGGAATTAATTTTCTTGCCCTGAAATTAAAGTATAACTGGTCATGTTCATCTCAATGCCTGTTACTATTCAATTAAGCAGCTGAAGTTAAAAGGTTAAATTGATTCTGTTTAGTATAATTAAAAAAATTATTCAATCAAATGCATTCCTTTTAATTAGACAATCTATCTTAATAGCATATCTAATACCATTGTACTAGAATAAAATCTTATTACAAATGAGCTTTTCTAGTTTCAGTGTTTTCCATTTTTAATAAGAAGGAAATTAGATTAAGAGCAGACAACTTCTAAAACATGATATTGCTATCAGTTCAGCAGTCTTGATTATGGAGAATAGGCATGAGCCTATCAACTAATGGGGGCAAGGGCAGGGACTGAAGAAAAGAAGGCAAATGTCCCTTGATGGATGGAAGTCTGTAAAAATCTAGTCATGTACTTATACATATACCAGTAACACAACTATGGATGAAAGGTTTACATGATTTCTTTGGATATAATTGTCATAGATGACAATTATTTGTTCTGGATTTCAGTCAGGCCGATCATATGATACCATTATTGTACAGAGTGATTAGATGACATCCTTTTTCTACACACTGAATTGCTTTATAGTGAGTTGTTCTCATAAAAGTTATCCAGAACGAGACGCTTTAAAAATAAAATAAAAATGGCAGGCTCAGTATGAGCTTCATATCAGAGGGTTGTTGTTTTTAAAGAAAACTATTTGATTTGAGAAAGGCAGGGATCTAGGAGATACTTAGTGTACCCGTGAGATTTCTTTTTTATGTTCCTTTGAGCAACAGACCTTTGGGCCATCTTACAAACTGCTTAGGAAACTCACCTCAGAATAAGATTAACAGCACAAATCCTGTATGTGCCTACTTAGGAGGAAGTCTTGTAGAGTTCAGTTAGAATAACTTCCAAGGTAGCAGACTCCAAAGCTATTTGCCACAGAGGACAGTAAAAATGACAGATGCTTGAGAAACACATGTTCAAAGTTCTCATGGAACTAGTTAGATGGTTCTTTGGGTGTTGGACACGTGGATTTACCTGTGTAATACCATGGAGATTTAGCGCTGCAATTTCAAACATCTTTACTCAGAAGCACGTCCACTGACTTCAGTGGGACTTAGTCCCTTTTGAAAGAGCAATCCTAAAAATAATCCTGTGGAATTTACATGGGGTGAATTTAAACTGGGATAAATACCATATTCATTCATTCATTCAAACTTCATTCATGAGCAAGGCTACTGCAGTCTAAGATAACTCAAACCTTGAGGGGGGGGAAACAAGTCTTTAAAATAGTTTGATTTACACCACTCTTTTGCCAGTGTAAATTCTGCTTGATTACAGGGTCATGTGACTAAGCTGAAAGGAATCTGAATTAAGTGTGTCCCCTTGCCTCACTCCTGCAATGCCCCTAGAACACCTGTTTTGGGGGACCTGTTTTGGTATGTTATGCCACAAGCCCAGCTGAGCTGGGATGAAAGACTTACACTGGTGCATCTCTGAATTAGCAAGGAAGAGGAAATTATGCCAGCTGAGCCCCAAGGTCCACCTATTCCAACCTCAGTCATCCCAGCAGTTCTTGAGTTTCAATTGTTGGGGGAAATGTGCTTAAGACGACCATCTAAGTGCCTGAGGTATTTCAGGGTTAAGATCTAATTCAGTGAATCTACCTCTTACATCTTGAAAACCCATAATACCCACAGTTTTTCTAACCACTGGATTATACAGAATATTATACAGAAATTTAATACTGTCAAATGTATAATGCAAATGTTGAGCAAAGGTCCATTACCCATAAATAAATATATAAAATGAAATATTAAACAGATGTAATTTGATATCTTTCTGTTTATTTTGCAATGAATATATTTATCACCAGTTCCTCTACCATGTTTAGATATCATATTTCTTCTCCCTTAGAATATGGTAAACAGATTGAGAAGTGTTAGCATACTACAAGGAACAGACAAAACAAATATGGAAGAAATTATAACATTTAGTGCTGTCACTGCAGGATGTAATAGCATTCTGCCAGTGAATGACTGAAGATTTGAAAATGATACCATCAAATGATTGCAACCCATTGAACAAGAAGACTTAACTCAACTTTTGTATGTTGCTCACAAATTTCAGCTTGTTACAGAGATTATATATATATATCCAAAATAGCCACGATTAGTAGAGTTGTAGAAAGAGAAACAGGTTTGCTTTCTTCTAAAACTCTAAAACCCTCTTGCGGTAGTCATGGATATCTCAGTAAAAACATCAACCCAATGTATTGCAGTTGTGAAAAAGTCAAATTCCATGTCAGGGAACGTTAGGCAACGAATCAGAAACAAAATTGTCAATATTGTAACATTTCATATTAGTAGTGTGCACCAATCACAAGATTCAGTTCAGAATCTGATTTGGCATTGATTTGGCACAAAGGAGGAAGACCTAATTCATATGATGAATCTCTGGGGTTTCTAAAAATGGAAAATGCACAGCATAAGGAACAAGGCTGAAAAGAAAAGCAAAGCAAAAGAAAGAGGAAAGAGTGAGAGTAACAGACCTCTGACCTGAAAACTGAATACAGTGGGAGCTCGGGTTACATATGCTTCAGGTTAGATACACTTCAGGTTACAGACTCCACGAACCCAGAAATAGTACCTCGGGTTAAGAACTTTGCTTCAGGATGAGAACAGAAATCGTGTGGTGGCGGTGCGGCGGCAGCGGGAGGCCCCATTAGCTAAAGTGGTACTTCAGGTTCACAACAGTTTCAGGTTAAGAATGGACCTCTGGAACGAATTAAGTACGTAACCAGAGGTACCACTGTATACCAATATCATCTGTTTCTGTTTTGTGGCTTGTAAGGAATTGCATCAAGACAGATTAGAGGCAAGTCCCATGCCTGCAATTACTAATGCTATTAGTGACAAAGGCCATTTTTCTACAGACTTCAAGAGACCCAGATCACTCATCAAATAAATATTTTTGTTGACAAGTCTCATTGCACTGGTTTTAAATTAAAATAAAATCATTCCGCAGTACTTCACTTAAATGACAATAAATACAATATGGAATCCAAAGCCATGTCAGCAACAACAGGTCATACAACAGAGATGCAGACACAGGGAATAGTCCCTGTGGCAGATCCAGGTGTCAGCTCTGTCCGTATAACTATTTTGGCAACACTATTACCTACCTAATCATGTAACCCATGACACCAAGGAATCATTCACTTACTCATATTCCAATATCATATATGCTGTAATCTGCCAGCAGTGGAATTCTGCACTCAGATAGGATAAATAGGCCCATCTCTACACAAAAGATAAGTGGGAACAAATGGGAGCATCCACAAATGGAAACAAATCCAACTTGTGTGTTCCATCAGTGCAATGATTCCAGCTTACACAATGGAACTCCCCACCTTCTCCCCCAATACATGCCCCCTATACATGCCCCACACCCTCCTCAAATCTCCCCCAAAACAGATTTAGAGGATGTACAGGGGTGGAGAGGAGTTCCACATTACCCAGTGCTACATTGGCTATAACCCCTTATCTGCTGTCCAATATGGCAATATTTCTAAATCAAAGAGGGAAAACATTTTAACCTTCCAGAATACTCTGTTACTGACTTCAAAATAAGTAAAAAACAACAACCCCAAAACTTCAAATGGGAGACTGTGGTGTGAAAATGATGGATCACAACCTATCAAGAGTCTCAGAGTCTCACTTGTGGACTGATCCCGACACAAAGGACTTTTAACACATTATGTGTGTAAATTGGTTTACCAATGCCACATTGTCTGTGCCATCAAGAACCAGTTTGTGAGTAACCAATGTGAAGTGCATAATTATCCCGATGTAACGCTGTACTGTTTTTAACACTTGATTGGGAGCCACCCAGAGCGGCTGGGGAAACTCAGCCAGATGGGCGGGGTATAAATAATAAATTGTTGTTGTTGTTGTTGTTTTCTGCATTGCCCCTAGACCCCAGAATGAAGACTTGCACACAAGACACTTAAGAGTAAACGTTTGCAATTTCACTGACAGAACAAAAGGGTCTGCGATAGGGAATGAAGCACCTGTGGACTGAATTCTGGAAGACAGAAAAATAATTCCTGGCTGAATAAAAAAGTCAAGTAGCGCATCAGATGTTAATTGACAAGGAGAGGGAGGGTGGAGTTTTCTTCTATGGGAGAAAGCTCCCCATTGAACACTGAAGGTGATGTGATAAGCAGCCTGGCCTCCCTCTCATCCAAGATAAACCCCACAAGATTTATCCTTCCAGATAGGGGTGGGACATACTCCTTCTACTCGCAATAGGCAGTGTAGGGGCCTTTCATTTTCTTCTTTCCTCACATTTTACAACCGCTTCCAAATCACACTTACATCTCAGGATAAAATTTGATACATCTGATGAAGCTGGTTGTACTCCACAAATATATATGCCATAATAAATGTGTTCGCCTTTAAGGTTCATTTTGAATTTAGAGATACAATAAAGGATACTAAACAATTTAGAAGTGAATGCACCAAGTACTAGTTCACATATAAAACGATTCAGTCAAATTTTCTATGCTTCTGTGAAGGAAGTAGTGTGTGGACCATACTCAAGTCACATACCATCTAACAGTCAAAAGCCACTTCTTCAGTGTAAACCATATGCTAGCCAGTTTATTATGTGACAACTCTAAGTGGCCACCTGTGGCCTCTGGAGCCATAATAAGCTGATTATTACCATGATCTTCACTTGCCTAACATCATGATTGCCTGTAGAAGCATAGTATTATCCCCCACTTAACATGGCACTGATAGTCAGTGGCACATAGTTAGATGTACCATCCGGAGAGTTTTGAAGCTGCTACTACAACAAAAGAGATAGCCCAATAGATATTAATATTTGCCAGGAAATCTCCAGCTTACGATGAAGCAAATGCTATTGTGGCTGAAAGCTAAATAACATCAATCAGAAGAGCATTCTCTTTGCACAAATTAATTGTCTTTGATATAAATAGTAAAAGAAGAGATGATAAAAGGGCCAGGGTTTCATCACAAAAAGTCATTCACATCCAAATTGTAAGTTACCACTTTAATGGTCTTTCATCTCTTGTAAATAGTTCAAAAGGATGTTTTATCTACACACACACACACACACACCAGTGGTGTTTATGTGCCAATTACGTATTGAATACTGCTTTGAGAAAGTTTTTGAGTACTAGATTGCTGAAAATTCAAACAGCTATTTCTCAACCTTCTCTCTCTTTTTTTGGTTCACAGACATTTTGGAACAGCTGTATCTCAAGTGATTTTTCTTGAAGTAGGTATTGAATTCATTTCAACACCATTCAGAAACTGTGGCGTTCAAACTCATGTGAGCCAGCCCCTTTGGAAATAATCTCTACAGCTTCATAACATGGCTGAAATTGCTTGTAATTGTTGTGATCAGTTCTTACAACATTCAAGGCAGTATGATTAAACTCTGGTGGCAAAGTCAAAAATAATCACACACTTTATCCTTGGATGATGATAACACTTTACAGTGCTCCCAATAATAACTGCTCCATACTTCATAGTTGTCAGACAAGACAAGGCAATCTTGCTCTTAGACCTTGAAGTTAGGTCCCAATCTTGTAAAGAGAAGCATCTGCATAAGACACCATAATACCACAGGGTGTCACAGCTTCCCTACATAAGAAGTTACATTGTTCAGAAAACACCCAATAAAAAATTTAAGCATTTTCTTGTCTGCTGCACCATACACAGCTTGAGATTTCAGAGCTACTTGGAACATTTTAAAATACACCATTGCAACATTTTAACATTATGACCAATTTAAAAGCATTTAGAAGAAACAGTATTTATTAAATTGCAATGAAGGAAATCTACTCTTAGGGGAAAGGAGGAAGAAGCCATGTGTTTTAGCACATGATACAGAGCATTTTCTTTTAAAAAATTGAAGCATGTAATTGATTTTCTTTATCCCACTTTCACCACCAACACATGTCACAGGGATGATCTATCTTGTTTATCAACAACACATGATGCAAGAAATTTGATGAATGTTTCAGATACATAACTACTTTCCACCAAAGTAATATCATGCACCCAATAAAAATGCCCTCTTTCCAAACAAACAAGCAAACCAAAAACAGGCAAAAACATATTAAAATCAAGACATGAGGAAGAATTGACTTCTTATATCCTTGCAGCCATGTTCCCTGCAGATAATCAGAATATTCAACAACAGAAAAACATCTTTTTCAGACACTGTTCCTATTGTCCTGGGCAAACCTCTGTGCTTCATAGCATAAAGGAGCTATAGTGAATCTATGTTACAGTCTCATGTTCTAATAACTTAGATTTTTGTATTGACTAGTCACAGAACAAAAGGTTTATATTTTGGATTTTCAAACATTAGCAGCCATAGCTATAAGACTCAATGTAGTCCACCTGCTAGTATACGTCAACTGTTTAAAAGGACTAGAGACAGAACTAATACTACACAGCCAGGTCTCGCCTAAGACATTTTGTTTCCTGAGGCAAAGCAGCAAATGCAGCTTCTTCCCCATGAAGTGAAGAGGTACAGGATCCAAGGCTAGCCAAGCTATTTTGGCACCTGAGGCAGAAAAATTCTACAAGCAGCTCTCTCACCCCCTTGTAGTAACAACAAGAAAATAAGAATAATTCAGTATAGTGGTACCTCGGGTTAATAACTTAATTCGTTCTGGAGGTCCATTCTTAACCCGAAACTGTTCTTAACCTGAGACACCACTTTAGCTAATGGGGCCTCCCGCTGCCACTGCACCGCCACAGTGCAATTTCTGTTCTCATCCTGAAGCAAAGTTCTTAACCCGAGGTACTATTTCTGGGTTAGCAGAGTCTGTAACCTGAAGCATCTGTAACCTGAAGTGTCTGCAACCCGAGGTACCACTCTTTTCTGTTCATACAGTGCCTAGCTAAATGCCTACAACTATTTTCTGCAACCAAATTCCACTGCCTCACTCTGCCTAAGGATAGGGCCAGCCCTGTTTGTATTAGTTTAGTTGCTGCTACAAGGACAGGAAGAGAACCCCCCTGGGGACAGCACTCTGAAGAAGAGGTGAAACAATTGAGAAAGGCTTCCCCCTCAGTCATCACTCACTGTATCTCATGTGGCATGGACAATCTCTGATAGCACCAGAATTCCTTTTGGTGCCATGATCTCTGTATTTATTTCAAGTATTCTATCCTGTTCTTCAGCCAGAATGGCTTATAAAGATCAATATTAAGGCACACCTGTGCCTTTCTCTGTGCACATGTGAATATGCATATTGATAATCATTACCTATAAAGGAAAGAAAAAATATGAGAGCTGAAAGCAAGGCAGGATGTGCACGCACAGCCTTGTGAACAAAGTCTGGAGCTACAAAATGAAAGATGTTAATTCACCAATGCTGCTCTGTAAACAAGATCAGATAATTTGGAATGTCAAAATCTGATAGGGAGAATATAAGCATCCTGAGTCTGTATAAGTAAGTGCCTGTCAATCCTCCATAACCTGAGCTCAAAGTGAGCATAAAAAAGAGGAATTGGTTTCAAAGCCTGCTGTTATCAACCTCTCCTATTGACCTCAGCAAGGTACAGAGCCAACCTGCACAATAAAAAAATCTAAAGTCTTCACAAGAGGCACATAAGCTAAACACAAGAGACAGAGAATTTATTTTAAGAGGTGGCATTAAAGAAAGGTTTTCTGATCTGCTGCATTTCTCTCTCTACACCTGAAATATCTGTAAAAGTAAGGCAGCTTTACTAGAGGCTATCTGCTAGCAGATGGTTTTTGTCCCCTTCAAGTTGATGATAGGGCCAAAGACCCATCATATAGCTGCTGATAACAGCACAGGGATTTTTGAGTTCTGCAATGCAACTCAATCATGTTCACACCTAACTTTGTAAACAGCAATGATTTATTTCTGCATTGACTTCAACAGTGAAGTAACTCACTGCACCACTTTCATAATTATCTCAAATTAATTTTCTCAAAAAAGAAAGCTAATGGTTATTCCAAACTCCTATATGTTAAATAAGAGATGATTCTTCCTCTGATAGGGAAATTCTGTCTAGTTGTAGAATAGAACTATCTGAACTATGCTGCTGCCAAATTGTCTGCATCATTTATTTTAAGGCATCCCAAGGGAAGCAGCAGTAAATTAATGGCGGACCTAATGGCAGTAGTTGAAACCAGCAGTTGGTTAGACACAAATCCTACAACAGTAAGAACATCACTACAGTAGTTCTACCAGTAAAACTAACAGCCCAAGCACAGCCCAAGCACAGGATTGGCTCAAGATAGACAAGATGTCCACTCCCCAGTTATATATTCAGATGCCATCTGTGCCAACTGGCAACAAAACAGCATGGAACATACAGCTGCATCCTCCAGTACCTCCCCGTCCTTTCACTCTAACAGTAGGGCTAGCACTACACAAGCACACTCCTGTGGTCCGTTCTACAACACATCAGTAATTCCTTTGCGCTTTCTGTTGACAAGAGAATAATATATTGAGGGAAGCAATTTTCAACTGTACATCCAGAAGAGGTATGTAGAAACAATATTCAGCAAAAGGAGTTAAGAATTTTCAAGTACAGTGGTACCTCCGGTTAAGAACTTCATTCGTTCTGGAGGTCCGTTCTTAACCTGAAACTGTTCTTAATCTGAGGTACCACTTTAGCTAATGGGGCCTCCTGCTGCCGCTGATCCGCCGGAGCATGATTTCTGTTCTCATCCTGAAGCAAAGGTACTATTCTTGGGTTAGGGGAGTCTGTAACCTGAAGCGCCTGTAACCTGAGGTACCACTGTAGTACACATCAGTTCACAATATTGGGTGGAATTCAACATAGCACCATGTAGATTGTTCTGTCTGCACAAGGATTTCTGCTTGCCAAACAGAATGATCTCCCCTCTCCTCTTCCTGCATACTGTTCTTGGGAGGGGTGTGGGGTGCACAGGAGTAGTAAGGTGCTGGCTTCCACTAGCGGAACAGGTTAGCTGAATCTGACCCACTGAGTTGAACAGCGTATTAATAACAAATTCCTGACAACCAAATGTTCTCTTACACTTGTTATCTAGGATAGTGGAGGCAATAAGATGTTTATTATCATTATATATTAAATTTATACCTTGCCTTTCCTCTGAAAAGAGCCCAGGGCAGCCAAAAACAATGTCAAGAGACACATTCATACTGTGTGTCGGTTCCATTACTACTTTTTAGGGGATTACTCTTCCTCAAGGGACACGGGTGGGGCTGTGGGTAAAACTTCAGTGCCTAGGACTTGCTGATCGTATGGTCGGCGGTTCGAATCCCCGCAGCGGGGTGAGCTCCCGTCGTTCGGTCCCAGCTCCTGCCCACTTAGCAGTTCGAAAGCATGTCAAAGTGCAAGTAGATAAATAGGTACCGCTTAATAGTGGGAAGGTAAACGGCGTTTCTGTGTGCTGCGCTGGTGCTGGCTCGCCAGCTGCAGCGTCGTCACGCTGGCCACGTGACCCGGAAGTGTCTTCAGACGCCGCCGGCTCACGGCCTCTAGAGCGAGATGAGCGCGCAACCCTAGAGTCGGACACGACTGGCCCGTACGGGCAGGGGGTACCTTCCTCAAAAGTGGCACATGGTTACTCCAGTGACATCGAGCATTTGAAGGACATTAGGATCTATTGTAGCCAACCTATCAGAAAACATAAAGTTTAGTCATCTTAAACACCTTTTGCAGGACTTTGGGTATGACTGTACTTATTGTTGGATGATTTGTTAAATGTGACTTGCTCTGACTGAGGTCCATGTCCCCAGCATTGCAACAGCAAAATATTTTTCATTGCACTCTTCTGAATCAAGACAGCTGTTCCCAGTTATGTATTAAACCCGGTAAGTTACATAGAATGGCAGCAATGATTTCTGACAAGCTTTGCAGAATGAACTTCAAAATATAGAGGAAAATAGTTGGTGCAACAATTTAAGTTTGGAAGGAGCTGTTTGAAAGTACATTTCCAGGCCAATAAGTTCAGGCACTGTTTCAAGGGTCAAGTGCACTGCAAGATCTAAATGGTGACAACAGCATGATACCACCATTAATTCAAGAATGAACTGGTTGTCAAGAGTTTCTAGAATCCAGCCCTTTGGCCTATGTATTGACAGCTTCATTATCTGTTGTGATTCCAACTAGTAATTCAGAGAAGATACAAGTAGACTGACATGCTTTTACCACAGCTTCCAACAAACTCCTGTTTTTCAAGCTAAAAACTAATCCATTGCATCTCAGCTGGTCTATCTTCCAGGATGTACCTAACACAACAGATTGTTTATATTGCTGATCTGCAGGTCCATCGACTTGAGGAGCAAGACAAATAGCTGCTGCCAGACACTGAGCAACTTTCTTCTGTTCTAGTTCATCAAGGATTTGTAATATCTCACCCATAGCTGTCAACTTTTCCCTTTTCTTGTGAGGAGTCCTATTCGGAATAAGGGAATTTCCCTTAAAAAAAAAGGGAGAACATTGACAGCTATGATCTCATCATATGCAACTTGACCTCTGTAGTTTGGAGCTGATCTGAACAAAAAGGGATCACTAATTTCAGCTTTGAATTTCACGAAGAGGAAGCAGCCAGGCGTGATGTTAGCACACCACATCCTTGGAGAAATGCTAAGATCCCAGAGTCTCTGGGGAATCCACGGTGGCTAATGCCAATACCACTTTATCAGTTCTTTAAATGCTTATGGCCTGGCACTAAGCAGAAAAGTGTGAGACCAAGGAGCTACAGCCACTCACCCACAGTGCATCTGTACTCTGCCCTTGATGTGGTATAACTTCATGAAGCTATGCTAAGGCCCAGAGGCATGGTCTGAAGCTATAATGCTTGTCTGAAGCTAGGTAGTTGGAACTTCACTCTCACTGCACTGGGAGGTCCCCTACTGGTTATTTTACTTCCCAGTGTTGGTTCTTGCCATCTGTTCCTGCCACTGCCTACCCCTCTGCCTTGTAAGTGCAATACATGCCCATGCCCACTGGGAAAGGTGGCAGGTTTCAGGTGACTCCCCACCCCCCCAAAAAAAACTTATGGCCACAACAGAAAGCCTTTTAAAAGTGTGGAAAGTGGGAAAAGGAAAGAGGCAAAAACAGAAGGGGAAGTTAGTGTGAGGAAAAGGGGAGAAAATCATAATCATGCACTCTCTTAAAGCCCACCTGAAACCTGGCACTGGACCAGAGGGCAAAAGTAAACCTGGCATATAGAACTAACCTATGGTTACCAGATTTTGTTACAATGAATCTGGGAACTTTTAAAACATAATTCATGCTTTATTATCCATAATTGCAGGGTTTTCATTGGGATCCAGGCTGTACACTCCTGTGCTCCTGGCAAAAAATCAAAGCCCTAGACAGGATCCAGTAAAAAGCTGGAAGTTTATTCTTTGGAGGAAAATAAATTTAAATTCACATTTCCAAGGTCAGATTTTATTTCAAAATGTGAATGCCTTGGAAATGTTGGCCTATATTGATTGTTGTTTTGGGTAGGCTTCAGATATGAAATCTGACAGCATTATCATTTGACAGTGGACAGCCTAACTATTTGGTTAATATTTGACATCAAAATCTTCAAAACAGAAGGCTGAAAATTTACAATTTTCTTCTAACTCAGACAATACCCATTTGGATGTGGTGACTGCACACATGTCCACATCTTCCAGATACACGAGGAAGACTACTTCATATGTTCTTTATAAAAACAGACATGCATCTTGAAACAACCTAAAATTCTTTTCCTGAACTAAAATTTCCAACAGTATAGAATGCCATAATGGCCTTAATCTAACCCACAAACTACACAGAATATTCACAAGTGGCATTACAGCAACTGATATACATATTTAGACTGTTAATCAAGTGAAGGGAAAGAATTCTAAGAGAATGTTCATGGTGCTGCTTACTGCTTTTCAAAATTCTTCTGCTCACCTGAGATTTCAGTTTTCTCAAGACCTTTGATTTAGGGTCTTAGCCTTCTCTTTGAAACACAAATCACAACCTTTGCTTATGATTTATGAAACTAAGGGACAAGCAAATACATGCCTTCAAAAATGGAGTGTTCACAAATCCTGTATGCCAAAAATCATTACATGAATAAATAAAAGTGATCATAAAAGCAGTCATAAATCTAAACTTCTGGCATTGGAAACACTTGTACTGTAATGCCAAGCTTATTGCCAAACACAAGCACTCTAGTCTGAGAATACATATAGATATATAGGTATGAAATCATAGAAGCATAACACATTGCCACACCATATGTTTAATAATTCTTAAATTGCATAAGTCAATTATTGTGCTTGTTGGATTATTATAGGCAGGAATGACTGAAACTGCATTTGAAGAGGAATGGGAGGCTCAACCAGCCTTTTAAAATGAAAAAAAAAAAATCCTCTCCATTCTTTTGAAGTAATTTGAATGCCAGATATATAAATATGCTTATTTACTGTTGTCTCTCTTATAACCAGGGACGCGGGTGGCGCTGTGGGTTAAACCACAGAGCCTAGGGCTTGCCGATCAGAAGGTCAGTGGTTCAAATCCCCGCAACGGGGTGAGCTCCCGTTGCTCAGTCCCAGCTCCTGCCAACCTAGCAGTTCAAAAGCACGTCAAAGTGCAAGTAGATAAATAGGTACGGCTTCGGCGGGAAGGTAAACGGCGTTTCCGTGCGCTGTTCTGGTTCACCAGAAGCGGCTTAGTCATGCTGGCCACATGACCCGGAAGCTGTATGCCAGCTCCCTCGGACAATAAAGCAAGATGAGCGCCGCAACCCCAGAGTCGGTCACGACTGGACCTAATGGTCAGGGGTCCCTTTACCTTTGCCTATTATAACCAGATTGGATGAAGATTTTTCCATTTTCAGCCAATGTGAGCAAAGCCCTCCACTGAGAGCTAGCATAACAAATATCTGGAGATAGGATTTGAGGTGAAATGTGTAAGGTGACTTTTGCATATATTAACTTGCACATGCTTTTGCTGCTGTTTTATTTTCATTTTATACTAAACTAGAGCACAGGCACACTGCTGTGGAAAGGCAGTAAAAGTATTTTTAGGGAAACTTTTAAAATATAACATAATATATATTTATAAATCTTAAAGGAATATTTTTTCTTGAACAAATTCCATTTTCAACATTTCAAAATTCTACTGTTTTTTATTATTATTTGTTGTAAGAACACCAAATAACAAGCCATGACACAATAGAAACATGAAATAGAAACAAAGTGAATTGGTGAATCAGTTCACACTAATGCAATGTGAGAGAATCAGAAGAGAAGGGAAACAGGAATTTAACGTTTGCCTTTGTGCATGCAAAGTTATCTTAGGAATTGTGTTTTTCTACAGAGTATTAGCATTAGCTGTGTATTCACGCTGTCTGAAGTTGTGCATGCATGACGTTAGCCACAATCCATATTTATCCTGTAGTTCCTTGAGAAATACTGCTGTTTGATGCGTTTTCCCTCAAACAATCGTCCACTGGATTCAAAAACATAAGTCACATTCACTTTGCAGTTACGCTGAGATATGTACACTTGAGACAGCCATTGTGCATGAACAGATGATAGCTTCATGATTAGGACTTGGGTAGGTTGGAAGCCCAGAAAACATCCTCAATTCCTCTCTGCTGTGAGCAGCAGTGTGCAAATGTGATTTGTAATGCAGTGGGTGGGTGAAATGATTTCACTGCACTTTACACAACCAATCACTATATTGTTCTCTATCTACCAACACTTTTTACTCTTAAAACCAGTTAGCTGGGGGGCTGCTAGGGGCGCCTTGGAAGATGGCCGACAATACCATCTCTCCAGCTCACATGAGGTAATTAAGAGGCTGATATGGGAGTAAATCAGCCTCCCAAAATTCTTCCCGGGGAAGGGAAGATGCAGCCTCGTCTGCAGTTGCCCACAAATCACCCCCGAGTTCGAAAGAAGGAGGGGGTGAGGGCAATGGATGGAAAGCCCTCGAGTGAGCTTTGGATCTCCCGGACGGTGCTTCTGAGAGCGACGCTAGTTGCATTACTTAAGATAAAATATTGGATATAAAAATAATTGCACATGTTTCGAGCGAAGAAAAGGGTATATCAGTTGCTAATTAAGCCTGCCACTGAGATGTTAAGAGTGATGGAATGGACTATACAGAAGATAACATCAAAGAATAACAGCTATGTTGGTATGTTGAAACGGAACGAAAGGGGGGGAGCTTCTTCTTTTTATTACGATATTACCTAACAACCCCTCCCCTAGAAGAACCGTCACATGACTGATAGCAAGTGAGATTGGAAAATAAATTGTGTGGAAATAACTAAAGGATTGTTTTTTGGAAGATCTGAAAAGAAAATGAAAGGCTCTCCTGTGACGTAGTTCTTAATCAGGATCTGCCATTATGAGACATACTATGTTGCGAGATTGATAGTCAGAGGGGGAGGTGAGCCATTGCTCTATTATCATGTTTGGATTGTAAGTTTGACTTGGCAAAATCTCCCCTGGAAAGACTGATTTATGGTGCAACTGGTCTGGGAAAATTAAGGAGCAGACGCTTAGATTTTATTTCATCGGAACTGACAAAAATGGCGCCTGCCGCCCGAGCAGGACTTTTGGATCAGCGTGTGATGATTTACTGCAAACAAAAGACTTACCAGCTTTTTTTAAAAAAAGGGAGAGCCTTACAAAGTTCACACAGAAACATAATAATTGCCTTAACTCGCTTGTGGAAACAACTCAGAGGTTATTAAGAAGAAAAATGATAACAACAAGATCAGAAGATGGGACTTGTGAACACCAAAAGCAGCAGAAATATGAGATGATTGGACCCTTACTGAACTCGAAGCATGGGAACCCCCAACAAAAATTTAAAATTTGGCAAAATATTTGGACTTTATGATATGTATTGGTATAATTTAGAAATCTAATGTGATATGATTGGATTGTTCAATGAAAAACTTAATAAAATTTTTTTTTAAAAAAACAAACCCAGTCAGCTTATGATCTTCATTTTTCCTCACATCATTTATTCTTCATCTCCTACATGCTCCTCATAATTATAACAACAAAGAAAAGCGCTTGTATTAAATAGAATATTCACAATTACATTTCAGTCTTTTAAGAAGCAACTGTAACCACTGCAGGAAAGCATAATGTAGTAGTATCACACCAAGTTGCGTACCATCAAACTTAAACGCACAGGCCTCAAATTATGTGTTCCACAGTCACAATATGCAAGTGATATTAATATCCTACCAGAGAAAGTCCACTAAACTTAACAACTTCAGATGGTCCAGCAGTTAATCTTTGCTAAGGGATAGGCAAAATAATTTCAAAGCATTTTCTCTTGGACTAGTCCTTCCTGAAAGCTGTTGATGAGTGAGTACGCCCATCCTTTGCAGCTATAAGAGCTCCAACACTGAAAGCTGGCTGCCAAATACCCCCAGTTAATGTGAATCAATTGTGATACTGCTAAATGCAGGCTGCCTTTATTAGGTGACAGGTCATGTAAACTGAGAGAGGCATTTGCATTTTCTACAGCAGGCATAGGCAAACTCAGCCCTCCAGATGTTTTTGGACTACAACTCCCATCATCCCTAGCTAACAAGACCAGTGGTTAGGGATGATGGGAGCTGTTGTCCCAAAACATCTAGAGGGCCGAGTTTGCCTATGCCTGTCCTACAGTCTCCACACTGGTATGCGTATCTGCTGATCTTTTTGATCAATTTAAACTGAAGTCAGCAAATGAAAACTACACAAATTTTTATCGTGTGCCTGAACCACCTCTTTTCCCGTGATGTAATTTTCTTCAGTGTAAGATTTTCTTCAACTTATTCAGCATTTCTTCAATGAAGTTTTCTTAAATATTCTCCAGAGTTCTTAATGTCTTGCTTTTGTATGAGCTAAAACTACACCCAGGTACAAATAGCCTCACAAAATGTGGTTTGGAGCAAATCTCCAGTAGAAATTGGCTGAAAAATAAAGTTATAACTCTTTTAGATGAAAACCAGTACATTAGAAATGAAAGTTAAAGAGTGACTCTTTGGTTAACTAGATGTTATCTTAAAACTATGCAATTTTCACTATTTTATTAATTCTGATTATAGTCTTCCCCTTAATTTTTTTAAATTTTATGTGATGAGGAAACCATTAACTACTTTGGTATTCCAGAACATGCCTACAATGTACGGAGAGACAAGATACACTGAAATATCAGTAATGTCTTTATGCATTTGTGGCCAGGAAGAGGTAAAAGATAGTGTTCACTATGTATTCTATTCTTCCCTGTACAGTTTACTTCTTATGGGAATAGGTTTTTGAAAGAGATTCTTCAGTCAGTTTCTTTTTTGAACAGGAGATCTGTTACTTATTTGTTGATAGGGATTTGTTGGCATCTGTCTGTCTCGAGAGACAATGGAAGAGTGTGCCACTGGGGGGAAAGTCAAACCGCTGGAGATATACAGTGGCTGCTGTGGCCCTGGAGACCATGGATAGGCAAACTAAGGCCAGAGGGCTGGATCCAGCCCAATTGCCTTCTAAATCCAGCCTGCGGACGGTCTCGGAATCAGTGTGTTTTTACATGAGTAGAACGTGTGCTTTTATTTAAAATGCATCTCTGGGTTATTTGTGGGGCATAGGAATTCATTCATTTTTTTCCTTCAACATGTAGTCTGGCCCCCCACAAGGTCTGAGGCACAGTGGACAGGCCCCCTGATGAAAAAGTTTGCTGGCGACCAATACAGGAATAATGCTTTATTGAACCTGGGGCAAATGAAGGGGTCCAGTTTCACTGTTACAAATGCCCCATGGTGTTTCTTCTATCTGCTCTCCTCCCAGCAGTCATTTCTCCTCTGCTCACTGCTGTGGATACACAACCAGTCTGTCTCCAGGTACTGCAGTTGTCTGGAAGGAATTCCCACACAATGGGTTAATGCGGCAGGCCTTCATGTCATGTTTGCAGACAACTTGCACAGTTGTTCTGCCAACAGGCCTCTTGCCTGAAGCACATCCTTGGGGATCCTGCCATATTCCATTTCATGTACATGACCAAGCTACTGTAGACGCCGCTGAGACAGAAGTGTGAACATGCTGGGAACGTGGGCTTGGAAGAGCATATCTTTGTCTGAGACTCTGTTCTGACAGGTTCAGCCGGCTCCTGTTGCTCCATGAGTAGAAGTTTGTTTAAGAAAAAGCTACTTTGGAAGCCCTGGCTTCCAGCATCCTTCCTTGCAACCTTATTTCTGCCTGATGGTAGGTCTGAAATTGTAACCTCCTGCCCCTCACTATTAGCTCTGTCTTCCAACACCTTGTTGGCATTTTGTAAACCCCCCCCCCCCGAAGAACTGACTGTCTAAAGCAGCTTTTCCCTAATATCACAAATCCGTAAAAAATTATACAGTCATACCTCAGAAATCAAACGGAAGTTGTTCTAGAAGTCCATTTGACTTCCAAAACATTCGGGAACCAAAGTGCGGCTTCTGATTGGCTGCAGGAAGCTCCTGCACCAATCGGAAGCTGCGGAAGCCCCATTGGATGTTCAGCTTCCAAAAATTATTTGAAAACCAAAACACTCACTTCTGGGTTTGCAGCGTTTGGTCGCCAAAACATTCTGGAACTAAGCTGTTTGAAAACCAAGGTACGACTGTAATACATCTCATTTTTTGTGATAAGTCCTATAACATGTAGGGTAAAGACAAGTGACTTGTCCATGAACAATCAGTGAGCTTCCTAGCTGAGCAAGGGTTTTGATTTGAGACTTCATAGCTATACCTAAGACTGTGTATTAAGTAGACCACACTCGTTGCAGACAGAGTTATCTAAAGTAATTATTTAAAAAACATTTGGATGAGACAGCAAGAATTGAAGTAGTTGCTTTGAAAAACTGTAAGTCCCAGTTGTAAAGTTCCTTTTATCATTCACAACTTTGATGGATATTTTGTAGCATAATAAATTTCTTACTGTTATTTCCATCACAGCAAATCACTTGCATAGTCTAGAATGATAACAATGAAACAGTATTGAATGGGGGGGGGGGGGACACAAGGATCTCTGTCAAGCTATTTTTATTTATTTCTGAAACGGAGCTACTGGTGATACACAATATATCATTGCTTCATTTTGAAGAGCAGTTTTAATAACCTGATACCATACTGAGGCTAAAACAAACACATGCAAAAGACTCTGTGCTTGGTTTAACAAAAACATCCAAACCAATTTGTGTAAAAATTGGAAAAGTAAATTGGTCCTGGGCTCACAACTACATCTGCCAAGTTCCAGCCCAGAGCAATTTAAATGTCATAATAATAATTTGAGCTGGTTGAAGAAGAAAAAAAATACAACTCTGGTAAAAATATGTCATTATGTTACTTTGCTAAGCTTCCTGGAAATACTTTGTGGGTAATATACAGGCTTACCAAGAGTAGGAGACCCCAAATGACTTACACTTCCCCCCCAAAAAAGGGGGGGCATGAATTACAGAAAACAGATTTCAGATACTCCAGTATTCCTCAGGGCAAATATGGATATTGATAGCATGCTTGAAACTTCCACAACCATACAGAGAGCTAATTTACACCATCATTCAGGGCTCCATGTTGAACTACACTCAAGTACAGTTGTACCTCGGGTTAAGTACTTAATTCGTTCCAGAGGTCCATTCTTAACCTGAAACTGTTCTTAACCTGAAGACCACTTTAGCTATTGGGGCCTCCCGCTGCTGCCGTGCCGCCAGAGCACGATTTCTGTTCTCATCCTGAAGCAAAGTTCTTAACCCGAGGTACTATTTCTTGGTTAGCGGAGTCTGTAACCTGAAGCGTATGTAACCCTAGGTACCACTGTACTTCCTTCTTCGTGCAGCTATTCCACTGCAAATGTATGATTCAGGCCTTTCATTCGCAGGCCAAATAACTGATAGCTGAACATAAAAAGAGAACTCAAAGCAGTCATCATTGTTTTATATACTACTACTGATGCCTTGTCCTTCTTTGGCTGGGCAAAAAAGTGGCCTGCAGCCAGGTTCCTGATTGTTGCAGGCACCCATCCCACTGGGGAGCACTTTGTTTTCTAGCCAGAGTATATGGAACAAAGAAAACAGTGGCTACTGAGCCCAGAGTAGCAGGAATGACATATTAGCAACTGATCTGGTCAAATTAAGAGGTTTTAATATAAAAGGGGAACTGGCAACCTATTCACACTGACATATTCATACTGCATCTGTCTTCAACGCAAATCTTTTATGATTTAAGATGTAGAATTACAGTGAAAAAGAAGTCTGCGTACAGAGAATGAGGTCAAAATAGCAGAGCCAATTTTAAATATCAAAAGAACAAGTTTAAACCAGATGTAAGCCTTAGTTTGCAGCACAATTCTGGGTTGCAAAATTGCTAAGAGAGATTTGATACATAGTTTCCTGAACTGTGCATTACATTTTGATCACTAAAACTCATTCTCTGTGAAAACATTCACTCTTATTTTTCATGTAATAAAAAATTAATAAATGACACCCTGCACTTACAGTGCTGTATTGGTGGGAAAGTAAGTATAGTGAGAATTGTATCTTATGATTTAGTCTAGACCAGAGGCGGAGCTAGCTGCTCCGGCACCCGGAGCAGCGCACTTGCTGTGCATGCGGGGCTAGCTACCTGCGGTGAGCGTCCCAGGGGGGCAGGGCAGTGATGTCACCTCCTCTCAGGGATGACACCCAGGCCGGCCCGCACCCACCGCACTCCCCTTTCTCTGCCAGCAGTCTAGACAATTTATTTAAACCAGACAGTAATCAGAACCCTCCACCATCCCTACTCCACACTGAAACGCACACTAAGCAACATAGTAGATGTAGGAGAAAGCATGAGGTGGACTAATTTCTGCTGTTTGCAGAAATAAAGTTCCCAGATGGCAGCCTAAGTACTGTATACAGAAATGCTCTTCTACTGCTGCCTAACAATGGAACAAAATTTGAAGTACCTAAAAATGTTTGCTTTCAGTTATTCTAATCACCTAAACCCTTTCTGTGTTTCACTTAATGTACAAATGAGCAAGCATCATTTGAGTTGGATGGAAAAACCGCTTACCTTTTAAGGAAGCAGTGGTTGCAGCCTGGCACAGCTCCTCGGGGACAGGGAGAGGGTGTAACACTTTCGTCCTTTGCGACTGGCCATTTGCTTTGGCTTCAGCCAGACACTGGGGTGATAGAATAGCCCACCAAGTTTGCACTGTTTCCCTTTTTGATTTTTACCTGTTTTACCTGACTTAACTTAATCTGAATCTACCTAGCTGAAATTTAACTTATGTATGACCTGCATTTATTTGCAGGATCATGAACTGGAACTAGGAGTATATGGTCTTGCATCCCTGGAACCTGTGCCTGGCTCACACTCCAACTCAATCTAAACCTTGGTCCCTTGACATACACTTTCCGGGCTTACTTGAAACCTCTTAAAATTCCACCTTCCAATTGCATGCTGCAAACAATTATTTGGTCTTTAATGTATTATATATGTGTTGTCGGGGCTGACAAATGAAGCATGAGATGCAGACTGTGTTTAATTTATGTTTCCTACATTTAAAGTAAAACACTGAAACCTGATTAAATCATAAGTGGTTTCCTTTCAAGGGGTGCATATATATGAGTGCCATCTGTCTTTGAAAATGCTCTCTTTAGCATTGAATATATTATTATTTACTGACATCGGCTCAGGAGAAGACTCTCACTGTTCAATGGCTCACAATTTTTCCATTTCTATCATCTCCATCATCACTGCCATAAAACATTGGCAAAACTTCTAGTTCGGGCACTAATTCTGGTTAAGCACAACTATAATTATTCCTTCTAATGTGCCTAAAGGAAGCAGTTATAAGACTTCTATTGAAAAAGCCCTCCCTGAATCCCACCATATTGGATAATTACCACCCAGTCTCCAATATCCCATTTTTGTGCAAGGTGCTGGAGTGTTTGTTGTTTCTGAAGGAGACTGATGAACTAGGTTTCAGTCTGGTTTCAGTCCTGGTTATAGGGCAGATATGGCACTCCTGGTCAGCTGGAAGGCAGAACAGGGAAGAGGGATAACACTACCACTTGAAGACACAGCATGCTCCTGGACTCATCCATGAGTCCCCATTGGGAGGCTGTGGACTTGGAGGTTCTTTGGAGGTTTATAAGCAGAAGTTGGATGGCTATCTGTCATGGATGCTTTAGTTTGGATTCCTGCACTGCAGGAGATTGGACTAGATAATCCCTGGGATCCCTTCCAACTCTACAATTCTATGATTTTATGATGCATGCCCACGTCTCTCCAGTAGCCAGGAGTGCATTTGCACAGTTAACGCTAGTTCGCCAGCTGCACCCATTCCATTAGATGGTTTGGCCAAAAGGACACACTCTTGTTTGCATTACTGTAGCCATCTTTATGTGGGGCTGCCTTTGAAAAGGACTCAGAAACTTTAAGTGGCTCAAAGAGCTGCAGTCAGCTGGATTGCTGACTGGGGCTTTCAAGGGTGTTTCCGTGAGTCTATATATCATAACTCTAGTGGCCTGCGCTCCAAAGTCTGCCTGGGTGCCTATGCTTCAACCAAAGCCCAGAGTAAGATGTTATGAGGTAAGGGCAGTGGTAGAACATCTGCCTTGCATGCAGAAGGTCCCAGGTTCAATTCCTGGCATCTCCTGGTAGGGCCTGGCAACAACCCTGATGGAATCCTTGGGGAGCCACTGCCAATCAGAGGGGACAATACTGAGCTAGATGGACCAATGGTCTGACTCAATATACAACGGCCACTTCCTATGTTCCTTTCTACGTCTCCACATGGAGCATTCTCAGTCAGGAAGTGCAGGTAGTCAGAGCACTGAATAAATGTTTCATTGGGGCACACACAAACCATCTTTGCAATGTGAAAGTAAACTAAGGACTACCCAGCATACCGTAAATAAAAATACTTAACTAACTGACCAACTGTGTTGCAGATAACTTGATTCTGCCCCCAACATAAAGCCTGCCCCCCTAAAATAAATCCTAGCTATGCCCATGTTCACAGGGGAATAAAACTTTCAAGAAACTGGAAGACCGTTTTTGGCACAGCACTAATGTATTCATAGCTGTATCATTCCTTAAGTATGCTGTTCCCCTCAAGGTGCACCAGTTGGCAAACTGACATTTGGACTTTTCACTAGAGACTCATTGAGCTTGTTTAAATATTTGATCATTAGCTGTGTCTCTCTTCTTATTATGCTTCTCTCATTTTGACTTTTTTTTTTGGAGATGTTTATGCAATAAACAAACCCTCCTGCTCTATGCTGTGAGGTCTGGAACAGCCTTTCAAGGACAACACCTAATATCATGAGCATGACAGAATGGATGTGATACAGCTGCTATAAGCTGTTTGATTGATCTCTAGCTGTGGCCCAGCTAGACCTTTTGTACCCAGTCTCCCTCTTCTTCCTGTTCTGTGGTTGCTGGATTAAAATAAAGAGAGACTCCCCATTTTATATTTGATTGTAGAAATTATTTTAAGCTGATTTCTACCTTTAAAAAATAAATAAATAAACTTTCATATAAATGAGAATGAGAAATGCTTGTAAGGAAAGCAGAATTAATTTCGATCTTTTCCTTCATTTTAACGATACAGAACTTTTCAGACAAAAAGCTAATAAATCTTAACAGTAGGTGTAATTCTTACAGAAGACACAGTACCACAATGCAAGCAATATATGTAAATGTAAAAGAGGGGAAAGCATGAAGGAAAATGAGTTTAAAATGATGATGTTCTTGCTATTTTACTTTCATTGAGGTGATGGGTGGAAGATTTACTAGGGCAGCTATAACAATATCAAATTAATAGTGAAATCCTACTCAGAAAATCCCAATGGGACATACTCCTAACTAAGTGTTACAGGACTGCAGCCTAAGCTTTTTAGCACTCCATTAGCAGATACTTTGCGCCCAATGCATGCATTATACTAAAATGCATTCATGCACTGTACTAAACTGAGTAAATAAGAGGGTTTAAAGATAGATAGATTGATTATAGATTATGTATGCAGCATTGCATGAAGTAGCTTATATAACCGCCAGGTTGTGGTTGCCTGTAAGGGAATCCCTCCACCAGCTACATTATTCATCTCCTTATGGATGAAGAATTGAGACAGGTTCCATGACATTGCTACAAAAGCTGCCAACTGCATGTTGGAAATGTCTTTATATGGCATCACTGACTCATGTCATCTAAAATCCTGCATAGTTTACATGGTTCTCAATTCTAGCTAGTAAGAATATGTGTTTCCCATATCTGAATAGGTGCTTTTAGTGCATTACATATTGCATTAGATAGGAATATAGTCCTATTTTGTAAAACATATATAGAGTTTCTACAAAGGTAGCATTCTAAAATTCACTTGTTTGTGTGCTCCTTTTGGTGCTCATGGAAAGACAAAAGCAGACATACCATCTGTACCAACCCTACAAGTAAATCCATTGACTGTGCAAGCTAAGGCAAGGAAAATGGCAGAAAAGCCTTTACCCAAGTGATGCTTATGGGCTACAACTCCCATCATCCTTCACAATTGGCTATCCTGGTTGGGGCTGATAGGAATTGGGAAGCCAAAACATCTGGAGAAAATCAGGTTGGGGATGGCTGATCTAGAACAGACAGATTGGGGCTCCTGGTGCCTTGACTGAGTGAAAGACGCAGAAGTCACTCTAGAATTCCTATGCACATCTTGTTGACTTTGCTCAATATTAAGATAAATAACTGCTGTAAGATAAAGGACAGGCATTTTAAAGGATGATCAGCCTTAAACCAAGAGACAACAGAAAGCTCAATCCAAATGGGTCAATGAAATGAGTAGGAGGTTGTGATGCTGAAACTGCTTAAAGATCAGAGTCTGAATGATTAAATTAAATTATTATACAGGCCGGGGGAATGCAACAGAAATCACTGAAGTTTAGAGATAAACAACCCTTTAGATGTTTTAAAAGATACCGCCTGCTACACCATAGTCTATGAAACCATTTTAACTTATTCTTTCTCATGAGAATTTAGAACTGAGCAGTCAATCTTCAAGACTAAAGCTAGGATCAGTACACTGAAACATGGCTTTCATTGAACACAACACCGCTTGTCAATCAGCAAGGCTATAATTACCCAATGATGAATGCCTTATGGATTGCATCTAAAAATACTTTGACATCTAAATCACTAAAAGCCTAAGCCTGTAACCAAACACTACAAAGCAGCTTCCAGATTTGAATGAATAAAGTTTGTGATATGACTATGTGTAGGGGAGAAAATACCTCGTGTCTCACCAGAGACTGAACATATTCTAGTTAATGTTGAAAATGTAGCTATGCTTCACTATATAGCAGTGAAGGATAATTTCCTTATTGTAAGCAGGCACTTTATTTTCCCTACAGTGATCTGGGAGAAGAAGGGATGTTATGCTTACATCTGGGAGAGATACAGCATTAATAAAGGACTAAAATGGTTGTTATTGCAACTTAATGTTTGCTATGTTACACTGTCAAAATCTCAAAAGAACCAGATGAGTTTGCTTTAAAAGTCAGATCCACTCCCTACATATGGCAAAAAGCTTCATCCACATTCTGGTCATTTCTAACACAAACTACACACGCAAACTTATGCTCTCTGGTCTACCAGCATTTCACCTTAGTATTTTCTCATTTATCTAGCACTTTGCTGCCAAAATCCCTAACCTCACTTGTCACTCTGGTCATATGACACACTTTCCTTCCGGCACAAGCACACACACCCTGCCACCGCAAGCAATCTTTCTACTCTTGTATCCTAATAATGCTTGCCATTCAGCTATACTCTTTCAGCTATATTTCCTGGTTTCTCAAAAAGACTGTCCTTTCTTCCTTGCTGCCCTGTATGTTTGGAATTGCCTTCCAGAGGACCTTCCTGTAACCCACCTTTTCCATTAATCCTTTGGCCCTAATGTCTAGTTGCCCCAACTTAAGGCTACTGACATATTAGCAGCTTAAAATGCAGCATCATTTCCTACCACTGCTTTTCAAGTCACATTTGTACACTGCTGTACACAACATAAGTCTTCCCCCAACGTGAATTACTAGTTTGTTTTCCTGTCCTTGCACACTCTCCAAACTCTTGTTCATGAAGATGTAATATATGCACATGCAATGGCTGTCTCAAGTATACACACAGCTTTGGAATTCAAGATGCCCTTAACAGATTGGAGAACAGGGCTCCAGCTAACAAAATGATTTTAAATAGCAACAAATGTAAGGTTCTCCACTTGGGCAGGAAGAACTAGCTGCACAAATATAAGATGGGGACACTTGGCTTGCCAGTAGTACATGTGAAATGGATCTAGTGGTCTGAGTAGACCGCAAGCTTAACTTGAGTCAACAGTATGGTTGCCATATGTTAAAGAGCAAAAAAGAGGACAGCCCGAGCCACTGCCAGCCCGCACGCCTCTTTCCCCACCTTGGGTTGGCAGTGGTCACTGCATGCAAAGCACCCATGTGACTCTTTCCCTGGCTCAGGCTGGCAGCAGCTGCTATGTGCAGAGTAGCCCTAGTTCAAGCCACCCGAGCCCAACTCGCTTCCCCACAAAAAACTGGACATTTCATTTAAAATGTAAAAATCCACCCCGATAGGCATGTTGCCTCCCCTTCAAAGGACATGTCAGGGTTTTCCCATATGTATGGCAACCCTAGCAACAGTGAGATGCAGTAGCAAACAAACAAACAAACAAAAATACCTAATGCTATTCTAGGCTGCATCAACAGAAGTATGATGATCAGATCAAGGGAAATAATAGTACCACTCTATTCTGCCTTGGTCAGCCCACACCCAGAATACTGTGTCCAGTTCTGGGCACCACAATTTAAGTAGGATATTAACAAGCTGGAACATGTGCAGAGGAGGGCAACCAAGATGATCAAGAGTCTGGAAACCAAGCCTGATGAGGAATGGTTGAGGGTGTTGGATATGTTTAGCCTGGAGAGGAGGACACTGAGAGGAGATATGATAGCCATCTTGAAACATCTAAAGGAGGATCGAGCAACCTTGTTTTCACCTGTTCTGGATGCTAAGACCTGAACCAATGGCTTCAAGTTACAAGAAAGACTACTCTGACTAAACATCAGGAATAACTTTCTTATGGTAAGAGCTATTCAGCAGCCCCCTTGGAAGGTGATGGACTCTTCTTCATGGGAGGCTTTTAAGCAGTGGTTGGTTGGTCATCTGTCATGGATGCTTTAGTTGAGATTCCTACATTGCAGGAGGTTGGACTACATGACCCTTGGTGCCCCTTGCAACTCTACAATCCTATGTGTGATTCTATGTGTGAATTGGCTGTCACAGGGCAAATATCATGCAGAACTATTTACCTGACATCACCATAAACAATATATTTTAACAGAGTCCATCCACACATTCAACAGAGTATGACTTAATAATCTACTATATGCACATGTGAATAAGACCTCAGAAATCAAAATAATGGAGTGGGGAGGGACCCCAAAATGCTCAATATATTTTCTCATTGTAGAAGTTTAACATTGCCTACCTCTCACCATTTTCATTAAGGTGTGCACTGAAGGAAAACATGAACTGAAATTTATGCTTTAAAATGACCTTGTGTTTTTCTGGCATTTTTAGTGGAATTGAATCCACCTTTGAAAAAATCCATGGTGTGTTTTTTTAAAAGAAGTTTTTGAAGTATATTCTGTTTGGATAAGAAAAGCAAGCCCCATTGCATTAGGAACTCTATATTCAAATGTTCATAAAAATAATTGCCTCAGAACATTTAAATGCATTGTTGGCACTATGCAAATAGAAGGCAGACTGATTGGCTATTGATCATCTTTTTAGGGCAGATTCAGACACATTCTGAACTCATGATGATGTAGAAGACAATGAGCCTTTATTCTATGGTGAGGCACATCTCCATTAAGTACATGATGAGCTGGAAATTGGACATGTTATGAAAGAGATAAACTGCTTGGATGCGTGGGCTGAAGCTCAACATGAGCCCAGCATTATGTGAAGCAGGCTTCAGTTCTGCACAGATAAAAAACTGCATTTCTCTTGCCCTCTCTGTCTTTTTCCAGGAACTGCCTTCCCAAGTAAATAATGCCTCATCAAACAGGAGAAAGAGGTATTGGAAGGCTGTTGCCACCCGTTGCCGCTGCTGATTGGAACTTGCCTGGAAGCATCAGCCAATATGCAAAAAAGGACTGGATTCTTCAACAGATCTAATGTGGAAACATATTATGGACTATGTATGAAATTATGAAGGAGAAGACTGAGTGCTCACAAATCCCCACAACATCCCACAACCTGTGCTAAACTGTCCATTACTGCAACCACTAAGTGGTTGACTCTTTGTTTGAAAATACAGATGTTCCATTGTGTGGGCAGGAATTAGACAATACTACCATAGCAACTGAATGTAATAAATCCTGAAAAGAACTGAATAGCCCAAGGACAACTGAGTACAGAGATATAAGTGAAACCTTTAAAAAAAAAAAAGTGACAAAATAAAACCAAGATGTTTTCTTCTAGAGAATATTGCCTAGGGACCATGAATAGAGAAGGTAGAGCTCACATCAGATTACTCTGGGAATGATCCAGGTTCTTTCCCCAAAACATTAGAAATAAATCTGGCAGCACTTTCCCCCTCTGCCAGGAAATATGCCCAAAAGTATTCTGCATCTTGGATTTTAATCTAAACTGGAGAAGAATTTGAGGGCCTTTAATCTAACGTCTCAACTGAGGTGAGAATTACTAATATCATGAAACATATTTCCAGGTCACAGCCCAGTGAACTTCGGTATCATCTCTTGACTTTTTCTCTTTGATACGGAGTGTAGCTCCAGGTAGAGTTCTATATTTATATCCCTCTTTCTTGATATCTGGGAGCAAATCAAGGAGCATTTGAGAAATGTCTAGCTACTAGCTAAGAAAAGGAACAAGGCTGCCCTGATAAATATAAATCTGCAAATTCTATGGCTATTATACTGATGGGTCATAAGCACATTTGTACATATTTTATGGGGTGTGAGATATTAGGAAAGCAAAATACAATGCTTAAAGAATCTCAAAATTTGTTTCAGGCAGATTTGTTTATATTCCTTACCATCTACACAATAGATAAGCACATCAAATTAGACAATATTGCTGTAAACCAGGATTTAGGCCCAGGCATATTAACCAAAAATGTACTGAATATACTAACAGATAATAGTAGTAGTAATGTATTTATGTTAATATCCGCCACATATAAACTTTGTTTTCAACAGCAGAACCAACTGAGTGGGAAGAGCGGGGGACAGATTATTTGCTTAATGAAGAGATAATTTACATGTGTGCAAGGTGAGGATGACACAAGAAAAATAGTGACTATCCACTAGGCCTTCACAGTTTACTACACTGATGCTGTGACTAAGAGATACCTCAAGATCACTGTAGGCTTACTAGTACAAATGATTACCAGTAATTTAAATAGCATTCAAAAACTTTAGAGTGTTAACTACACCTAATTACATAGTGAAATTGATGGCAGATGAAATCTTCCAAATTAAATTAAAAATGCCCCAGGTCTTTCTAAGTCTTTTCTGGGAGAATTCTTGGTAAACAGACTTTTCCTAAAATTCTTAAAAGATACAATTTTGGAACTGATCCATGATCGGCAGCCTTTTTATATGTCAATTTCCCTACTTCGCCACCCTCCAGCTACATGCCTATGTCTGGAGCAGCCAAGATCACTAGTAAAAATGACTTCTCCAATTTTACAGCTCTCTACATATTTGACCCACCATTACTTAAAGTCAATAGTATTGTTTTTATGCTTCCTGATAAATGAGTTAGAACTACTGTTCCAAGACTAAAGAATAAAAGCCACAGTTCCCAGAGTCAGTAATGGCAGTTCTGAGCATGCTCAGAAGCACTTAATACAAAGTGATCCCTTAGAATAAATAAGCCTGGACTTAATTCTAAGCACTGTAGTTTTAAAATTCATGGCCACCCAGAACTACTAGTACTGTTCTTTTAAGACTTCGCATAAGCAGAAATAGGACAAGAGCAGTCTTTGTCTTTTGCCGTGGCTGCTATTCTCCATTCCATCATAATCCGTTAAGTTTGTGAAAGTGTGGAGCAGAGAGGAGGCTGGCACCAAACCATTACGAACCAAGGTAAAATTCAGGCAGGACTGGGCTCAGGAATGTAAAGGCTCCAAACTAGACAAGCTCATTTCTGAAATTCCCCATTTCTGCAACACAAAATAACTATTAAGACCACATTCAACACTAGCAATACTTAGCAATGTTGGACAACACGTGGTTCAATGCCTGTGCAAGAGTTGAGCAGATTGGTGTGACAAATCTGAGCAGATGCAACAACTCCTGGCTAGGTCTGAGCTCAGTCACTGATTTGCAATCCCTGACAAAACCAATTGTAACTACTGTGGTAGTGGTTGTACAACTACTGGCTCATCCTGTACAAAAGATTCCTCATATGCCTGGATTAGCAGGAGCTAAGCCACTGGTGCTAGCACTTGAAACTGAACCATGTTAATGGAGAATAGCAGGGCTTGTTGATGGCACCCTTTCAAGTAGCTTAACCAGGGGAAAATGCTACACACATGTACAATGTATTTGAATCCTGTGGTGATTTCTGAAAATCTTGCATGCAAATTTTATGAAGCCTTATTCAAACCATGTGTGTTGAACAAACCATTTAGTTTTGCTTTGTACTGAGGATTTTAACAAGCCAGAATAACCTTAAATTGGCTTATAATTTAATTGTAAATATTTGCAGGAAGGTTACACTCACCATACTGCCTAGTGAAACCTGTTAGTTTGGTGATGAGCTGTGAAAACAGCAATAATTTATTACAACCCCCTCCCTTGATTGCCTTCACTAGCACAATTCAAGAGCTTTATCAAACATTTGCCGTTCTCAAATGTTCAGAATTATGCCCAATACCGCACAATGCTCTGACCAATCACCTTTTTAACGCTGGTTCCCTTTAATTTGATGTTGTATTTTAAGCTTTTAGGACACAGTGCTATTAAATGAACTTGCTTTATCTCAATCACAACAGTCATGAATAATTTTACCTCTGAAGAGAATATCAGATGCATGCCATTCTATTGAGAGTCTTGCAGTTTCTGACTTTCAAGAACCCCTTTGGAATGTGCAAAGCTTCCATCATTATCAAGGACATTGAAAGGCCCATCGGAGTGCTGCATTTGTTTGCAAATGAAACATGTGCTGGGCATACTTAGCAAATGCAATACTTGGCATTTTCTTTCTTATTGGTGAAGCTATAAAAATGACTTCATTTGTTTAACAACACAACTATGTCCCTCTTCATCTACAAAATTCAAAGCATCTTACAATTCTGTGATAAACATACCATGCTAATAAGCTTAGTAGATAATCTGTTTAAAAATTTGCATCACAAACTCAAATTTAAGCAGTTGAAAGGTTTATTGTTTTTAATATCTAATGTCATTCATGTACTAAAATACATAGAATATTCCAGTAAAATTAGTTCAAATGTTCCTAGACTTCTCTGCCCTTCTGCTTCCCCTTGACAAGCTGCAAAGGTTTACATACAGGAAGTATTTTCTTCCAAAGGTTCAACTTTCTTTGAAACTCAAAGCCTAAGGAAATCCTGAGATCTTTAAATGTACTTGAGTGACCTTCAGTTAAAACTTCCTGATGAATCATGACAGGATCACAGGAGAAAGTGATGTATAGAGGATGGAAACCGAGACATTTTATGCAAGTAAAAATGATAACCTGACCTGGCATTGTATACTTTCATTTGTTTGCAGCTTTCAGTGAAGAACAAATGCCTTGAAAGACCGAATACCATAACTCAAATGGTGGCGGTGATTGAAGTCCAGCACATTTGTTGGAGTATAAGGGAGAAGAGGCAATCATAGTTGGCTGACATCAGCATAGGCATCAGCTGTCCACAGGGGCCGGCAGAATTGCCTGGCAAAATTTAAAATTTGATTGAGCCAATTAGGGCCCTGGTGGGTGGGTGATACTCTGGTGGCAAACTTGCAGTGCCAGTCTTCTGTGGGGTCCGCCAGCCAGGCATAAAGGCCAGCTATGCGTCCAGCAGGCTGTGCAGCCAAGGAAGCAGTCACCCCACCCACACTGTATGTTGTGGCTGCTTGGAGGAGAGCAGACATAAGCTTATTTATGGCTCATTTATGGTCTTGCTGTGGAATTATTCAGTTGTCATATTCGGGGTGATGGAGGAATTTGTCTGCAGATGTACTTGTCCTTTCTGGAAGGTTTTGCCCTCCTCATAGCAGCTGTCTCAACTTTTGGTGGAAAAGGCATTGGGTTGGATCCATAGTGTAAAACTGGGGTGTGTGTGGATGCCCCACCCCCTAAAAAATCTGGGATAAAACTCAGGGTACCCCAGTGAAGGGGTCCAAAGTAGGGTTCTGTCCGAAAGCCCAGAGAACATCATATTAGATCTGCAGCAATGCAGGGTATCCTTTGGCCAGGATCAACCCCGATGGAGAGATCAGCCAGCAATCAGGCTGGCTGGCTCAAGACACATCCCTGATTCCATAAGGAATATGACAGCAATACAAATCTAATTGGCCATCCACTGAAGATGCGACTAGAGGAATATATGGTTAGTATTCATAAAATCCTTTTTTCTAACTGGTAGGAATATTTCAAACCTGTTCAACAGCCCTCTAAAGTGGTCAAATATTATCACTCCTAATATTACAAATGGTGTGCTAAGGCTGACACGCTGGCTTTGTTGGGGGATGTCAAGGGTCACAGCTCACAAGTTTAATTACTGTACTATATCAGTTATGCCAGCAGTTCCTTCTCATTTCATGGCTACGATATGCAGTTTTCAGTCATTCAACAGAGCATGTGCTTTGTACAATAGGATTCTATCCCAGTTAATATTTCACCAGGAAGATGACTTTCTTGCAAAATGTTTTTTGACAGGGTAAGTTAACCACTGTAACAACTGGAATGTGAGTGACAGAGTTCTACTTTTTCTGCTGACAAGAAAAAGAAAGCATGCATAATATATAAATGTCATAGTAAAACATTTCTTTGCTGTATAATAAAGGAGCAGACAAGGTCTCAGTATGGGTGCAAGTATGTTGCGAGCAGAGTGGCATGCAACAAGGCAATATTTGGCCAACAAAGGGAAGGTGTATGCATGAGATACCAAGTACTGTATGAGGAACAGCACTGTAGGTGTTGAACATTTGTTGGGCTGAGTCTATACATTTAGGGTGAAATCCTAAGCCACACTATTACAAACATTTCCTCTGTGCAAGCATAACAGCTCACCAGATGTAATGCTACCCCCTAGGCAGGGGCCCTTCAGTGGGGAGCCCACTGTCTGCAGCAGTCTCTCTCTCCCCATTCCTAAACACAACCTCAAGGTGGGTAGAGTTTGCCTGCTTCCATGTAGCAGCAGCAGCAGCAGCAAATTAAAGTTGGAAAAGGCCATCAAAGGCTGCTAGTCACTTATGCCAGTTACTGAGAAACAACAGCAGTAGAGGCTAGGGTTGCCATAGACCAAAAACTAAAAACCAGTACACACCTGGAAAACCTGAAACCTCTCTCTCTCTCCCTCTCCCTCTCCCTCTCCCTCTCCCTCTCCCTCTCTCTCTCTCTCTCTCTCTGCATTCCCAGAGATGCCAGACTTCCTGGCACAGGGGAGCTCAGTGTCGCTTCCTCAGCCCCAGAATCCCAGACATGTCTGGAAAATATTCAACTATGTTTTACTAAGAGTAGACCTGTTAGAATTAACAGGCCTGACGTAGTCAATTTACATAATGGGGCTAGTAGCATATGGGGTTGGTAGGGAAATGGAGAGAATATCTTAAGATTTCCCATATATCTTACATTGGGGGGGGGGGGGCAATGCCATGGCCTCCAGCACTACACTCCCATCAGCCCAGCCAGCATGACCAATAGTCAGGGAGGATGGGAGTTGTATTCCATCAACACCCGGAGGGCATCAATTTGGCTACCCCTGAACTAAATATTTACTAACAAATATGTGTTATGTTCTGATTCTTAAAGTATCTCTAGTGTTGTATGTTCTGTTTCTTCACAACGTCTGCTTGACAGTGCAATGCTATGTGTTCAATGGGTCTTACTTCCTAATAAGTGTGTTTAGGACTATAGCACTGGGAATTATACATGTTATCCTATATAGGATTAATGTGTATATAAACTTTATTCATTTTAAGTATCTCTTATGCACACTTCCCTGGCATGGGAAATCCCAGCATGGGATAGTTAGGGAGGGGAACTACCGTATGCAAAACAATAAAACACAGCTAAAACATTTATCTCTAACTACTTGCAGCCATTAAGCTAAATTGTAGAATATGATAGCAACGGCTTCCACACTCATGCCCAGCAAATACCTGTGAGTCTTCAGCAGATACCTAAACTCATATGACTTGGAGGCAGTCATATCTCCAAGGGGATGGAATTTCACAACTGGGGCACCATAGCCAATAAAGCCCTGCTTCAGTTCACTGCATAATTAACTTCAAACACTTATGGTGCCACCAGGAGCTTCCCCTCCCTCAATAGATTTCATCACATGGACAGGTCTACATAAGAGAAAGCGCTCAACTTGCATCCCAAGTTGAATAGGTGTTTATACTTCAACACAAATACTTTGAATCAGGCTCAGTAGCAAACTGGCAGTCCGTGAATATATATTCATGGCAGACCCTCCAAGTTTACCTATTTTCCAGGGACATCCCTGATTTAGAGAAGCCGTCCCGGTTTCTGATTTGATCCCGGAATGTCCCACTTTTCCTTATGATGCCCCTATTTTCATTGGAGAAATGTTGGAGGGTATGGAGTTATCTGACCCCCCAGGCCGTCTGAGGGCAATCCTGTATAGGGAAGTTTTTTTAAACGTTTAATGTTTTATTATTATTTTTATATGTTGGAAGCTGAGTGGCTGGGGCAAGCGAGAAAGATGTGTGGGGCATAAATAGTAAAATTATCATTATGAAATGGGATGTTCCTATTTTCATCAGAGAAATGTTGGAGGGTATGCCATGGTAGTTGATTCCACTTCACAACCTGGACGTGGCATCATAACACCAGCTCCAAATTCTGATCCAAATAGATGGACAGTCATATGCAGAGCACAGTACAATAGTCCCTCTCCCAATCTGCCAGGGCATCTGCCAGGGGGACCACGGCTAATTGGGTATCAACACTGGGCCTAAACTCATACTGGAATGGCTACAGATAACCAATTTCCTTGTAAAGTGTTTGGAACTGAACTGCCATCACCCTCTCAAGCATCTTCCACTTTAGAACTTAAGGGGGGAGATGATATTGCTTTTCATAGCTTGAATTTTTCCCTCCACTTTTTCTTTAAACAAATTGAAGAGACTTTATAAAGCGATACAATATGAATGGAAGCCCACCAACAACTACAATGATTGCTTTAATTGTGAGAAATGTGGGGGAAATCTGAGGGGAAAGCTAGAAGAATAATAGAAACCATCATAATTGCAGTAGTGAGAACAACAGATGGGGTAGAAAATGTGCCTGTAATTATTTAACGTAGGCATTAGCAACTTAGGAACGACTGTTAGTTCCATAGCACAATTACCACACATATTTTCTTTTATGTAAATTACAGCAGTGGGCCATTAAATGAAAAGCCTTCAACAATTTTTCTAAGGTCAATGTATTTATTACATTGCTGCATATTTGGCAAAACACACACGCAAGGCCAGTAAAATATTGCAGCTAATTAATATGGTTATTTCAGAGTTTAGTAAAAACAATAATAGCTTAGATTGTAAAAAAAAGAAATAGCTGCTTTAAAGGAGAGTAGTCATTGGCCTTCAAAATATTTACCAGAAGTACAAAAAAGGATGCATTGTGCCATAAAATATTATTGACAGCCATGGTTTTAGTTCAGTCCAAAGCAACTGCAAATGTGCATGTGTAAGAGTGCAGTATCTTAACTTTTGCAAATGCAAGGATATTTATAGAATCTAACACAGGATAGATTCAGTGCACATGTTATCTAAGGTATTTCAAAACTGAGTGGACACGTGACAGGGTGCTTTCTCTTAATCCTTGTTTTCTGATCAGTGTAGCAAATGACAAACATTTCTAAAGGCATAGGTAAGTAGCCGTGTTGGTATGACGCAATAGAAATATATTAAAAAATGGGGGGGAAAGTCCAGTAGCACCTTAGAGACCAACTACTGTAAGTTTGTTCTTGGGATGAGCTTTCGTGTGCATGCACACTTCTTCAGATACACTGAAGCAGAAGTCACCAGACACTTATATATAGTGAGAGGGTGGGGAGGGGTATTACTCAGAAGGGTGGTGGGAATGGGTGATTGGCTGATAGGTGTGGTAAACCTGTTGACTACTGTAAACTCTATACAGTACTGGACAAACAGGCCAAACCCTATGCCAAAGGATAAATGGACATAAATCTGACATCATGTTATGTACTAAGCTTGGATCCTAGAACAATAGGCAGTCAGGATCCTAGAATGCAACAACTGATTGGCTTGCAGGAGAAGACCAATCAGGCTCCAGGAGGAAGTTAATCAGCCTATTAGGCTGGTAGGATCGTAGAATGCAACAACTGATTGGCCTGTAGGAGACGACCAATCAGGCTCCAGGAGGGAAGCAGAATCAACCAATCAGACAGGACTCATTGTGTAAATAATGTATATAAAGGCCTGAGGTTTGGGGCGGAAACCATTCACTGTTTTACAAGCTGCAATAAAGAACATGAAATCACTGTAGGACTCCGAGTATATTTCACATCAGGAATCACAAGACAGAGAAACCAGTAGGAGAACACTTCAACCTCCCAGGACATTCTATACAAGATCTCAAAGTAGCTGTCATATTACAAAAGAATTTCAGAAATAGACTGGAAAGAGAAGTTGCTGAATTACAACTTATTACCAAACTTAAAACCATGGAGAGACCTGGTCTAGATAGAAACACTGAATTCTTATCTCATTATACATGATAAAGCTATTTTTGGCCATCACATCCCTTGCTTTTTCGTGTAAGACCAATTGCAGTCGTTAACAGTAGTCAACAGGTTTACCATGCCTATCAGCCAGTCAATTTCCACCTTCCTTCTGAGTAATACCCCTCCCCACCCTCTCACTATATATAAGGGTCTGGCGACTTCTGTTTCAGTGTATCTGAAGAAGTGTGCATGCACATGAAAGCTTATCCCAAGAACAAACTTAGTTGGTCTCTAAGGTGCTACTGGACTGCTTTTTTTCCATTTTTTAATATATTTCTAAACGCATGTTTGTGTCATTTGCAAGGTTTTTTTTTTTTAAATGTTCTCCCTGTTCCCCAGTCATTTTATGTCATTCTATCAATGTTATTCTCACAGGGCCAAAACCTTTGTCAAAGCCTGCTAGTATTTTTAAATTCAGCATTTTAAAACCAGAAGGCTATATTATTAGTGCATGCATTCTGGTTTTGACTGTATGAATATTTATTTTTATTAAACAGAAAAAGGATTCCACTTGAGTGCAACAAAACCTCTAAGCAGTTTACATATCTACATGTCTGGATAGCCTTGCCTAAATGAAAATGTTTTACATAGGCACCATGAATAATACAGTGCAGGTGCCTGCTTGATGTCCATAGGCATAAATATTTCCTGAAGGGCACAGCAATCCTACTACAACCAGGCAGTAGCAGAGCCTGGTCACAGAGGGGCACAGCCACAACCATATCAGCAGCCCCTGCCGCTAATGCCAGCCAAGGCAGTAGGTGGATGAAACAGTGAAAATGCCATCAAGTGATCGCAGTGGAGTCAGCTTGGGATTCAGTGGATTTCAAACCCCACCCCCACCCCATCCTTTTGGGGCTGTGAGCTACCACTGGTGGGAATCTCTGCAGTGTTACTTCTACCTGTCCACACTTTGGGCAGGTGGAAAAGGGAGTTCTGTGCTGGAGGAAACCTACTGACATCATCTCATGGGCAGAGAGGCTGGCGGAGCTGTTTTGGGCTGGGCTAAGGGATATATTTTCCCCACCCACCCCATGCCACCATGCCCTAAAACAGGATTATAATGCGGGTTATTATTCTGCGTATTCTGAAAAAGGTGAAGTGTGTGGGCCTAGAAGCTGAATCCATGTGGCCTGTAACTTGAGCTTCCATCTCACAGATATTTCAGGAGATCTAGGAACTCATTGATCAAATTTTGTCTAATGTGCTAGAAGTTGGAGGGCCTTTTATCCTATGATTCACCACAGAGGACACTATCAAAATGATCCAACCTGAAATGTACTGATTCTGAGATCCTGAATAGTTTTTACTGATAATTCTGGCTGAGAGAGAGAGAGAGAGAGAGAGAGAGAGAGAGAGAGAGAGAGAGAGACCTCAATAGTGATTTTTTAAAAGTGATCCTGCTAATAAAAGATTTTGTGTGATTCAGATCTCAGGGATATTATAGTGAATATTTTATAAATCTAGTTTGATTAAGAGAAGAAGTTATTCTAAAAACACCCTAGCCTATATTGATCACAAAATATTTCACAATATTTTAAAATCAGCAAATGATTCAATAAAAGCGCTTGGCACATTGTTTAATTATTTTATCCGATTAAGGATGCAGTTCTTCAAAACCCAGTTGTCCCACCACAAGATTATGTAGCTAGATTTTTTTTAATAAAAAAGTTTGTTTATTATTTCATGCTGTGCTGCTATAAACTCTTTTGTGATGCCACCATTTTATAAAAGCTTCACTGTAAAGGGAAAGAGAGTGAGGAAGCATTCCCCGCCCTTTTTTAAAAAACAACAACTATAAGCTGTAAGATGCAGCTAATGGAGGGGAAAGTGTCAGTGGATACACAGAAGCCCACACGAGGCAGAAGAGATTTAATTTCAAAGTGAAGTCTCTCCCAAAGTGAAAGTCTTCCTTTGATGTTTTGTCACTAATTAGGATTTCCTCTAACTTTAGAAAATCATTAAAAGCATGTATTAGGTACATAACAACAGCTGGAAAAACAGCTCCCTGTCTTCTCCAGCATGCATCCTGCGGTTCATATCAGAAAGCCACTAAGTCTGTAAAACTGCTGTGGTCTGAGCTTTTAAGAGATGCAAAGCCATAAGCTCAATGTTTTCCACAGCCAGCAAAATGAAATGTGATTAGTGAGAACACACTGCATTGGTCTTGACAGTTTCTACATAATTTACTAGCCAGGTACTTTTTAATTATAACCTAATTTCATGGAGCTGCCTTAAATGACAAACAATGCTTCCTGCTGCTTTAAATGTGAGGCTCTGAGGCTGCTTTTAAGTTCAATCCATAATGTTATTCTTGCTGTGCTCAGTTTAGGATGTTATCTTTGAGGAATCTCCTACAGTATGCCTATGGTTATCTAACACTATACAGGTTACACCGTTCAAGCCCCCCCCCCCGTTTTTTGTTTAAAAAACATATTACTTAGTTATTGAGGGGAGGAGCAGAGCTGACAAGAAAAAGCAAAACCATTCAATAGTTCATAAATAATATTTTGTTGCACCACTACGTATTCTCATACTGAAACAGGTATTACATCATACTACCTTTCATTGTCAGGCTTCTTCAGAGTGAGTGACTTCAAGGCTGCAAATAAGCAGGTATTTTTTTAACTTTGATCTACCATAAGCCAGGAGTCAGCAAACTTTTCCAGCAGGGGGCCGGGCTATATTTTTTTGGGGGTGTGTGTGTGAATGAATTCCTATGCCCCACAAATAACCCAGAGATGCATTTTAAATAAAAATACACATTCTACTCATGTAAAAATACGCTGATTCCTGGACTGTCCATGGGCCGGATTTAGAAGGCGGTTGGACAGGATCCGGCCCCCAGGTCTTAGTTTGCCTACCCATGCAATAAACTCTATGGCAACTTATTCCAACCTGGAACAATTCCCTTTATCCCTGAACATTGCCTGTGCTGGCTGAGATTGTTTGGAGTTGTACTCCTACAACATCTGGGGGGCACCAGGTTGGGAAAGACTGATTATGGTGCCATTTAGCTGATTCCCTTGACAAGCCAAACACAGTATCATCTTTTAGATGTCATGGATCAGTCACCAAGTTTCGTCCAATGGCGCAGACTTCTCATGGTAGAGATTGTGCACAGAAGGGGAGGACAGGAAAGAACCTCGGTGGAGAATCAGGGCGTGTGCAATTCCCCAACTGTTCAGGAAACTGCTCAGTTGTGCAAGGGGCATCAAGGCGGCAAATAATTTTTACCTGTGACATTGCAAAATAGCAGATGGGATCAAAGGGAAAGACATCTTCCTTTGTATTTGCTAACCTTGCACCTGCAGTTCTCAAGGATTGACTTGAAGCCTTACAATTCGATAAAAAATAAATCAGCTCCTCCACTACTCATGACAATTCCAGGAGAAAGAGTTGGTGTATCTCCTGAAAGGAAACAGACCACAATCTTGTTCAATAAACAATTCAACATAAAGCCCTATTTCTTTATCTGGTCTCCTAAAATCTACTAATCTTCTTCTTTGCTGCTATGTGAGTGACACGGATCAATAAGTTCTACAATTAACTTTTCCCATGCAAATCAATTGGGCTCTGATCTCTACAAAGCTCGAGGAACATAAAAGGGGTGGATTTGCCCAGTCTGTTTTATTATTCCTGGCAGGGAGAGGAAGAATGCCCCAGCCATAGATTAAAGCTAGCTTGTTAGATTCAGTGAGCCTAGACCAGAATGGGTGAAACACTTCTTTTTATATAAAGTGTCAGAGGAAAACATTCAAACTTTCCAGGTCAAGTGCTATAAATATTTGATCAGACAGTGCACAGATGGATGAGATTGCACTGAAATTTATGTTCATGCTTACCATTTGGAGAAACCCCAGTGGCTGATGGTATGAAGAAACATGAGTAGGGATAGAACTTTCCCAGGAAATTTATTCATGTTTGGCTTCCCCTAGGCTCTTTTATATAAAATTGGTATTATGCCACTATATTCTTGCTGCCCATAGGATTATTATTTTTTTGGTCACTGTGCACTTTATAGCTCCATCTGCACTTTAACAACTCTATATGCACTATTGTGTTTCGTTTCTCGTGTTCCTAAACGATCTATATAAAGCCATTGGGGGCTATAATCCTGGAATTTTGGAGTATAGTGCTATCAATATGCAGAGGATGCCCAAATCTCTCTCTTATTGTTATCAGGATAGGCTCTTTATGGACCAGTGTCAGGCAACAGTAATGGGTTACATGAGGGCCAATAAATGCAGACTGAGAGCTTATCCACACTTACCTTTCATCCACACTTTCCAGGAACAGTCTGCCCTTTAAATCTCCATCTCCAAATGCCCTTTTGTTGTTGTTGCCTCAGAGCTTTCCCACAAAACCTCCCTCTTTAAAGCTGTGGAAAACCCCAATTGCCTTTTGTTGTGCTTCCGCCTCAGAGAGAGTGTTTTCATGGGGAAAGCTCTAGGACAGAGAGAAAGAGGAGAGCGCCCTCAGACACAAGAGTTTTAAGACACAGTGCCTGGTAAGAGCAGGACAAAAGATAAGTGTGAATAAACCCTGAATCCCTATAAAACTTAGGCACTGTGGGCCTACCAGGAGCAGGGTAGACTGCCTGTTTTGGGGGGAGCAGTGCTTCCCTGAAGAAGCAGGTTCATCGTTTTGGGGTGCTCTAGGGACATCTCAACCATCTCCTAAGGCTACCTCATCCTAGAGTTCAGGTAGTTTCAGTGGAAAGGAGTGGCTGGTTAGCCAGCTGTGCACCTTTCTGAACCAGGATAGCCTAGCTACAGCAGCACATTTGCTGATAACCTCTCATTTACATTACTAAAATGCATTCTACATGAGCCTGCTCTTGAAGATGATATGGAAGTAGCAGTGGGAGCAGAATAAAGAAGCCACATTACTCGCTGGTGACACAAAGGGGGATGATCAATCCTTAAACGTCTACACTGGCATGCTGTTTGCTATGGGGCTCAAATTAAGTTGTTGAATGTCATCTGTACAGCCTTATAGCTTGGGGCCCAATAATCTGAAGGGGTGCCATTCCTGTTACCTGTTCTTGTGAACTACAAAATGAAGGCCGTGATTGAGACCTCACTTTCAAGTATGCCTGTTTGTGAAACAAAACTGTTCCTATCAGTTTGGCACAGAACTTGATCCTCATTTTGTAGAGCAAGTTGCTTTCTAAAGCTCTGGAGTTTCCCTAGAGCAGCCTGAGACTAAAGTTCTAACTCCACCTCCTTGTCAATTACCATACATGGAAACCAGATTTTGATCAAGTAACGGAGTCTGAAATTGGGATACCAATCCCCAGTAGTGTGGCACTTAACTTTTTTAAAAAGTAACCTTTCCATAAAACCTGGTGTACATTCGCTGTCTCAACATTGTGGGCTCAAACACCAAGCACATTGTAAGGAAACAGCATTTGAGGTATATCTGATTCACTGAGTTATAAATTTCCAATGGAGTACTAGAAAAAGTTATAACTTCATCTGAGAGTGGAACAATGCATTATGTGAGCCATGGAAGTGCCATACTACATAGCATCCACATATCAAATTCACCCCATAACACTTGGGATCATTTAACTCACAACACCAACAAAACACAACATTATGGCATCACAGCATGGGGTTAGTGAGACGACATTAGGGGTAGTCAAAGTTGTGTCCTCCAACATTGTGAGTCCAGGTGATGCTGGATTACTCATATCTAGCTCTGCCAACATGGAGAATGCTCGGAGATTATGGCAACTGTAGTCTAGTCACATCTGTAAGACCTCATGGGGGCAACTCCTTTTCTATTCGTTTTGTGTAGGGGGAACACTGGAGTAGGATCCCCACCCACTTTTCTTTTCTTTTTTGGCAACAGTCTCATTTTGCAAGTAAAGTGTAGTTTTGTCCTAACAAACAGTGCAATTGCAACAATTAAAAAGCTAGTGGCTAAAATCAGAGGTACGATTTGAATCATAATCCAAGACTTAATTTTCAGTGCTTGGAGTACCATTGGTTTCATTCAACAGAACACTGTACTTCTGCCCTGGAATTTGCTACACTGTCCACAAAATATTGATTCATTTTGTTGAACACAAGAACAAAGCAGAACACTTGTTTTTGATAATTAAATTACAAAAATAAGCATTTTCTTGTAAGTAATTTGCATTTCAATAATAAGTATGGCTTTAAAAAATATTCCAACACATTTTGGCAGAAATCCCAGTGCAAGTAAAGAACATTTTTCATTGACATTCACTTAGTAGTTCCATTAATCACTGTCTTTTTCACAATAGCTGTTCTATCTGTAAGTTGAACTTCACCTTAATTGCTACATAACAGCTTTATCTGATACACAAAGAGCAAAAATATTTTAAATTCATAGAATCATTACTAATATAATGCATATTTATAAGGCACAAGCTGCATGATGCTATGATAATAAATACTAATATGCCACCAAGTAGAGAGAAGAGTACTGCACTTTCAGTTGTGGGACTGATAATTTAAGACGGATGCTAAAACCAACAGCCATGGACAAAGCTGATATGTTCCATAAAAGAGCATTATGAGGCAAGAAAAGCTAAAGGAAAGAAGCAGATCTATTGACTCAACCAAGGGAAAAGTTAAAGAGTAAAGTCCTACCAGTAAGTGTCAGACAATATTGTCTTCAGTAATTTATTTAATAATTACAACATTAGCTACATCAAAAGTGGTGTGTTACTTTTACAAAAGTTAATAAAAAGTTCACATGCCCTGCTCTAATACTAAAACACATAATTAAAAAAAACCTAATTAGGCTGTTTCCCCCTATCTACTAAGCTCATGACTTGCAGCTGTTCTTTATTTACTATGTTCTTTAAAGTGAAGTATTTTTACATTTAAAGAAATCAATGCAGATAAGTTTTTCTTTTAAAGGCAAAAGGAAGGACCTTCCCTTAAAAACAATCCACAAGTTCACCACCTTAGGCACTGGGTAGCTAGGCTCCCCAGCTTTCTGTGCTTCAATTATAAAGATGTCATGAGACAACTCCTCCCATGGGGTATTTTCGTTTCAGAAAACACAGGAAGCTGTGGAGGCTGCAGGGCACTGGAACGATATCACAACATTAAGCTAAACACAGCCTGACACCCACCCAAATTATGGAGATGTTTTAAAGTGTGCTAAAGTAGACAACTACTACCAAAGAGTAGCTTGTTTCACAGGGATGAAGGCAGGTTTTGGCACAGCATCAGTAGTTTTCACTCTTATGCAATGAGCTACACAAGAAAGGCAGGCAAGCACCCCTCCCACCTCACTAAGGTATAGGACCTATGATGGATGCTAGTCTTAAAAATATAGAGGTTCAGGTAGATTTACAAATATAGCAAGTGTATCTCTCTCCCACCCCCCAAACACTACCCTGTTGTTATTCTTAAAAACTTTTGTTTTGTCTTAATGTTTGCTTACATAAGAAAAATCCTAACATGGGCCCATCTACCTCTACATTTTGTCCCCACTTCCTGCCTGTTAGGGGGTCAACCAAATGCTTATGGGAAGACTGCAATCTAAATCTATTAGGATTTCAGAAAGAAATACATTGCCCCAAAATCTCTTTGGATGCAAACTTAATATTAGAAAGAAGGTCATAACGAACTATTAACAAAAGAGCTTTTGTTCTATAACAAACATGGCTGTTGCTAGTAATTAGCTTTCCAGGTGGCTTGCTAAACAAAATACCATTTTATTGCCGTTAGTATTTATATCGTTTTCCCCCATGAGATGTAAGCAATCTAGGTCGAAGTGGGCTACGTCAACTGTGTACAGTCTTGCAATTTATCACAGAAACTGTGTATGTCAAAACACTGTGGGTTCTGAACACACACCAAAACTGTCTTTTCACACATACAGGTAGGTTCACAGAAGAAAAAACAATAATTACAGTTGAGTATTTATTGCTTTAGGGCTGTGCTGAAAACATCTGCAATGCAAAGAAACATTTAAATTAAATAACAGCACCAACTCCAAAGAGCTCTAGAGCATGGGTAGGCAAACTAAGGCCCAGGGGCCGGATCCGGCCCAATCGCTTTCTAAATCCAGCCCGTGGACGGTTCAGGAATCAGCATATTTTTACATGAGTAGAATGTGTGCTTTTATTTAAAATGCATCTCTGGGTTATTTGTGGGGCCTGCCTGGTGTTTTTTACATGAGTAGAATGTGTGCTTTTATTTAAAATGCATCTCTGGGTTATCTGTGGGGCATAGGAATTCATTCACTATTTTTTCCAAAATATAGTCCAGCCCCCCACAAGGTCTGAGGGACAGTGGACCGGCCGCCTGCTGAGAAAGTTTGCTGACCCCCGATCTAGAGTGATGATTCAGATTGGCACCTAGAGAAATGTCACAAACAAAGAACTGGGAATCATGCACATAATACCAATTTACTTTTCTCTACTTACTAAAACAGTTTGCCACCAAACAGACAAGCACTCCTCAGTTTAAAACCACCATGCCTGTTTGGTAGAAGGAACTGCTATGCCAGAAAGAGGGGGAAAACATCAAGCTGCAAATGTAGTTCACACTGTGAAAGACATGTATGTCTTTTCTTTGGATCCCAGGCTCTGCAGGATGCGCTTCTATTAGCTGTGCGGATATGTGTCTGATTTTTAAAAATGTTTTTAGTGTTTCCAAATGCTTTTTTGCTGGCCACAACAAAGGATGGGAAAGAAATTGAATTAATAAAATGTATGAAAATTACTTAAATGCAAACCACGTGAACCTTCAGTCGTGCTGCGGAAGTGACATAAAAGCAAAAGAAAATTACCCCAACACAAAGAAATTCCTGCAGAATAGAATTTGAAATATGTCATCAAAATGCAGTGATGTCACAATACATGCGGGCTAAGATACAAAGCAAGGGAGAACAGGAGAAGAGAAAATGGAAGGAAAAAATAGAAGGAAAATAAGACAGGATAAATCTGAGGGGAGAGGGATAGTTCAGCCCAACCCTCTCCTCTCCCTTTGATGGTAAAGTAGTGACTAACCATTTGTTGGCTTTTAACTGTATGCCCAAATCAATGTTGAACAACTGGAGAAGCTATTAGTGCCCAAGGAGTTGTAAAATTACTCAGCCTTTAACAAAATTGTTGTAAATAACAAAGGACTCAAGTCAATAAGACATTATTGGTTCCTTGACCTTTCTTAGCAGAATTTCTAAAGTTTGACCTTAACTGCGCTCCTCTGTTCCCTAAACCAACCCACCCCCTTCTCAAGCAGCCTGTTACATTGCACATGCAGAAGTACAAGCACAATTTACTGTGCACATCAGTGTTTGTCACTTAACACGGGGGCAAAAGGATCTCCCACACCCTATAAACATGTTTGATGATGCAAACTTAGCTGCACTGTCTTGTGAGTGCTTTGGAGGAACATTCTGTATCCTATTATAATGCTCTAAACAGGTGAAGTGTTTCTCTTTTTAATTAACTGTCCAGCATATGTGCTCTTAGTTCAAACAAAACTTGTCTTCTATTTCATGATCAGATGAGACCTTAGACTTTAAGGCTTAGGGCGATGGTAGGACTCTGACTAGCTTTTACGATCATATTAGATACACATCGTCCTAATTCTACAACTATCCCTTCTTCTTTTAAAGGGCAGGACCCAGAGAAAGCAAAAGCGACTTCACATTGAACTTGCTCACATTTAGATATATGTGTGACTCACCTGTGAATATTCGTAATGAAATGGGGAGGAATCAAGGTCAGGGGACATACGCTACCTGCATTGACAGGAAGCTCAGTGGTGACCAGGAAGCTCAGTGGTCAAGGACTCTCTCTCAGTCTAGCAAATCTAACAAGGTGGTTATGAAGATAAAAGGGGGATATATATGCTTAGCTTTCCAAAGGGAGAGCAAGATAAAATGTGTAAGAAGCTATGCATTGTAACTACAGAACAGTTATTACCTACAAAATTAAAAGCAGCCATTGGATTATCTCATAATCCATGGAGGTGCAGGTTAATTCTGTGTCCAGGGCAGCTGTTTACCAGCTCAATCTGGTACGTAAGCTGAGACCCTACCTGCCTGCAGACTGTCTCACCAGAGTGGTCCGCATGCTCTAGTTGTCTCCCGCTTGGACTATTGCAATGCGCTCTACGTGGGGCTACCTTTGAAGGTGACCCAGAAACTGCAATTAATCCAGAATGTGGCAGCTAGACTGGTGACTGGGAGTGGCCACCGGGACCACATAACATCGGTCCTGATAGATCTGCATTGGCTTCCAGTACGCTTCTGAGCACAATTCAAAGTGCTGGTGCTGACCTTTAAAGCTCTAAACGGCCTCGGTCCAGTATACCTGAAGGAGCATCTCCACCCCCATCATTCAGCCCGGACACTGAGGTCCACCGCCAAGGTGGTTTTGGCGGTTCCCTCATTGCAAGAAGTGAGGTTACAGGGAACCAGACAGAGGGCCTTCTCCATAGTGGCGCCCACCCTGTGGAACACCCTCCCATCAGATGTCAAGGAAATAAGCAGCTATCCTATTTTTAAAAGACATTGGAAGGCAGCCCTGTGTAGGGAAGTTTTTAATATTTAATGCTGTATTGTTTTTAACACTCGATTGGGAGCCGCCCACAGTGACTGGGGAAACTCAGCCAGATGGGCAGGGTATAAATAATTTTTTATTTTTTTATTTTTTTAATTTTTTTATTATTTAACTTTTTAAAATAGAATTTTGAACAAATTCTTCAAAAAAAGGAAATTCACACATTATTATTATTATTATTATTATTATTATTATTATTATTATTAAATTTATATACTACGCTATACCTGGAGGTCTCAGGGAGGTTCATATTACAGTAGAATTAAGACTAAACAGATTTTAAACTGAACACAGGCTAGCCAAATACACACTGATCCATCTATCCATGTGTAGCTACATAAAGGTAACCATGGGACCACTTTCTCCTAGGTGAAGATCAGAGAACAGTTGTGTCCTATGATGATGCCTGTTCTGGATGTTACATGCACCTGTAACTAGGCTTATGGGTACGATCAACATATCTTTTGGGCAGCAGTAGTTGCCTCTGTGGAATTCCATCCAGAGGGACACTTGCTCTTTTTATGATGTGACTTGGTTATTTTAGAAGTCCCTTGGGGTGGTAGCCTCATGCTGCTGTTTTATGTCTTGTACCTTGTTGTGGGGGTGCATTGGGTATTAGAGGAGGGGTAGAAACACGTCACATTCTTTCTGACTGGCTGGATAAACCAGGTGAAGGTAAGCTGATGGGTCTTAAACTCTCATTGAGTTAGGGACTTGTTTACCCGATGCATGTGAAGACATGCTCTGGTGGATTGAGTGGATGAGACCAATAGTGAGTCAAGAAGGCAGTTACTGCATGGGCTGTAGCATGAAATGAGGAGTAGATGGGGTTTGTTAACCTGGAAAGGAAGTCCATCTAGAAGGAGGAAAACACTGACCTTAAACCTCTGCTGCCTTGCAGCTATACTCATTCATGAGAAAGGCTTTGGAAGTAAACTCTGAGAATACTCTCCATCCGCTGCTTTGCAGGACATCTTTGGAAGAAGAAAAGGCTAACGAGTAAACCTTACACAAATCTGGAGTGGAGTCCCTAAAGCAGTTATTCCAGCAACTCCTGCAGCCGAGCTGATGCCAAATATACTGTTTTGCTTTCCTTTGGACCACATTAACAAAGTCAAGAGTGGGGACTTCCATATACAGTTCAGGACTTCCATATACAGTCCCCAGGCTTGCACCCCAGCCCCCCCCCCAATGGAGCACTTTGTCATTGCCTCTCGAGACAGACAGATGCCAACAACCTTGTTGTGATTTTCGTTGTTTTGATTCATAGTGGATTTTAATCAGTTGTGTAATTTTGTAAGGTGCTTTGAAAGCTCTGCTGAGGCCATCAAATGGAGTGTGTGGTACATATTTCCATGCTATATAACAACCACTGTTGTTATATACAACACTGTTGTTATATACTGTTGTTATATACTTCTACTTTCCATCTCTGATTGTGACTATGTTTTCACTATATGAAGTGGACTTAAATTCTGTCACTGTGCTGACCTAGCTTGAACTGAAAGATCTCACCATGTTGGTCTGGCAACACAGTAGAAACAAAATCACTTTTAAATGATAAATTGCTGACACACACTTCTAATTAAGAAAGTTCAACACACGCTGGAAACTGGAGAGTCCTTTAACATTGAAATAAATAGCCAGAGATATGGCTTAATATTCGAATTGCATTAATAGCTTGACAATTTACAAGCAACTGGTCACTATGGATATGACAACTAGAGTAAAGTGTGTAGTATATCAGACTGATACATAGTTTCCAAAGGCATGTTCTGAAAATAAAATGACAAAGAGGAGATTTATTTAAAATCAAATTGAGACTTATTTGCTCATACATCCCTGCTACTTATGAAGATCTGAAATTGATCTGGATTTAGTTCTATAGTATATCAAGTAAGTTTCATAAAAGCAAATGAACAGAATTTTGTTACTATGCTCATTCACTGCAGAAAAATTTTAGACAGCAGATTAGAAAACAGCGGTGTATATAGAGTGGTTTGAGAGACACCTTGGAGAAGCAGACCCTGTGGTCAGCTGGCTTAACAGCAGTAAAAGTCTGACTTAGTTGTGAGGGGTTTAATATCACCCTGGAATATCTTTATGAGGGAACATATTTATAATGACAGATAAGAATACAGGACCATGGTTACTCAGAGGACTAGCCTTGAGCAGAGGAGTCCAAGGACAATATCACAGAATTATAGAAGTGTAGAGTTGGAAGGGACCCCACAGATCATCTATTCCACCCCCTTCAATGCAGGAATCTTTTGCCCCATGTGAGGCTTGAACCTATAACCCTCATGGTCTACCAACTGAACTATCCCAAGTTGTTATCAGTACTTTGGAACTCTGTTGCAAAACTGATAGCATGTTGTACTTGTCAGTTTATACACAACTAGCAGGTGTTTCCTAACTAGAACCAAAACCTTAGTGTAAGATTTCCAAATTGTTTTTTTCAAAAACTTGTTTAAATATTTAACCTGATTTTAATAGGTTTATCAGACAGGAGATAGGAAGAAATAACTCTACTGCCAGCAAGGGTTAACAGTACTGGGCTAGATTGACCACTGAGATGACCGAGCAGAAGGAATCAATTATGAGAAATTATTTTCTCTATGCTGTGTTTAGTTAGCCACTACAATTATGGAAAATTCAGATGATTTGAAAATGTATCCAAACCTTCTAATGATTTATAGTCAGATCTGTCTTAATGACCAAAATGATTATATTACATGCTTCAAAAGTTACACTGCCCCATCTGCAATGTGAATTAATTAATTGGGGGGAGAATAGTTTTATCCAGTTGACAGAAATAATATATCAGACGGCACCCAATCCATGCTTCTTGGTGTTCAGTATGATTACACTAGTCAATCCAAAAGCCATGTGTTTTACATGGAAGGGCTATAGAAGTACTGCATAAACATCACAAGTCTAATAGTTAACTACACTATATATCTCTTTCACATGTTCAAAGAGCTTCAGGTGAATTATATGGTTGCAGTGCCTCTAAGATACATCAGCATTAATATCCCCCATATTGCAGATGGGGTTACTGAGATTGAGAGTATGCGTCTTGCCTGAGGCCAGTTTGTGAGTTCATGGCAAAGATGAAATTCAAACCAGGGATTATCTGATTAGTGTAGCCTCTTAGCCACAACACTATGTTACACTAGCTGTAATTTTTTTCTCTTTTCCCAGTCCCTGGGAACTGATCTAGCAAAAAAATTAAATATTATTGTCTGCTGAATTGCGCAACAAAGAAACAGTCAGGAATATGTCAATATAAAATGCAGCTCTGCCTCCCATATACTATCATGGGCTTTACAGAATATTCTTCATGCACATTCTCCATGCAAATATAAGGAGTCCATATGATGAATGCATGCATATGTAATGCCCTCCATTAAGCAAAGTCGTTTCTCAGTTGCTTCCATCTGGCTACTGTAAACTCAAATAATAATCCACAGAGCGCCTTCATCTACAGATTCCCTGCAGAGTGAGTTCTGGAACACAGGAAGCTGAATTTAACCACTGGTCTATCTAGTTCAGTATTGCCTACCCTGTTGTTGTTGTTTAGTCATGTCTGACTCTTCGTGACCCCATGGACCAGAGCACACCAGGCACTCCTGTCCTCCACTGCCTCCCGCAGTTTGGTCGAACTCATGTTAGTAGCTTTGAGAACACTGTCCAACCATCTCGTCCTCTGTCGTCCCCTTCTCCTTGTGCCCTCCATCTTTCCCAACATCAGGGTCTTTTCCAGGGAGCCTTCTCTTCTCATGAGGTGGCCAAAGTATTGGAGCCTCAGCTTCAGGATCTTTCCTTCCAGTGAGCACTCAGGGCTGATTTCCTTCAGAAGGGATAGGTTTGATCTTCTTGAAGTCCATGGGACTCTCAAGAGTCTCCTCCAGCACCATAATTCAAAAGCATCAATTCTTCAGCATCAGCCGTCTTTATGGTCCAGCTCGCACTTCCTACCTAACTGGCAGCAACTCTCCAAGGTTCCAGACAGCAGCCACTCCCCATCCTACCTAGTAATGCCTGGGATTCGGCCTGGAATCTTTGGCATGCAAACATGTCATCCACCACTGAGTCACAGCTCATCTCAGTTTGGGGAAACCGGAAAGCTTCTGTTATAGCTTCCCTTTTACTGCTGAAACTCAAGATTCTCATACAAATGATTCAGGTCAAACAATATATTACTGCTCATTTTCTCACTATTTAATTTCTTTATTAGCTCCCTCTGAGGAATTTTCTAAAATAATTTTTCATGATTGCAAATTAATTATATCCATCCATTCTTCTTGGCTTATTCAAACATCTGTAATAGATTTTATAGACAACATCTCCCTGAACTGAAGTTCTGAATACATTTCTCCCTTCTTTCCCCTCTCTTACTGTCCATTAATGCTGACAGGAATTTATGTCTTCACATTTTGCTTCGGCACACTTCTCCATACAATTCCAAAGATCACACTGTTGTCCTTTAAAGATAGGGACACTACTGCTTATCACAGTTGTACAGCATTGTCACAGACAACATTAGATTACTTCTCATTGTGATTAGCTTGCCATGTAACATTTTAAAATGATTGAAATAAATCAGCTTTGGCGAATTCTGACCATGGGTTGACAGACTTTAGACCTGTTTATTTACAAATCATTCCACTGTGTGTTCTTTCAACACCAGACGTTTTTCATGGCTCACTGTTGTTCCTCATAATAGGTATGCTGTGAAAATTATCTGCACAAAGCTCTGCAGAGACTTATACTATGAAAAGAGCTAACTTCCCTGGGAATAAAATCGTTTATAACTGGTTCATCCTTGTCCTTCACAAATCACAACTCTTACAGAAGGCAATAGTTTTCTATTTCACTTCAGGCTCTTTGTGTATGTTTTGAGCATGTGTTCTCGCATTACTTTTTGCCCAAGTCAATACCCAGCTAAATCCTTTTACATAGTGCCTGCATTATCAAAATGAACCTTCATGTGCCAACAAAAACTGGCAAATCATGTTAGGAGTACGTTTCCCCCCAGGTATGTGAAGTAACTACTCTTTCTACACAAATGTGCACTCTATTAAGTATTCCCCGCCCCACCCCAACCTGACATGCTCTGATTTGTGTTCCAAAGAGCTCCATCAACTCTACATGACTATTTGAATAATATTTATTTTAAAAAACTAAGTTGCCTTTCTCCAGCAATCCTTTCCTGTAAACCAGCAACAGTGACCCAACAGCCTTTCTTTGTGGAAGTTCCTGTTCTTGTGAGATAACTCCTGTGGTTGCTGTATTCGGGTGATTACTTATTGGGGACTGGTGAAGTGAGTCCAAAATACACCTCATCTTGTAAAACGGAGAGATTTATTTAGGATGAAAAGCACTATATACTGTAAGTGTAAAAGCTTTTTTATTATATTTTGGCACTCCTGTTAAATCAGTGACTGAAGCTGCCTTGTGACCATTTGTCCAGGAACACATCCAAGCTAAACTTACAACACAAATGCTTACGTATGTAGGTTAAAAGACTAAGGAGTTCTGTTTCTGCTGCTTAGTGATTAACGATAGCATGGTATTCTGAGAACATGTGTATTGGGGTCATTATATCAGAAGGATACATTATCCACGTGCTGAGAAGACACTAGGAGAAACAAAAGTACATTTTGTTTACATAACTATATGGATTTCTTTTTTAACTACACTACCTGGACATAGGGCTATTTGCTTTTCATCGTATGCAAACATTTCTCTTCTGCAGGCTTCCCAGTTAACCACATGAAGTGATGTCTGAATATTTGCCATGCAATCATTTGTTTTGAACCATTATTTTCATGGAGAGAGCAATACATGCACATACTAAAATTAGCAAGAATGCCTAGGTCACTGCCTAAATGGTGTACACATTGGTCATCAAAAAGTGTTGCCATTTTCTTCCTGACAGGCCTGATATGCCTTAAATATCTGAGGTGACGTCTCTTAAACACCCATGCTTTACTACTTCAAATTTAAGCAACAAAGATTTAACTTCTCCCAGTTCTACTAAATCTAAGCCTTCTAAATAAATTAAGATGCTGAAATTTAATTTTCTGCTAAGAGTGCTTTCTGTGTGGCTAAGGGGATATATTGCACTTCTAAGCAGCATAACATAAAAAAGGGCCAGACAGTTGGTACTTGTATATTGCTATGTGTACTAAAGCCACAATGGGACACATGAAAAGGGTAAGCTGAAGAAATGTATCATGCAGTGAACAACTCTGTAAAGAGTAGGATCTTCCCATAAAATAAATTTAAAATGTGCAAAACTCAGTAGTCAGTGCAGCCAGTACTCTATCATGAACATCAGCCTGCCCCAATAGCTTACTGCCTTGGTGAAGATTGAAGGGTTGTTTTTAAAAAACTATTTTGTGGTTTCCTGACCAGTTTTTATACAGCACAAAAAGAAATAAAATAATCATAGAACTATAGAGTTGCAAGGGACCACAAGGATCATCTAGTCCAACTACGAGCCTGATATTAAGAGTTTCATGCTCTACTAGCTGAGCTACTCTCACTTCTACTGAGCTACTAGCACACTGTTTTGGAAAGATTCCTGCCAAGCACTATAGCTAGGATATAAAAGGAGGAGAAGAGACGTATCACTTGAGTACAGATTGGTATGGATAGGTGACTGGAAACATTAGAGCACGCAAGCAGTCTTGTTCAATCAAGCCAATCAGTTTCCTACAGTGGCCAACCAGATGCCAATGGAAAGTCCACAAGCACGACACAAGGGCAATAGCCAGATGACATATTTTCTCACTCCAGAAAAGAAACAGGGAACCACTACCCAGTCTTAAAGCTAGCACAACCAGAGCAATGCTTTAGCACAAGAATGAGCAACATGTGGCTATTAGCTGAAATTCAAAAGCCTTCTGCCAGTAAACAGTTCAGTCTTTACCAATGTGGTGCCCTCCACATGTTTCCAGCACCTCTTTGGTGCATTCTGGCACCTCTTTAGCATTTTGGCATGGCGGCATGATGCTTGGGGCTATGGGCAGCATGGCGCTCTGTGTTGTGTGATGGAGGCTGTGGGCAGCATGGTGATTGGTGCAGCAGAATAAGGCACCTAAACTAGCAGTGGGATGAGTGGGCGGAGAAGAGAAGCTTATTTAGGGGCGATCTCTCCTAAATAAAGCTCAACAACTTTGAGTGGGTGCTCCTCCTAAAAAAAGGTCAAATTCTACAACACAGTAAGTGTGGGTAGATGTTAAAGACTCCCCACCTCCCAAAAGACAAATGCAAAATGTGCAATGTATGTAAAGATGCTTAGGTATGTTGCCTGCTATAAAGCAAGAGTCCATTAAGAATTCATTGTAGTACAATATACACGTATCTACTCAAAAGTAAGTCTCTTCATGCTTAATGGGGCTTATTCCTAGATAAATGGGTACAGGATTGCAAAATCAAGTAATAATTTTAATACAATTACATTATTAAAATTAAAAAAATATGTTTTGCCATTAAAAAATCCTGCTAGTTATTTCTGTTTTACCTTTGGGACAGAATGCTCAAAAGTGGGATTTTATTTATTTTTATTAAGCATTTAAGAGAAATACTGACTCTATGTTCTCCCTTGCTATTTTACCTGTAACAGTAACTTAGTAATGAGAGTTAAAAAAGAAAAACATTCAAGCAGATGAATCTGCTTTCCACAGTAGCTCCAGGGCTAAGATTACTCTTCTTAGGAATCAATGCCCTGTGAACACTAAGTCCACTTTTTTGAAGCCATTTTATAACCCCTTCTCTATCTTCACAACAGCCATGTGAGGGGGGTTTGATTGCATGTTGGTGACTGATCCAAGGCATGCTGTAAAAAATTGCTTAGTCTTTAAAATACCACCATATTTATTATTGGTACCTTATTGCATGTAGGGAAAGGTGAGCCCCATTTAGGGAACCACACTTGGGTCCCCAACCACCTCAATCCAGCTTTGCATACCACATAATCCAGGCTTCCACAACCTTGGCTCTCCAGATGTTTTTGGCCTAAAACTCCCACGATCCCTAGCTAGCAGGACCAGTGGTCAGGGATGATGGGAATTGTAGTCTCAAAACATCTGGAGGGCTGAGGTTGAGGAAGCCTGACATAAGCCTTTTATTCTCTATCAGAGTTATTCAACCTTGGGTCTCCAGATTTTATCGCACTACAGCTCCCATCATCTCTGACCATCTTAGCTAGTGGTCAGGGATGATGGAAGTTGTGGTCCAGCCACATTTGGGACCAAAGGCTGAAGAACTGAATAAACAGGTATCACCACCTTCTGATCCTGTACTCATGATCAAGCCAAATTTAATCATCCTGATGGTAGGTGTTTTAGGCATTTCCCCCAGTAAGTTTTCTTCATTTTTGAATGGCCATTCAGAAAGCCTCACTGTGATGTTCCTTAAAGACTTTCTGATTAAACAGTAGATTGGTTGGTAAAGGACAATCTCTCTAACACTTATAATTCGCACATCACTGAAATAACATTGAGATAATAAAGCCTAATGTCATTTTTCTTATTTCTTGTCACTTTCCTAACCTCTTAAAATGAAACCCTATTCAGAAACTAGCAGTCATGTTTTGAGATAGTGTCAGGAAAGCCACAAATCTTAACGAACAGAGCAGTCCTACAGTGTACTCCAAGTTGATTAAAAACCAGTGGAGAGGATATAAATACTACTAAAGGTCACAAAAGAGGAGGCAGAGCTGTCTTACTGATAATTATTTAATTAAATTTATTCAAATACATTTTAACATACATTTTAAAAAGCTTTCAGTGGGAAGAAAGTAACTTTCAGCAAAATAGAGAAGAAATAAACCATTTGACCAAATGACTAGTCATTGAATTATGAGAGAGACGTTTCTGGGGAGAAATAAGTAACTTGGAATAATTATAAAGTGAACGTATCACTGAAAATAGATTTGTCTATTTAAAGCAGGAATGGGAAACTTCTGGCTTTTGGGAAGAATTAAGTCAGGAAAGGGTCTTAATTTGCCTCTTGAAGCTGTTTTCTCTAAACCACACTCTGCTGCCCCACACCAAATGTCATATGTGTCATCAATGCAGGCCATGTAAATACACTGGTGCAAAAGAGCTTACGATTGTTCCTTGGCTGTGAGAACCTTCAAAGTTGTCTGTTTGTAGGCACAGCTTTGCCAGTCTATAGAAGGAAAATGTTGATTTGAGGGCTTAGGGTGGTCCAAAACAATAGCAGTGGTTCTACCATTATTCTTCAGAAGCAGTTGGGAAACTTACTATTCTTCCAGTGTAACAACTGAAAATGAACTTGCATGGTGCGGGCTATGTACAAAGCTGCAGATGTAGAAAGATCCTCCACATTTCTTTCCTTACCCTTTTCTCAGAAGTGTGGAAGAGCAACTGACCAGAGCAACTGTTTCAAATGTGAATTCCAGTAGGACAAATACTTAGAACATCAGTCTTCTATGGAACAGAAGTGAGAAATACTAAAGCTATGGTAAATAGGTGAGAGACTTAGCAAGGCTTGCCAACAACAGAGCAAGTGCAGCCGTTATTTTTTAAGTGTTAAAAGCCAAGCCAGGCAGCCACATGTAACCTTATAAATAAATCAGCTATCTGCCACCTGTGTGGAGCCCAAATCCAGTGCTTGAGCTAACATGTGGACAGTGGCGTAGCGTGGGGGGTGCAGGGGGGACGGGCCGCACCGGGCGCAACATCTGGGGGTTAGGGTTAGGGGGCGCAAATCCATGGGTTAGGGGGTGCAAATTACTTGCCTTGCCCCGGGTGCTGACAACCCACGCTACGCCACTGCATGTGCATCTGTCACTTGGCTGAGCCCTATTTAGCTTTTTAAGTAGGAAAATAGTGAGAATCTCCTACCACCACCATATCTTTTTTTTTTTTGCCATTAAAGTATTCAGTGGCAAAGATGGCATTTGCTTTTTTAAAAAGAAGTTACTTTTCCGTTAAACTTATTTCAATTTCCCTTAAAGGTTTAACAACCCCAGGATGATGTTGTTCTACAAATCTATGGTTTTATACCTTTGAAGACTCTCAAACTTGCGTTTTGCTTATATTGGCAGGAAGAAGGTAATCAATAGTTTTTACAATGAAAGCAACTACAGTGCTACAGCTAAACAGCATAACTCACCCAACTCTCTAGCTATTGCAAAGAAGGCTAATTACGTCTATCATTTATGTTGCTGCAGACAGCTAATAAGAAATATTGAAAACAGAATTACTTATGCTGCAGTTCTTAACTCACATACCTGGGAGAATGTTGCACTGAAACTTAATAGAATTTGCTTTGAATAGACATGCATAGCTTTGTGCTGCTGGATACAATCATGATGCTGGTAGGCATGCAAAACTAAAAAGTCCTCATTTTCATCCACCTCTATTGTTATCAGATTGTTTTCGCTATGAAAAAACAGTGTATCTGCTAAAACACAAGGGCCCTGTTAAGTTCAGGCAGTTTTCTAAATGCTTGTTGAATTATTTAAGGAGTAACACTTTAGCTTGCCAGGCAGAATTTATAAACCCTACGCTATATTCACTCCTTGCTTCATAATAACCTTAGCAGACTCTATTTGTAAGTGCATTCACTATATCCACTTCCTTATAATTTTTGCTATTGCATTGCATCACTGTTATCCTTCTAGAAAAAGAGGGCCTGGAACTTAACATGAATGCCTCCCTTGTTCTCTTATAATGGCAATGGTGTCCATCTAAGAGGTGCCAGAACTGAGTTCCACTGAGTTTTGGCTGAAAAAAAGCCCTGCATTGTATTCACCTGCATACTTCTTGAAGCTTGTGTGATCTTCATTGAAAAATTAATTTTACATAATTCTCAATCAAAAGGATCTCATCTTAAAGGCAGGGCCTATACTTCAATCCAAGAAGTTTGGGCTGTCCTGCTATGTGGATGGAATGTGCACTTCCTTGCAGAAAACAACCTTTGCTGGGACTTAATAATGTGGGCACAAGTCCTTCCTCCTTCTCAGCTTCCTTCAAACTTCCAAAGCTGCTGAGTGTGCCAATTGTCAATGAGATTCCAATCCTGTTTATGCTGAAGGCTTGACTGAAAGAGTTCCTGCTACCTGATGTGGGTAGCATGGAGGCTCAATATTGTCTCAGAGTGGGGAAGAACTACATCTATTCTCCCACATCTGGACTGGGGTCCTGATTATTCAGTGATGATGAAAAATGCACTCTGCACCATGTTCAGTGCAGGAATGTGACCTAAGCCCATCCCTCATCACTGGAATGTGTTAAGTCTATTGAAGTATGCTAGAACCTCTATCATGTGTGTACAGGTTAAAAAGGTAAAGGGACCCCTGACCATTAGGTCCAGTTGTGACCGACTCTGGGGTTGCGGGGCTCATCTTGCTTTATTGACCGAGGGAGCCGGCATACAGCTTCTGGGTCATGTGGCCAGCATGACTAAGCCACTTCTGGCAAACCAGAGCAGCGCACGGAAACGCCGTTTACCTTCCCGCCGGAGCGGTACCTATTTATCTACTTGCACTTTGATGTGCTTTTGAACTGCTAGGTTGGCAGGAGGTGGGACCGAGCAATGGGAGCTCACCCTATCGCGGGGATTCGAACCACCGACCTTCTGATCGGCAAGTCCTAGGCTCTGTGGTTTAATCCACAGTGCCACCCGCGTCCCTTGTGTACAGGTTAGTTAAGACAATATTGTTCTTACTGTTAACATGCAACCTCCAATTTCTTTCTTGCTTTACCCTTGAATAATTAAATATCTTAATTTAGAAATTTGGCGTTGAGTAATGAGGAATTTACTTGGAGGATCTGACTCATACAACTGTGCTGCATAGCACTATGGAATTGCTAAAGGGAGCGCAGACTTAGTTCTGTCCCTTTCCCCTTTATGAGACCATAAGCTTGAATTATCTGCATGTTCAGACTAAAGTGGATGATTATTGCACTACCCATGTGTAAGGACACAAAGAGCACCTTTCAGCAGTCCTGACAAGGAAGGAAAAACCCAGCAAGATGATGTTCTCAAACAACAAGCCTCCAATTTTCAGTTCTTGCTCTATAGAGAAGCTATGTCACATTGGCAAAAAATATTAAATACTTTATTTTACAAAAACCTTTTGATTGTCAGGTAGTTACTCGATATTTCTGGTAACTGCTGATTGCAAAGCTATTAATGTCATATATATCTTCTTTTGTTTTTAAATTTTATTTTACAACTCAACAAAAGAAAATCACTAAAATGCAAACATTATTTGCAGTGTTCCACAATGTTCACTACAAATGACTTGTAACAACTATTTTACTCACATTAAATGCCACTGTCCAACTCAATAGCTTGATGTATATAAACTTAAATATGATGAACTCATGAACAAGAGTGACAAGAGGCATCCAGCTATGGGTCCTTCTCAAAGCACAAGAAATATTGTGACTGCACTGACGGATGGCTTATTGGCAAAGAAAAGCACTGATTAAAGCACTGTTAATTCCTTTAATTATGTAAACAGCAAATGCTGTGTCTTTTATTTTGGAATGAGTACATGTTAATTAAGCATCAAAAGCTATTTTGATCATAGAAATATTAGTAGCCTGAAATTCTAAATTATTTGGTGACATAATTAGTAATCTAAACAGCAGTAATGCCAGTGAGCTTAATTATCAGTTTAAAACACGAACAATAGGAAGTATGGCAACATGCTGGTCTGAAAGATGAGTTTGGGGGGAGGGGAATACATTTCCAGTAACATACCATTTTCCCCCCACCTGTGATGATGACCCAGATTTGCTCTAGCAGATTGTACAACAAACAAGCAACGGCTCATTTTAAATTATAACAAAATATAATCTTTGTATCTTTCTCTTACTAACATTATTTTAAGATGGTATTTTGAGATAAGGGTAAAATTTGAAAATAATAATAATATTCACATAAGCAACAATGCTGAAGTGCCAGCCACTAACCAAATTTGGGTCAGTGGCATAGTATCTTCTGTCCAACAACAAAAAGGTGTGTCATTTCAGACCCCGTGTATTCCTAGGAGAGTGCAAAGTCTTGAAGAGAGATTGTCATTTTACAAGTCTGATAGAGCAGTGCATCAGTAGCATACTGATTATAAAAAGGTAAAAGGACCCCTGACCATTAGATCCAGTCGTGACTGACTCTGGGGTTGCGGCGCTCATCTCGCTTTATTAGCCAAGGGAACTGGCGTACAGCTTCCGGGTCATGTGGCCAGCATGACTAAGCTGCTTCTGGCGAACCAGAGCAGCGCACGGAAATGCCGTTTACCTTCCCGCCGGGGCACTACCTATTTATCTACTTGCACTTTGACGTGCTTTTGAACAGCTAGGTTGGCAGCAACAGGAGCTCACCCCATCGCGGGGATTCGAACCGCCAACCTTCTGATCGGCGAGTCCTAGGCTATGTGGTTTAACCCACAGCGCCACCAGTGTCCCTTATACTAATTATACCTCAGTCCAAAATTGCTGGATGATCGAAACATGGCACATGAGGGGAAAAGTTTTGGCCAAGGATGGGGGAGAAGGAAGAAAGACAATCCACCAGCAATGTTTTGGGACCTCTCCCTCAATCACTGAAGATCACTGTGAACCTCTGTGCTAATAGAAGTCACAGAACGATAATATAGTAAAAAAGTAGTCAAAATGACTGAGTAGTCTACCAGGCCAACAAATGCAGTCTTTCTGCCAAAATCAAGATGGAAACAGTCCATATAAAGAGTTTCCTCAAGGAAAACCACTTGCTCTAGGAACTTGCCTAAGTATGGAATATTCAATAATAACTAATATTTCTTCAGCTCTAAGAGATCTAACAACTGTTTCTTCAGCAGACATCATGTCACCACTTCTGCAAATAAAGATGTCATAATACTTTCCCTCAGGAAGTTGTGAGCAACTTCTACCATCAACAAGGTAGCCCATCAATGGTGGATTTCACAAATTAGGAAGGTGTTATTCTCTAGACTTGTCAAGGGCACTCCACCATTAAAACAAATATCAAATCCCTGACTAGTGGGGACTAGAACTAAGAATAGTAGTAGTAATAGGTATCTACTTCTGTGGTTGAACACACGTTGTTTCTTGCATATTCAATGCACAGCCATGTTCTGGGACTTGTCCCATGCCATATTTAAGCAGCTCAGCCTATCACCAGGAAGGAAGTGGTTTGTGGCCCAGAGAGGGGGGCAGGGCAGGTGTCCAGAGCACTTGCCTTCACACACTCTCTAATAAAGTCTAAAGAGCTGCAGTTGGCAACATTTCAAAAAGTGATGGGCGAAGCAACATGGGGGTGAAGCTTGGCTTGCATGTAGCCTTTGCACACCATCAACATGCCTGAAAAAGCAATTCTGTCCTACATGAAAGGCGCATGTGTCTCTCCCTGCTTCTAGGAACCAATGAAAACAAAACTTTATTTTTAATATTTTTTATTTAAATATGTAAAATTAGGCGTAAAGGAATTTGAAACTTAAAATGATGTCCTTGATGGTGGGTGGGTCCCCTCCCACTTGTTGTGTTTAATGAAACACTTCACTGTATAAAAAGGAAACCCTTTGTGTTCAAATCAAGGATTATCATTTGTTGGCTATCAAAAGTTCACCCAGTGTGGAGGAATGAATATTGCAATTAATCTCATTGCCATTTTCAAGCCACAGGGCAGCACTTCTCACTAAAGAGATCATGAACTTGAATGGTGTTTAACTTTAGCTTTTTATTTGGAAAGTCACCAATTACTATTAACTTCACTGGCCTGAAAGTGAATTAGATTTAACTGGAGCACAATGATTCTGTGTCTCCATATGTGATCAAAGCAAGCAGTTATGTTTAATGGGTTCAGCTAAGATGAAAATGTGGGAGTCAATTGCAAAGTCATTATGCTTTTCTCTAAGTAATGAAAACATAGCATTTGATATACTATACGATTACAGGCTAATGACACAGTCATACAGGGTAACTCTTGGACAAAACTCCATTTAAGGACATGGATCTGAATACTGTGGAACTGCCATTTAAAGAGTTAAGAATTAACACAAACCATTATTCATAAATTGGTGGTGACAGCAAAATAGCATGTATTTAAATAACTACATAAAAATAAATGCCTGAGCTAAGCATAAGGATTGGATCGAGACCTTCTGTTTGAAAGGACAAAGGCCCCATCTACACTACACATTTAAAGCAGTATCATACCACTTTAAAAAGTCCGGGCTTCGCCAAAGAATTCTGGGAACTGTAGTTTCTTAAGAGTGCTGGAAGAGGCTAAGAGACCTCACAGTACAATTCCCTAAGCGGTTTAACAATCAACCCCTCTTCCAGGAAACTCTGGAAACTGTAGCTCTGAGAGGAGACTAGAGGTCTCCTGTTTTCAGAACTCTTAAGAAACTACAGTTCCCAGAATTCTTTAGGGGAAACCATGGCTATTAAAAGTGACATGATACAGCTTTAAATGTACTGTGCAGATGGGGCCTGAGATCCAGCTGTGGATCTCTGTGGGGGGAAAGAGAGGGAGAGGTGTTTTTCACTAATTCCACTTGCAGACTCTCCGCTTCTCAACCTTTTAAAGCTTTTTTTCAGCCAGAAAATCACTGGAACTCAGTTCCGGCACCTCTCAGGTGGCTGCCATTGCCACTGTAAGAGAAAAAGGGAGGCGTTCATGGTAAGTTTCAGCACTTCTTTTTCTAGAAAAATAGCACTGGGCACAGGGGTATGAAGGGGAAAGGGGAACCACCTCTATAAGGAGTATTCCATGAGCAGACAGGAACTCTGGATCCTAAACCAGTAAGTAGAATCTTCCCTTACGATGCCCAATATCTCTACGGGCAGGAAAGTGCAATTTACAGCATTTAGTCTGCTGCATCCCCTTCATGGATCACTGCCTTGCCGTGGCGAAGGGGCTTGAAGAACTCAGAGAAGCTATGAACTATGCCGAGCAGGGCACCCAAGATGAACAGGTCATAGTGGAGAGTTTTGACCAAACGTGATCCACCTGGAGGAGGAACCGGCAAGCCACTCCAGTATCCCTGCCAAGAAAACTCCATGGACAAAGACAACAGGCATATAAAAGTTATGACGCTGGAAGATGAGCCCCTCAGGTCGGAAGGCGTCCAACATGCTACTGGGGAAGAGCGGAGGGCAAGTACAAGTAGATCCAGAGCTGATGAAGCGGCTGGGCCAAAGCCGAAAGGACGCTCAGTTGCGGATATGCCTGGAAGCGAAAGGAAAGTCCAATGCTGTAAAGAAAAATATTGCATAGGAACCTGGAATGTAAGAACCATGAACCTGGGTAAGTTGGAGGTGGTCAAAAATGAGATGGCAAGAATAAATATTGACATCCTGGGCATCAGTGAACTAAAATGGACGGGAATGGGTGAATTCAGTTCGGATGACCATCATATCTACTACTGTGGGCAAGAAACCCGTAAAAGAAATGGAGTGGCCCTCATAGTCAACAAAAGAGTGGCGAAGGCTGTACTGGGATGCAATCTCAAAAATGATAGAATGATCTCGATACGAATCCAAGGCAGACCTTTTAACATCACAGTAATCCAAGTTTATGCACCAACTACTGGTGCTGAAGAAACTGAAATTGACCAGTTCTATGAAGACTTACAACACCTTATAGAAGTGACACCAAAGAAGGATGTTCTTCTCATCATAGGGGATTGGAATGCTAAAGTAGGGAGTCAAGAGATAAAAGGAACAACTGGCAAGTTTGGCCTTGGAGATCAAAACGAAGCAGGGCAAAGGCTAATAGAGTTCTGTCAAGAGAACAAGCTGGTCATCACAAACACGCTTTTCCAACAACACAAGAGACGACTCTACACATGGACATCACCAGATGGGCAGCATCGAAATCAGATTGATTATATTCTCTGCAGCCAAAGATGGAGAAGCTCTATACAGTCAGCAAAAACAAGACCTGGAGCTGACTGTGGCTCAGATCATCAGCTTCTTATAGCAAAATTCAAGCTTAAACTGAAGAAAGTAGGAAAAACCACTGGGCCGGTAAGATACAATCTAAGTCAAATCCCTTATGAATACACAGTGGAAGTGAGGAACAGGTTTAAGGATTTAGATTTGGTGGACAGAGTGCCTGAAGAACTATGGATGGAGGCTCGTAACATTATACAGGAGGCAGCAACGAAAACCATCCCAATGAAAAGGAAATGCAAGAAAGCAAAGTGGCTGTCCAATGAGGCCTTACAAATAGCGGGGGAGAGAAGGCAAGCAAAATGCGAGGGAGATGGTGAAAGATACAGGAAATTGAATGCAGATTTCCAAAGAATAGCAAGGAGAGACAAGAAGACCTTCTTAAACGAGCAATGCAAAGAAATAGAGGAAAGCAATAGAATGGGAAGAACCAGAGATCTGTTCAAGAAAATTGGAGATATGAAAGGAACATTTTGTACAAAGATTTCCATAATAAAGGACAAAAGTGGAAAGGACCTAACAGAAGCAGAAGACATCAAGAAGAGGTGGCAAGAATACACAGAGGAATTATATCAGAAAGAAATGGATGTCCCGTATACCCCAGGTAGTTTGGTTGCTGACCTTGAGCCAGACATCCTGGAAAGTGAAGTCAAATGGGCCTTAGAAAGCACTGCAAATAACAAGGCCAGTGGAAGTGACGGTATTCCAGCTGAACTATTTAAAATTTTAAAAGATGATGCTGTTAAGGTGCTACACTCAATATGCCAGCAAGTTTGGAAAACTCAGCAGTGGCCAGAAGATTGGAGAAGATCAGTCTACATCCCAATCCCAAAGAAGGGCAGTGCCAAAGAATGCTCCAACTACCGCACAGTTGCACTCATTTCACACGCTAGCAAGGTTATGCTTAAAATTCTACAAGGAAGGCTCAAGCAGTATGTGGACCGAGAACTCCCAGAAGTGCAAGCTGGATTTAGAAGAGGCAGAGGAACCAGAGACCAAATTGCAAACATGCGCTGGATTATGGAGAAAGCTAGAGAGTTCCAGAAAGACATCTACTTCTGCTTCATTGACTATGCAAAAGCCTTTGACTGTGTCGACCACGGCAAACTATGGCAAGTTCTTAAAGAAATGGGAGTGCCAGATCACCTCATCTGTCTCCTGAGAAATCTCTATGTGGGACAAGAAGCTACAGTTAGAACTGGATATGGAACAACTGATTGGTTCAAAATTGGGAAAGGAGTACGACAAGGCTGTATTTTGTCTCCCTGCTTATTTAACTTATATGCAGAATTCATCATGCGAAAGGCTGGGCTGGATGAATCCCTAGCCGGAATTAAGATTGCCGGAAGAAATATCAACAACCTCAGATATGCAGATGACACAACCTTGATGGCAGAAAGTGAGGAGGAATTAAAGAACCTTTTAATGAGGGTGAAAGAGGAGAGCGCAAAATATGGTCTGAAGCTCAACATCAAAAAAACGAAGATCATGGCCACTGGTCCCATCACCTCCTGGCAAATAGAAGGGGAAGAAATGGAGGTAGTGAGAGATTTTACTTTCTTGGGCTCAATGATCACTGCAGATGGTGACAGCAGCCACGAAATTAAAAGACGCCTGCTTCTTGGGAGAAGGGCAATGACAGGCCTAGACAGCATCTTGAGAAGTAGAGACATCACCTTGCCAACAAAGGTTCGTATAGTTAAAGCTATGGTTTTCCCAGTAGTGATGTATGGAAGTGAGAGCTGGACCATAAAGAAGGCTGATCGCCGAAGAATTGATGCTTTTGAATTATGGTGCTGGAGGAGACTCTTGAGAGTCCCATGGACTGCAAGAAGATCAAACCTCTCCATACTGAAGGAAATCAACCCTGAGTGCTCACTGGAAGGACAGATTGTGAAGCTGAGGCTCCAGTACTTTGGCCACCTCATGAGAAGAGAAGACTCCCTGGAGAAGACCCTGATGTTGGGAAAGATGGAGGGCACAAGGAGAAGGGGGCGACAGAGGACGAGATGGTTGGATAGTGTTTTCGAGGCTACCAGCATGAGTTTGACCAAACTGCGGGAGGCAGTAGAGGACAGAGGTGCCTGGCGTTCTCTGGTCCATGGGGTCACGAAGAGTCGGACACGACTAAACGACTAAACAACAACAACAACAACAAAGTCTGCTGCATCATATATATCCTATATATGCTCCCTGGTAAGTGCAGTCTCGTTTAACATATAGTGAAATTAGAAGAATTCTGGGCCATTTTATTTATTTCTTGCTAAAGAAATAAAATAAGGTTTGCAGAGCTTTTCAACATATTACACTAGGAGTACTTTTTTTAAAAAAAAAAAGGGGTTCTGCATGATGCACACACCCCCCCAGGCATAAACACTCCTTATTCTTATCCAGAAAAAAAAATCAAAGGACTATATAATTCTGTGCTGATCTGTGGCAACTTCTCAAGCTTTTTGCAGAGATTTTTAAAAATGCATTATTGCAAGTAAAGTTTATACATGACCTTTTAAAATTTGTGTGGCAGAAAAAGTTAAAAGGTTCCCTTCTAAAAGCTCATTCCAATCCCATTGCCCACGAAAAAGTGAAAAATGCGAGCCTTTATGAAGCAAATGGCACTGGTTCAACATGGCATATTCAAAGAGTATAATTGCCTAAGGCATGTTTCAAGACATTTGATTCACAAACAGATTCATGAAGGCTTGAAAATACTGGGCCCATTACATTATTCTCTTTTTATCCCACACAATTTGCAAGAGCAGCTCTCAAGACAAACAGATAAGGAACTGTCTAGTCTCCCCACAGCTGCCAGAGGCATGTCTCAAGGACAAATTCAGAACAAAACCTAAGTCAAAATTCCAAGAGCAGTAATCAACAAGTGAGGCAAATATCACCACTGTTAAGCTCTTATCAGCCAGAGAATCCAATACAAAAAAGAAAAACAAAAATCCTTTCCCATCCATTTGGGAAAACTACTGCACTGAATCATTTCTTACAGAATACATATATGCACACAAGAGAATACTGCAGAAAACCCACTTAAGCAAGCAGATATATTCTGAATATATTATGAAACACTAAATAAAGGCTAGTACCACTGCCAGAGACCATATAGGATCTGGGTCTCTTCTCCCCCAGCTGAAAAACTGGCAAGCAATAATACTAGTTAATAATCATTAGAATTGTTTGTAGTCTTGGCCAGAGTTCCAAAGGTCATATCTTCCTCACACATTATCTACCTGCACTGCAGTTCGCACTAGGGAAACAGGCGAGGGAGGGGTCAGATTTTGCCACGGGATATTGTAAGTAAGACAGGTCTTCAGAAGAAAACCAGGGACATCTGTAGTACAGTGGTACATCGGGTTAAGTACTAGGTCTGTTCTTAACCTGAAACTGTTCTTAACTTGAAGCACCACTTTAGCTAATGGGGCCTCCTGCTGCCGCCGCGCCACCAAAGCACAATTTCTGTTCTCTTTTTTTTTATAATATTTATTAAAGTTTTTCAATATGCATACATAATTGGTTCACAATAAAATATCTGTCATAACATATTTTCATAACTTCTCTGGACTTCCTCTCATCTCCCGCTCCCATTTTCGTCATAAGAAAAGAATTTTTTCAGCAAATTATCCTCTTATTCACATTATATGCCCTCAAACTTAATTTATAATCTGATAGTTCCCAAATGGTTCACATTTTCTTAATCTCACTTGTCTTCCTAATTCTATCTAATTTAGTGGTGCCCAATTCTTTATGATTTAGCAACCTGCTTAACATTCAGTCAAATTACAATGTTTTTGTAAATAAATCTTAAATTTCTTCCAGTCTTCTTCCATCCTCTCTTCTCCCAGGTCTCGAATTCTGCCTGTCATCTTGGCCAGTTCCATGTAGTCTATCAGTTGCATCTGCCAGTCTTCCAGTGTGGGGAAATCTTGAGTTTTCCAATGCTTCGCTAGGAGTATCCTTGCTGCTGTTGTTGCATACATAAAAAAGGTTCGGTCCTTCTTTACCACCCCTTGGCCGACAATGCCCAGGAGGAAGGCCTCTGGTTTCTTAGTGAAGGTATACTTAAATACCTTTTTCAATTCATTATATATCATTTCCCAGAAGGCCTTCACTTTAGGGCATGTCCACCAGAGGTGAAAGAATGTTCCTTCACTTTCTTTATACTTCCAACATTTATTATCAGACAGGTGGTATATTTTTGCCAGTTTGACTGGGGTCATGTACCATCTGTAAATCATTTTCATTATATTTTCTTTCAAAGCATTACATGCAGTAAAGTTCAACCCAGTAGTCCACAGCCTTTCCCAGTCCTCAAACATGATATTATACCCAATATCCTGCGCCCACCTTATCATAACAGATTTAACCATTTCATCTTGAGTGTTCCATTTTAGCAGCAAGTTATACATTCTAGAAAGTACCTTAGTCTTTGGTTCTAACAGTTCTGTTTCTAATTTCGATTTCTCCACCTGGAACCCTAACTTCTTGTCATTTTTAAAAATTTCTTTAATCTGGGCGTAATGTAACCAGTCTCGCACTTTATCCTTCAATTTCTCCTGACTCTGCAGTTTCCAATTGTCTCCATCTTTTTCTAATATCTCCCAATTTCTGTTCTCATCCTGAAGCAAAGTTCTTAACCCGAGGTAATATTACTGGGTTAGCGGAGTCTGTAACCTGAAGCGTATGTAACCCGAGGTACCACTGTACTGGAAGAGGTCTCAGCTTTATTATCTGCCTTGCAAGAGGCAGCCCTGTAGGCAAACCTCAGGGACATGACAGGTATTTTGAATGTAGTTGTGTGATGGCCCCAGCCATTTGTGAATGGCATGCCAAGAGAGGCTGTCTGCCCTCACACTTTAGAAGATTTTGCAGTGGCCTGCAAGACAGTTTGATTGTCTGTGGCCAATTCACAACATCACATGAGTATGTTTAAAGCAGTTACCATGTACCCCAGCTTCGTTTGTATCAGGTTTATCTCATCAGTGAAAATATGTCACCTGTCTGAGCAGCTCCATATTGCTTCCACTGAACGCAGTCAATGGACGTACCTGTAGAGATTAAGTATAAAAACCCTAGGGCTGCAGCCTACATTTCAGTTACCTGAAAGCATATTCATGGCAGAAATCCAGCTCATGAATCCTGGCTGAGCATGAAGCTTTTAATCTCAGGGTTGTGGGTTCGAGTCCCAAACTCGGGAAAAGATCCCTGCATTGCAGGGGGTTGGACTAGATGACCCTTAGGAACCCCTTCCAACTCTACAATTCTCTGATTCAATGAAACTCCACACATGCAGAGGCTTCTCTGTGTTCTTCTGTAAGCAAAGGTACCTTCTGGCTGTGTCAGTATCTTGACAAACAGAGCATTAAAAGGAAACAAAAATTACTTGGCATGGTCACCCCATTCCAGTAACTGCTCTTATAACAGTGCCTTGATCCACACTGCACATGGTAAAATAGTAAACTGCAGTATTTAATTATTCTGTTTTCTCTTCTGACAGCTTCTGGCAGTCAAGGATTTAGTGAGCTTTAAACATGAATATTCATGGTCTGACAATCTTGTTTGCCTTGAGTGTGAATATTTATGGCTGACAATCTTAGTTAATAGCCACTCTTATTCCTATCATACATGTGTCCTTGGTGGTTGTTTTTTTTACTTCTCTGTTATATAGTTGGCCACTGCTGCTACACCAATGGCTAAAAATCCCAGAGTTTAAGTTTGTCAAGCATACATTATTTCCTAGGATAGGCTCTGGAGTTTTATGTGTCAACATCTGACTAATTATTCTGAAATTTATTTCAAGCCTCTCTATGTACAAAGCATATTCACCCTCTATCAGTTATAAATGCATTAATGATGTGATATTAATATTGTCTAAATTATTTGCTATCCTGTTTCTGGCAGGTGGTAACATTCTATTTGCCTTGCTGATGGATGGATTCAAGAAGCTATCTAAAAAAGATTTCAAAATCCTTTATGGGGTAGCAACAGCTAATTTATATATAGCAACTATTATACTTGGGAGTTGTTTTCTCAGTTTGCATTATAAGGCATTTATTCACAATGAACATGGTATCAACTTGTGACCCTGAGCTTGCCATCTGCTGTAGTAATGCCACTTTTAAGACCACAGATGCATATATATTAAAACAGATTGGATTTCAATAACAGATTTGGTGCTTGGGCTGTTTATTCCATGAATCCCTTAGCACTTAAAAGCCTGTAATGAAGGACACTTATGAAAGGCTATCTAAACATTCAGCTCAATTGCTTTTCAATGCAACCCCCCCCCCCAATATTTGAAGACAACAGAAATTAAAAAATAACTTTTGTATCTTAAATGACAGTTTTCTATATTTTTATTCAAAATTATTTCACTTCAGTGTTGCTTTGATTTATGCTATAAAGTATTAGAATATCATACTCATGTGCATTTTTAATGTAGCTACAATAATGCCAGGACATTTCTAATTGAACTCTGAATTTCTCTCTGAACAAACTAAAGGGCAGCATAAGAGCATCCTGCAGCTTAGGAGCATCTCAAAGTAGTCAGACAAAAGCACTACTTGATATATGAAGCCAGCTGTCAATGGATTCAGGGTGATGCATGGAAAATGGAAAAACACTTCCCCTATAGGATTATACTGAGTGCCTTATAGCAAAAAAGTTTAACGTATAGAAATTATACTTTTTTAACACAATGTGGGCCTAATATGATGGAACAGAGGACAGAAGGGGATAAATATTTTTTGAAAGACTCCAGAATCCCCCTTGCAACCACTTTTACACATCAATAATATTGTTCATTTTCAGGCTGTCAAGCTCAAGTGATTCTGTTTTGGAACGTTGACCATATACCACACATGGCTAAACTTAGGCTGATCTTGCTGTTGGTTAAATTAGCCTTTTTCCTGTACAGGCTCAGTAACCTGAAAGTTCCAGCCACCTTCTAGACAATCAGCAGATATGCCCATTCACCAGCTAGAACCACCATACAATTATTTGAGATATATATTTATATAAAATAATGTCAGCAAATCCATTTACCGTGCAGTTATTAAGGTTTCTTTTCAACTGTTCGTGATACAGTGATTTACCTTTCGGCATGTTGAAAAGAAAAGCTCCTCAATGTGTTTCAGATATTCATCCAGAACACTAGAGAAACTTTGATCCTTGTTTTTAGTGACTAGGAGGACAAGCACTTTCCCCTACAGTAAAACTTAGTACAGTACAGTGGTACCTCGGGTTAAGAACTTACCGGTAATTCATTCTGGAGGTCTGTTCTTAACCTGAAACTGTTCTTAACCTGAAGTGCCACTTTAGCTAATGGGGCCTCCTTTTGCTGCTGCTGCGCCGCCGCTGCACGATTTGATTTTTGTTCTCATCTTGAAGCAAAGTTCTTAACCCAAGGTACTATTTCTGGGTTAGCAGAGTCTGTAACCTGAAGCGTATGTAACCCGACATACCACTGTACAAGGTATGTGGATTTGCCTTTGTCACTGTTCATGTGTCATTCCTCAGTGAAGGGTTCTTCCCTTACAGCCAGGATAAATCCCTCCATTTTAAAAGGGAAAGTTTAAAAAACATTTTTTATTGGCTGTTTTATTTTCCACTATCAATGAAAGAAACTATTGACCAAAGCAACCAGAGCCATAATATGACAAAGTGTGTATCTTACCAGCATAGGCTGAATACATTTCTTCATCTGATTGATGTGATCTGGATTAAAAAGGGTCAATACTTCTCTTGGCTAACAACTATTTCATGACAGTGATATACAGTACCTACTAGAACAATATAATTTGTAGACTGTTTTCTAAGTATATGTTATCATGAAGTTATATGATTTTCTAAATAACCACCAACATGAACTTTGTGCATTAGATATACACATTAGATGGCTGATTAGTTGAGTTTCCAAGGTTTGTTTTTTTATAAGTCAATCAGTGACACAAAAATGTTCCAAATTTGGCGTCTGCATCTGATGAGTCAATGACTCTTAAGGTAGCCTACTTATACATATAGAGCATTTTCAGTCCCCTGAAGTACCGGTAATCATTTGTTTTTGTGGTAAGCAGAATATCTTCTAGATCTTCGGATATAATTTATACCTAAATGACGTTTTATATCATGTAGATATAACACTTCATACATTTTGCTACAAGAGCACATGAAAGTTTCACAATGCAGCAGAAAATAATTACCACCAACTAATCCATAGAATATTATAGTATATGAATAAATCACATTCATACCTCTTTTAAATCAGAACCAGTGAAGGCAGTAAATGTCCTCTGTGAGTGTCTGGAGGTGGTTAGAGGATGGATGGCAGCTAATGGATTGAGGTTGAATCCTCACAAGACAGAAGTACAGGCGGGCCAGTGTGGGGAACTCCCTAGTCCTGAATGGGGTAATTGTGTCCCTGAAGGAGCAGGTGCGCAGCCTCGGAGTCATTTTGGACTCACAGCTGTCTATGGAGATGCAGGTCAATTCTGTGTCCAGGGCAGCTGTTTACCAGCTCCATCTGGTACGCAGGCTGAGGCCCTACCTGCCTGTGGACTGTCTTACCATAATGGTGCATGCTCTAGTTATCTCCCGCTTGGAGTATTGCAATGCCCTCTACACGGTCACCTTTGAAGGTGAACTACAACTAATCCAGAATGTGGGAGCTAGACTGATGACTGGGAGTGGCTGACTCTAGACCATACAACACTGGTCCTAAAAGACCTACCTACATTGGCTCCCAGTACGTTTCAGGGCTCAATTAAAAGTGTTGGTGCTGACCTTTAAAACCCTATATGGCCTCAGTCCTGTATACCTGAAGGAGCATCTCCACCCCCATTGTTCAGCCCGGACACTGAGGTCTAGCTCCAAGGGCCTTCTAACGGTTCCCTCACTACAAGAAGTGAGGTTACAGGGAACCAGACAGAGGGCCTTCTTGGTAGTGGCGCCCGCCTGGTGTAACTACCTCCCATCAGATGTCAAGGAAATAAACAACTATCTGACTTTTGGAAGACATCTGAAGGCAGCCCTGTATCAGGATTTTTTTTAAGTCTGATGTTTTACAATTTTTTAAATATGCTGTAAGCCGTCCAGAGTAGCTGGGGAAACCCAGCCAGATGGGCAGGGTATACATAGCAAAATTATTATTATTATTACAATATAAATTATACAGTGGACGCTCGGGTTGCGAACGTGATCCATGCCTAGGCTCAGCTTGGACATGCCCTCTCTTTTCCATGAGGGAGGAAGTGAAGCTGTTTCTATTTCCTTTCCTTATTCTCTTCTTACCATGTAATCCACCAAGATGAATGTGTCTGAACTTGCTTCAACTTCAGACTGCAGGTATGGAACTATATGCTTTTTTTTTGCACCTACTTGTGTTCTTCTTGCTGCTGCATGGAATAATGCATGAACCAGACCTTTGGATTTTGTAGGTAAACTGTTTTAAACTTACTTAACAGGGTGTGGTCTGTTCATTGCTAGACGGGAGGCAAGCATTTTAAGGAGGACTAAATGGTATATGCAAAAAGATTTAACAACCTATCTTCAATGCAATGCTGCTGCTTAACTCTGAGAATGTTTTGAACTCTGATGGGGGCTCCTCTTTCACTGGAATGTAATAGAAATATTTCACATATCTACACCTGTGTTTTTTTTGTTTCGCAGTTGGGAAGGAGATGCCCAAGAGGATCATTTTGGCTCTTCAACATTTGTTTCAGAAGTGTATCCTGCACTTTGCTATAAAATGCAACTGTTTGATGTGTTGTTTCTCAAACCAGCTTCACACTGACTGGAATCCTTAAGCCACTCTTAATTTATCTCCAACCAAGCTGTGAGCACACTAAAGACATGTCCCCTGTCAACACCCCCTGGTGTGTATACTGAAATAAATCTGACACAAGTGAAGCCATGCTGGTGTGAACAGCTATGAGGGAAAGAGATGTGAAAGGCACCGAAAAAGCCCAACTTTACTGTGCTCTAAGGTGGTAATGTGAACATACCCAAAGATGTGCAGGAAACACAGTGCCAAACCTCCATGCATTTTTATCTTCTTTCCTCCAGTCTTACATTTTTGTCCTCTCAACATCAAAAAATGTGACCCATGCTTTAAACGATGAAAGACATGAATAGAAATAATAAAGTGAGTTGTATTGAAATTTGAAGATAAAAAGATATTAAATATCAAATTATGTGAATCTTTTTTTACATATAAAAAGAATAAAATGCCTCTGATTAACATTTTAAGTGCAGGTGCTTTAAAGCTCAATACCTACTTTTAAAGAATATTTTAAGATGTTCCAAAGAGAATATGCAAATTGCTATAGATTTGAGTATGAATTGGTATAGTTTCATTGTAATAAATCAATGGTACAGAGCTATTCTTTGCATTTATTGATGGGACATACTCTAAAATCACTTGTTTTTTAGCTTGTTCAATGAGCTTCCAATGACTCAAAATCTGTGCACCCAGTAATTGCTGTCAATATTCCACCTGCTAATATTTGTGACAAGAAGCAAGAGGCAAACAGGCAAGATGCAATTACGCAAAACACTGAATATGTATAACGTCAAAAAAAGAAGAGACATTCACAGATGCAGCCAGAGATACGCCAAGCAATAATGTGCATTAAAAAATCAGTACAGATTTTAACACAAGTGCCATGAAGCAAAACAAATGAATTACATATATAATAAAATGACCGCCTACTTTAAGTTCTTGTTTTTGCTCCTAATGCATTACTGGTTTTATTCTAGTCAAATCAAGGCCAGTATTTGGCCTTTCCTTCCATTAGGTTTTTATGCAGAGGTTGGATGCTCATTTTAATTGAGATTCCTGCACTGCAGGGGGTTGGACTAGAAGACAATACAATTTTATGATTCTATCTAAACTAGCGAGATGAAAGAAACTTGGGAAAGTATGTAGATGAGCTACAGAGTTCTTCACCTTTTCTGGGTTATCCAAGAGTGATATGGAAGGACTAGAAGACAATTGTGTCTTTTCTCATCTTACCCACCTGTAATGGTTTCTTTTAAGACTGAAGGCTTGAGCTTTTCCTCATTTGCTTGCTTCTATCAGTTCCACTTAGCAATAAGGGAGTGCTATGTCAGCCTGCCACTGAAATATTGCCTAAAGCAAAAGGTGAAGCAAATTTGGAGTTTCCTTCTTCAGGGAAACATCATAGGAATTTCAAGAGAAGACAGAATAGTTTACATAAGACTAGGGAAATTTCTTGCAGCAGAGAGGGTAGGGACCTGTTGTTTCCATGGGTGTCAGCTGCTATTGCCCAGATCAAAATCTGAACCAAAAAATGCAGTTTCTCCTAAAAGAAAACCACGGAGGAATTTTGAGGGAAGCAACTGTTTCAATAAGATGAGAAACATTTTAGTGCTCTGTCATAGGTTAGGGAAATAATCCCTACTAAATCTAGAATATAGGATTATTAGAGAGTAAAAAGAACACACACACACCTTTTGTCATGGTTGAGGAACCTGTTGCCCTCCAGATGTTGCTGGAGCACAGCTGCCATTATCCTTGATCATTGCTGGCTGAGACTGATTGGGAGTTTGAGTTCAACAGTATCTCGAAGGCAACAGGTTATCCACCACTGCTCCTATTTAGATAGGGTGCTCCATGTACAGATCTGCTAATCTGGCATTACTCTTACCATGGCGTTATAAGAAGGAATAGAACAGAGAATCAGGTTGGATCTATAATAAGTTATTTGCACTTGGTTCCCACTGAAATTAATAAGGACTGAGTTGGTCATGACTACCTTTTTTCATTTCCATGTGACTTGTGTGTCATTACCCTAGTCTAGATCCAACCTAGATCTGTGAACTGGAAGATGAGGTCCTTCTAAAACCACACACAGAAAACATGACTTGTACAATACTCTTGATCTCCCTCCTTGCAATTTCAGGTTAGGATGATGAGGGAAGTAGGGATGAAGTAACTTTTACAAACAAAGTACCGGTAGTTATTAATGAATTACCTTTGCACGGGGGCATTCCACCCACCAATTTCTTTATTGGGGAGAAAGGAAAACTAGAATGATCCCAGTATATACTGGATTTCTGAAACTAGCTTTAAATAGTTAGGACTAGCCAGGTTCTGATTTTAGATGGAAATTAAACAGTTTAAAAATAGAAAGTAGTTTGTGTTATTCCTCCAACAAAAACTAATAAAAGAAATTAAGACGATTTTTTTTTTAAAAAAGAGTTACCCAATGATCCAAGTTATTCTTTGTCCTAGGATACTTAAAATAGGCACATCAATAAAGGGGGGGGGGAGGGAATTAATGAGGAGTTTAATGGCTTAAACACTAATTCTCCAGAAGACGAACACAAGCAAAGAGCTAAAAATAGCTAACTGGTATAAAGATACAAGTGAACTAGCTACTTAGGAAAAATACAATATTTGGGCTAGTAATAATGAAAATTGCACACTGAGGATATGCGAAGTTATATGGAGAGAAACTCAGACAAAGCTGCTAAATACTAATGTATTTATGAACTAACTTCAAATTTCATATCTCCTCTTCTGTCATATCTCCTCTTTTCCAGGCTAAACATCTTGGTTGCCGTCCTTTGCACACGTTCCAGTTTGCCAACATCCTTCTTTAATTGTGGTGCCCAGAATTGGACGCAGTATTCTAGGTGTGGTCTGATCAAGGCAGAACAGATCTGGACACTGTTCTTCTGTTGATGCAGCCTAGAATGGCATTAGCTTTTTTTGCTGCTACATCACACTGTTGACTCGTGTTAAGCTTGTGGTTCACTAAACCCCTAGATCCTGGTTCTTCCTACTCAAGCGCAGAACCTTACATTTATCCCTATTGAAATCATGTGGTTATTTGGGTCCAGGGCTCCAATATGTTAAGGTCACTTTGCATTTTGATTCTGTCTTCTGCGGCATTAGCTACAGCTCTCAGTTTGGTGTCATCTGATCCACCAAGCTCCGTCAAAAAAAGAAAAAAAAGAAATGAGATTTGTCTAGCATGAGTTATTTTTGAGAAACATTTCTTCTGTAAGTGCTCACAGACTGACTATTGAATTATCTATTCTAGGGCCTTTCCTGTTATCGATGCCAAGCTCACCAGTATGAACTGCTTTGTTATGACCAGTAATAGGCAGACTCATGTGTATTTAAGATGTAGGTTAGAAGCTGTTAATCCCTTGGAATTAGTTTGTGTGAAGAGATAATTAAACTAGGCACACTGGTTAGTGTATTAGGCAAGGTAAAGGTAAAGGGACCCCTGACCATTAGGTCCAGTCGTGACCGACTCTGGGGTTGTGGCGCTCATCTCGCTTTATTGGCCGAGGGAGCTGGCGTACAGCTTCCGGGTCATGTGGCCAGCATGACTAAGCTGCTTCTGGCGAACCAGAGCAGCGCACGGAAATGCCGTTTACCTTCCCACTGGAGCGGTACCTATTTATCTACTTGCACTTTGACGTGTTTTCAAACTGCTAGGTTGGCAGAGGCAGGGACTGAGCAATGGGAGCTCACCCTGTCGCGGGGATTCGAACTGCCGACCTTCTGATCAGCAAGCCCTAGGCTTTGTGGTTTAACCCACAGCACCACCCGCATCCCAATTAGACACAGTAATTTTAGCCAAATCAACAAATGTTAGTGAAGTGAGACAGATTTCTTTCTAGGGGGGTGAACATCAAAGGAGGGATCTTCGGCTGGGTTATAAAAGAGACCAGACGTTAGGCTAGAGGTGGAGGAATGGAGTTGGAGTTAAGCAGAGAAGAACCCTGAAACTGGGTTGTGTCCTGCAGTGCAAGTTAGGCTGCAGAGAAAGGCTAGTGCTGGGCTTATGGTTGCTGCTGCTATGGAATAGGGTTTGGGGGTTCTTTTGCTGTGAGCCCCTCCACTGAAAGCTGCAGGTTGCATATATGTGTTAAGAAACCATATATCATAAAGACACTGTAGTCTCCATTGTGCCTCATTCCCAAAGGAAACACTAACTCTAGGTGAGCCCGTCTGCAGACCCGGAATCATTTGCAGTCACTCGACAGAGATTGCGCTGGTGTGTAACACTGTGCTTGTTATCGCCTTTGCAAGCATTTCAAACAATTTGTATTTTAAAACATGCTCTTTCTTTTATCCATATATGGAAGATAAATCTACCAGGAGATGAATTGCCTGTGTATAATTTCTTAAAGTTCTCTCTTGCTTCAAATGTTTTGAAGATGGCTAGATTTAGCAACAATGAGTTCTAATCACAGTGACAATGATATCTTCTGCCAGCAACAATCAAGCAAATATGTCAATGTTTACAAATCAGCAAGCCAGACATATGCACCACTGAAACCAATATCCCAGTACTATATTAAGCTCATTTCTTTTGTTCCTTCAAGTTATTTATAAATCACTGTGGTTTGGAGAGAGGACACATATTCAATCTATTGAAGATAAAAATGTGTCTTAAAACGAAAGACAGAGGGGAATCTATGTAGGCTTTATGCTTTTGGGTGGGGGGGGGGCAGGATGAGAAAAAGATGAACAACTAAATGAATCTCAGCTGCCTATCTTCAGCCCAAATATCAGAAGTCCCTGCTATAATTCCCATTCCTCACATTCCTCCCAAATATGTTCCAGTTGAGGACTGGTGAGTGGAGGTCCCTCTTAATAAACTGCAAGATTTAGACGCAAGATTAATAATCAAACCTTGGATTACAGAGTGAATGGCTGCATGTTCACCACACCTTAAAAGTGCATGACCTCTCCCCTAATCCTGGGAACCGTAGTTTATCTTTCACCCGAGCCGTCTTTCCCATAGGGCTTAGTGGTACGTTGTGCCAGGGCACTGGCCTCTCAGGGGCGCCCCAGCAAGTGGGGGAGCTATGCAGCTTTGCTGGTGGCCTCCCTTTCCCTGCACGCCTGCCAGCTGCGCCCTGCCAATTATATGGCTGGCGGGCACTCAGCTTTCCTCCCAAGCCTCTGCAGAGATCACTCTCCTCCCGAGGAGGCTTGGGAAGGGTGCAACTTCACTCCCAAGCCTCTGCGAGGATCACTCTCCTGAAGCGGCATGGGGGAGAGTTGTGCCCCCCCCGGATGGCTGGCAGTGCGCAGCTATGGCCACCCCAACACTATCCGAGGTAATCTGGGGGCGCTGGGTGGATATTTGCACCCTGGCACCGCATCTGCTAAAGACAGCCCTGCCTTTCACAGAGCTGCAATTCCCAGAATGCTTAACAGCAGTTCCCAGGATGCTCTGGGGCAAGTCATGTATGGTATGTATGCAGCCAGTCCCTCATTATCATATCACAGTAAAACAAATATGAAAAAGCTTCACTGCAACTTTTACAGGATCGAAGTTCCAGCTGCCATTAAATAAGAGTCCCTCCCAAATCACCTCTGGAGGCTAGGGACCACCCCAATTAGCTTTAATTTTATTAGTGAATACTATTTCCCCAGAAATGTAGCCTGCTGTCTATCACTCTCTCTAGCCTTAGCCAGTTCAACGGTTGTGTCACTTTTTAGCCAGAGAAATTTTCCAAACTCTATTAAACTATTCATAGATAACCCTTACTTAGCTTTTCAAAACAGTGCAATTTCTATTATGGCCACCACAAACAGAGACAATATGAGATCTTCATGTAGAACCTGCTGACAGAAAAGTGAAAGCAATCCAGATCTTATCCCCCCCCCCCATTATTTCCACTATGATGGAAAAATAACTCAAGAGCCAAAAATCCTTCACCAATGCACATTTCCACCACATGAGCCCCTCTGGTCACTAATTATTCATAAAGCTAGGAGGCAGCATTCTTTAAATGAAACCATACCTTTGGATTTAAGGCATGGTATAAATTAGGAGAGTCTGTATTTTTCCGCTATAAGGTTTGTGTGTAATTTCCCCAAAATACTGGGGAAGAAAATCTTCTGTCCTTTGTAAGGCATAAAACTGACAGTTTGTTAATTAAACATTCCAAGTGATTGGGAAGATTGGGAAAATGTAAATGGATACATCAAATAAGCAGAAAAAGAGTTAAAAATCAGTCATTTGGGTGTTGGCCTATTATCATTTTGACTTTCTGAATCATGTTGACAATGAGACTCAAGCATATATTTTTCCATCAAGCCTCCTGTTCAACAATATCAGAAAAACAGTTGGACAGCTTTTCCTGGAATTGGGGAACATGCATCTGAATCACTTAAATTTTCTAGATTTTCTCCCCCTCAGCCATCATCCATCAAACATGACAGTATGTGTGGCTTGGCAACAACTTTATGTTCAATGGGAGTCTTTTTTTCTGAATGCTGTTTTCTAGCTCATCTGCCACCTCTAGCTTTAAATTTCAAGTATTTGACACTTTCTTCTTTACTAATTCCAGTGCCATGAAACTAAACAGGATGGCATGTCTAATGTGACTGCAGAGTATTAGTCACAATGGATAATGCAATTTAGAAAATCCGGTTATAGCTTTTCTTTGCAAGCAGAATTTTCTTCCCACTATTATATCTATATCTTCTACTGTCTATTTACTTCATTATCACTACAGATTTCTAATTATTCCCTAATGCCCTGGTTGAAAATAAATTGGGATTTTACATTGTTAAAAACTGCAATTTCATACCAATTTTAGTCTTGGTGTGTGTGTGTGTGTGTGTGTGTGTGTGTGAGAGAGAGAGAGAGAGAGAGAGAGAGAGAGAGAGAGAGAGAGAGAGAGAGAGAGAGAGAGAGCATGCTAAGTAAAAGTATGCAACCAGCTTGGAAAGACACTAAAAATAAATTTATTCCTATTCTTTGCAAATGAATGTGCTTACTATTTGATAATTCTGTGAGTCAGGAACCATGCACAGAGCAATCCTATACATGTCTACTCAATGTTCCATTCAATTCTATGATGTTTACTCTTGTGTTCAGTGGGTATAGTATTGCAGCCTAAATCCTGCAATGTAGCTTCACACAAGATTGGCATAAATAATTACATAAAGTCTCCTTCTCTTAACCACATTTCCTTCTACATTCTTCTCACTTTTTCAGTTTGCATGCTATTTTCTTAGGAGGATATAAAATAAGGAGTCACCCAGCTAGGCATGGCCTTGATCAAATTACATGTGAACTTACACTTGAACATGCATCACTACAGAGTCATGATATTTCAGGATCTTGTGCCCAGAGCTATAGCATACCACAGGGATGTTACACTGCACTTTAATTACTAAGAGGGATTGGTAACAGATCACCAAGTCCCAACCTGATTGAAATATAACTTTGTTTATTGTCACAAGGCACCAGAATAGTATTGGGAAAGCAAAATGTACTGTTCTATCAAATGATTTTATATCCCTCTTTCTCTTAAGCTTCCCAGGATTCAGTCCATACCATTCAGCACAGTCCCCTGACCATTCAGAAAGACTTTTGGGGAGAAGGCTGGCCTTTTTTGTCCTATGTATGCCATTGGAAGACATACCGGTATTTTATCTGGATCCAACTGCAGTTGTTTCACATATCTTCTAAAGAATTCATGGTATTGGCAGAAGACATAGGGAAATCTTTCAAATGGTGAGCCAATTTAATTATGGATGGACAGACACACTGAGTAAAATTACCAAGTTGCCACTTTTTGTGGCTTCATCTACATGCCTACTCACAGTTATGCTGCCCTTTTAAGCATATCATCAAGGATCCACAATGCATGCCATGGGTGGTAAGCCTTTCCTTGCTTATAGACAACCTCCTAACAAAGACAGCTATTCATCGGCAACAGATCACATAACAGACACTGCAACAGGCATCAGGCCCTGCAAGAAAGCTGCTCTGCCCAAATCAATTCATACAACAATATTACAGGACCTAATAAATGTGGCAACTACATCAGGGATGTCCCACCCACATACTATCACCAGCCAGCAATGCCTTTCTGTATTCTGCATAGGACAAACAGGCCAATCTCTACCCCAAATAATAAACGGACACAAATTTCATATCAGAAAGGGCAATATTCAGACAGCAGTGGGAGTACATTTCAACCTCTCAGAGCACAGTGTCACTGACTGTCATTTAAATAGCCATTTCTGGGGGGGAAACACAGAACTTCAAAGGGAGATTTATCACATGAAATGGTGGGATTACAATTTATCAAGAAATTCAGTACTATCACCTGTAGCTACAACAGAGATAAAGGGCTTTCATCCCACTATTATTAATTTGTATTCATTTCTATACCACAAACTCATGTAAAATACATATCTACGGGATGTACAGAATCTCAGTCCAAAGCAAAACAGCATAACATAATAGATAAAATCAAGCAGAATATCTTAAAGGAAAAGAAATGCAGAAATGCAAAATACACATCATCTGTTAATTAGCTAGGATGTTTCTGTGACCATGAATACTGCTTTTTATATAATTTATTTTAAAATTATTTCTGACAACCCAAAAGAACAGTAGCAGGTTATTTATTATATCATACCATTTACCAAACAAAAAGTAGCATGCTGATATAAATGACAACATCCATATTTCCTGAGCTGGCATGAATAATGAGTGTTGGGCAGTACTGCTTTTTCAATCGACATGGGTAGTCCTATCTAGAGTGCATTCCAATTATCCAGTTTTGAGATTACCAATGAATGAATCACTGTAGCCAGGGTACCCTGTACAAGAGTGGCCATGGTTAGTGTACCAGCTGCAGCTGGTAAACAGTAATTCTAACCTTTTATGATAGGCACCTGAGAAGCTGGCCGCCCTAGTGTTAGGGAGGGCATTCCATGTATGCAGTCTGCTGAGTTGGCATAACCATGTTCTAACAATCACAACCACAGAACCAGCCTCAGCCGGCTGCACCCACTACACCTTCCTGAGTCCCAAGACCAGTTACTGTTAGCACATAACCAAAGAACAACTCCAAATATGGCTGCAGCCAATCGAAAATGTACCTCGCTTAGGCACATGTTGTGTTTGTAACCAATCAGGACACTGTGTAGTAGAAAATCATATTTTTATGGAGTTCAGGGCTCGGTCTTTTGGAGTGATCCTGCCGAGCCTCTCTGCTGAAGCTTTGAATAAAACTTTTCAACCCTTCTACCCGTTGTCTTTTACTGGTGCAAAAAGGCAGCATAAAGGACTTGCGTCTGTAACACTTAACTACCTTTGCCTCCAATGACAAAGATGCATTCAAGAGCACCTACAAACCAATCTAGTCTTTCAGAGGAACTGCATTCCCATCCAGGACAGTCAACCTCCCAGATACAAGAATCATCTACCAACGGTGGCTCCATCTCCCTGGTGTTCAAACTCAGTTTATTGCCCCCACAGTGTCCAACACTGCACACAAACAACAGATCGAATCATGCACAGTGATTGTGGACATGCATTATGGAGAAATAGAGCTGTGTGTCATCAGTGTACACCAGCCACAATCTCAGCCAGATAAAGCAAGGAGGCTGTGAAACAGCAGAGTTGATATGTAACAGATTTGATAGCCTTTAAGGTGCCACAAGACTCTTTGCTGTTTTTACTAAAGCTCAGTTTTCTGAAACCCAGTTGCTCAATTTTATGATAGTGCCACATTTTCAAATTTACTATCTATTTATTTACAGTACTTATTTTTACTTTTATTCTGCTCTATGCTGAAATTCTCAAGACAAGCTGGAAAACCAATATGTTTGGAGAGTGAAATGTTTCTATTGTAACAAAAGTCTACCTAACAATGTTTCTACCTACCAAAGTCAGCAGACAATTAAAATTCTCATGTTCAATTTATTGCATCATAAGTCTTCAAGTCTATTCACTTTCTTTCCTTTGATACACAGCCTAGAGTCTATATCGTCATCTCACAGCCCAATATCGCCACCCTCAATATTGTGCCTTAGGCCAATGAAAACCTATGCATAAATCACCAACATTTATCCAACGCATTGAATATTTGAAGGCTTTGCATATTCCCATAGTGAAAAAAATGTGATATTAGAAACCATAAGTAATAGGATGCTATTTAGCTGGATCAATACCATAAAACCTTAACTTAGTCTAATTAAATCTCAATTCTCCTGAAAATATCTGCAATGGAAAAGAAAATGTGGCTTGCAAGGCTTCAGGTTTTGTTCAAAATGCACCGCTGAAATCTCTGAGAAGCTGTCATGAGCAGCAGTAGTCTGTTAGTACAAGGAGCCAAGGAGCCAAAAGGGAAATTTCATTTCCCCCAGACCTCTGCTGTCAGGATACTGCCATGACAGCAGCATCAATCAATTTGAAACATCAAATATAGGCCATTCTACAACAGCTACTTTTTACCCATCCTAGCCAGGAGTGCCAACTTGAATAAAATATTGGGGGGGAGGCAGGTAGGCCCCACCCTGCATAATTAATCACATGAAGCAGTGCACGCACACCATCTGAATGAGATTGTCTATCAAGTTTGGGGGGCAGTCCCCTCAAATATTTTATGGGGGGGGGGAGATGCCTCAGCCTCTAGGAGTTGGCTCCTAAGATCCTAACTCACCACGTAAAGTTAAGTGCACGGGACAACTGCCACCAGAGTCCAGACTAATTTCTCAGTAATGAAAATGCAGTCCTAATACTTCTACATGAAATAATGATTTGTTTTTATTAAATCCTGAGCCTTCAATTAAATGCTGGTGCATTCTGCAGGTGAGCTTTCAAAGCCTCTTTCTAAAACCTTTAAAAGGTCCCTTTAAAAGCAGTACTAGTTTTACAAGCTCAAGAAATGTCAAAAATATGATTCTTAATTGTTTTGTAAAATTTGTTTTGCAAAATTCTCAATTCAGCTGTAATCTACATTTCACATAACATTTTCATTACTGCTGGAACGGAGAAGTCACTATGAACCATGTATGAGTCTTGTTTTCTCTAGGGACAAATATAATGACTTCAAAATCAAAAAGTTTCTTACAGTCTGTACATAGCTTTCTTTCACTGCAAATAATTCAGTCATCCACTATTTTACTCTTCATTAATAGACTCCCTATTTTTCTATGATCACAGTGACATCATATATTTTAACATCTGTTTACAATAAAAGCAGACCCTTTAAGCCAATCTTACCAAAAAACACTTCTGAAACAATGTCTGACTCAATTCTGCAATCAAGGCTATTCATTTAAAAAATAATATTCATGCATACTCTTCGGTAAACAAAGATGACAATAATGACAAATTGTTGACCATCCCATCACAAGCCTGTTCACACATCAGCACTGCTAAATTATCATCTTCAGTACGAGCTATTACTATAAAAGAGGAAAAAGAAAAGCCATTTCAGGGAAAAACTATGCACTACCATCAAATCCCAATGGCGATAAATTCCTAGTCAAAGAACCACTGAGCCTTGGGTGCTGATTGGAAGGTCAGCGGTTCAAATCTCTGTGACAGGGTGAGCTCCCTTTGCTCGGTCCCTGCTCCTGCCAACCTAGCAGTTCGAAAGCACATCAAAGTGCAAGTAGATAAATAGCGGGAAGGTAAACGGTGTTTCTGTGCACTGCTCTGGTTGTGTCAGAAGCAGCTTAGTCATGCTGGCCACATGACCCGGAAGCTGTACGCCGGCTCCCTCGGCCAATAAAGTGAGATGAGTGCCGCAACCCCAGAGTCGTTTGTGACTGGACTTAACTGTCAGCGGTCCTTTACCTTTACCTTTTTACCATCAAATCCCAATGGCGATAAATTTGTAGTCAAAGACCACTGATGGTCAAAAATGGAAATCCAACACTTTTGGATAGCAGTCCTACAAAATGTATGTAACATAACTAAACAGATATTGGAACCCACACCAGAATTGGCCCTATTAAATATCTTCCAAGACAATAATGCTCACTTGCACCATAAAGAGCTTATAACCCACCTACTATCAGAGGCCAGAAACGTCATAGTTAGACCCTGGAGAGACTTGTCTGTAGTAAGCATGGACCATTGGTACCAAATTGTATGGAATACGGTCTTATTAGACAAGTTAACTGAAAAACTAAAACTGACATGAGGACAAAAGAAAGAGGACACCTTCACCCCGGCATGCCTCCCTTTTATTACACACACAGCTCAAACTGACAATGATAGCAGGGATCTACTACCAGCATTCAGATCAATACGGCTAACTTGACCCAATATTCCATACCCCCTTTCCGCAAACACAAACAAATCTCACTATGGTTATTCAAAGGCAATTAAAGGCAAACAAGCATACACTGCCACCCCCCAATTTTCTCTCATCACCAATATAAACCAACAATATACAGAAAGAGAACCTACACAATTGACACCGACATGAAAACCCCACATACATACCAAGTTGAGAAAACAAGATAGTGTGTAAGTTTACCACTCACCCTCTACCCTCTTCCCCTACCTATGGAATCTTATTGTCTTACATTGTACATTGAATGTGACCAAAATACTTTATAATCTGATAAAAAAAGAGAGATATATTGCATGTTCTTTATAGCTAATGAAAATCTTTAACACATACATTTGATTCTGAATGCAAAAGGGGAGGTTTTCTTACCTTAGCAAACTGTGCATTTACCCATTTTGTGAATGTTTTCTTTTGAACATCTTCCCTTTCATCTGTAAAAAAGAAAATACAGTTCTGTTAACGTTGCTGACTAAAGGGTTAGCTTGTCTTTGGCTAGTGACAAATGTTATTTATGATAAACAGGGCACAAGGACACAAACTGTTTTATAGTCTAATTCAAAAGTGTGGGATAGTTAATATAGTTATTATCTAATGCAATGGACAAAACAATTGAGTTGCAGATAAACCATTTCATCTACATTCAGTTTAAAAGCAGCGGGCTTTCCAGTGCAGGCTTAGTCTTGCCACAGAAACAATAGCATGTTTTTGTTTTGTTTTAGGTGGTGTGTGTCTTTTGAGTGCTTGAAAGGTCGAGTGCACATATATCTCCCACTCTCTGCAAAAACTCAGGCTTAGCTAATAAAAATAAAACCACCCCCTAACCTCTTGGTGAGGGCGGGCATAGAGAAGGGCTCAGAGGACAAGTACAGAGTCCAGGTGAGTTCATATTGGGAGAGGCAGTCCTTAAGGGCAGGATTTCTATATGTTGCGTGCTGAGGTCCCCAAAACACCCCTACCCAAATAACTCACACATCACACATAATTTTTGTTTAAGGTTTTTGGCATAATTTTGGCCACAACTTTATTAAAATACAAATTGTGAGTGGTTGCTTAGGCATTGGTTATGACTAGCTGTTCCCCCCGCCTTGGGGGACAGCACTGACTCCCGGATTCCAGCGAAAGCCAGTGTGGAGGAACAAGATCAGGGATAACTGGAGCTGCGACACAGACCCTCAGCTTCTCCCTGCATGCTCCCAGTAGTTTACGCGGCCCGCACCTGATTCCAGGGGTTTGGACGAGAGGATGGTAAGCCCCTGAATTCCTTTAACGGAATTCCCGTGCAGCAGCAGCATTGGAGGGGCAGGCACAGCCAATCCATACCACTCCACCAACCAATTTAACCAATGCCTAACCGCCAACCTTACAAGTTGTGACGATTTGCTACGCAGTAGGCAAAAACCAATTGGCACACACTAATCAGCCAAAAGGAAAAATTCCTACCACCAATGCGGACGACCCCATGACAGGCATAGCAAGCTCAAAGCACAAGCCCAATCAAGGGAGGGCGGGCGGGTGGTCCGGTTCCCACAGCGAAAGAGAAAGGAACATGCTGTGAGCCTTGTTTAAATAACCTCTGTTCCCATCCCTAAATTGACAACATCAAATTTACCCCAGTAAACCACCAATCCGATCCAATCCGATCCAAGCCCCTTCAATCTATCCTGCCTGGCAACCATGGGGTGCTTTGCCCGGCCCCATCCGCAACACGTGCTCTCCTTTAATGAGAACACGCTTTGCTGGACAAGAACTCCCATAATCCCTGACCATTGCCCATGTTGGCTGGGGTGGATGTAGAAATTCTTTTTGACATTTGTGTTGCTTTCATAGAAAATCAAACAAATATCTCTCTCCTCTGTATGTGTGGCACCATTTCACTTATATAAAGATATGGCAGACAACAAAGATTACTAATAACACATGATTTGTATCTCATACTCTAAGACAACAGTACCCTTTTGTCTAATTGAGCATTTCTTTGGATCTCTGTAAAATGGCTGGCTTAAAATGTCAACAGAGGTTTTTCTTTTCTTATTTCAGCAATTCAAGCTATTCAGTTTTAGACTACAATCAAGACAATCTTTTTAAAACCTCTTGGAGTTTTTTAAAATTAAACATTACATCAAAAAACAGCATTTTTGCAGGTCACAGTTCACAGAGAATTTTCTTTAGGAGAGAAATGATAGCATCAAACTAATGGAAGCAATCACAGAGGAAAGGGACGATTCCGAGAGTTAATCAGGGGATGCAGAGTAACAGATGCACAAGTGGCCAAAGATAAGGATGCTTAGTAATATGCAATCAGCCTTCCGTAGATCAAAAATTAATGATGAGTGGTTACCAAAAATTTCCACAGATATGTGATATTTCACATTTGCGACCTTCAACTTCATTGTGAAATCTTTGTATTTTCCACACTTTTGGAAAATACTCCAGGATTCTCTCTTGAATAGACTAGTGTGAGTCTTTCATTGAACTTGAAGGGAAACCAAACAGCTTACAGGTCACTCTAAAAACAAAGCAAGAAAGCTTTGAAACCTACTATGATGGATTGAACTATGATCAGGTGCACCAACTCTATTTGGCTGTGGCCCCCGCAATGTCCGCTCAGGCCCCACAATCTTGAGGGGGCAGAGAAGGCCTAGCACTATGTTACCCCATGCTGTGCAGAGTTGAGAGACACAAACGGACCAGTGTGGCCTGCTGTGTGAATATCACAGCGGGAGGAGGCCTGACCAGCCTCTCCTGATGCAACAGTTGTCACACACACAACGCATGCCAATGCGCAACACACTTGACATCATGCGCGCGCAAACAATGCTTGCACGGTCATCCCCCCAAAAATGTCAGGTGCAACACAGCGCCTGCGACTATGATGAAGCAACAGGGAATATGATGGTCTCATTCTCCTTCTATCTTAGCTAGTCTTTTTTTTTTAAAAAAATGTAATTTTATTAAAGATTTTATTGGTTTACAAAAGTATGTGCAATGTCTCTTTTTTCAAGTAATATTTTTACAGATCAGTTTTGTTGAGACATTAGGAAGAAAAGGGGGAAAGAGGTGGAAGGGGGAAAGGTGAGTGGAGGTAGGATCGGGTGGCAAAGTTTCTATTTTATTTAATACATGTGGGGTTTTGTGTCAGCGTTGCTTGTGCAGGTTCTCTGCTATTCACTTGTGTTCCTTTGGTGGTGAGAGAGGTTGGGGTTGGCCTAGGGTATGGTTGTTTGTTTGTGATTGGCTGTGGTGATCTTTGTTTTCATGTGTGAGTGGGGTGGGTGGGTGTTTTGGATCAGGTTAGCCATATTGATTTGTATGCTGTTGGTGGATTTTTGCCATTGTCTTGTTGGGCTGTGTGTGTGATAAAGGAGAGCCATACCGTGGTGAAGTTAGCTAGTCATGTTATGTCATATAAGTGTCAAACAAACCTATCATGAAATTCCTTATTTTGATGGATTTATTTTCAATGCAGTGCTCATGGCCCTCCAGATTTAGGTGATTACTGAGGCTCTGTATTAGATCTAGGGGCATCACAGTCCTATGATATTAAAGAAATGAGTAAAGGTAAAGGGGACCCCTGACCATTAGGTCCAGTCGTGGCCGACTCTGGGGTTGCGGCGCTCATTTCGCTTTATTGGCCGAGGAAGCAGGCGTAAGCTTCCGGGTGAGGCCAGCATGACTAAGCCGCTTCTGGCGAACCAGAGCAGCGCACGGAAACACCGTTTACCTTCCCACCGGAGCGGTACCTATTTATCTACTTGCACTTTGACGTGCTTTCGAACTGCTAGGTTGGCAGGAGGAAGAAATGAGTAGCTTTCTGTAATATGCATGGCTAACAGAGTGACTCCTCTCCAAGTTTTACCCCAACCCTCAGAACAGACTAAGGCAGCATGTTGAGCAGGGTGGGGAGACAAAAGAGGAGAAATTCTTCTGCAGACTGATTGCCCTTAACACTACTTTGAATAGAACCCAAAGCACTACAATAGTCCAATCTTGACATTACCAGGGTATTGATATCTGTCTAGTGAAGGTCACAGCTGTTGCATCAACCTAAGCTGGCACTGTTCTCTGGAAAAAACTGAAGGGATCTTTTTAGTATAAAGAACTTTAAAAGAAAACCAAAGTATATATCTTATATTCTTCTTTGGGTACTTAGTAACCTTTTACAGCTATCATGCACTTAATTTATGCTCATTATGCTGATTTTTGAGTGAACGAAGTTTCATGATGGGTACACTTAAGACTTCAATAATATGTAAAAACCCAAGATCTTTCATTCCCTTTTTGGAAGAGTTAAGCACACAAAGAAATGGCAGCCGAAACCTGAAGAAAATAAGACCTTATTTCATGCTACACTATCTTATTAGAAAAAGCTTGGCAACAGCACTAACAATGTCAGTGCCATGACAGTACCAATTGTTCCAGTACAGTTTCTTGGTGGAAAAGACTGCATTGCAATATTAGCTGTGCTGTTCACATATTAGTCAAATTATTAAATAAAGTCAACAAAAAGGACATAGGTTATTCTGTCTAACATTTTTTCCACTGTCATCAAACTCAACAAAAGATGCATTTTCAAATGAAATATTATTTGCAATACTATATCCAAATTATGTTCTATCTTTAAAAAAACCCCTGTACTGAATATCTGCTACAAGAATATAAAAGAAGTCCTCAAAAGTACGTGAAGAGTGAAAGAAAATTCACAAGTCTATTGATTTTGCTAGCCTTGTCATGTCAAGTAATTGTACATGGAAAACCCATCTTGCAATTTCTTATTTTGATGGATTGATTTTTAATGCAGTGTTCATGAAACTCTCTGTTCAGGTGATTACTGAGGCTCTGTATTAGATCTAGTGCCATCTCAGTCCTTGGATTCACATATTAAAGACAGAAATGAGTAGCCTTCTTTCACACTGTGACTCCTCTCCAATTTCCCCCCAAATGCATTCTCTAAGTACAAATTAAATTTATATTACAGCTAAACCTATTAGTTAAAATTACTTTAAAAGCATATTCTGTGTGTTTTATTTCCTGCTGCTTTTTAAAACATTTACTGTCACCCATCAGCTTACAACCAGTGTAGTGTAGTACCTAGAGAATTGGACCAAAAACCACAAGATCAGGGTTCAAATCCCCAATTGGTCAGTCACTGCCCTTCAGCCTAACATACAGGGTTCTTGCAGGGATTAAATGGGAAGGGGAAGAACCATGTATGCCACTATGAGCTCCTTAGAGAAAAAGATGGGGTATAAGTGCATAATGAACAATTAATAAAGGGTTACAAATTTAATTTCATAATGTAGAAAGACAACTGATAGGAGTTTATATAGCATCCTGTGTAATATTTCAGCAAAATATTAAATAAATTGCATTTTATCATGTCCTATAAGACATGTGGTTTCTTTCAATTACCACCCAATGTGAGTACCCGCAATTTGTTTATAAAAAATAAAAATAATATGTGAGAATCTAACAATAAAAATATTTCATTATACTTGGTAGCAATCTGAGCTAACTGATCAAGCTTCAGGTCTGGTTTGGGTGACAGAAACAGCTTCTGTCACCCTGCTGAATGATTACTCCACATTAAGTGGCAGGACCTTGCTGGTTCTCCTGGACCTCTCAGTGGTTTTAAATCACTCAACTCTACCTTTTTGTTCCCCTGTTCTGATTCCAGAGATGCTGATGAAACCCTGAACAGATGAGGGCAAACAAACTGAAATAAAAACTAAGCAAGACAGAGGTATTGTTGGTTGGTCCAGAAAGGGATTTAGCGCTGATATGTTTCTGACGTTGGACAATGCCAAATGCAACCCCACCTGGAGAAGTATGGCCTTGTCATATTGATACATGTGCTTGCCATACCCAAATTAGTCTACTGTAATGCGCTCGAAGTGGAGTTGCCTTTGAAAATGGTTCAAAACCCAGTTAGTTTTGGCTACCCAAGTCCTGATGGGGCTAAGACAATCAACATTGGTGGCATCATTTTTACACCAGCAACACTGGTTTGGGTCCAAGCTTTTGACTGGACCACCTGTGCTCATATATACCTGCCCAGACATTAAAATCAGCATCAGAGGTCCTCCTCAAGTGTTCATCTCCTAGGTTAAGTAAGATGGGTAGCCATGAGGAAATGGGCTTTTGCTGTGGTGTCCCCACAGCTTTGCAATTCTCTCTCTTCTGAGGTATGTCCTATTAGTACACTGCAGGGATTTTGGAAGGCTTTGAAAACATACCACATAATATTAATCTTCAAAGCGTGATATTGCTTTAGAGGCTTAATTATACTGTTTTATTTTATTTTTACCCATTTGTAATAAATTGACAGCCTATTTACTTGCACATATTGTGGGGGTTTTTGAATGGGCTTGGCCAGAAAAGCTTAAAAGTGCTGTTATGTTCAATAAAAATACATTCCAAAGTAAACCTGTTCCTGAATGTGGTGAGGAAACCTTCAGACTCACCCAGCTGATCTTCCATCCCAGATTCCCATTCACCAAATCAGAGCCATCTTATGAAATGGCATCAAGGCCATCAATAAATGACAAATAAAATAAAGTGTCTATCTAGGGAATTTTGCTTTGGAATCTTTTCTCACATATCCCATAAAAGTCACTTAAGAGAAAAATTCCTAGGTTAAAATTACTCCTGTAGAAACTGGAAACTTGTAGTCTTTATCACTATGAAAAATGCCAAATTGCATGTATTACATTCAGAAGCTAGTAGAGTACAAAAGAGACTTTTTGACTCTGTTGACAAAATGCAATGATCTCTGAAATGTGGGAATCCATTCAAAATTCCTTGAGCAAAGACCTTGTTCACTTAAAAATATATATGAAGTGGTAAATAATTTGATAGTGCAAAATCAATACTAAAAAAATAACAAAGCATTTGCATCAAGACAAGAATAGTTATATTTGAACCTTAAAAAAAAATTAGAAGCCCCAAGTTCATAGAAAACTGCATTAAATACTGGACACATGTCAATCTTGAGAAAATCCAATTATTGTGAATATACTAGTAGATAATGGAAGCCAGTGTTTTTCCAAATAACTTGGCTTTCTTTGTTCCTATCTAAAGTAATTAGCACATAGACAATTTTAGTTTGCTTGACTGACTCCCTATTTTCACTGTGTGTGACCCAATTAGTTTTTGCTACTTAATTTGAGCAGCCTCTATGACACGTATCAGTAGAAATGTTATCATTAATGAGGATATAATGCATGTAAACGGTAAAGAAACAAGGCATGTTTTTGCTTTGTACAATACACAAATACCCCATTTCTCACATTCTAGCCTGGCAGGGGATGGTGCTCAGTCTGAATTCTGGACTCAACCTATGGCATATGAGAATTTCTTGTCAATCCAGGTGTCCTGTATTTATGTCAGTCCACCTTGCCATAAAACAGCTACACTATTTGATTGTGGATGTATGCCAATGCCTTGCTCTGTATCTGATCTACTTGAAAACTGCCAGCACATAGACACACTTCTATTTTGCCTTCAATTAGCCCCTGTGAAAACAGAAGTTTCTCTCCAGGGAGTACTACCTCCACTGATAAACTAATCAAGAGCTGTTTGTATCTTTTAAGGTGAGGGTTCTGAGCCATTGTTTGGCACATGGTGAAAACGTTTCAAGTGCCAAAAAAAGGCCATATATACGGTAGCTTGAACTTCGGATACCTATTCAATTTTGCACACAACCCACTCCTTTGCTCTCTAAAATTTAAAATATTGTTTGAAATACAGTGAAACCTCGGTTTTCGAATGTAATCCATTCCGGAAGTCCGTTTGACTTCTGGAACATTCAAAAACCGAGGATCAAAGGGCTGTCAGCAAGTTCAATGTAAAAAGAGAGAGAAATGTGCCTCAGAAGCCATTCGACTTCTGAGGTGCGTTCAAAAATGGAGGCATTCACTTCCAGGTTTTCGGCAGTAGAGACATGCAAAAACCGAGGTTTGACTGTACCAAGCATTTGTTTTAGAATTTCATCTCTCTATTCATTGCCAGCTTCTTCTAGGGTTTCAGAATCAAGGTGAACACTGCCACACAAGCACCCCTCTTCAAATGCTTCAGATAGCCTTAATGAGCGCTATTTTTCTAGAAAAAGAGGTGTCTGAACTCACCATGAACGCTTCCCTCAGTCTCTTAATGGCGTTTCTGCTGAACAAAAGTCCTGGCCTTAATGAAAATATCCCTTCTCCTACCTTATCTCCCTGCATCTTTTATCCTTGGCCAAAGCAACCATTGAAAAGGAAAGCGCCTAGGTGGAGGGGCTGAATTAACATACTTTTGAAATAACAATCAGAAATAACAATCTCATTTTGTCACCCCATCACAATCTGAACGTACAGCAAACCCCTCATTAAAAACATGTAGAAAGAAAAGCTATATTAGTTTTCATTTTCAACACCCCTTCAAAGCTCTCACAGTCAACTTAACACAGGCATTTAACTTGCATTCATTCTCAGGGGAAAGTCAGAGTGAAAATCAAATTGAGCTTTTCGTTAAGTTTCAGCAAGATGCCTTTGAGCATTTCTCAAAGCATATAAAAATAAAAATAAAATATATTCCACAGGGCAGCAAGGACTCGAAACTAAATATAACCCTGTAACATACATAAAATAATGCTGATTTACAAAGAGCTCCAATCAATGAATACAGCCTTAGAACTAAACTGATGGCCACAGCCTGACTCTAAACCATGTAACATACTGGTACATAGGAAGGTAATTCTGTCACTCATTTGACAGTACATCTTTGCCTCCCGGCCTCCAGTTTTCGCCTTCTGTTTCTTGCTTTTAAACATTTATTAACCACTTATACATTCACTCTTGCATTTTCAACTGGCTTCCTGTCTTAATTCTTTTTAGTCTGTGAGGTCTGCTTTTTATAAATAAAATAAAATAATAAATATTAGTCATCTCAGACACCATAGTTGTGAACAAGAATCACCTCCACTGAATTTATTTGCAAATAAAAGCTAGGTAACACAACTCATATAACAAAACTACTGCAAAGTAGGGCTGGGCGGTATCACCAGTTAAACATTGCGGTATACTTAAATATCACAATGTCTAAAATAAGGATGAAGCTATTAAAAGCCACTGGCTGGCTTCACGGTTTCCCCCACATTGTGATTTTGAATTAGGCAAGGTTATATTAGTACTCCCACAGGGAAGTCTCATTCCCCATCCCACCCTCCAGCATCCAAAAAACCTTTAATAGTTTCACATACATAACTTGCCAGTGCACCTTCATTTTCATTGTGATATGGGCTATAGTTGGACCACTTCTCTATGGATGTACACTTGGTGTACATTAACAGAGACATATCTGGAGAGTAAAATGTTCCATATATTATATAAATGGGCAGTATAAGTTGTCATAAAAATGAATGTGTTTCCTTTGCAAATTCACACACAAATAACGATTTTATATTCATTTATAAGTTATTAAGTGTGACACAACAGTGATAGGATACCACCAGAGCAGAAGATGAATAGGCATAGAATAAAAATTCAGACCTATTATATGAAATCGAAACATTGGGGAAATTAGCAAGCAGCTTGATATTCTTTACATTCTTATATTTATTACAAAAATAGTTGGTCTTAAGTAATTTACACTGACAAAACTTGAAACAGGTCAAATGTAGCAAATTGGTTAAGAGTTCCTTTATTCTTTAAAAAATGAGGGAACTGAAATAGTAACCAAATGTAAAGTCCCAAAGCAACACTTTCTCTTTCCTATTTTATCATGGATTACCTCGGATTGCACGCCCCCATCCTTTTACTGTGCCACTGAAATTTCTTCACAGATTCCATTTTGAAAGACCCAATTTCATCTCATAACAGCTACCTGAGGGCTCATTCACGGAGAAAAGGTGAATCATTTACAGTACCATCTCTTGAAACTACAGTCAGTAATATTTGGGTCATTCTTCAAAGTTCTCATCTACCTGTTCTATGAAATGTTAAATCATTTCCAATTCAAGGCTAACTTGCATGTCCTGTGCATAGCTAAATCATGTCTCCTTTGCTTTAAATTAGATAAAATTTGTACACTGGAAGATACAATAGAAATTAACAAGGGACTTCAAGTGATTGGTTGTTATCATCATTCAATCAGCTTCTTTGATGCTGCCGAAACCTTCACCATTAACTCTTTCACAAGCCTCTGTGGAACTATTTGAAACAATGAAAAATAATGGAGGAATTGGACAGCTTGATATATCTTAAAGGAATACAGAACAACCAATGAGGTGTTTTTCATTACTTTTCCTTTTATTTTTATTTCTAGAAAAAAGCAACCGTCTGTGAGGGTGGAGAAATAATGTATTAGGACTCATCCTTTGCTGTAATTTTCAATACTAGCCCTTGTATTTTATTCACAAGGTACCTTATAAAATAAAATAAACAATACTGAAATAATCAATGAAACTTCATCAGATCATCAACAACACAGATATTCAGCGATAAAAATAAACAAAAAGCTTGGCACAATAAAAAGACAATTAAAATCTATTTTAAAATTACCGGGCAAGGGGAAGCAGCATTCATGGACGGGAATTCCAAAGATGTGAAGTCACCACTGAAAAAAAACCTGTCTCAGGCATATATGATCCTACCCAGGGCCCCAAATTTGCCTTGGTATCTACTTTTCAGATACCAAGGTGATGATAACGTTGGCAAGAGCCAGAAAATAAATTAGGAGAGGAAGCAGCAGGCAGACGTTAACTGTTAGGTGAGTACTCAGATGTAGGATGGGGTGGTGGGGGAAGCAGCCTGGGAAGAATAGCTTAATCCAGGTTCCACATTGAGGATCCTGCTGAAATTCAAGGGGTCTGCCATCAACCCCTCTGGGGATCCTGGCCCAGCTGTTGCTCTTGTTGTCGTTGCCTATTCACCTGCCCTATTTGAACAGGAGCAAATAGAGGTTCTCTCTCCACTTGCCTCATGCTGTCCTTCTGGGCAGCTGTACAGATTGGGCCCAAAAGGGAGAAGTCAAGCGAATGTAGCATGGAGACTGTGGTAAGGAGGAGGTAGGACCAGGCATTCTCAACACCTGGAGCCAGCAATGTCTTGACCAGACCCTGGGATAGAATATTAAGAGGCCTGCTTCTTGCCAGGTTCTTTTGGAGCAGAAGTGTGATTTCTATAACTTCGGACTTTTGCAACTTTGTATAACACAGTATTGTACAAATAATTGTTGCATTTCTGTAATTTCTTGATACGGTGGTACCTCAGTTTTCGAACAGCTTAGTTCATGAACAAGTTGGAACCCGAACGCTGCAAAACCGGAAGTAAGTGTTCCAGTTTTCGAACATTTTTTGGAAGCTGAAGGTGCTCCGTTTTGAGTCCCTCTGTGTTTCCTGTTGTGCTGCTAATTTGCGTCCCACTGTATTTCCTGTCACACTGCTAATTTGCGTCCCCTCCCATGTAATTCAAGCCTTCCATTTCCGATTGCAGTATTCTGAGGTGATATTTGGAGCTTATATTTGGTGCTTTTGTTTTTGCTATTTATTTTGCATTTTTTTGTTTTGAGGCTTTTTCAGTTAATTTTTTTTGTGACTGTGTGGATCCCAGTTCAGCTACTGTTTGATTGATTGTGTGACTGTGGAAATGGATAAAAGCCCCCCATCCAAGTAATGATTATCATCTGTGCAGGTAAGAAAAAAAATAATTTTAATTTTTAGCATCTACAATACTGTTTTCTTTATTTTATAGTACAGTATATTGATTATTGCTTTCATTTTATGGATCAGTGGTCTCGTTAGATAGTAAAATTCATGTTAAATTGTTGTTTTAGGGGTTGTTTTTAAAAGTCTGGAATGGATTAATCTGTTTTGCATTACTTTCTATGGGAAAGTGCGCCTTGGTTTTGGAACGCTTTGGTTTTGGAACAGACTTCCGGAACAGATTAAGTTTGAGAACCAAGGTACCACTGTATATCAGTTGGTGTATCCATTGCCAGAATAGATGAACCTCTTTTATGATCAATTAACCTGAGAGCTAAATGCCTTAGGGCAGGTATACCACGCAGAGCCCTGGAGGTCCTTAGCAGACAATTAGAACAATGTTCCTTTGATGGAAAGTAGCTAATGATGATGTTCCCTAAGCACATAGCTAGTAATAAATAACTTCATCTTAATTTGCAGACCACTTCTTGCTTTAGAAAGACAGGGGCAGACATTAATATGTATATTAACTTTTACTCTTATATTCAACAAAGTTCTAATCACACTTTAATGTAATAACTACATTAAAACTGGAAACTCATCTTGTGAAGCCACCTGAAACTCCTATTGTTGCTCCCGAGACAGAAAATTAAAGACCATTAATAAAAAAGTAATTAAAAAGTCCAAAGAATCTGATATCATAGACAGCAGGAAGCTAATTTGTTGTCCTAAACATTAAATCTTATTGTTGAGCAATGAACAATTTTGAGTGAGAGATTGATTTGAATGGAATTGTAAAGTCTTGTCTAGGGGCAACTGGGCAGTTTATATTTCTAGCTAAATGCTCTGAGCTGCTTCCAAGGCATAAAGAAGTGATTTTTAAAGTGGCTGTATCTAATTTCTTGCTGCAACCAACAAGGAAAATTAGATGAAGCCCATTTCAGTTTCCCTTTTGCATTGCTGCAGTTTCTGAATAATGACAAAATGTGCCTTTTAAAAACGCATAAGCCTTTAAGGACTCAAATACGTTGCCATTCTAAAGCACTTCATAATAAACAATTACCAAGAAGACAATGAACATTACCTACTGATCAAGCTAAAATGCAGATGTAATTATACTTGCAATATTTTTTTAGTTGCCCTAGTAATGGCAAAGTATTGCAGCACAAACTCTCATAATGAAGCATAACTGCAATTATTTCCTTTCAGAAGGGATGAATAACCTGATAAGAGGCACAGCCTCAAGAAATAAAGAAAAAGATGAGCACAAAGGAAATGCTAACACATTTATGCATCTTTATTAATATAGGGTGTTAATCCTCCAAGTGCTCCTTGTTGTAATTGTGCACTTAATATTAAAACCAACAGGATGACCTGCGTGTTGTTCATGCTCAGAAGCAAACGGCTAAAAAAGCAATTCTGAAGCCTGCTAAATAGCTGCAATACATTGACTACAAGGGAGAGCAGCTTATATGTGTGTAGGGTTGCAACCTAAGGTTACAATAACATAGGCACCAAATCTGTAGATCTACTTCCTCCTATAGATCACAGATATTGGACTATTATGGGCACCTAGAAATAAGACAGTAAACATGCATTATTATCTCACATTCCCTGCAATCTTGAGATAATATGTCACATCTTAAAATTAAACAAATCTCAAAGTGTGAAAAAGGATGGAATGACCTTAATGGCAAGGACATTGCTAAGTCCTTTAAAAAAAACTTTAGATACAGGCCTATGACATAACTGTGCATGAAAGTTATGTATGCTAATTTATCTATATAGATGCAAATTTTGACTAACTTTCAGAGGGCAAACTTCCCTATAAGAAGTAAAATATTTTTAAGGAAGAAAAGGGCATGAGATATGTAACCCCATGGGAAATATTCATGGCTCAGGCCAGCAGAACCACCCCTTAACACTTCTCCTGGCTACTGCATATGGCAAATAATATTATGGACTGTATTGATTTGATATAAACATTATTCCTTGTCCAGTCTCTGCAGTCTATAGTTTTGTTAAGCAGCTTTTAGAATATCCTTTCTAGATTACTTGGCACCTAGACTGTTTTCACTCTTATCTTTCTTCCACTCGTATCCCTTATTTCAGGCACCCCCAAACTCAGCCCTCTAGCTGTTTGAGGACTACAACTCCCATCATCCCTAGCTAATAGGGCCAGTGGATGATGGGAATTGTAGTCCCAAAACATCTGGAGGGCCAAGTTTAGGGGTGCCTGCCTTATCTCAACAACTTTCCCATATCATAATGGGAATTATATCAGCAACAAAAATCTAGATGCCTCCACATACTTTTCTTAATATTGCAAGAATTCTATATGAGTGGTTTTGATTTAATGAGTGTAAGAACTTCAGATTTCACTTTGCTTTTGCAAACTGCATGCCCCAATACCACAAGTCACACTGCTTTGAAACAGATGGTAGTTTCAAAAGCATTCTGGGCATGGCACTGCATGGCAATCCTGTTCAAAAGGGAGAGAGTCAATGGGTTGGATTCAGAAATCAATGTGACTGAAGTACTTACTACCTTTTCAAAGTTATTACAATGGGATCCAAGTACAGTACAACTGATCCCAGAGTCTGTCACGACTGGACCTAATGGTCAGGGGCCACTTTACGTTTAACTTTAACTATTGTTCTCTGCATACAGCATGGAACCAAAATCATTAAAACAATCATGAAAAACCGAGATGTTAGTCCAAGTCCCTTACATGAGTCAAAGCAGGTCCTTAGATATTGCTCAGAATTAATTAATGGTATTTAAACAATTCACCAATTAGCAGAGCTCCATGCATCAATAATCATAGATTCCAGGCTTTGCCAACACCAGTGTTGCACAATGCATTTCGCATACTTCAGAACATAAGTGATCAGGACAGGCTGCTATTATGCCTACTTAGTCCAATTTCCTCTCTCCACTAAGTGGCCCATTCTAAAGACATCAGTAGCCCAGGAAATTACTTAAGTGCTCTGTATCATTCTGTTCTCTTTCGGAGTTTCTAAGAGATACTCCTAAGTTTTAGAACAGATGCTTCTTAATCAACTATTGGAATTTATTCTACACATTAAAAAAAAAAAACACGGCAAGACATAGATTATATTATTTTCCACTACTTCATATACTCACCTACCAGGTAGTAAGTTCCACTGAAGTCAAAGAGGCTTACTTCTGAGTGGCTTGTGTACAGACAAGCATGGTAAGTCACTTTGTGAAGTGCACATTAAAAATTACCTATTTTTTTCTTTTCTGTCATTCAGTTGCCATACTTCAATCAAGATTTCAGTAATTGAACAGTATTCAGATATTTACTTCTCTACTTCTTAAGAACATTAATAATACAGATAACTTACAATGAGAGCATCCCTTAAAATAAATAATTAAAGTTACATTCCTATAAATGTTGTATCTGCTTTTCCCAGCCCAAACAAGGTTTTTTTTAAAAAACAACAACCACTTGTTGCAGGAAATTTTGCCATGGCAACTGTCTCTCGATGGTCTCTCAAAAGCTGTCTGTTGCACAGTTGTAGGCATATACTAACACCTAATGTGTGCTTTTTTCATAGGGTCATTGGCACTAGAGATGGTGTTAGTATTTTTCTGCTTTTGAAGCAAGCTATGATCCACCAGCTTCTTCTGTTAGAGCCCAAGATGATTTATAATAAAGACACACAAATGCCATGCAGATGAAGGAGCAAAGAAGCATTGATAAATATGTAAATCAGTAGGATTCACTGCACGCTGATTTACTAAGACTGCATCCCTCAAGAAAGCAAACTTCCTTTGGGTAAAGCAAATTGCATACTTCAGAAGCACTTTGTCATCAATATGGGCAGATTTACAAATGCATTTCCCATAAAGAGAATTGCGGCACTAAGATCCAAACAAAGGGATAGACCTGGGATGTCGGGATCACATAATTTCTGATCACAGTCAATTCCACATGTAACTCCATCCAGTCCATTTCCGCAGGTGGGCAGGGCCACCTGGCCACATTCAGCATCAACTGCAGGCCACACTCTCAGTGGGTTCAGATCTGATCAAGAGCTTCTGAGTCTGAAATGTTCCTTTGCAGCTGAAGATTTTACCTGCCCCACACCTGACATCATAATCACAATACATCAAGGGTGGGACAGATGAGTGTTGGCTTGGGGGAAATGGCCTTGTGGGAGCCAGAGGTTCCCTAGCGATATCCTAAAAAGGCAGGTTGGCGAATGCTAAACATTTGCTGGGGGGGCGGGGCGGGGATGCCTCAGGCCTGAATAATCACAGGCACATTAAAATGTAGTGGCTTGAGGAGCCTTTGCTTCAGAGACTGACAGCAGAAGGGTGACAGAAAGTTTTGTACTTAATTTTTAAAGATCACTTTAAAGTGAAGGAATTACTTGTCTCCCCTGCTTCAAGAAGGCAGAGAGGACTACATACACTGAAAAGCTGACTGTGTCTTCTACTGTCACTGTATCATTGCAGCTGAACACCGTAAGAGGGTAATAAAAAGGCCAATAGCAGTGAGTGGTGACAAGGCTGAAAGTCATGTATTGGTTTGGACCAATTTTTTGAATGTAAGCTTCTACTCCTGGTATACTTTTTTTGTATAACAAAAAAAACCCCCAATCCTTTTGAAGGCTATCCGGGATTCTTTAAGTGCCTGCATCTATTATGCAGCAAATTCCAGTTCAAAAATGGAAACAACATTGTTTGCAACTGGACAAGGTAAAGTAATTAAATTTCTCTCATCATTAACACATGCTTAGAGGTACACATAATGAAAATTGGAATTAATGGAACACATCAATCTTCATTTTTACTTCATTTCTGGACATATTTAAATCCATGCATGATTTCATCAATATGTGGTGATTTAGACCCATAACTTAGTAGCAATTGCCAGGACATTAGCATGTCCACCTTTACATAGCACTGTCTTATTTCAGATATTGTGATATATCAGTATATTGCGATGTTTAGCTGGTTATATATTGTGATATTGAAAACCAGATATCGCCCAGCCCTAGTTGCGACACACAATTTGGAAAACTCAGCTGTACACTATTATATAACAATCATGGGCATTAGAATTTCAATTTATCTGATATCTACAGGAGGAAACACCCATATTTTCTGTGCAAAAAAATATCAATTTTGCTGCTGATCTTCTCATAACTGCTATAGCAAACATTCATGGAAAGTCTTCAAAATACTTGGTTCACAACACTTTCAGCCTACTTACTAGAATATCTCTCAGTTTTAATCTCTTTAAACTTCAGTCTACAGGGATTATGTCCCTTAAGTGCTGTTTGTAAAATTAATACTGGTTTAATTAAAGCTAATTAAAAATACAGGAGCTCATTACATTTTGCATTGAGTTTAGAAACATCAGCCCCTTTAAAGTGGAATAGGAATTAGAACTAACAATAACCAATACATTGCTGCAAATTAACTGTTCTACTTTTAACAGACTATCAAGGTGAACAAATGTTATCTACCAACTGTTGTTCTTGTTCTTTCTATTTAGACTTATGAGAAATTGTGTGAAGTTGGTCTATAAAATATTTACCTTTAATTTAATTTTTTTAAAAAAAACATATAGCTCACCTACTTACCACACAACTTGAGGCAACTAAAAAAAAAAAAACAGAGCAAAATTGCAAATATAAAACAATCTCAAAGTTGTGCAAAGCCCTAAAAACCACAGCAATACTTCTATCTTAGCTAAGCATGAGACAGAAAAATAACCAGCCAAAGGACTTTTTTTAACCAGACACCTGAGCCCATTTTGGCCAGGTTTACATGTCACATTAAACCATGTTTTATTTTATACTACAGTTTAATGTGAACAAGCAGCCTGCTAGTGCACATAGCTTAAAAGTTCCCCAATCCCTCCTCGCCTGCTCCTGTTGCTGCTGCTGTCTTTGTATTACCTGTGAACAAGCATTTCTGGTTTCCTTCTCTCAACCTCAGGAAGCCAAGAGCAGACCATGGTTTCCTGATTGCAGTTCATTTGAAGGAAACAGACCCTGCTGAGCATTAGCTCTCAAGTAACACATGTGCCTGCCCTGCACAGAAGCAGCAGGAGAGCAGAGACTCAGGAACTGTAGAGCAGCACGCTCCAATATGGAGCTCATTCACATTAAACCATGGTTTAAAATAAACTGCAGTTTAATGTGCTGTATGAATCTGTTCATAGTGATGGGTCAAGACACATCTGGCTTGGCAAGGCACTGCACTGGGTTGGCACCATCACAGAGAATGCCCAACAAGCCTGAGAAATCTGGAGCAAGATGCTCAGATATTGCTTGGAGCATGCAAAGAGTGAAATACGGAATGGGCTACTTCTTCAGGCACTCTGAGCTCAAGCTTTCAAAGGCTTCATAGGCAAACATTAGCACCTTGAACTGAAAGATAGCGTGGCGAAGGGGCCACTAGGGGCGCATCAGAAGATGGCTGACAATAACATCTCTCCAACCCACACGAGGTAATTTGGAGGCTGTGATGGGAGTAAATAGCCTCCCTACCCCCCGAGGATTGTGGGGGGGGGGCTGCCCTTGCCTGCTGTGCCCTATACCACCCCCGGATTTGTGGGGATGGGGGCACTAGGCACAATGCCCTCCTGTGGGATTTCAGCGCTCCTGGACGCCGTCTCTGATCCGCGCCACTAGCTGCAAGAACTTCAAAAGAAACAATTTGGATGAAGCGAATGCACATATTTCAAGGAAGAAGGGGGAGTAAAGACTGCTAACAGAAGAGATCTCTGATTAAAAAAGACAAGTCGGAGGAACAAGTATAAATCATGAGAAGATACGCCAAGACTTGGTATGGCAAAGGGACTGATGGGGGAGGGGAAAAAAACTTTCCTTTCTTTCCTTTATGTGATTAAACAAAAATCCCCCCCCCACAAGTCAGAAATGTCGTTTTAAGGACTTAAGCTGTGGATTTAAGGCTGTGTGGAGATAAACTTTCTAACCAAAGCATGTTTTAAGAAGAGCGTGGAATGTATAAGGGCTTTGGAATGACGCAGTTAAAAATACCGTTGCCATATTGGGAAGTTCTGTCAGAAGACTTAAGTCTGGGAGGAGAAATAGAGCTGTTTTTATATTGTGCGTGAAACTCCTCAGAGGGACTTAAGCACGACAATTCTGTGATTAATGATGGAAAGAGCGATGTTATCTATGAAGGCGATGATATATGGAAACCATCTTGATTTGAGGATTGGAAGAACGGAAAAATTCACACAGGATTATTATTGGTGTTTATCGTCTTAAGGAGATTATCAGAAGAGATCATAAAGGGGGGAAAAGAAAATATACAAACAAGATGAGATGTGGAAACAGCAAGATAAGACTGGATAGAATTATGAACTTTGTTTGGACTGATTTGGACATTAACGCAGATGATCAGAATCCCCCTTCGGATCTTGAAATATGGGTCCCCTCAACAAAATTTAAAATTCGGCTTTGTAATTTGGAATTTATGTGATTTGATTTGATTTGATTGGCTGGTTAATAATTTTTTTTTTTTTTTTATGAAAGATAGTGTGGCAACCTTATAGTTCCACTAATACTAAACTGGAATGCAAAGTCTAAAATGCCTGTAACTATAAAAACAGCTTTATTATCCTCTAGGAGTCCCTAAGCAAAATGTGGTTGTTAATAGCCACCTGCTTCTAGAAACAGACTGTTATAAACATCCATCTGGCCGGTTGTGTATGTAAACAAAGCAAAACACATATGTGCAAGATATCACACAGTATTACCAACTACACATGCATTTCTATGTAGCATGTTAAATGTCCTTAAACACTTAGCAACCTTGTTATCAGCTGACAAAGCTGTGTGGCTTAAAGTTGTTGTTGTGTTTTTTGTTTTGTTTTTTTGCTTCCAAACAATAGCAGCTCTGGAGTCATTTGTTACAAATTACCTAAAAGAATATGCCCATTCATAAAGGCCTTAGCTGAATTGCTACCACTTCCTGCACCCTAATAATAAATTTTGCATCAGAAAGGAGGGGGGGATCCTAATCAGAATGAGCATATATTTGCAAGGGTATATGTTAGGCAATTGACTTAATGAATCCATATTTCAATCTGTATGAATTGTCTTGCAATAATGTGACACTAATTGCATCAACAGATTGATCAAAGCTTCTTGGTTGAAAACCAAATGCAAACAAACAAGGAAGGAAAAAATAAACCCAGTAAGGAGTGCTAAACTACTGCACTGACACCAATTTTAATGAAACCTTTCCATTATGTTGAAAATATGCTTTACTATACAACGTAGAAATCCAAGGGCTACATATCTAAAACAAACACAGCATGAGCATACTAAATGTTATGGTTGAGGAAACATATTTCTCTGAGTTACTGTTGGGCTCCGGTAGTTTATTCAGGGCTAAAAATTTAAAATCATATCTATGCAAACCGTTGACGTGTCACACAAAAAACTTGAGCAAGAATTAGTTTACTTTCTTTCCACCCCTTAAAAGGCAACATAGTGCCTCAAAGTAAACTGCTGTCATTTGTAAGGTTTATCTCTGTGTGCAAAGAGCACAGACACCGCATGAAGGCAGAAAAGAATAGCATGCAAGAAATGATTGCAAATGTCAGATCAAGATTGACACAAAAGATACCCAGAATAAGCAGAATGGTTTCTTTAGCCCTTAAAAGCAGGACCTTGATCTATGCTGCCCTGTATTATTTAGATGCTTTTGTGCCAGAATGTATGTATGTTGCAATGACCATTCCATTTGGTTTTTCTTTTATTATTTTTAGGAAGGCAGTTGTTTTAGAAAACCCTGCTTTTCCCAACTACAACAATAAGGGAGGGGAATTTACATGTGTGTTATCTAGATTCCTTCCTGGGATTTGCCACTGCCGTCCTATGCAGCATGTTGTTGCGTGTGAAGACCCCCAAGACCTCCCAAAGAAAGAAACAGTTTACACCAATATTAGTTTAAGGTTATTGGCATAATTGTGGCCTCAACTTTATTGATTACAGAACGTGAGTTTGCTTAGGTATTGGTTCGACTAGCTGCACCTGCACCTCTGGTGGGGCAGCACTGACAACTGGACACTGGCAGAAGTCAGTAAGGGTAAACATACTGGGGGAGCATTGGTCCTACCACAAACACAACCTCATCCCAAAATTCTCCCAGGTGCTGTGGCATGGCCCTATCCACTGGAAGGGGATGGGACAAAAGCATGGCGAGCTCCTGGATTCCTTTAACAGAATACCATATTGCACATTGGGAGGGGCAGGTGTGACAGCCTCCCCTCTACCACACCTTAAACCAATGCCTAACCGCCAAACCTTACAAAGTTGTGACGATTTGCTACGCGGCAGGCAAAAACCAAGTGGTACCAGCCAATCAGTCAAATGGGAAAATTCCTATAGGGTCCCTGCCCCAAAAGCAGACGACCCACGACGGCAAAGCAAGGTCATAGCAAGACCCTAAATATAGGGAGGGAGGGTAATCTGATGCATGAGGCGCTAAGAGGAAGCTTGACGCAACATGCAGCGGTATAAATAGGTCCCCCGGTTGCAAATTTTCTCAACCCCATTGGCCAGAATTACCCCAGCAACCAAGGGACCCAATCGAGTTGTTGTGGCTATCCAAACGATCCCACAAACACAAACGGTGAGGTCAGTCTTGATGATTTCACCGCAACACATGCCCTCTGTAATGAGGACACAATTTTCTGACTTCTAAAAGACGACTGATACGGCTAACCTACCCTGAACAGGCCAGTGACTTTCTTAATTAATTAATGGTTATACAAAGGCTTTCTGGCCCCTCTTTTAAAATAAGAATTACAAGTGTATAAAAAGGTCTCTGCTGTTTGAAACACAATCATTTTTGCATTTTAAGACCTCTTCAACTTAACCTCATTAAAATAATTCAAGAATGTCTGGTTTGTGCAAAAACAGTTTCCATAGAAACATATACACAAACCCATAACCATTTTGAAAATCATTAGAACCAACTAACTATACAGCTCAAAACACCCACCTTCCTCCCCCCCCCCCCGCCCAAAGCAAGAATTTAAATGTTAAAGGCTAAAGTTATTTTTCAATTAGGAAAGGTCTTTTTAAAGACTGAAATGAGCTAGGCAAAAAAATCAGACTGACAATAGCCACAAAATTAGTAAGAATGAAGACATGTAGTCCAGAATCCTAATTTGTTATCTGTTTTTTTGATCCCCTAGAAATGCTATTTTATAGGATGATGAGTGTATTTTAATGGTACACATAGTGCAGGAAGGAAGCAGGTATGCTGAGAAGCAATAATCCTTTCAAGGTTACACTCACATGAACAAACAATTCATGATCGCACTCCTCTTCAAAGGAAAAGGGATGCACTTATGCTCTCTCAATCAAATTCCTCTTCTGGTGTCCTTTTCAAGTTCTCTCAAACATGTGGGAGTTGCTTAACTGTGACTTACGGGAAGACAGCTTAAAAAACCGAAGCATGTAGGCAGGGAGCAATCTCATGGATTGCAACCATGCAATCAACACCCATGGCAAGGCTGGTGATTCAATGGGAAAGACACATCAAATTCACAGCATCATCCCACACAGATGAACATTCTCCTATGTAGAAGCAACATACAAACAGCCTTACCCATGCAGATAAGTGAATATAGAAAGGCTACTCACTTAGAACCCAAGAGATGAAACACCATAGGAGAAACAAACTGCTTTGAGGTTCTATTCTTTTGCAATCAATTTTTTGAATAAATAACCAGTTAGGCCAAAACCATATAGAATGTGATTCAATCAGAATTGAAGATTCTACCTGGAAACTAAATGACAGGCATTGGAATAGTAGGGCTTTGCTTCTATGGCCAGTCAGTCACTTGAGGAAGGGATCTGACCCAGAGGACATCATGATGCCAGGATACTACAGAGCAGAATACAGAAGAAACTAGTATTGCTATTCTCAATATTATCATCTAGGTTATCACTCTTTTTTTTCCAGCAGAACCCAAGTGCTTTTCTTTGTTGAGCAGAAATTCAACATATGAAGCTCTTCTGTGCTGGGTAAACATTAAACTTATGCTTGGTATGTACAGATGATGAAGACACAGGACTTCTGCCAGAAAAAGTGTCAACTCTAAATCTCTCCCATGATACTGTGCCTGCTTAAGAAAACACAATTAGCAGTGATGTGGGGCACAAAAGTTTTGATTTCCCCCTCATTGCTTGATTTTTCTGGAGGAGATGTTTCCATTTTATAAGTTCATTAGTAACAATGAGTGGCTGCCAATTTCAAATACAGTACTAGGCAAGCTTGGCAAAGTTTTTAGCTTTGTGTTTTTAGCTTTGTACAAGCAAAAGAAACATGCAGAATCAGATCACTGTCTAAGGCATCAACAATATTTTCAATCCAAACAAAAATGTTACCAATTCAAATTGCCCTAATTGGCATAGGAAAAAATTCTAATTCAAATTCTTTCAGAAAACCTACGCCTAGATTTGTCTTCCATCAACATAATGGAGACCTTCATTCCCAACCCCCCAACCCCCAATCAAACCAAGTTTATCCAGCATATTTTAATGTTCTGATATGGAGGTTATGAAAATAGGACTGAGGGGGGCGGGACTCATTTCAGGAAGTGATAGGAACTGCACAGTAATTGAGCTGATTGAAGATGTTTCTAGCAGATGAACAGATGTCCTGTTCTGGCCACAGCAGTTTAAGGATACTGACAAACTGGAATGTGTCCAGTGGAAGGTGATGAAATATCATGATATGTTTCGGTCTGTGAGACTGAAGAAGTTGAGCATGTTTAGCCTGGAGGATAGATTATATAGATGACAGATGATTGATCAGATGTGTTTACTTTTGTTGCAGAAGGTAGGACCTAAACCAACAAATTCAAATTATGTAAAAGAAAGGGGATTTCAATCAAACAGCAGGGGGAACTTCCCAAGAGTACCAGGTATCCCAAGAGTGGAAAAGTCTGGAGATAGGAGAAAAATTAGGTTTCGTTCACTTTTTGTTTGCCAAAACAGTACACAAACCAAAACATAGCAATCCTTCAACATTAATAACTTTCAAATGCAGTCCTCTAACCAAAAACATCTATGCAGAAATGTGCATATTAGGGACAAATGTACATAGAAAGTATATATTAGTTAAAATAAGTCACAAACTGCATTTGATTATGGGAAATGGGTTGCATACACTTGTATATTAGGCAAAACTACTTTCCCGAAATGTGAGGACTTCTATTTTTTTTACAAAAATTGCAAACTAATTTGGAAATGTCAAACTCAACTTGATTGGAAAAATGAGATCCTGAGAGAAGCCAAAATGTACACTTTTGTCCATCCCTAGAACAAAATGTATTGGAAGATAGTTGACTCTCCTCCATTAGAAATCTAAAAACAAAGGCTGGATAGCCACCTATTAGGGAAATTGCAGCAGCAGATTTCCTGCATGGACAGAGGAGTTGAGGTTCTTCCTAACTAAGGATGGTGGAGACATTCAGTTCAGTTCACATTTAAAACAGAACCTACCAAATTTGCACTTTCAAAACAAAACACAACTCCTATACAGAATGCAGCCATCCCTTGAAATCCACAATAGGATAACTTTCAAAACAGTTTTATGTAGTAACCCTCTATCCAGAAGTGGAGACCTACAGCATTTATTTGGGGATGGGAATAAGCATATACATACAGAGTAGATATGAAAATTAGCTTGTCTTTTGATGGCCCATCTCATTAAAGACATGGAATCTTCTTATTAGATGCTGCATCTCAATCCTGACATTTTGTTATAACAGTTCAGGGAAATTACTGAGATGTCTTTGGACTAGGTCAGAAACATCAGTCTTTGACATTATAGCAGGCTTTGCCAATTAGCTTATGTCACCTGTGACAATTAGAGTACAATCAGGTAGGTACGCTCCTTCAGCCAAATGCTTCCTTTGAACAATTCATTAGAGAAGTCTCATCACCTGTGACATTCCCACTGAAGCGCCCTGCACAGCATCTTATGTTCAAATCAATCTCGTTTATTCCCTTAGAATATAAGACATTCAAGGGAATCTAAAAGCCTGTGAGGTTGTTGTTGTTGTTTTAAAAAAACAACCCATTAAGAATGTCGTTAATGATATCTGAGCAACAAAGCAGCTAGAAATAAAAACCAAACTAAATTAAATAGTTCCCCTAAACCAGTTACTAAGAAGCCAACCACAAATGTCAGCATGCATGGGAACAATATCGTGTAGAACAATAGAGCCCCTGGGGCTTATTTTCAGCAAAGGGAAGAAAACACTGCAGCTTTAGCTAAAAGCACATTGATATTCACTTGCACACTACCAAAACTATTTCCTCCTCTAGTGTCAACAAAAGATGGATGCAAATAAGTGATATCTGCTGCTAGCTGGCTAGATATATTCATGGAGAATAAGGCTAACAATGGCTATGTTCTACCTCTACTGTCCAAGGGAAGATGCCTTTGAATACTAGTTGCTGGAAACTAAGGATTGGGAGACCACTGTTGCACACAGGCTCTGAGTGAAGGCTTCCTGTCAGCATCTGTGAGAACAAAGTGCCAGACTAGGTGGGCCTTAGCCTGGTTTTCCTTATGTTCTTAGCCCACAAGTCACTTGACAGGTATTTGCTGTTTTGATTATTACCTTTGATTGGTCAAACTGAATAACCAATGTCAACCATTCGTATGTATTTAATATTGGCAGCTAAAGAAAGAGGTGGTTGCAGTCCCCACCCCTCTTTTGCTACAACCTAGGATTCCTTCTATGCAACGGACACTTGGATAATTTAGGCCCAGTTTACATGAAAGCATGTGAACATGAAAACTACCGCTGTGACAGGGCTGTTCTAATAAAGCTTGAAGGAATGATTGTGCATTAAGTTCTGAGGTATCACAGAACTTCAGAAGACAAGGACTCTCTTCATGTGCTCTTCCTTCCCAACAATTACCATTACACGAGTGAAAAGAGGAGGAGCATGTTCCTTAGCATGGTAACCTAGAACAGGCCCTAGTGACACCCTACACCAGCCTCACTAGAGGTGCACCAAGCTTTCCTCAGATTAGAATAATCACTGTACCTTTCATGTGTTAATTCTATTAAAGCCGGATTCCTATAAAGACTTGCAAGTGAGAGGCTTATTCCTTGGTCTGAGAAACTAGGGATTCAGGTTGCTGCTTCTACTTGCCCCAAGTCTTGGCCACTGCTGCTCCCCTCTGTAGCCATCACCAGATTTTAAAAACAGGCACCAGCAATTGTTTTTAAATCCAGAAAATTTATAAGCACTGTGAGCAATGGGAATCAGAAGAATCACTGTCATTGTGCAGCTGTTGCATCTTCCTTCTGAATTAACCAACTATTAATTCTGTGCAGCAATAAATTATGCCAAGATGTAAGCAGCACCATATTATAAAAAGCTGCATTTATCTTCTAAGAATGTTGGTCAAACTTGTGTTTCTGTTATCTTCTGTCAGTTTGAATTGAACTACCCACAGCTGTTGCCCATCTATGAAATATTTGTGTTGGAGTGGGAGGTGGGGCAGCTGTTCCAGATGTGGTTTTCTGCTTTTCATCATGATTTTGTGATGGTATCTATTCCATAAAGAAAAAGCTGCAGGAAGCAGCAGACTCTGCAGGAAGAGATACCAAGGAAGACTGACTGTCTTTCTTAAGCTGACTGGCTTTTCAAAGCATTAAGCTGCCTTCTATTCATTTTCTGATATTAAATCTTTTAAAGCCATACAAATTGGAACACATAAAAATATTACAGAAATGGTTATCACAGAGGAACTCTTCACAATAGTTCTTAAAATGCTTCACCCATAAAATGCTTCAATCATCATAATAATCAACATCATTAAATTTGTCAGTCGCTTTATCTTGCCCAGGGCAACCCAAAGCAATTTACAACAAATAGACAATAAACCCCACATATATACAGTAAAACCAAGAGAAATACATTAAAAACACCCCTTCTAAAAGACCACAGATAGTTAAAGGTCAAAGGCCTTGTCATAGAGGAAAATTTTGGTCCGGTGCCTAAAGATATATAATGATGGTGCCAGGCAACCCTCCCACAAGCAAAGAGCCAATGCAGAAAAGACCTGTTCTCATGTTGCCACCCTCAAAACCTCTCATGGGGCACACAAAGAAGGGCCTCAGTTGATAAGTGAAGGGTTCGAGTCTGTTCATATGGTGAGAGGTGGTCCACATACCACAAACATCTCTTCCTGTTTCAGTCAGTCACTGAACATTACTAGTCTAAAGATTAGTGAGTTCAGTTCTGTGACATCATAGAACTCCAAAAAACAAGAATTGCCTTCCAAGTGTTTTCCCACATACAATTATCATTACACGAGGGCCAAGAGCAGCAACATGCTCCTTGGTCCCACTCCATAACCACTGCTACTTCCACAACCCAATACATGCCAGCGACTGAATGCCTGCAGCAGATAACTCGCCCTCCATGATCCAGAACAGCACACAGAAAGGAATGAGAGGTTGACCCCAAAGGATGAAATCAGATCATTGTATATGCTTTGTCATTTGAAGGTAATCGCATCCATCCCCAAAGGTTCAAGGAAGGTCATAATGATTTGAAACCCATAATGTTAATAAAGTAAGGAAAAATACTAAAACAACACCTTTCCATAGCAGATGAATGCCAAAACATGAAGACCATAAGATTTCAGGCTTGATCAGGCAGCCTGCAATTTGGATCTTGAAGAACATAGCACAGAATCCTGAAGCACAGAAACACTGTTCCATTTTGAGGGGAAATATACCAAAGTTAAGATTTCATGAAGTATAGAAGCACAGAAAAAAAATACAATGATGCTTTATTACAGCTATCTTTATGTGACCCAGAAACTGCATAAACGTTTGACAGCAGAAGTCATTTTATTTATCTATTTATTGTGTTTATTGATACATGGCTGCTGGATAAGTTTCATGAAACTCAAACAGGTATGCTGCAGTGTGTGTGTGTAAATCATCGACAACAAAACTAAAAGGGAACAAGGCTCTTTGTTTCCTAGGCATTAGCTTCTATGGATTTGCTTCACATTCCAGAAGGAAAATCCATTATCAGAGCAGCCTAAGAAAATGACTGGATTTTCTCTTACTTTCAAGGATTACGGTAGACATGAGTTCTTACCATTTTTGCCTTTCTCTTCTTTGACCTTAGAAAATAGTTTAATTCTATCATCAAACCTCCTTTCAGGTTTGGAACAGAGGTAAAGAGCGGAGCCATATTTATAATAAAAATATAGTTCAAACACCTGCTCTGCCATGGAATTGTTGCATAGTTGTGGATAGTTCTTCAAAAGTTACCATAAATGGAGTTATTAATACTTAAGACATGCTTACAGCTTTAAATGCCCAACACACGAGAGCATGTGATTAATTAAAGGATAAATATTTTAAAGCAACTCTCTATGGCTTACAAAATTTCAACAAATGCAAATGACATGGACAAACAGAACTGTTTATCTGGTGCTGCAAAGTAAATAAACAGCACCACACAAACCTCTCTCCAGGAGAAATTTCATAAATCGGATACTGTAACTGAAAAGGCTGAGTCTCAGTCAACACTCACTTTATCTCAGGAGACATAGAACAGAGGCTCAAAGTTGGATCCTCATGGCCAGGCAGGATTGTGGGTGGGGAGACACTCTTTAAGTACCCAAGTACAGTGGTACCTCGGGTTAGGGACTTAATTCGTTCTGGAGGTCCGTTCTTAACCTGAAACTGTTCTTAACCTGAGGTACCACTTTGGCTAATGGGGCCTCCCGCTGCCTCCGTGCCATCGCCGCGTGATTTCTGTTCTCATCCTGAAGCAACGTTCTTAACCCGAGGTACTATTTCTGGGTTAGTGGATTCTGTAACCTGAAGCGCCTGTAACCTGAAGCCTCTGTAACCCGAGGTACCACTGTATACCGCTTGACTTTCAAGTGAACCACAAGTTTTGAATAGGACACTGTGTGCCATTTCATTCCTAGACCACTAAGTTCTAGACCACTAATCACCAAAATAACCAAACCACGATACAGTTCACATTTAGTGAGGAGAGAGAGCTTAACCATGATCTCACATGGATGACATGCTATTCCATATCTTGGCTTCGGCTTAGCTCAGCGCAGTGCAGCAACAGAAAGGAGCAGGGAAGAGGAAAGTGGCTATCAGCTCCTCTCTGGAAGCCTGCACAGTCCTGTTAAGTCAGTTTGCCTTAGTGTGACATGCCAACCAAGCCATTAACTGCTAGGTACATGCAAGAGGGCCATTTGTTCCTAGGTGTAAAGTAAAGGTAAAGGTACCCCTGCCCGTACGGGCCAGTCTTGACAGACTCTGGGGTTGTGCGCCCATCTCACTCAAGAGGCCAGGGGCCAGCGCTGTCCGGAGACACTTCCGGGTCACATGGCCAGCGTGACAAAGCTTCATCTGGCGAGCCAGAGCCGCACACGGAAACGCCGTTTACCTTCCCGCTGGTAAGCGGTCCCTATTTATCTACTTGCACCCGGAGGTGCTTTCGAACTGCTAGGTTGGCAGGCGCTGGGACCGAGCAGCGGGAGCGCACCCCGCCGCAGGGATTCGAACCGCCGACCTTTCGATCGGCAAGTCCTAGGCGCTGAGGCTTTAACCCGCAGCGCCACCTGCGTCCCGTTCCTAGGTGTGCCAGCATTCAAACAAAAGATTGAGCAAATTGAGGCAGATAGTGGAAAGAGGGGGAAAAATATTTCGGAAACCCTCAAATTCAGACATCTGAAATTGCTAGAAATTTGCTAGATTTTGAATTTATGCGATGTTTTCCTTCAGCTCTAGCTGAGCTTTGGCAATGTGAATATAATTACTCCACATAGATCTGAGCCAGAACAATGAGATTTATAGCTCAGTCCTTGCCAAGCACTGAAAGTTATCTAAGCTAATATTTCTTCCTAGAAATGGGTAAGTCCTTGGGTGAAAATTAAATATTTATACCAAAGATTCTATCTTAAGACAAGGATTCCAGCTCTTCCCCAAGACAAAAATATGCATCATTACTCACATATGATTTTATCAAGTAACTGATTTAAAGATGTGATAAATATATATTTAATGCAATAATAATTCTGCCTTTGTTTATGAATTCTTCACCAATTATTTTTATCAATTTCCCATAATTTTTAACAAATAGCTCCCAATTTATACAAATTTAAAAGCTAACTTCCCACCCCCAAGATATTCCCTCTAGTTTCCTCCCTCCTTGGCTGCTCCCAATAAAATAAATTTTCCAACTATCGTTTCAAAATACATTTCAAATACATTTCAAAATACATTCATTCCTTCTCCCTGCACATCACCTGTTCAACTACCAATTTCTGCTACGGCTTTTATATATTGTTATAACCTGTCCTCAAAATAGTTGAGTAGAGTAAATCCTCTTTTATCATTCATCAATTTTGAAACATTTCCTTCTGAAACATTCCTCCCTCTAACACTGCCAATCTCCCAGCGTCACCCACCCTTCATATTTTGCCAAATTTAATCCTCAGTTTTACATACAACCAGCTCATTAATAAATAAACACAATCTATATCTCTTCTTATCTGCCTGAAAGTCTCAGAAGCCATCAAGATGGTATACACTGTGGTCCACCCTGTCCTTTTCACTGTTCTTATTTCCAACTTCAAGCTTCAAGGAAGGGGGTGGGCTGAGGTAATCTCAACAAAATTTGTATCTCCTCTCCATCCTCCCCCCTCAACTAATAAATCTTCCTGTAGTCTATCCTGCCAGTTCTCAGTTCCATTACATCCAACTTCACAGTTTATTTTCTTCTGAGTGCTTAACAGACAGTCATTCCAGTCGTTACCAATCTTTTCTTCTTTACTATTTTTATTTCACGATACAAAGTTCCATGGGGTGGTCAAAATCCCTCAAAAGTCCCTCATGGTTATTACTCTCCATCTTCTTTCAGGCCAAGTCCTTAGTTATAAAACAAATCCACCGCAAAGCGGTATCTTTAAAGTCTGCTCTTCCAGAAAACTTTACATTCCATTGCTTTAGTGGAGGGTAGATAGAGCAGATCCCCCCCCAAATGACTTTAAATATTGCCTCCCCTTCCCTCCTCCCACCATTCAAGCAAATCAGAAATTAGTGTCTTTCATTCTTTCCAAACGTTTCAAAAAATAATTTTTTTCTCCTGCAGCATAAATCAGGATCTTTTCAGGGGGTGCCTCTTTTCTTGCCAATTATGTCCGAATTCAAAGGTATTCCACAGCTCACCATGGTAGCTTGCTGAAGCTGTCCTTGCATAGAGCCATTGAGCCCAGCACCCTCACCTTTTCGTTTGGGAGACGGGGATTTCCATCCCCACTCACAAAAAAGACATTAATGGACTACCCTTTCAATACACTCAAAAGGTTTGGGGAGACATGTCCCTTACCCCCATTAAACTCTGTCTGGGACCCCTCCCAGGTGCCGAAGTGCCCAAGAGGGTGACTTGCCGGGTTCGCAGCAAAACAGGAAGTCTTTGTTTATGAATTCTTGGTTGACATTTCTTCTCTTTGATTTAATTGTAGATTTAAAAATAACAACAACAGTAAGAAGATTTCAAAGGAGGGAAACAAACATGAGTGAAAACGAATTAAATGTATCCTGAAAAAAGAAAAGAAAAATAAGGCATATCATGAAGTTGCTTTCAAAGTAAATATGATGATGATCAAGTTTTATCTGGCTCTAGTTCAATGAGATTGAACTAGAAATAAGCCTAGCTATCCCCCACACTGCCCAAAATTGGGAAATAATGTATTGGTTTGTTCTCAGTGAAAGATTATAAACGGTATGTGATGCTCAGTTGTCCCATGGCAGCTCCCTGTGTGATATTTTGGTTTAGATGTATCTTGCTACTGATATGTGTACAAATGAAATAAAACTGTAAAACATTTACAAGGTTGAGCATCACACACACATATGCATTAGAAATTCTATAAATGCTTGACCTTAGTCCCCAAGTCTTTTATGCTAAGGTATCATTTCACATCACCAATTTAGCATATGCTCTACTAAAACATCATCTTTGGTAATCAGTTTATCAAGAAGGTAAATGGTTTTTAAGGAAATTACAAGACATGCTATTAATGACACTCATTGCAGGAACTGTGTTTACAGCCATAATATCATCTTAACATACTGCTGTACCAATCAACTGTCTTATTTTCTTTATTGTTCTTTTGCATATAAACTGGCATAGCTCCACTAACAAGCACTTTCCATTTTAAAATTATGTCCTTTCAATTACCAACTAAAAGGCTATGCTTCTTTCCTCACTAGTCCCTACTGTACCAGACAAAGACATGTTTATATCTGTGAACCTATTGATTTGAACAACTGTTTTTCATTAAATTGGATTAAAATGACATTTCTGTTGCAATATTGGTCCTCATATTCCCCAATTCATCTTCCTATAACGGGTCCCTGAAAGCAGAAAGGGCAAGTAGCAATCAATAATAGATCACTTAGCACACATCCTTCGCTTCCACTGAGAAACAGAACACACAGAAAAAAGGAAAGTGATTTCAAATCAAACCTTATTCAATCAATATCATCATTAGAGGAAGAGAGATTGACAAAGTTTCAGAAAACAGATGCAGCAGGAGCGTAAACTTCAGTGCATTTTATACTAGAAATGATCAACTTTATTCCATCCATCCATGACAGTAAAAATCAGTTTACTTGACAGTATACGCTACTGACTTTCATTGGGCCCTTGCCCTTCCTGGCTTGAAAAAAGGACAATATTTGAAATAAATAAAATCCTTTGACTATATATGGATGATTTCAAGTTTTGCCTTCAGCTTGTAATACTTGTCATTTTGTAAAACAGAGTGCAGAATGAGTACGGCAAATTTTCAAAAATGAAATACTGTAGTCATTTGCAAGTGTGTGAGGGAAGGGGAGAATATCACAATAGTCAGGCTCTCTTCCCATTACATGTGTTGCTACTTCTACTCCCAAGGTACGGTCATTATGTTGACACTTTCCCCAAGGCTCCACTCTAGGCAGACATGCAGTTTGTTCGATGGGAATGCTGTGGGTCCTCACCCTTAATCATTCAGTCGCCTCTCAAAACAGTGGGTACAGTTAAATCCCAACATTCAGATTCAACTGATTCTCTATGCAAAATGTACAGATCAATTCAGATAAATTTTTAACTCACACACATGGAATCTAAATAATGTAAAGCTTGAACTAGTATTTGTCCACAGGAAACAGACACTCAAAGTAATACCACAATCTAGAATGCCAGATACCCCCTGGTTTTTAATCTCAATTAAAAACCTGTGCTGTTTTCATGCTTTATTGACCCAAAGTCCAAGGGTCACTTAAATCACCAGTTGTGATTTAAGCTGAAGGGTACATCGCAGGGGTGGTCAGAATATTAAAGATGTTCACCATGATGCAAGCAGGAAGTGCAAGGTTCTGACAAGCAATGAAAGAAGGAACGAGGAATAAATGCCCATGCCACTATGGTAACACATGAAGGGTTCATAAGGCTCAACATGTGATTTAAAATTTGCAAACTGACAATGGTGTCACATGATGATAAACTAGGTAAAGGGACCCCTGATCATTAGGTCCAGTCGTGGCCGACTCGTGTTGCGGCGCTCATCTCGCTTTATTGGCTGAGGGAGCCGGCGTATAGCTTCCAGGTCATGTGGCCAGCATGAATAAGCCACTTCTGGTGAACCAGAGCATCGCACAGAAACGCCATTTACCTTCCCGCCGGAGCGGTACCTATTCATCTACTTGTACATTGACCTGCTTTCTAACTGCTAGGTTGGCAGGAGCAGTGACCGAGCAACGGGAGCTCACCCCGTCGCGGGGATTCGAACCGCTGACCATCTGATTGGCAAGTCCTAGGCTCTGTGGTTTAACCCACAGCGCCACCCGCGTCCCTGATGATAAACTAGCAACCTGCTATTGTGCCTGTAACATAGGAATGGCTAGCCCACTGAGGCCAAAGGACCACATAAGCCTTTCTCCAACACTCCAGGAGCCTCATGCCAGTGGTGATTGTGACCAATACAGGGTTTGGCTACTCCACACTCACACAAACAGGCTGACAGATACACAGGCAGGCATCCTCCATCCTTAACTGGCTTCAACCATTCGTCTGAAGAGGGCTCTATTTTCACCTCCACTTATCAAATCCCCTGAAGACTGGTGAAGGTGTGATTTGCATCATGATCAGGACAATAGATTCCACCCACCTCAGTACTGTGTACTTTTTATTCTCCCCCCCCCCTTTTTTTTTTGCTGTCACCATCAAAGCCTGTGAGGTACTGTATAGAATGTGTAGGAGCTAAATTATGGCCCAAACTGGGGGTTTGCCACCCTTGCTTTAACAGCTTCTTCACCTGCAGATATCAACAGATCAAAATAATTCATGGTGCAGAGATAAACTTTATCACAGGCACAGGAATAAGAGCTGGAAAAAAAGGCCAGTCAACTCACACTTTCAAGTCACATGGTTGTATTAGTCATGGAATTGGCAGGTAATATTTGCTATAGCAGAGTGAGGCTAATGTGACTGGGCAAGAGAGAATGCTTTCTGTGGACTGGGGTGGGGCTAAAACACTGACCAGTTCTACTTTTCCTACATCCTGTTGACTGTTTTTGTGGTTTATACGATGCAAAGTTTCAACAAAATCCCCACACTGTTTTTAGTATATAACATGTAGGCACAAAAATATATGTTAAGGGCCCGGTAATAAGTCAACCAAAGTACTCACTATTATAAGCTGTCTTTCATAATACGTAAATTCTAATTTAAGCTACTTTTCTTTCTCTCTCCATGCTAATAACCATTCGCTGTTGACAAGGAAAGGGAAAACAAAATCCTTGTCCAAATAGCCTAAAAGCTGACAACCCACACTAATTGACCTTCACATTTAAGTTCATTACCTCTAAATCTAATCAACTCCTAGGACATCTGAGTACTTAACTCTGCCAAGATTAAAGGCTCTGCATTCAACACTATTTTTGAATTAACAGTTGAGGTACAAATAGGCACTTCTTCATTCCAAATGATTTAATGAATGTTATCAGTTCCGAACAGAATATCTTTATTCACACCCTCTGATTTATTTCATTTTCGTTTTGAAATGAGCCATTGACTGGATTTTCTCTTTCTCTCTTTAGTCCTGTGTGCATGTGTGCATTTTTGTGTGTGTGCTTTAAAAGAGGCAAAGCTGGATCCTTGCCTCCTCATTTTACAGAATGCATGCTTAGAGATTATTAAATAGTAAATGTTCCTACACAAGAGACATTTACTCAAAGGAAATCTCCCTGTTCTCAGACAGATGTCTACTTTGTTTGAATTTATATATTTGGAACAATTGTTGACTGGGCTAAGTGCTCATATATTCAAATAAACTGGTGTATTTTCAAAGCCAAAGTTTAGTGCAACATGACTATAGGAAAATGAAATTTTATTCATTTATATGATTCTTCAGAAAATGAGTACACAACAGAAATGGAAAACTAATTGAAAAGAAAACAATAAACATTGATATTATTTTCATCATGAGAAATATATCATCGACATCCTATGCATATTATTTAAACTTTCTTCAAAGTATTCATATTCCTAATAGTTTTGACATTTGTGTGCACTCTTACATAGCACAGATGAACCACTGGGATTTCAAATAAATATTAGTTACTTAACAAACTTAGCATGTTTTACTGGTCCAAACTAGACAGCACAGTGATGGATCCATATTTAAAGTTAGATTGTGACTCTGTTAGATGGCCCAGTTTTAAGGCCCAGTTTTAAGGGCTTGGTGTGCCTCAATTAAAAGATTGTAAACTCTGCATTACTTTTTCTTTATTTTTTAAGGAAACATTTGGAGAAAGATACAATAATATGGTTGCTTTCTTCCTCCATCCCCAGAAAACCATCCGATGACTCTGAGGTCATCCGGTGCAATGGCAGAATTTGTATGTTGTCTTCAAAGGTAAAGGTAAAGGGACCCCTGACCGTTAGGTCCATTCGCGGACGACTCTGGGGTTGTGGCACTCATCTCGCTTTACTGGCCGAGGGAGCCATGTGGCCAGCATAACTAAGCTGCTTTCTGGTGAACCAGAGCAGCACACGGAAACGCCGTTTACGTTCCCACTGGAGCGGTACCTATTTATCCACTTGCACTTTGACATGCTTTCAAACTGCTAGATTGGCAGGAGCTGGGACCAACAATGGGAGCTCACCCCATCACAGGGATTCGAACTGCCGACCTTCTGATTAGCAAGCCCTAGGCTCTGTGGTTTAACCCACAGCGCCACCTGCGTCCTTGTCTTCCTCCATCCCCAGAAAGCAATCTGATGACTTTGAGGTCATCTGGTGCAATGGTAGGCTTTGTATGTTGTCTTTAACCAACCTTTAAATCATTCACTGGTCCAAATGCACCACTGCACCAAGCAATCTTGCCATAGACTAAAAGGGATGTAAAAGGTCAGTAAGTGATGTACATCAGGCACGTCCAATAGGTAGATCAGTGTACATCTGTGATAGATCACTGGTTCCCCCCCAAAGAAGCTCAAAAAGTTCTTGCCCTGCACCCCCAAAAAACATGCCTTCCCCTTCCCTCTGGTCACTGCCAGTCTGTGAGTAGACTGCAGTCTCTTGGGAGTTGGTCATGTACACCATGCTAGGTATTGCAATGTTAGTTGTTCACAGAGAGAGTACATAGTGGCATGTTATACAAACTGACATTTCTGATTCCTCATTCTCCCTCAGCAAGCATCGAATGCCACAGAATACAAGTCATATGACATCCATTGCTTCACAAAATCATTGTAATGTACCTTTCTCTGTTATGTACATAAGTCTACCAAATCAATTCATTCAAATGATCTAAGACAAAAAAAACCCAATTATAGTAGCATTCTGATCCAACAAGACCCACTCCAATGTAAGAACCATCATCATTAATACAATTAGTGCCAATAAAATAGAGAATATATTTCAGTTAAATTCACATGAAATCTATTGATTATAACTGTATGTCACTAGCTTACTTCAGCCTGGAAAGATGCCAATTCATTCAGAAGCTAATGTTGCTTACCTGTCAAACAGACCATATCAGAGTGTTTCTTAACTAACAAAGGTAATTAACAAAGGTAATTAAGAATCATGAATATTACAGGATGCATTAAAATTATATTCGCTAATAGAGAATATATCAAGTCAAGAAGACAAGCAACTGTCAACAACCGATTTAAGGTCTGATTCTCATAATTTAATAGGATTAACCTTGTGTCCTATATACTGAAGGCATGCTTCGGTGTAAGACTGCAGACAGATTTAGCTCTCTCTAATGATCATTTATAAAAACTCGTGTCAACCCCACAGACAAAAAATAGCTGTCATGGAATAAATGCAACCACAACCGAAGCAACAGACAACCTATCCTTATATTAGATGTAATTGCCTACAGTATCTCAGCAATATCTTTGTGTCAACAGTATTAATTCTAAATATTGGAATGCCACAAAGTAGAAGTAAACAGAGCCAAGGATCACTGCCAACAGGAAAATGGGAACATTCTCACATCCTGATTATATCATGAGTAAAAAAAAAGAGTAATTGAAACGATATTGAAGCATTATATTGGAAATTAAATTGATATGAAATTGACTTTTGCAAAAATATTATATTTTCCACAATAATGAAGATCAATGCAGTTCCAGTATGAAAATCTGTTTTATGTGCTATTGTGTCTAAATAGTTGCATGACTAGGGCTTAAGGGCACATGAAGCATAATGATAGCATATTAATGATATCTAAATTCATATCACTAGACTTCCTCCTAGAACTGGACTGACTAGTCAAGAAGGGTAAAAAGCAAATACTGAAATAGCCACTTGGGATAAGATTACATCCCACATTAATAAAAAATGCAAGCAGTTTCAGTATGAAAAAGCAGTTTCATATGCCTGTTTGTCAGATCTTATAGCTGCATCTCTGGGACCTAAGGAGCCATGAAAGGAAAATAAGATGTTATTAATGGATTTGTGCTTCCTTAAATATTTCAAGGAAATTATTTCAGAAAAAGGAAATAGCCATACTTTAAATACCACACATTGCCTTTGTATGGTGTGATATTATACTGATTAGGTCTGGGCAATATCTGGTTTTCAACATTGCAATATATCACCAGCTAAATATCACAATATATCACTATATATATGCGGTGCCAAACCCTCTTGCCCCACGGGCATATTACCCGTGGGGCAAGAGGGTCCCGCCGTACCTCCCCACAGTGGCTGGGGGGGAGGCACACTTCCCCGCAGCAGCAGAGGGTCTTGACAAGGCTCCCTGTGGCAGTGGAGGGCTTTAAACTATAAGTAAGTAGTTGATTTAATAAAAATATTAAATAAACTTTGAAATATTTAATATACTTTCAACTAATTTAAGAGTGGTTTAAGTGATTTACTAGTCAAGTTGCATATGCTTACCCACTCAGAGGTCTAAGTGGAATCTATGCATGCATAAGCCCCACTGAGTTCAAATAAACTTCCTTCCTTCTACTTTCCTAGGATTCCTCATTGAATTCAGTAGGGCTTGCTTGTGAGTAGATATGAATTTGCTTTCACTGCTTACCGAAAAACATTCTCCCCATCATTCTTACACAGTACCCAACCTCCCACTTCAGCATGAGGCAGCCTGTTAAATCTTCTCCCCTCCATTCCTCCCCACAGAAGGCACCCCCAAAGCCCTCATCCCACCAGTCTCTCCCTTCTTACCAAAGAGTGGGAGGGAGGGCAAGCAAGCAAAAAGATAGTCTCCTTTAAATAAACAAAAACAAAAACTTTCCTTTTTGATATGGAGGAAAGCTATTTAGGGGGAACTGACAACATAAACACCACCAGAAAACAAAAACAAAAAACCTTATCCCCTCTTTTTTTCACCAGTGGGGCTAAGTCTGAGGGAAGAAAGAAGTGTTTTCCAGTTGTTTATGTTCTTTGTTTACTTTGCTGCTGGATCTTTGATTGTCTAGGTTCCTCCTGGATTGTTAGCAGGCTCTTCATAATTAGCTGGGCTGAAGCTGAAAGAGTTGGCTAGCTTGTGTGAGGGCTTATCCTCATAGGTTAGGAGGGAGGAAGGAGAGAGCAAAAAAGCAGGAGACACCTTGCCTGCAAATTATCTGCAAATTATCTGTAAAATATGGGTTCAGCTGAGCAACCCCCATGGGAAGCTGTTAAGTTTCCACCTTTTGTTCATGGGTACATTGCCTTGTTGAAACACTTATCACCTTCAACGATATGGCGATATTGCACAGCCCTAATACTGATAAATAAGAAGCATAGGCTAGATATTGGAACCAAAATGTATTTATTCTTCTTGTTGGTTTCTTGACCTCCCCAAAGTAAAGTATAAAGCTGCAATTAACCTGGCATCAAAATCATTGAGCAAGAGTGGCTCTCCACATACTGTTGGGCTACAACTCCCACCACTTCTGACTCTATCTCATTACATCTTTTATCATAGAACTAGAACACATGGACATCCAATAACAGGGTCAACAAAAGAATGTTCTTCACACAGAAATTTGCTCTCACGAGATGGAGTGGTAACCGCCAATTTGGATGGCTTCAAAAGAGGATTAAACTAATTTACGGAGGATAAATCTATCCATGACCATAAGCCACATGTACTACCTCCACTGCTGGCAGCAGTACGCCTCTGGAGAATTGGGCCTTCTTGGGCCTTCTCGGTAGTGGCGCCCACCCTGTGGAACACCCTCCCTTCAGATGTCAAGAAAATAAGCAGCTATCCTATCTTTAAAAGACATCTGAAGGCAGCCCTGTTTAGGGAAGTTTTTAATATTTAATGCTGTACCGTTTTTAACACTTGATTGGGAGCCGCCCAGAGTGGCTGGGGAAACTCAGCCAGATGGACGAGGTATAAATAATAAATTATTATTATTATTTTATTATAAGTCAGGAGAGTGTGGTTTGCAGGTTGGCCACTGTGAGAATAGGATGATGACAAGATGGGCTACAGGGCTGATCAATTTGGCTATTTGTATGTTCTTATTGGCTTGCTGGGCAGGGCTTTGGAATCTGGAGTTCAAAGATAACAGCAGGCCACACATGTTATCCACCCCTGCCATAGCAGAACTTCAAAGTGCTTCTGAATATAAACTTATTGCCATTCAGACACATTCAATTCTGTAAACTTGTTAAAGCAGGGATAGCCAACACGATGCCCTCCAGATGTTGCTGTTGGAGTCCAACTCCCATCAGCCCAACTAGCAATGTAAATAGGCAGGAACGCTGAAAAATGTAGCAAACAACATCTAGAGAACTACAGGTTAGCCACCCCTGCTGAGAAATATTACTCCAGATGTCAAAATGCACACATTCTTCCCTAGATTACACGTGCCAGGACAATACGTGTTTAGCTTCCACAGGCAGATATTTTGCTTTATCGATCATTAGGCTTAATATAGTCAGAACGCAAGAAAGAAAAACAAACCTTTAGCCACCAATAGAAAATTAAATTGCACGCTCACTCACTGTTCTAAAGATAATTAATAATGCCTTGTAGCCTTGGCAGCAGCAAAAACCTTTCATGTCAGTGGATATGTCAGAAAACAAAACATAGGGCATTTTTAGGTGAAGAAAAATATTTTCCCCAAATTCAGATTATAGGAGACAGGAAAAAGTGGAGCTTTGTGACAGCTTTTTTTCAATAAGCAAATAAGAAACCAGCAACTATTTTATGCTAATTATTACATAGCAGACAGAAGCCACAGAGATTCCATTGTAATTCTACATAGGAGTATTCTCAATGAATTAATTGCCAATAAATATACCAGTGGAAACTCCCAACAATTATATCCTACTTACTAAGCATAATGGTTTCATAATTAAGGCACAGTTGATCTGCAACTCTTCTGCCTGTCCTCATCTAGACTGGTGAAAGAAAAGCCATTTATATGCGTTGTATGTGCGATATAACATTGTGCTACCAGATGGCAACGTGGAGTCCCGTTTTTCTCTAAATTGTTTTCCCTGTTTAAATTTACAACACTTTAAATTGAAACACTTCTTTGATGTGTCTAGATCCAGCCTCTCTTGTCCACATAGGAGCCTTACAAGACAAGTTCATTATTCTGCTCATTTTACAGATGGGATTAAAACTTGATAATACAGTGGTACCTCCAGTTACGAACTTAATTTGTTCCAGAGGTCTGTCCGTAACTGGAAACCGTTCATAACCTAATGCGCGCTTTCGCTAATGGCGCCTCCTGCTGCTGCCGTGCTGCTGGAGCATGACTTCCGCTCGCATCCAGGTGCAAATTTCGCAACTGGGAGCATCTACTTCCGGGTTAGCAGAGCTCGTAACCTGAAGCATTCGTAAGGAGGATAGTACCTAACAGGAGGTTCCACTTTAGTGACTTGCCCAAGGCCACTTAAACACAGCTCAGATATGAAGAAATTTCAATTAAAGTTTTCCTGGTCCAAGGCCAACATGATGATTTCTGCATGTAGCTACCATTTTTATCATCAAAATTGTACCTCATGTCTCTATGCAAAACAACCTGAAATATACTCATGTGTGAAAATAAAGCAAATATATTCAGTAACAATACATCTGCAGCTTAGTTAGAAGTGAAACAGCAGACCCAACCTATGAGATTTAACTTTCCTGCCATTGCTGGTTGAGGATGGTCGCATTATATAATCTGATCACAGTTTTTATGAGTTATGAGTGTCCTCACAATTAGCATAAAGACAGATCGTTTCCTTCTCATAAAACTTTATTCCACATGACACAACAAATTAGCCTGTTATGCAAATCCAATGATTCCATTTCCATACTTAATAAACCAGGATTAGCTTAATGAAAAGGAAATAAACAGAATGTTTAGCTATAATTTATGAAATACTGGAACCTTCATTTCTTCCATTAAAGCTAAATTCTTAATACAGTGGTACCTCGGGTTACAAACATTTTGGGTTACAAACACTTCGGGTTACAAACTCCGCTAATCCGGAAGTAGTTACCTTGGGTTGCAAACTTTGCCTCAGGACGAGAATGGAAATCGCAGACTGCGGTGTGCCGGCAGCGGGAAGCCCCATTAGCAGAAGCGCACCTTAGGTTAAGAACAGTTTCGGGCAGCTGAGAGATGGCTTGCAGGAATTATTGAAATAGGACAACTTCATCCCATGTGTGGTGAACTGCCCTGTGATCTTTGGATGAAGGGCAGTATACAAATTAATTAAATAAATAAAGTAAATTAAATAATTTCTCTACTTGAATATCACACTTTGGGCAGTGTTAGGTGGATAAGTGAATGGTGGTGATGCATATTAAGGCAAGAGGTTCAACTAAATGAGCTCTCTGTCCCTTTTAGACTTTAATTCATATGCTTGGTACAGTTTCCAGTGCCTTTGCTTTATGTGTTGGCTAGTAGGAAACAAATACAGTATTCCCGATCTTATACTGAAGATAGTTTTATTCCAGGAATGAAAGTGTTATACCCTAGCAGCTGCAGTAACCCGGTACCATTATAATACAATTAGGATGACTAGGGACCAGCTGTTAAGTAACAAACATTAAAAGATGCAGACTTGATATCAGTTCAGTAACAGGTTTATTCCAAGTGCTTTAGAGCTCAGCCATCCTTTCACTAAAGGAAAGTTTGTAAGCAAAGACTTGGGAGATTTTACTAAGCACATAAGAGCAAAACAAAAGCAGCAGGCCTGCTTCTTGTTCTCCCTACTCAGGAGGCCTGAACATGTGAAATTTTCAATAGTTGTGTCTGTGCATTGTGGCAGGAGGAGGAATCTGTTTTTAAGCAGTATATAATACAATACATTGTGTGTAGGATATACTGTAGCTTGGCTAGATGGTAGATGCACAAGATCATATTTCCATCCTCAGCTATGCAGATGCCCCAGATGCTGAGCATTCTTTTTTCTTTTCTTTTCGAAAAGGGGTCACTAGTCCCTTTGAAACAAAAGTTATAAAACAAAATGTGACCCAAGTCCAACCTTTCAACTTTTCCTCTTCAGCTATTCTGAACAGCGGGACAGAACTCTCTTCCCTGTGACTGCCTGAATTCGCCTCACCTCCAGTACCAAAATCCTGAGGTCCATCCTCCTTCTCTGACAGATCCTGTCGTACCCCCGCCAATCCGGCTGGCACCACTGGGCTCATGACAGCACTCCTGTTTAGTCTTCACTGATTTAGTCATGACCCAACTGAAAGGTTGCTATATTTGTAATAATTGTTAGAATTCCTGCTCCGTGATTGCAGTCATGGGATTGTTGCCTATCACATGACAGTATATGTTTTGACTCCACAGAGACAGGATGTTTGTGTTACTGTGTTCTGTGAAGTGGGGCTATTGTCCTTTGTCCTTTTTCTCTTTGCTGTCTGATGCTAGAGAGAGAGGGAGCCATGTTGCAGTGCTCTGTGTGTGTTTATATGGTAAATAAAGTAGATTAGCCCAAATGCTGAGTTGCTGAGGTCTGTCATGTGAACTGCGCAGACTCTGTGAATCCCTAAGTGTGCCAATGTCTGTTGGCATTGGTCGCTGTGATGTTCGGGCAGAAGAAAGCTTTTGAAGCTCCTGAACGATCGACCAGGAGGGAGGGAACATGCTAGTCGGCTGAACTTGATTCCTTAGAAAGGAATAAGACATGGGAGCTGGTTCCAATAGTCTCAGGGATGAAGCTGGTTGACAATACTTACAGAAACATTTTTTATGCTGTGAAATATAAGCTTATTTATAGTCAAAATCAGGCAGAACAAGAGAACACCTGGCACTATCCCTATCCATTCTTCCTATTTTCCAATACCAAGTAAGTACTGGGAAGTTTTCCTGAAATAAGCTTTTGTAGCCAACTCACCTGTTAAAAGGAATACGGGTGGTGCTATGGGTTAAACCACAGAGCCTAGAACTTGCCGATCAGAAGGTCGGCGGTTGAATCCCCGCAACGGCAGCTCCCTCGGCCAATAAAGCGAGATGAGCGCCGCAACCCCAGAGTTGGTCACAACTGGACCTAAAGGGGTCCCTTTACCTGACCTGTTAAAAATGGGAGCTAAGTCTGTGCGCCTCATTTCTCAAATCCCATCTGAGAGCTCATCTGAGAGCTCATCAGGGTGGATGTGATATTAGGTAATGCAAACACCTAACCCTCTAGACTAGCCTTCACCAACCAGGTGCCCTCCAAATGTTAGACTACAGCTCCCATCATCCCCAGCCAGCACAGCAATAGGTAAGACTGCCCTGGGCAGTTACCTCTGTTATTCACACAGGTTGCTGAATACAAATTTAATCCCTCTTTCTGCCAACAACTAGTTGCACAGCAACATGCTGATCTGCATGCAGAAAGGAACATGCAGATGATAGCTGCTGGATCAGAGGAAATATTAACATAAAAACTGGGAATTGTTTCAGGATTTGTTTTTCTACACTAAATTCATAAGCCTTTCAAAATATTGTATCACTTCCATGAGTAGGAACAAAGTAGTTAGGAAATAAACTCAGATATAGGTCCTCCTCTATGATATACAGGTTGAGATGGCTTTTGGTAATGAATTAATAATGGAATCATAAACGGTGCCAAATCCACTCCATATATCTTAAAATGAACATACACTAAACATTCTCCAAAGCCAGATGGTGGTAAATTGATATTTCAGAATGGTGTTTCATATGAGTAGTAAGGTTTTTATAGTTAATATATCCCAAGACGGAGGCTAAACTCAGAAAGACTATGCCATTTTATTTCACCATAGCAAGGGGGCTTTTAAAATACAACAGCCTTGAACAGAGCATTACATTTGACATTCGTGATCTGTTCAATTCACTGCAATGCCTGAACTTCAGTTCATTTTCATTCTAATAGTTTAATTTTCAAAGCAGACACTCTCACTCTCTTTTGGCAGAAGGTGCCATTGTGGAGATAGCAAGTTAAATCTGAACTGTACACATGAGACTCAGAGAGCTGTGCATGCTGGATTCACCATCAGACCCGAGCCCCAGTTCCTACAGTGTACATTCTTTGGGAAAAGTCAGGCTGGAAGGAATACTTTCCCAACTTATCCCTGAGGACCAACTGAGTTCTGTGACATTTGAAAGGCCAAAACAAAAAACAAAAAAAAAGCTACTGTAGCACGAGCCTTCATAGGCCAGATCCTACTTTATAGGGTGTGCAAAACTATGAATTGGAGCATGGAGAAACAAAGAAAATAAAAGAAAAAAGAAAATCATTCATGTTATGGAGAGTATATAGATATTTAGAGATATTGTAACTCACATATTTCAGATGTTGCATATCTACTGTGAATTATTCACCTAATAATTTCAAATCCAGAGGGGGGGGGAATAAAGGAACCCCTATAAAAGTTTGCATACTCTTCAAAAACAATACCACAACACAAATGTTAAAGCCACAATGCAGTTAAGGCTACAGTCCTCTTTACCTAGAAATGAGCCCTATTGGACACAACATGATTTTAAAGAGCACATAGGTTTGAACTACATGTTCTTAAAATGAGAGAGAAAAATGGTTCCAATTTTTATTTCCAAATTTCATTGTAATGTTAATATTCTATTTTGTTTTAATGTTAACTGGTTCCATGCATTTACTTTTGTAACCTGCCCTAGGGCCTTAAGAAGATAGCTGGGATATACCTTTAAAAAATAATCAAATAAACAAAAAAAGAAAAGAACAGGCCTATATTAAGCTGTATGTATTATAAGTATGGAGTAGAAGCATAAGCAATAATACATCTGTATTAAATTCACATAGAATCTTTTATATAAGTTTTCATCACTTCCAATTGCAAATGAAGACTTACGGATCACTACAGTTCTCACTAACAGTAAATCTCTGTAAGCTACTCACTGTAGACCACACTTAGAAGATTTTGTAACCCAGTGACCCAGTTTCCCTAACACTCTAACCAATAGTTTATACAGCAAGGCTTTAAACAATGCCCACTTACTAAAGGTAAAGTCAATAATTAATTCAATAGGAATTACTTCTGTGTAAGAATGCATAGGATCAGGCTGTGATTTTTCTTTTCTTTATGAAGGCCTCATCTTTTGTTTTTGTTTTAAAAAATCACTATTCCATAGTATGCAGAAGTGGACAACATAATACCGGCTAGCTTCATTTACACAAACATAACACTTTTTTGTGGAAAGTCAGGCAAACAAGCCCACAGATTCAGTTCATTAGAACAACAAACTATTTTATGCTGCTCTCAGTCACTGTAATCAAACAAATGCAGATACCAAAGTTATGCAATGCAACTGCAAAATAAAGGCTACTATTGCCTCATGCTCAATGAGCAATTTCTTTTTTCAACTTCCACCGCCTTTTCCCTTTAAAGTTCGTAAAATGCTACCTTTTAAGGTCACAGCACAGCACCAGCGCAAAAATATGAGAAGAGGCAAACTGACCCAAATGCTATCTTTAGGGACTGACAACGTTAAACTGTTAACTGCTTTCAATCTTTGTCTTTTTTGTTTTTACTTACCAGATGAGTCACCAGACATTTCAAATACTGTCCTGTCTCATTCCTTCCATGAAAAAAAAAAATTTTTTTTAACAACAACCCCTTAACACTGATAGTGCCTGCACATGTACTCTGTGCAGTTTTCGAGAGACAAAAAATAGCACAATCCCTTTTAGCTTCCTTCAGGAATATTACGTTCAGTGATGCTGTTGTAAACAGTAACAGTAATGTACTCTCAACTAGCATGCTGCTAAAAGTATCTGTGTCACTCTCCCTCCCCGTTGCAGGGCAATGGTTTCTTCCAACACAGTGTCAATCTACCTGATTATGTTCTTTTCTAATCAGTAATCTTTGTTTTCTCTGCGACTGCTGAACCTTCTGCTCACATGTGAGTTTTGCAAGGAGGAAGCAGCAGCAACAAAGCTATGCAAGGGCAGAAATAAGAGAAAGGGATAATAAAAACAGCAACACCTGAAAGTGCTTGGATTGTCAGTCCTTAATTTAAGCATTGTAATATACTGAGTACTGTATATGAACCTGTGTTTTGGAGAAAGGGCAGTCCTGTTTTGCCAGGCTTGTTGAAACTGTTAAATCCTTCCTAAATCTTACTGAGTGGCTTAGAGTATTATCTTCAAGCATTGTAAAAGCAACTGTGAAATGCAAAACCAATTCACCATGTGTTTACTTTCACCTGCAACAATTACTGCTTTACATCCCATGGCTTATGTATGCTGTTAATGTTGTGCCGTATATTTCTCCTGATTTCAGCTGGCGCCACATATCCAACTGAGTAAAAAAGAGTATGCATTTCAAGCTAGGCAGTTTTCCATGTTCTTTAGGATTAAGTTCTCTCTCCAGTGAAAAATAGATCTTTCGCTGAAGAACCCTACCACCATAATGTGAATATCTCTATAACACTGGTCTACAGCTGGTGGTTTGGGACCCACTAGTATATTTCAGTGGGATGTGGGTGGTGCTGTGGTCTAAACCACTGAGTCTCTTAGGCTTGCCGATCAGAAGTTTGGCTGTTTGCATCCCGCGACGGGGTGAGCTCCCATTGCTCGGTACTGCTCCGGCGGGAAGGTAAACGGCATAGCCATGCACTGCTCTGGTTTCGGTCAGCCTTACCACTATGCAAATATATGGTAAAAGATAAAGAAATATGTCCCTAAATGCATGTTTGAGTTAAAAGTGGGTCCTGGGTCTTAAAAGTTTGAAGATACGTAAACTATAAGTCACCAGAACAATCCTATGCAACGCTCCTCGGATGCAAGTCCCATTTAGCAACTTGGGGCATTCTCCCAGGCAGGTGTGTGTATAAGTTTACATCCTTAGCATTCTTAGTGTAATCAGGATAAAGATTAAAGCTGTAAGAAGGGGGGGAGGTATTGACTTTATCCTAATGAAGATGATGACCTGACCAAGTGCAGCCCACTACCACCCTTGTTTCAAGTGGTGTTAATTATCACTAAGGATCAGGCAGAAGTGCTATAAAACAATAAACTTTATTTAGAAACTTTAAAAAACTCCTCTCTATGACCCTCCTGCTCATACTTTCTGTGCTGAATCACTTCCTAGTGGCCGTTTCCTTAACCCAGGGGTTGGCCCATGGGGGTCATTTAACCGGTCCATGGACCCCCGCTGCCCGCTCAGTGGTCTTCCATGCGCCGTGCTAAACCAGCGTGGAGCAGAGCGGAGGGCACATTCTGCGATGCCTGCCAGCTTCCCATTGGCTGCAGGAACTTCCTGCAGCCAATGGGAAGCTGCGCACGCCTCCTCCGCACTGGAAGGAGCACCAGAAATAGCATTTGTGTGTGTGTGTGCGCGCGCGCGTGTGCATTCTGGCCCAACACAGTGTCTGCGGTACCGTGAACCAGCCCAAGCCACAAAAACTTTGCCGACCCCTGCCATAACCTGTGCCTACTAATTATCTCTCCCTGGCTGCTGTCCTGACCCTCTTACTCGGTTCCACATACATTGATCCAATCCTTGACTTCTGACTCTGCTCCCTCATCTGTTGGGCTCTGCAGGTTAGCTGTTATGTTTCACCACCAGAGAGTCAGAAACTGAGCCTCAGTAGATCCTAAAAAAACCCCACAACCCTGCTGAATATGTATTTGGTATGTTCACTTTTTCACATGGAAAGGTGCTGAAAATGATCATAACAACATTCTGCAAAGAGGCTGCCATTTCTGTACCTGTAGTGGTAATTTAGAAGGCACAGTGTGAAAACACACAGGAAGAAGAAATGAGATTTAAAGCCCTGAAATATAGTGCATGAACTCAGACAATTTCCCTCAAGGCTGCAACAATAACTGGAGTTTCACCTCAGTTCTCTGCTGCCACACTAACTTTGGTCAAGAGCAGAGATTTGAAGGGCTGGTTCAATATCATAAGGAGATTTTACTGAGCTGCAGTAATAAGAAAGCCTCAGTTTACCTGGAGCTTGTGCTCAGTTGGCAATTACAAAGACTTCACTCTGGAATCTCACAAAGACACACAGCCCCCGGTATTTTAGTCTGCAGAGGCACTGAGCTAAAGTTAATTTCCTTTTCAGGGGTTATGTACGCCTTACACTACATTTCCCAAAGGAATGCTCCCTCTAGGAGGTGAACTTAGTTATTATAAAGTTCCAACATCCATTTTTGTCTGATTTCCCCCCACTTTAGTATATAAGATTACTTTTTAAAAGTTTATTAATAATCTATAACAGACACCAAATATAACACTTAAAATTCTATCAGTGACCTTATGATCCCTGGACTGTAGCAGTAGTGGGAAGTATGGAGAAGATTAGGTTCAAGCCTCAAAATGGAGAATAACGATTTATGCTGGTAATAGATCCTGCTGTTAGGGGGAGCATTTTGTTTTAAAGGAAAAATTACATTATTCTGAGCTGGCCTGAGATCTAAACTACCATCTATGACTTTTCATATAAAACTGAACCTGGATAATATTTTTTTTAAAAAAAGGAAACGCAGACAAAACATTTGCGGGCAGCAAATAAAATTAAAAATATTTTTAACACCCTCAAATATATTATATTGAGATAGTGTCTCATCTTCTTTACCATGTCTTCTTTTGAACTGTAATGTGGTTATACACCCTAATTTGTGGATTTTTTTTTTGCAAAGCTTTCTATTACCCCTGATGTGCAATGCTTAAGACTGGCTATGTTGAGCTCATGTGCAGAGTCCTTTCCCTGGTCAAGTCTATTATACACTGAGCTGCAAAGAGGAATTTAAAATTAAAGATAATTGAAAGTGCTTTGAAAGAGGCAACACTTCTCATGGATGTACACACATTTCTCAAGCACAAGCAAGTTGGATCTTTGCCCCGCTCCAGCTGGTGGTGCCACGATCATGCCGCTGGCCTTTAGCCAATTGGCGACTTAGCAGGGGCTGGGGGTTGGGGGTACTTAATCAGCAGTGAAACATGGGGACCTCGTCTTGCTTTGTGCTGCCGAACATCCACCCACCCACCTGTTAGTTAGGTCAGTGTCTGGCCTTCCTTTGGACTTCGGTTGGTCACCTATTTTGGAATGGGGACCGGGTAGGAATTTTTCCAATGTGGCAGATTGGCTGTGGCCACTTGGTTTTTGCCTACCTAGTAGCAATCATCACAACTTTGTAAGGTTTGGCGGTTAGGTATTGGTTTTAGGGGGATGTGGGGAGGGGAGGTGTGGCCATCACTTGCCCCTCCATTTTGATAAGGTATTCCGGGAAAGGTCTTTGAAAGGAAGCCAAAAAACTTCATTTTATTTTTGTTACAGTAGTATTTTTCATGTCATGCAATTCAAAACTACTTTTCTTCCTTTCAGATTATCCGATTATTTTTTAGTCCAAAAAGTTAGCCAGAGCTCCAATGCTGGACAAATAATGGTCTGCAATCTGGTAACCATCTATTATCTGCAATCTTAAAACTCTGTAACTGAATTGGTTAGAGAATTACATTGAACGGTTTTCAGCAAATACCAAAACCTCTTCTATGAAGCCAAAATTTGTCAGTTGGTAGAATACAAACAATCTCAGCAGGTAATGCAATCCTATATCCACTTCACTGGGAAGTAACTCCCCGGATCTCAATGAGACAAACATAATCATATCTGTATGTTTTAAGTATTACATGTACATTATGTGCCCATATTCCTGCATAATCAACCCTTATTCCGGCATTTAGTTAACTCATGTGATCTCAATCATGTGAGAGTCAGTAAGGCAAACCCCACCCCTCCTGGAATGTCTCTTTCCCCTTCTTTACAGCCTTTTGTGAACTGGAGGGGGAGTTCGGAAGTTCGGAAGTAAAAATTCTGTGCATCAGCATGTATTATTAGGAACCAGATGATGAAAGCTCCTTAACAACCACAGTAGAACCCGACAACTCAATGCAGTGTGCTTGTGAATGTGCAACACAACACATATGCCCTAGCTCTTGCCATGCAGTCTTTTGCTGGCCTGTACACATTGCAAAATTATATTTCTTTGATTGTAATTTAGTGTATGACTCGTGATCATAACAATAAAGAGTGATCGATTGTTTCTGAAGCTAAATGTGAGAACACTAAATACCCAAACAGGGCTTCCCAAAAGCATGTATTGAAGCAATGTGTGTGTGTGTGTGTGTGTGTGTGTGTGTGTGTGACAGGAGGAGTTTCCAATATTTGCCACCTTGTAAGATTAAAACGGACAGGTGCTGTCCATTTCTGCTAAACTCCAGGGGAAAAGGTGGAAAATATGTTTAATTCATAAAAATAGAACAATATGCTGAAACATGGTGGCTCCCCATGCAATACAGAGCCTTGACCATGCAGTGTTTTGAACCACATGGGGATCGGTGATGGCATGGACCAAAAGTGGGCTTATATTTTCCACCACTGTTTCCTAATTTAGAGGTACAATTGACCATGAACCCAGATGCAATGGTGGCAAACAGAACACTGTTTATACAAATATTTGAAGCTGTTCCTATATCTAAAAGCAAGGAAGAAACATCCAAACTGAAGAGCAAAATATGTCCTCCTGTGGCTAACTTGTCTGAAATATAGTACCTGAGTGAGCACTGCTGGGGAAATGTGGGCTACAGAGCTCAACTCTGGGATAAACTCGATGCAATGACATTTTTAGGCAGCTAGACTTGGTCTGGAATCCAGATGAAATTACTTCAGATGTCTTACCTTAGGTATCTAATTTATGTTTTGAATTCAGCCCATATTTGCTGTTTTCCTCCCTGTTTTGATTATATCTTTTCACATTATGCTTCCTATTATTCACTCCCAATGGATTTTCATATTCAATTTATATTATCTTCATGCTCCAACTTTTCCTTTCCTCTCTTTTTATCTGCCATTACACAGTGATCTTGAATTTTGTCTAATTCTCTTCTTTTGTTTATTTCTTTGTTTCACCTTCTCATTTGATCCTACCTTTGCCTAAAATTCTCTTGCCTCTATCTACTCTCTTTGATACAAGAAAATATGTATGATGAAGTGACCTTTAGAAAAATCTTTCATGCTGTTCCTAATTCAATCTTTGTGCAAATAACAGGACAAAAGTATTATAACATTATATTTTCATGTGACTCACCAGAAAGAGATTCCTCACTGCCAAAGGTGATCTAATAATTACATTTGTGGAACTCTAATATTGATCCATCCAAGAAGAACCTTATGCTGGCTCAATTTGGCCTGATCCAGCATGCTCTTTTGCTTGATAGTCAAAAGTAGACCAGATTCTTATTACTGTAACTATGATTTATTACAGCAATACGCTCAATGCCACAGTTTGCAGTACTCTCAAACTCCCAATAAATAATTTAATAACCATGTTTATCTCATACTAGAACCCAGCAAATATCTTCTTTTTAAATTTCTACAAGTTTACTACCTCCCCTCACCCCACCTTTGTGTACTCAGCATACACCATAGCTATTAAAATTCATCTCTGTCTTTCCTTTAAATTATGAATGCATCAACCAGCAAATGGAAATTTAAAAGACCAGGCTTGTCATTTCTAACTGAAAGCAAACTTCCTTGAAGACCTTACAGAATACCAAATGGTGCCCTTTTAAGTGGATCAATCGCTTTAAAACAGTGTCCAGGAAATTCCTTTTGGATTAATAGCCACAAAAATAAATATACTGGGCACTTAAGCATATTAATCCCTCTTCCTTCCCCAAAACTACCCAAATAATGATTGAAATGGCAATCTTGAAGGAATTACAATTCACTTTCTTTTCCACATTAAAGAATTTGGAACAAAAAATGGAAGAAATTGTGCATTGAGTTATCAATATCTGGTTAAGAAGCTAAAATATGACCAAGGTCCAAAGAGTAACTTTAAGCATGAGCATGCTTTGTGAGATTTGTAAACATTTTTCCTTTTATTTGAACATGAGATGCCTATGCCATGTCATAAACTGTTTTGAATGAATGCCACCTCTGTTTCAAAAGCAATTTCTAATGATAGACTGCTAGGGAGAACCATAAACAAATCCCTGTGTTGCAATAAGAACCAATCACAACAATACAAACACAACATGTAGGCTAATAGTTAGTAGAGAATATATAATAGAATAAAGATATCATTCAAATTGTAAGGATAAGCCAATCAAAGTTCATACGTACAATATAACAGAGTGGTAGCAAGGACCATCAAGCCGTGTGTTCAGAACAGATGTCTAAGGACAGTCTCACAATAGTCTTTCAAAAGTTTCAACAGGAGACATCTCAAAAGTTTCAGAAGTAAAGTCTCTCAATAGTCTTTCAAAAGTTTCAATGGAAGACGTCTCAAAAGCCTCAAAAGGACAGTGTCTCCGGAATGCTACTACTGTTTCTTAATAGTCTTCATCAGCCTATATTTTTCAACAGAATGTATACGTAAGATAGTGTAGCTATCTGGTGAGCATGGATCCTTAGCGTGAATCTTACTTTTGAGACGTCTTCTGTTGAAACTTTTGAAGGACTATTGTGAGACTGTCCTTAGATATCTGTTCTGAACACATGGCTTGACGGTCCTCGCTACCACTCTGTTATAGTGTACATATGAACTTTGATTGGCTTATTCCTACAATTCAAATGATATAATTATTCTATTATATATTCTCTACTAACTATTAGCCTACGTGTTGTGTTTGTATTGTTGAGACTGCTAGGGAGAAGCAGGAGAGTAAAAACCCTTTGGGATATGTGGGGTACACCCTGATCAGGATGGTTCTTTCATGTCCAGCAGACATGCTGTTTTCTTGTTTAACCACTTTGCTGTGGACGGAACCTTTTTCTATTCTCACATGAAAAGCATCTACAACTAGATAAAAACATTAGCACTTTATGTGTCAGTGTGACATTAAAGTTTCAGTTATCACACTACATTTAGCATGCAAGCACTATCAGAAGTCTTACGTAAGGAACATAAATCATTTTGTTCAGCCACCTGTTTAAGTGTCAGGAATGTGAGGCTTGAACAGGAATCTTTGGACTCAAAGTTGGTTACAGAGCCCTGAAAACCACATTCCTTTCATTACTGGGAAGACAGTAAAACTCATACCATTCTAAGTGACTTGCAGCAAACCTTGACTAGGGTGGCTATTCCAAACATAATGTTCCTGCTCTTCTGCATTTCCTGAGATCCTTGCAATCTCTGTGTTTCCGCCATGGCTGTTACTGGCTATCTCAACTATCAACCAAATATATCATTTAGAGAGAGGTAAGGAGTATCAGCAACTGTGGTGCCTTATGCAATCCCTATATCCCATAGGAACATTCAAATGTAGTAAAACAGGTGATGACAAAAAAAATGTACTGAAGATGTACTTGAGGTCTGCAAGAATTTTGAAAAATAATTGATGCACAATGGAAACAAATATATTGATGCCCAAGATCTGTGCTGTGAATTTATAGCAATAGCTCAAAGACTTCGAAAGTCTATGCCACCACAAGTACTTATCTACATACTATAAGAAAAGCCCTTTGATAATGTGCCTAATGTTTCTGTTGCTCTAAGGATCCTTCTGAAACTTGTCAGTGGCAAGTGGGGAAAGTGAAGAAATAATGGGAGAGGAAGAGCAGGCAGAGCCAGAGCAGCAGCTGGCTGACACTTTGTCACTAGAAAGCATTCCAGACCCACCATCTCCCAGAACATGGAGAGCAAAGAGTTCAAAGACAGAGGGCACTTAACAGCACCCCTACAGATGATGATGATGATGATGATGATGATGAGTAATGAGGAAGTGGGAGAGAAGGGGGATAGAGATTCACTCGGGACAATGCCATTATCCAAGAGGCTGGGTTCTATAGCCTCTCTCTGTAAAGTTTGAAATAAAAAAGGACTGTAAGAAACATTTCCTTGTCTTTATACTTCCCTGGGCAACCAGCTGGGAGCTGCTAACAGCACCCTGATAATAATATATGAAGTGACTCTTTGTTCCAGTTATTTCATCTACTTTGCATTCCAGGTTTGCCAGACCTCCTGAATTCTTTATGCATTTCTTCTCAAACACTTTCCTTCCAGAGCTGCTTTTCCTAGCCCTGCCCCCCCCCCAGTGCTTTACAATTATTCATTGGAATCATCTCATATGTCATGATCTGATCTTCTGATTAGTTATGAGACACCTAAAAGAATGAAGTCCAGGTGACCAGCCCTGTGTCTTGACTATAGATGAACTATATGGAAGAATCCAACACTGATAATCTTTTAAAAATTCCTACATTTCAAAAATGTGTTAGCTTAAAATGTAGGGCAAGTCCCAAATGCAACCTAGCAGTCACTACAAGTGATATTAGAGAATTCATTTTTTCACACTGGTTTTAACATGTGAAAAAAAATATTATTATACAGGGATGAGTGGGAAAACAGCTTTTTAATATTCAGGTGAAAGCTCCTACATATCAAGCTACTTTATTCCCAAAATATATCCTATTAAACAAGAAAGTCAATGATACAAGTGGCATGCAATATTAGCAAAAAATGATATTTTGACCATTGACACTACTTAAATGTAAAAATCCAAGCATAGAAACTCACTGAAAAGCAGTCATGCCTTCAAACACTCCTGAAGTTGCTAAACAGTTGTAAGCATTCGTTTTATTTAAAAATAAGAAAAAATAAAATAAAGGGAACAGATCTCCAAGCAGTTAGGCAAATGTAATTTCAAGGATCTCATACTGAGTCAGAGCAGCTAAGCTGCCCCTAGAACTAATATTACAGGTTACTCTGCAGAGAAGTAATATATTAATCTCACTTTAATTTAATGGGCCATTTCTTTGCCAATCATCTTAGTGTAGTCTGTTCTTGGTTAGCCTTTCAATTTAAATCAGGTTTTCAGAACTCAGTGAAATCCTAGTCACAGAATACAATCCTGTGCATGATATTTTCCCCTTTTGACAACAGTCTCTCCTTCGAGGAAGAGCCAGGGGACCCCTGTTGGATATTTCAGTACCTTTGATACCACTGACCACGTTATCCTATTGGACTGTTTCTGTGGTTTGGGAGTTGAGGGCACTGTTTTATAGTGGCTCTGTTCCTACCTGCACAACTGGTACCAAAAAATAACATTGGGGAAATACATTCCCGCATCTTGACTGCTTAGCTGTAAGATGCCACAAGACATTAAATTCCCTGTGATATGTAACATCTATATGGGAGCATTTGGGAGCAATCATCAGGAGGTTTGGGGCACACTCAACGCTATTAAATCTGAGTCAGGAGAAGCCATGAATAAGCTGAACGAGAGCCTGGATGCAGTGGTGGAATTGATGAGAGTCAACAGACTAAAGCTGAATCCTTCTAAGACAAAGAGACCATGGGTGTGTGATTCCCAGGGCTGAGAACTGGGGACTCAGCCTGTTCCACTTTCTCCGAAATAAAAAGTATGAAGTTTAGGGATGCTCTTGAAAATACCTTTGTCAGTGGAGACCTAGGTACCTCCGTGGCAAAGAATGCCTATTGTCTGTTTCTGTGGGTGCATCAACTGTACCCTTTCCCAGACAGGGATAGCTTGGCCTCCGCGACACATGTGTAACCTCACATCTGGAATATTGCAATGTATGGTCTGGATCCTCGAGCTGGTGAAGAATGCTGCAGCCCAAGTAGGGAGAGGTTCTCCTTATCTGCAGTGGCTGCCTATTAGCTACCAAACCAATTTTAAGGTCCAGCTATTTACATACAAAGCCTTAAATAACTCTTGACCAGGTTATCTGGAGAAAAAAACCCCAAGCATCTTCCCCTCCACTGCCTGGCAAGGGGAACCACCTGAATGCAATTTGGTAACAGATGCTTTTAATGAATATCAGTGCCAAAGTAAAGCTTAAGTAATTTGCTAAAAGGCAACAGTCACTTTCAAGTGGATCACATATATCCAGTTTTGGAAAGTAACAGAACATCTGAAATAATTTTCAATAGCGAGAACAAGAAAAGAACACTTCCCCCTCTAAATATTGATAATTTTGCTATTGATTTCTAAGCTGTCTGGATTTTATTCCTAAATGAAGAAAACAAGAACAGCTTCGTGCTTCATAGACATATCATCACAGTTCCAAATCCCCGTTGAGGTAACCCTGTTTGCTCTGTCAGGCATTAGATAGAGTTTAGCAAAACGAGATTTCTAAAAGAGAGTTGGAATATGAATCTTTGTCTATTCTGCATGAGCTGTTAAGGCTGCATTGCCCTTTCTATAAGGGTAAGGGATTGTCAAATGTCATTTCTAAAATGTCAGGTCCCAGTCCCAAACTCAGCAATGTCAATACTATCATTTCAATTGGTTTCAGCACTACTTTCAATACCGCTCTGAGAATGTATTTCTACTTTAGAGATGGGCTCATATTTCTGTCATTCTATCTATCATCTGTCTATCATCTATCTATCTATCTATCTATCTATCTATCTATCATCTATCTATCTATCTATCATCTATCTATCTATCTATCTTTCATCTATCTATCTATCTATGTCTATCATCTATCTAGCTATCATCTATCTATCTATCTCTATCTATCAATCATCTATCTATCTATCTATCTATCTATCTATCTATCTATCTATCTATCTATCTATCTATCATCTATCTATCTATCTATCATCTATCATCTATCTATCTATCATCTATCTATCGATCTATCTATCTATCATCTATCTATCATCTATCTATCTATCTATCTATCTATCTATCTATCTATCTATCTATCATCTATCTATTTACCAATCTATCATCTATCTATCTATCTATCTATCTATCATCTATTCTATCTATCATCTATCTATATATCATCTATCTATCTATCTATCTATCTATCTATTCTATATCATCTATCTATATCATCTATCTATCTATATCTATCTATAGCTATCTATCTATCATCTATCTATCATCTATCTATCTATCTATCTATCTATCTATCTATCTATCTATCTATCATCTATCTATTCTATATCATCTATCTATATCTATCTATATCTATCTATCTATCTATCTATCATCTATCTATCTATCTATCTATCTATATCTATCTATCTATCATCTATCTATATCTATCTATCTATCTATCTATCTATCATCTATCTATCTATCTATCATCTATCATCTATCTATCTATCTATCTATCTATCTATCTATCTATCTATCATCTATCAATCTATCATCTATCTATCTATCTATCTATCTATCTATCTATCTATCTATCTATCATCTATCTATCTATCTATCATCTATCTATCTATCTATCTATCATCTATCTATCTATCATCTATCTATCTATCTATCTATCATCTATCTATCATCATCTATCTATCTATCTATCTATCTATCTATCTATCTATCTATCTATCTAATCTATCATCTATCTATCTATCTATCTATCTATCTATCTATCTATCTATCTGAGATATTTATAGATCGCCCTTCACACAAGAGTCCCAGGGTGCAGGCAATAAGATTAGACTCATGACTAACAATAAAAAACTAAAACAAAACAAATAACTTAGCATTATAGATGTGTGGCACATTTCAGAGGATAGGCTAGTCTAAAGCTGTGGGCCCATCACAGAGAAAACCCTGCCCCAAGTACCCACAGTATGAACCATGATCCATAAAAAGTGCTAACAAGTGGACTTCCTATGCAAATCTGCAGACATAGAACAATAGAATCGTAGAATTGTAGTTGGAAGGGACCTTGAGGGTCATCTAGTCCAACTCCCTGTAATGCAGGAATCTCAGCTAAAGCATCCATGACAGATAGCTACCCAACCTCTGCTTAAAAACCTCCAAACAAGGAGATTCCACCACCTTCTGGGAGAGTCAAACAGCTCTTACCATCACCAATTTTCACTGACCAAACTTGGAAACCGCTGTTGTTGTTGTTTAGTCATTTAGTCATGTCCGATTCTTTGTGACCTCATGGACCAGAGCACGCCAGGCACTTCTGTCTTCCACTGCCTCCCGCAGTTTGGTCAAACTCATGTTAGTAGCTTCGGGAACACTATCCAACCATCTTGTCCTCTATCGTCCCCTTCTCCTTGTGCCCTCAATCCTTCCCAACATCAGGGTCTTTTCCAGGGAGTCTTCTCTTCTCATGAAGTGGCCAAAGTATTGGAGCCTCAGCTTCAGGATCTGTCCTTACAGTGAGCACTCATGGCTGATTTCCTTAAGAATGGATAGGTTTGATCTTCTTGAAGTCCATGGGACTCTCAAGAGTCTCCTCCAGCACCATAATTCAAAAGCATCAATTCTTCGGCGATCAGCCTTCTTTATGGTCCAGCTCTCACTTCCATAACATAATCTCCTTCAACTCTGTTGCACTTTATTGGCCCCTTTCCAGCCAATATCCAGCAAAAATCATAGTTTTTCCAGCAAAATCATAGTTTTTAGATTCTGGTCTACCACTTCAGCAGCCTCTCTTGATTCAGATGGAATGAAGGGAATGAAGGGAAAGTGCAATCCATATATTGATGACACTACTCTCCATATTTGCAGATGACTCTTGCCAGCAGCTTCATATAAATATTAAATAGCACTGGGGGCAAGATAGAACCTTATAGTTTTGCACTGCTCAAAAGCTATGAGACCAGCAGAAGTCCTCCCAATGCTATTCTCCAGTAGCAGCCCTGTAAGCAGGAGTGGGACCACTTCAAATTAGCGCTCCCAAGCTCCAGAGTCACTCCAGAAGGATACCATAAGAAATAGTATTGAATGTCCCAGAGAAGTCAAGAAAAATAAAGAGTGGCATCCCCGTATTTCTCTCCCAATTAAGAGTCATCAACCAGGGTGACGAAGGCTTCTTCCAGTGCATAACCAGGCTTTAAGCTAGACTGAAATGGGTCTAGTTGTTCAGCATCATTCAAGTATTCTATGATTCTGTGTCTGAATTTGGTCTGCCATAACCCTATCAATGACTTTATTCCTCAAAAGGTACATTCACAACTGGTTAGTAGTTGTCCAAGGAAGGCCTCATCAGGAGCAGCAACACACCTTCCCATAATATTGCATTAACTGCTGCCTGAATCAACTCATTCACTCCCTACTAGATCTCAACAGACAAGGATTGAGAGAACACATGGTCAGCATAATTCCTGCAGGCATGCTGTCAACACACTGAATTCTGACCCAAAGGTTGCTGAAACACCTCTGCAAGATCTGCTTGAAGTGTGGCACTGAGTTTCAAACAGATGCAAGCAATTTTGCTTTCAAAGTGCTTTGCATAACTCCCACAAGATGCTACTGAGCAGTAGTATGTTGTTTCTCCCTCGGGACTGGATTTAATCAGCCCCTTCCACATTAGGCTGGGCAGCTCACCAAGAACACAATGGAGGGTGAGAAATCAGCTTTCTACACTGTCACCAGTGTCACGTGGTAGGCACGAAAAGCTAAAATAGATATCACCCGTGTATATGAATGGCCAGGGTCCTGAGTACAAATGCTTCCTAGAGCTGTAGCCAAGTTCCAGGACATTTTGCCAGGAGTGGGGGGTGGCTTTGGCAGAACTAGGAGCATGATACTGAAGCCGTCTCAGTATTCTGTCTCCCAATTTGCCCATGCATGAAATCCACCCTATTCCTGCTTAAGGGATGCTTTTATGAAAACTGGATTTCATTGTGTTCAGAAAGGTTAAACCAGAATTTACTTGATTTTTTTGTTAGCATTCTAAATCTAAATCTAAGCAAATGAGATTCTAAGACTTAACATGATGATTTACTAGTTGTTCCAGCATGCTGAAACTAAGGCTGTACATACATTGCCATCTTAAAACACAAAAAGGTTATTCCATTTCTCAAATCAGATCAAAGCTTGTTTAGTGAAAAATGCATCAAAATGCAGGATAGATACTGGATCAATATGGATTGTGGCTAATGTCATGTGTGTACCAAATCCTAAGCCAAGAATGGGAGTGCAGTTTAGTCATGCTCGCCACATGACCTGGAAAGCTGTCTGTGGACAAATGCCGGCTCCCTCAGACTGAAGCAAAGTGAGTGCTACAGCCCATAGTTGCCTTTGACTGGAGTTAACCATCCAGGGTCATTTACTTTTTACTTTTTTTTACTATCTGGTAGAAATACCGGTATAGGGTTGTGGGTGTTTTTATCCTCTCATGCAGTAGCTTTATACTGTAGGTGGAAGAGAATGGCTGGCAAGTCTAATATTTAAAAATACTAAACTTGGACAGTACATCCTGAATTCCTTTCCTCTAGCTTAAATTTCAAGAACACTTTGTAGTTTTACAAGCTTGGGGATAAGTAGGCCATTATAGAATCATCACCTTGCAGATAACAAGCCTTGGTTTTGATCTCTTCTGAGAAATTCTTTATTTCTCTGAACAGCCTTTCATAAATGTTATATGTGTTGAACCCCTACAATAAGCATAAAAATGAAGTTTAAGCAGAATTTGAGACTTGAGATAGTGCAAGACATACTGTGGATGTTATGCACATGAATTTCAAACAGGCTTTTACAGTGTGGGGGCTTGACTTGAAATAACAGTTTAACTTTCTGCAAAGGAGGCATTTTCCAAATGCACCTAGATAAATATGTTGGATTCCTCTGAAAGTCTGGTGTGCCTGGTGCTTTAGGAAGATGTAGTTATCCAAAGAGGAACAAAGGCTATCCAAGTGTTTGTACAAAAGATGCTGCAATTCTCCCATCATTTTTATCTCACCTGCATGCTTCCAGTAAGCTGCCTACAAGCTGCCTCTGAGCTATCAAGATGGAAACTGAAAGCAGGCTGTTTTGCTAATTTATCCATCAACACATTAGAAACACATCCTATATGCTAATGATTATTAAGTTGTCTTCTAATCATATATCAAAAGTATCAGTTCATTTTCAATAAAGGAAATCAAAGCATTGCTCAATGATGAATACCTTTATGCAACTGCTGGCTCATTAAAGAACAAGGAAAATAATTTTGCTCCTTAGCTATGATTCTCAGGTCATAATCCTAATACTACTTAAACATAAAAAGAGCAATATGCAGCTTTGAATAGCAAAAAATGCAAAAACTTGCTTTGAGAAAACCATTGAAGCATGATCAGAGGGTACTTCACCTTGGATACTTTTAAAGAACATAAAAAGCAAGATAAGCATGAAAGGGTTTTTACACTGTCAGGAAGCTACATTTTTAACATGCAATCCTGTGTCTGCTCAGGAGTAAGGCCCAACTGAGTTCAATGGGACTTATTCCCAGAAATTGCAGGTTAATGAAGCAATCCTTTACATGGAATACATGGAAATAGGACTCACTGAGCACAACTGGGTTTATTCCGGAGTAGGCATGTATAGGGTTCTACTGTTCCTTACAGCAAAACAACTACCCCATGTTGTCTAGCCCTTTTCTCCTACACACTACTCAATAGGGTAGTTTTTCCTCCAAGTGGCATTTTGCTCTTGTAGCCCTTGAGGCCCCAAAACATACAGACCCAAGTACCTGAAAATTGTTCTATTGATTAGGGATCTCCTCCTTTATATTAGAAGTCAGAATGGCAAATAATATTCCACCAATTTTGTATGGAGTGACATGTGTAATTAGGAAAGCCATTGATGAAGCCAGACACAGTCACAGGTCTTCATTATTGTAGACCTGTCTGCTACCTTCAAGTCAAAGCAATGTTGTTCCTTCAAGTCAAAGCAATGTATGAGAAAAGATGTCCATATAAGAGACCTTTCTCATACACTGGTCTGGTCTACATGACACGGTACGCCAAACTGTGGCTTAATGGGACCATGCAAACATAAGTGCTCTTGAAGAGAAGCTCACGGCCCTTTTTACTCCTGTGTTGCAGTGTACTAAGCCAAAGTTTGCCTTATACATCGCCTTGGACAGTGTTATCCCCAGAATCACTGATGAAAGCCAGCATGACCTTCACCACTTTGCTACCTTCACTGCTTTGTTCCACATCTTTTTTCCTTCTTCTTTGCCCCTGGTGTCTTATGGGCCTCTCGCAAAACCCTTTATGGTGTCTTTGAGAAACCTTATTTAGCAGAACTTTTGTTTCCTCTACATTGGTGTCTCTGTTTACTTCCTCTTGCCAAAACAAGAACAGGGCTATGTGTTTTAGAGATTCAAGTCCTTTATTGTCTGGAATATCTTTAGGTGGTTGAAGAACTACAATTTCTTTGTATGCATTTCTAACATAGTTAAAATAAAACCGTTTACTTCTAAAATAATAAAAGAGGAATTTTGGGGGGGGGGAGGTTTGGAAAATGGGATTGGAAAGATCAGTGCTCATATGAGTGATACAGTACTACTTTGTAGTTTACCTATTTTAGACAGTTCAGTTAATATTTCTCTACATCGGCTGGTGAACATGCATAATGTTAATTCCTCAGTGACGGCTGCAGTAAGGATTACAGAAACAAGCTTGCTACTCACGCATAGCAAAATAGTTGAAAGAGCTGCAGTGATACCAACAGTTGGCACATCTCATTCGCCCTATGGGGAAACTAGTCTGGCACAATGTGTATGATCTGATGTAACTCTATATAGGTCAAAGTTTTTCTGTATTGATTTGATCGTCATATCCTCAGAACTTTAAACTGGGGAGAAGTCTTATTACTATTCTGAATTATGTGGTTTAAGCAACCTACCTTCAGACCAGCTCTTCAGTGAAAAGGTCTTGACCCTATAAAGCTGGGTATTGTGAGCATTTAAGTAGTAATGAATAGTGCAATCCTTCTTTCAAAATTTAAAAAACTGGATCTCAGTTTCATGATGATGAATGTACTTTTATCAAATCGAGTTTCAATCAAACGGCAGCTTTGCACTGACAGCAGGGGCGGGGTCACATTCTATTTATTGAATACAGCAAAAGGATCTTTGCAAGAATGAAAAGGATACTAAAAATCTCCTCTATGTTTAATATTTTAAAAGGGCATATGATAAATTCAGACTGTCTTACTAACATGTGCCTGTGGCTATTTCTTTCGAGAAAGAGGAACTAATACAATCTCTTCTATCAAGCCTTTTCCAATCTCTTGAATATCTAGACTGATGGAAGGCTTTTATTCAAGTTGCCATTTTTCTTTCCAAGCAATTTATATGGAAAGAATACATTTTAATAACTACTCAGCTAATATTATAGGGCTTTAAAAAAAAAGACTGTATGAAATGTAACAGAATCATGCCAAGTGAATGGGTTTATCTGAATTTAGCCAAACCAAAACTACATACTTGGCTTAAATAAAGGCATCATCCTTGGTTTCTGGATTATGGATTAACAGGACCGTTAACAAACTTGAGCTCCTGTAAAACACAGCAGTAGCATCTGCTACAGCAGATATAGAGTAGCATTTAATCCTGGGAAGACAGTCTGAATGAGTCTGTCACCTTTGCCAAACAAATCCCTATTTACAGATCTTGATAATGGACATGTCTCACCCATCAAAATCTTCTCCAGAAAGAACAACCACCATGCCAGCTGACTCATGGTGGCAGCATAGGACTAGTGAGGTCACATAGCTAGTAGGTGGGTATCTCTGGTATATATGAAAATATCAATAACATAGTCAGCAGTTGAGATTCATTCAGTTCTGTCCACAAAATAGTGGCCAATTAAAGCAGCATAACAATAGGCCCAAGCCTATAAAAGGTTCTACCAGTGGTCTGAGCAGCACGGTGACTTTGTAGTTATGTCCTCTGTAACAGATTCCCTTTCTCTTGCTTCGCCTTGCTGACAATCCCAAACCCTGAGCCTCCATGATAGGAACCAAGTTTTGAAGAATGCATATAACATAGCAAACACTGTAACGGACTAGTGGGGGTGCTGGATTCTTCTCAGTTGCAAAGCATCAATTGTCAGAAGTCAGAAACAATTATACAGTGGTACCTCGGGTTAAGAATTTAATTCGTTCTAGAAGTCCGTTCTTAACCTGAAACTGTTCTTAACCTGAGGTGCCACTTTAGCTAATGGGGCCTCCCACTGCTGTTCTCATCTTGAAGCAAAGTTCTTACCCCGAGTTACTATTTCTGGGTTAGCAGAGTCTGTCACCGGAAGCATCTGTAACCTGAAGCATCTGTAACCCGAGGTACCACTGTATATAACTTTGATGAGATGAGGGCTACATAACTTGAAGCACACATTTGTGAACTATTTAACATTTCACAGGGAATCAGGATTACATCATTTAAAAAATACTCTTCATTTATATTCAGTTATACAGCGATGACACCAAACGATGGTATCAATGCAGCCACCTCATAATAAATCAAAAGGACATGTATTTGCAATAAGTAACTCAACAACTTAAAACAAAGAAAAAAAGGGATTCTCTGGATCACATCTTTAACTACCTATCTATAGCTCATTAGTACTGACATTTCATAGACTCTCGCATTCACAGAAAAACACACTGTTGGGAGCAGCTCAAAATTCAGCTACTTTAGCCCTTTGCCTTAGGGCAGAATTCTTGAAGCATTAAATCACATTCATTCACACTGCAAATTAATCCCTCCACCTCATCAGCCAAGTGCTTATTTCCATAATATATATCCCAACCAGCCTTATGTATGTATTAAAATACAATGAAGACTCCAATAAAGCTATTGAGTTTTGACTGGAAAACCGTATCGCTAAGTTCAAAAGTTTTTCATACAGTTAAGCCTGAACAATTAGAGTCCTTTTCCTGGGATTCTCTGCACACCCATTTTCCTGTGGGTACTCACATTGAATAATTGGACAACATAGGACGTACATCTCAGGGTGAAGAACATTCAGCTTATCTAAACTATTTCCCTCCGCTCTCTTGCCTGAAGAATCATCCCTGAGCAGAGCACTTCTGTAATATATCTTCATTTGGGTTCAGTCGAACACAGTGAATGGAACATGTAAGATATGATTAGCGCTGGGAGGAAGCTGCATCCTTTTTGCCCTAGTATTCAGCCAAGCTGAGAATTTGGAAAGATGCGTTTCTATGCAACTTTCATAACATGATGCAATTTCTCTCATCCTTCCTGGATTTATATTTAATGAAACTGCCACCTCCATTAAATGCTGTAGTTTTTCATGTGCCACAACACTGATTTCTTGCCACCTTAAAAGTTACACTGAGTCCTAAGCTGGTTGCATTCAAAGAATCGTAGAACTGTAGAATTGGAAGGGACCCTGAGAGTCATCAAGTTCAACTGCTTGCAATGCAGGAATCTCATCTAAAGCATCCATGACAGAGGACCACCCAACCTCTGCTTAAAAACCTCAAAGGAAAGAGAGTCCATCACCTCCCAAAGGACTCCGTTCCACTGCCCAACAGCGCTTACCATCAAAAGGTTCTCATGTTTAGTCGGAATCTACTTTCTTGTAACTTGAAGCTATTGGTTAAGGTCCTACCCTCCGGAACAGGAGAAAACAAGCTGGCTCCATCCTCCATGTGATACCCCTTCAGATACTCAAAGATGGCTAGCATATCTCCTCTCAGTGTCCTCTTATCCAGGCTAAATATACCCAACTCCCTCAACCATTTCATAACGCTTTGTTTCCAGTCCGTTAATCATCTTGATTGCCCTTCTCTACACACGTTCCAGCATTTTAATATCTTTCTTAAATTGTGGTGCCCGGAGAAGAAATATACAAATACATGTCTGCAATCTCTAGACCAGGATGGCGAACCTTTGGCCCTCTAGATTTTGCTGAACTGCAATTCCGGTCAGCCCCAGCAAGCATGGCCAGTGGGTAGGGATGATAGTAGCAATTCAGCAACATCAAAGTTTTCCCACACCTTTAAAGAATACAAGTTTGTAATTTCAAACTTTGGAGCCCTCATCAGTCAAAAGAAAGTCTCACCATAAGAATATTCTCTGTGGCAATAACACTCCTATGGAAGATTATTTCTGAAAAATGTATACCAAATTTAAGTGAGTGTTATGGTGGACAGTTGATACAAGAGAAACTATTGTGGTAGGGTGGGTGAAGAGGGTGACCACATGACCAGAAATTAAACTCTAGAGAGGATTCTGAATATGTATAATGTAACTGCCCCAAAATATCACACTGGCAGGAATCTACTGTCCTACTTAAAGGTAAAGGTACCCCTGCCCGTACGGGCCAGTCGTGTCCAACTCTAGGGTTGTGTGCCCATCTCACTTAAGAGGCCGGGGGCCAGCGCTGCCCGGAGACACTTCCGGGTCACGTGGCCAGCATGACGAAGCTGCTCTGGCGAGCCTGCACCAGCGCAGCACACAGAAACGCCGTTTACCTTCCCGCTATAAAGCGGTACCTATTTATCTACTTGCACTTAAGCGTGCTTTCGAACTGCTAGGTGGGCAGGAGCTGGGACTGAAAGACGGGAGCTCACCCCGCCGCGGGGATTCGAACCGCCGACCATGCGATCGGCAAGCCCTAGGCACTGAGGTTTTACCCACAGCGCCACCCGCGTCCCCTACTGTCCTACTTATGTGGACTTTAAATTCCAATGTAGAATTTCCCACATGAATTTCTCCAAGAAAAGACTGACAAATTTTATCTGGACAAACAGATATACTAGAACAGGTGATTTAAATCTTGGTTGAAAACAAGCAATTCAGCATGAAAATTTCAGCTCAGGATTCACCTACGTACTGCAGACTACAGTTTTAGTATAATATCAGAGCTTTCTAAACTATTGCTGATAAAAACAGAGTGTTGATCAATACTAAAATGTTCTTGTGGGTTTAGGAATGTTAGTGTGTTCTGAACTACAGTGAAGTGTCTATTTAGAAATTGTTATCAAACACTCAAATAAGTGAACATTGTCTACTACACATTCCTTAAAAGTCATGGGTTACTTTTTTCTTACACAACATGCATTCAATTAGCAGCACTTCTACAAGTTCATTGTTCTCCAATCAACAGATTTATTCTTTATTTTAAAAAACCTAGCTTCTCATACACTATACACTATAACCTCATTGAAGGAAATGAATTTTTATGACTTGCACTGTGAAAAAGAATTAAGTATTTGGCTTTTGGTCTGTTGCATAGTTGGAGAGAAAAAACATATAAAACAGGAGCAGAATCACACAATAACATTTAAATAGATGCAGTATAGCAAATTTTCCTGTTAGGTTGAATGTGGGATGCTTAGGCTATAACCCTGTACCCATTTATTGAGAATAAACCCCACCAATCAGAATTAAACTTACTTCTGAGCAGATATGTATATGATTGCACTATATGTAAGTTTTCATTTATGCAAATGCCTCTTATCTCATTTCACAGAATTCCACGTGAGAGTCCTCCTCTCTCTTCAGCCACATTTATTTCTGTCTATTCTGATGGTGTTTTATGACCCAGCCAATCCTTGCTTTCCATTTGTGCTAATTTTTCAGGATGGTGTCAACAACAGGGATGCTCAAGAAATTCAGTTTGTGAACTCAGGTGACCTGATCTGCACTCCTAGATTAAGATACATATTGAAATGCAACTGTCTTCAGATTTCACACTTCCCTAAGTGTTTTGACATGGTTCTCAGCATTGCAAATTAAATGCAAAAATGAGGATGGATCAGGATTTATGAATGAACACATAGAAAACTGACACAGACTTGTAACAGATTTATTCATCCATCCCAAATAAAACACATGAATTAAATGTATGGTCAGCTACAATTCTATATTTGTATTTAGGAACACCTGGGTTTTAGATTCGTTCTGTCTCCATCTGAGTCTTCCTTCACACAGATGGGGATTCTCTTGTTGCCCTCCACAACTCCCACTATCCTTGACTATTGGTCATGTTGGCTGGGGCTGATCGGAGCTAGAACAACAGTACTATTCATGGAACAGGTCACAGTAACTATTTATGGAGCACCAAAGATCTCAGCCACTGAATGAAGAAGTAAAAGGAGAATTGACTGTAAGCCTGCATTCAGGCATACGGTTTATATTGAATTAGTTTTACTGGTTATAACGTTATTGCTTCTATCTCAATCTCTAACATTCCTTTTCCAGTGTGGTACCTTAACATGGAAACAAGCATTAAACCTCTGCTAGTGGTTTTTATCATGTGAAATATTCAATAAAATGTGAACATCAACAGGTTTGGAAATGTTGGGAGGAGAGAAGAAAGTGTTGTTTGAATGCAGCTCATGACAAATTATCCTATTCTAATTGTGGATGTACCATTTATTATCCTTCTCTTTTAAAGCTCTGTTGACAATCTTATTGCTGGAAAGTTCTGCTTCTCCTCTGAGTAATCAAAGGTGTTGAAACAGGCTTTTTCTAATGACTGTATAGGGTTAAAAGTTAATTCATTCATTTTCAAACTAAAAAAAAAGTGTGGCACAAATCCCAACATTTCTCTTTTGTTTGAAGCCAGGTTTGCATAACTTCTGAACAAGTCCCACAGGATTTCCCAGTGGCATAAATTATTTTTGCCTATAAATAAACTAACTTTTATTTTGAAATCTCCATATATAAAATGAGAAAATCTGGAATGATTATTTGAATTCTTTGCAATGTGGAATTATTTGCACACCGGATACTTCACATTGGCAACGTATCCTCACTGCCTTTTAGCAAGTAACTTTGAAGTTCAATTTTTTCCATTCATTAAAGTATGAACACTAACAATGCACAAACACATTTGTGATCAGTTCACAAGGAGCAGCACAAAGGATTCCTAGATTACATTTTAAACCAATGAAAGCAGTGAAAGACTTCAACAAGCTGTCAACGGATGACAACTGCTGGAAATACTTTAATTTTAAAACTTTAAGTACTGTGATTTCCAGCTTTGTACCTAACAATTAACAATAGTGTGCAGAGAAGCACAACATCAGTGGGTTGCTGGAGAAATTCAATAGTAGCTTTTTGAAGTGAGGTAAGCCAGTATGTTTGAAAACTGGATAAATTATTTGGATCAGAATTCAAATGAATACCACTAAGAAAAATGGGAATCACACTCCTATTCCTTGTTCATTAAATGACGCTAGGAGCATAATTTAACGCTGGCATTTTAAGATGCATTTGAACTTTCAGCCTATACCTTTGGCACAAGGAGAAAAAAGCAGTCAAATAAGGCATATTACTGAAATACAGTAGTGTATTGTAGCTCTTACCCAAAGATCAATGAACTGTACCTTTTGGAACTCCAAGGAATTGCCTTTTATAGTCAAAAGGTCAAAACAGAATTTAGAAAAGCAGCTATTAAAGTTACCTGGTCCTTATGGATTGTTCCCAGTTTGACAGTGAAATTGTGGGAAATGTCGGTCTTGGGTATTAACAAAGGGGTTTAAATCATTTACTATTATTTAACTAGAAAAATCTTCACTTTCATTCCAACCATTTCTTTTACCCCTTTTCATGCCTCTTTAATTGATTTCATTTATATATATTTGGAATTAATGTAGCATGTTTCACCCCTGCTTCCAAATACTAATATGTTTCTTCTCTACTATATGGATCAGAACACAAAGTCCTGGCTATATTGGAGCAATGGGACTTAAGGGCAGTATGCATGGAAAAGGCAATTAGACAGCAGAAGATTGTTTTAAGATATTCAGATGGTGCTTTAAAACAATATACCAAAATAACAAACTAAAGCAGCACATTTAACTGCTGCCCCTTTGAAGCAGCAGGAAGCAGGACTATGAATTCTTTTACAGAGGAGTGGCATCCCTAAGGCGGTTGGATGGCACCTTGTTTGCCTCCTCCTCCTCCAGGGAGGTTAGTACTTAAGTGCTGCTAGCACAGCAGTTTGGCTTCACCCCCATAGGTGGACTCCATTGTCTCTCAGGACTAATGGATGCCAGCAACAACATGTAAGTTGTGCTTTCAGTTTGCCTTAACGTATCTCAGGTATTTTAATGAAGAACCCCCCAATTCACCTCAAATTCCATGTTAGGCCCCCATGTTAGAAAGTAGCAATTCAAAGTAATATCTCCCCAGATTTAGGCTCCGGGACAGCAAAAACTCCCCACAACTTACTTTTGTACTGGGGATACAATTGGTATTACTCTGACTTCCCCTCTGGCACAGCTGAGTGTATGTGATTGGAAGCAACCACTTTATTTTGAATCAGCTTAAGACTGACCCCTAAACTGTGGTATAGCTTAACTGTTGTTTGTTGAAAACGATATTTTATTTGAAGCTTACTGTACGTTTTAACAAACCATAGTGAAGATGAACTACAGTTTACTCAATTCAGATGTTACCGGAAATCATGGTTAATAAAAAAACATAAGCAAAAGCTTTTGAACTCCTCTCAAATGGTCACACTGGAGGAGGGAGCATGTAAGTCAAAGGCTGCCTAGGTCTGTCTATAAGTTATGATTTTGCATTATGACAATATGTTTGAACCAGTCCACTGTAGGGATTTTGTTTGTCTGCAATGTAAAGTGAAGATTCCTGGTTCACATTTCTGGACCCATGCTGAGATTAGAAAATACATGTGCTGTTTAGACTACATTTCCCTTAGCACATGTGGAGAGTCCTTTACTTACAATTTTATGAGGTGCTCCAAGGGCTGCCTTAAAATCCTCTCCTTTTCAAAGGGAGCTTTTAACCGCAGAGCAACTAGAAATATTAGCACTTATCATGCTAGCTGAAAATACATCTATTTTTCCCCAGGAACTGGTTGTACATAATGTCCCTTCCCAGGTAACTTTATGGGAGAAGCCATTTCCCACCCCCACAGAATGTCTTTGTTATGCTGCCACTGGAGCCTTGCTCTGCCTCCATCTTCGTAGCTAAATATAGTTGATGGCATCAACTTGAATGTTTACAGAAAGGTTTCATCTATCTAGTGAACTATTTCGCCTATGAAATATTTCCTTCTAGCTCTGAAAAGCAAGTTGTTTCTACCCACAGCAATGGGGCTCAGTTGACTCAATGATTTAGTTATTCTGGCTTGCTGGCTCTTCTTCACCCAGATTGCAAACCCACACATGGCAATACGAGCAACTCCAGAATGGAGTAATGTGATCTGAGCCCTGAAAGTCATTTGCAGCATTTCACAGAACGATAACATCTCTGCAACTTTCACACATAAATAATAGGTTTTCAGGCTTAGGAAAACACTTCCACAGTTCTAAGCACACATCTAATAAATAATGTAACACCAAAAACTTTAAAAACTAAGCTAGAGTTGCTAGATGTTATGGAGAGTTAAACCTTAATTGGGATACATTACCCATCTTCCAATGTATTCCTGTTGTGAAACAAAATGTTCCTTCACACATGTTGCTTTCCTCATGTCAGTATGTAGTGTTGCAGGAAAACAACAACTGGCCATCATCATCACGTCACAAAAACGTATGTGAAGAATGTTAGCCCATCTTACTTATAGAATCATAGAAATGTAGAATTGGGCAGGATACCAAGGGTCATCTAGTCCACCCCCTGAAATGCAGAAATCTTTTGCCCAACATGGGGCTCAACCCCACAACCTTGACAAGGGATGTGACCCTCAGCTGTCCCGAGTCTACTCCAGGCATAGGCAAACTAGGCCCTCCAGAGGTTTTGGGACTACAATTCCCATCATCCCTGACCACTGGTTCTGTTAGCTTGGGATCATGGGAGTAGTAGCCCCCAAATATCTGGAGGGCTGAGTTTGCCTATGCCTGGTCTACTCCAGCTGTGGTACTCCCATGGGTACATCAGATGGGGAGGAAAGCATGGGCATAGCCAAGGGGGGCAGGGGGGTAGCTGCGCCCCCTATATCAGGTAAAACAATATAAATACTTACGGCACCCATTAAGGAAAGGGGGAGGAAATGGAACAATAGGCAGCCTTTCATGTGAATAACTACAAATCCTGACCTAGTTTGGAGTGAGGCATCACATATTTTTATTAATGCTGAGGTGTAAACGTTCTTACAAGACAACAGCCCATGTGAGACTGCCAGATCAAGCTCCATGATGCTCCAGATGTTTGGTATTTTGACCTCTAAGGAGTAATGTGCAACAGTTGTTCATATTTTGAGCCAAAGTGGTAAAAGAAATCCAAATTCACTTGTTGAGATTAAGGAACAAGATGGGAATGGTGTGAGGGGGGCGGGAATCCATTTCTATCAGCTCAACAGCAATATGTTCCAAAAATTCTATCCCTAATCCACACAAAGAACATCCATTTCCCTAATAAGCTAAGTCTAGGGTTGAATTTAGACACATTTCTTGATATACAGCCCAGGAAAAGCTTTTTAATGCTCATTTACACTGCATTTAATGTAAAATGTTATGGAATTCATTTTACATTAACTATAATTGTACTGTAGTAGTAAATTTCTGGACTTTCCTATTATATATAGAATTTATAGCTTTCCTCATTTTAACATCATTATGGGACAATTTTTGCCAGTTAAGTGCATTAATAAAACCAAGTTAAAATTACGCTTTCCTTCGTTTCAAAAAAAATTGTAAAATGAGCAACATTTATCCTCTTTATAACTTTTTTTTGTTGAGGAGGATCTTCTGTAACCATCTGAAACTGTAGCACCAGAAGCTTAAAAGTACTTCACTAACCAATTCATAATGCCGTAATGATGTGACCCCCCCCCCACCCATATTCATTTTAATGTCTTTTTAATTTATTTAATTGGCATTTAGCATGATGCTGCTGAAAACGCTTTAGCTGCTGTGATGGAGACCTTTCTTTTACAAAAGCTGAAGATATGTATGTAAGGCAGTGAGGACAGAGATGGAGAGGTCTGTTCCACATCTTTATAATATTATAGGTGAAGGGGGAACCTATGAAGAGAGGAATGTTGTTATCTCTAGTGCTTAAGAACACAATTATTGCACTGAGAACTCTCCCTCAGCCTCTCATTTCACATCTCAGCATAGCTTAGATAACACCAGAGACCCAAGTCCAAGAAGAGTGTCCTTGTAGAATACTTTTAAATGCCCATTTCCTCCATTTATATCTTTTGGGATACACTGGAAAACAGATAAGATGTACACATTATAGGTTAGATCTAGACTAAATCAGTTGCATTTATTTCCCACTGAAATTAATGAGATCTAAGTTATGATAATCCTGTCCCATTGATTTAAGTGGAATATAAATCCATCTAATATAGTCTGGATCTAGTCTTATAAATAAAGAAGCCTTATACATAAACAAGTAAACACATGCTGTTAAAATCATTGCTCCAGAAATCTACTTAAGGAAATGTCTATGGTTTCCCCATGACAAAGAAAACTATAAGGAGATTATAAAAAATGAAACACGCAGAAGTCCAACAGATTTATCAGTTTAAAAATATATCATTCAGTTTCATTATGGATGAGTGCCATTCAGCATATTAATTAAAACAGAAAATCTCTAAAATTAAAGCTTCTGAAGCTTCTGCACTATTATTAGAAGAACAATTCCCTTCTCATCTTTTAAATAAATTGCTTACAAGTCTCTTGTAATATTTCTTGGAAGTGTAGATTTCTGAAAAATCAATTTACTAATGGCTCCCAAGGAACACTGGTTACCTCTTTAATGAGTGCTGAATCTTTTAACAACATGAAACACATTTTTACTACTGATCCTCTGCTAGTCTTGCTATAGTAGCATCTAAAACTGGCTAAAAAGATGAATGGATTGGAACAGTATAATAAATATTTAATCTCAAATGCTTATTTGATTAGCCACATTTACATGTGTTGCTTGGCGTATTTTAGAAAGTTCACAATGTAACTTTAGCTTCTTCCAGGAAACGGGCTGACCTTTTAAGCACATAGACAAAGCCATTTTCTCAGCTCTTGCAACCTGCCAGCCGTAACTGACACCCCAAAGGAAACAGATATGTGATACGGTTGGACGGCAACATACTGGCACTTTATAACAAGGTTACACAAGGTGTCCAAACTGTCTCCACAATAAACTGACCATTGGAAGAACACTCTCCTTTTATTGCTCAGCTACACTCTGAAGTCACCAGACATCCATTTTTTGGAGTGACATTTCTACTAGGATTGTTGTTGACATCCATCTGTCTTGAGTGGCAATGGAGTGTGGGGTGAAGTCAAACTGCTGCATTAGCAGCACTCAAGTGACCTCCCTGGGGTACAAGCTTGGGCAGTTGTATGGAGGTCCTGGGCTGCCCAGAGGACAATGCCTTGATCTCACTGGTGTGGTCCTGAGGAAAGCAGAGCAATACATTTGGCACCAGCTTGCCTGCAGGAATTGCTGGAAGGAGGCAAACAAGGTGCGTTTCAACCAACTTAAGAATGCCTCTCCAGATTTGTGTAGGGTTTACTCCTTAGCCTTTTCTTCTCCTGAAGATATTCCACAAGTCAACAGAGGTTTAGGATCAGAGTTTTCCTTCTCTTAGATGTGCTACCTTCCCAGATTGATGAGTCCCATCTGCTCCTCACTTCCCTCTACAACATGAGCAGAAACTGTGTTCCTCACTGCTGGACCAACTACTGGTCTCATCCGCTCAACCTGCCAGAACCTGTTTTTGCATGCAGGGGAAGTCCCTAACTCACTGAAGGTTTGAGATCCATCAGCTACGCTCACCCAGTGATCGTCAACCTGATTTAGCCAGCCAGTTGAAGCCATTTCCTGGGGTTTGGCCACTGTCGCATGCTGATAGCTTCTAGGAGCCACGGGTGAGAGCTGAGTGCAGGGTGGGAACCAGTGGTAGACAAGGAGCACAATGCATTCGCCACCTAAAACCTAAAGTGCTCAGATCCAGAAAGAGTAATCAGTTTGCCAATTTTACCTGGGATATCAAATGTACTGTTTAGGACCACAGTGGTACCTCTGGTTATGAACTTAATTCATTACGTAGGTCCATTCTTAAGCTGAAACCTTTCTTATCCTGAGGCACACTTTCGCTAATGGGGCCTCCTGCTGTGTGTGTGCCTCCAACATGTGATTTCTGTTCACATCCTGGGGCAAAGTTCGCAACCAGGAGCAGCTACTTCCGGGTTAGCGGAGTTTGCAACTAGAGGTCCCGAAGCATTCGTAACCAGAGGTACCACTGTATAAACATTGGATTTAAATGGACAGGTGCCTATCTATGTGAACATTAAGCCTCAAAATGGATCTCTAGGGCCCTGAAAATGGGATGGGGAGGGAAGGCACAATCTCACTCATGATATCTCATTGGAGAGTAATCAGAGGACTGTATCATCTTAACCAGTAAATGCTTTACAAACAAAACCTAATCAAAGATGGGTATTTTAATGGACACCATTGAGATGAATGGGTTTTGAACAACATAATAAGTATGAGCTACCCTTTCCTTTAAGATTAGGGGCTCCAGATTGTGCTGCAGGTTGCAGCTGAATGTACTCTGAAAGAGACTTACATCGAAATATTAAATCACAATCAGATCATTACAGATAGGTTTACGAGTTCTCAAGTTATCTTAGATGTCATTACACCTCAGCTGATGAGTTTATTTGTGTAATGGTTAATCTTTCTATCAGATCCTTTCTAGGTGCCACATATTCACAGTTAACAGTAGCAGAAAAAGCAGAATGAAATGACCAAGCTAAAAATAAGGACATTTCCTGTTCAAATCCCAAAGCACATCTATTCATAGACTCGGTAATAGAGGAAGAATGAGTCTACTAGGTCATTTAGCCTGTCATTCTTCCAATGTCATAAGATTTTATCAGTTTTCAAACCAGATTAATGTTGATTATTTCCATGCCAGGTTAAAGTTAGGGAAAGGAGGAGAACATATGTGCTTATATGTTTTAGCAATTAGTCTGGTTCAGGAAACCTGAAATATTTCAAAGAGTAAAAAGAATAAAAATGTTAGGTGGTTTGTTTTTTGCTTGTTTAGAAAAAATACTGAGTTTTCACTGAAAATTTTGTCATGGTTTCTCTCATCCAAACAAGTCATGACTGGTAATCAATAGAACAGACCTTGACCATAGATGAGAGCAAGACAAACCACGAGTCTGAGTTGGGACAATATGATAAGCCAATCTATGGGTTAACTCACAACAGCATGACAGGAGAAGCAGCAATGTGGCCATGGCACATTCTTGATATGTCATGGTTCGTCTTAGCATTATGTGAAACTGGGCCTATATAAAAAGGGTAATTGATTTAGATTATACAGCACACTGTCTACATATTTTCCCATTGCTCCCATTGCTCGGTCCCTGCTCCTGCCAACCTAGCAGTTCGAAAGCACGTCAAAGTGCAAGTAGATAAATAGGTACCGCTCCAGTGGGAAGGTAAACGGCATTTCTGTGTGCTGCTCTGGTTTGCCAGAAGCGGCTTAGTCATGCTGGCCACATGAGCGCCACAGCCCCAGAGTCGTTCGCAACTGGACTTAACTGCCAGGGGTCCTTTACCTTTGCCTTTACATATCTTCAGAGTAAAATAGAGAAAAGTATTGTGAAACTGAAGTTGTCTGCATTGCTGAATCCTATCCACTCACCCCCTTTAGCTCGTGTTCTTTTTGCAGAAAAGTAAAACTGTTATTCCATTTTTATTGAGAAGTTCTGATCCTCCTTTATATCAGTAAGCAAAGGTGATCCAAAGTTTTTGAGACAAAACTGTGACTACAGAAGGGTATTGCATAACTACTAAAAGAGAATGGAAAAGAATAGCTTTCAACTACACCCACACAATGCCCATAGGCTTCTGATTATTCATAATATAATAAAATGATTGTACTCTCTTTCAATCATCTAGATTTTCCTGGATAAATCTGTATTCATCTATTTATTAATAATATGAGGCATTCTCATATCAATTTTTTTTTAAAATGCATTACCACGAGCAACATCAAACAAAAGGGGCCAACAAGCCAAACAAAAAACAAAAAGCAAACAAACTTCAATTCAGTAGAATGCTTTTTATTTATCATCAGTAGTATGCTAGGCAGGTCAACAGGCTAATAGGTCTCTGCACAGAAATGTTCTCATAGAAAGCACATACTTGGCTGGGTTCAATAAGGAAATCTTTCTTTTTTCCCCACACTGCAGCCCACGACCTTCACAAGAAAATGCTCCAATATGAACCAGCTGCTTTGATAACAAGAATGCAAAGCCTCCAAGGACTAGGGCAAAGCTTTCTGGGAGAGAAAACTGTTGCCTTGTTCAGAATCCAATCAAAAACCTGAATGTACTGAGCAAAAAATAAACCAAGGTCATCATTATTCCTTCTCATTGTGCTTTGGCTTGCCTTCAAATTGCTTAGCATGTGTCTCTGAAATAGCAGCACTGCCTCCATTAAGTGAGTTTAATCAAAGTACCTTGCAGAATTAAAAAAAAAACATGTCAATTTCCATATATACTTAAGTTCTTTCCATACCCTAAATGATAAAATTTGGAATGAGCCTTGTAGAGAATTAAAAAATAAATAAATCTGCTGCTCCACCCTCCTTACTAATTCCTGTATTGCCTATGCCTGATCACATCATGTGAAGTAAAGACTGGTGGAAGAAATTTACAGTACAATCCTATACAGGAAATCCCATTTAATTCTATGGGATTTACTCTCAGATAAACGTGTATAAGATTTCAGCCTGAAGCTGGTTTGTGAATTACAGCTGAAAGGCAGGATATAAACATTCCACACAAACACGCAAACACATAAAAATAAAAATTCTTGGGTTGAATAAAGAAATGTCCTCTCCAAACTTAAAAACAACAAAAACATATAAATTATTCTTCCACTGAACCACAGAAATTGGTTTACAATAAAACAAGATGATATACCAATGGAAAATAGTGACAGGATAAATAAAAAAAAGTCAACAGGCTTAAAAACAAAGCTGGGAGAGTCACAGTTAAAAATATAGTGACATTAAACAGAGCCAAAGCAGGCAGGCGCCAATGACAAAAGAGGTAAAGGCCATTGAAACAGAACTCTTCAACAAGCTGCCTAAAACCATACTATGAGAGCGGGAGTTCTAGTGCTCCTGTCAAGAAGACAGGCTTTCCTGCCATCTCCCCACCAGCTATCCCACCAGCAAGTGACCTTTCCCCCAAACAGAGTGCCCTATCTCCCTTTTCAGGCTGTCCTGGAAGTCTCCCAGCAATGCAAGACATGCAACATTTATTCCAAAAGGAAGTTTCTTCCACCGAAGCTAAATTGCCAACATCACCACCAAAGCCACATTAAATAGACGTGGTTTGACTTGAACCACCATTTGTCGGTCTCCCTGGACAACTGGCAAAAATGCAAACTCTTCCAATCAATAGCAACATCATGCCCTCTCATCTCTTCAAATAAACTACTTGTTTTGTTTAGTTCCAATACGCGGACCATACATTTTGGCAGGACTCATTCATACACTTTCACTTTGCAACAAATTTTGGAAATAAATTAGAAGCAGCTGAAGAGATTATTGCTGCCACACCTCCTATTTTTACATGTAACCTTGCATTGGTAGTTATGAATTGTGCATGTCTGCTTTTTAAAAAGACAGAAAAGGATAAAAATATCAACCTTAGAGCATTCAGGCAAAGATTTCTATACCTGTATGTGGATAATATACTGAGGCCAAGTATGAAATAAAAATGGTTATCCTTCCACAATCTTTAAAACAGAACTATCAATCTTATCTAAGTTCTTTCTTTCTGGCTTTTTCTTTTTTTGCAAGAAAATATGAAAAAGTTGTAGCACAGAGCGTGAGGAAGTACGTAAAAACACCAGAGCTACCTTAGGGCTCTTTTCTTGTTGGGGGAGATGGAGAAAGGTGCAGTGACTGTTCAACTACTTTACTACAAAATAATGAACAAGATCCCATTTCATGTACATCAATCAGGGCAGTGGAAACAGCATATGCCATTATAATTCAAAGCAGCTGATAGTCTTTTGAACTTCTGCCAGACTATTAAAAACAATAATGAAAAATCTATTTTTATCCCAGTCACTTCCCTTCCCTCCCCTCCCCAACCAGAAACCTTTAGTAAATACTGAATCTTCGAAATGCCCCTTGTGTTCTCACGCAATAGCTTTTTATTTCCACGAATTTCTATTTAAGTGTAATTATTTAAGCAACCCTGAAATACAGGCACCCCTCCTCACTGTTCTGTAGTCGACCTTTGCAAGAATGCATCCTATTAAAGGGCTTTCCTACAGACCACAGCAGAATTATGTCACAGATTTAAATGCAATGGTAAAAGTATTTCAGACATTTTGTACTTACATTCTTCCTCTTCCTCATACCACAGCATGTAAGCATATAAGAAGGTCCAAGGCAAACACCAACAGAGTTTCCCAAAGTACTACAATCCAGTGTCACTGTTCCAATGTCCTTTTTAAAAGCCAACAAAAATAAACCAAAATTATGATGGCTGCGACTCAACAAGCCGCAGCATTTCACACAAAAAATCCTCTCATCTCCTTAATATTCCCTTGTTGATTTCAGTGTACAGTCAGCTGCTTCTCAGAACTGGATTCTGTACCGGGGAATAACATGATTCTAACTTCCACTAAGCTGACAGAGTAACTGATGCCAGGGTTCTGTTGAGGCCCTGAGATGTTTCAAATTCCAGGACCTGCGCAGAAGCAATAAAGCACGCTTTCCTCAAAACAAGTTAGCTTCCCATAATAGGCCAGCTGATGAACTCTACATATAAGGCTCTGTTTTCAGAATGGCATGTATAATGGATTTAAGTGATGTGGAGCAGCTTTCCGGATAACATTCAAAACAACTACGGTGCACACAGTGCTGCTTCTCTTGTAAATGCCTGGCAGATCAGATTGTGATCATCATCATGAAGATGAGAAGCCTTTGCAGACTGAGGAAACTTTCCAAACACATTATTAGCACCTAGTTGGGTTAATCTGAATTTTACTTTATGCATTTATTTTACATTTCTTATTTTATTTTCAACTTGGGGTGGGGTTTTTCAACTCCACCACAATTCCTCACAGCTATATTCACATTCAGCAATCATGAGAATGCCAGAGCCTCAATATTTATTGAATCTAACCTCACCACTCGGGAAATATTTTCAGGAAAAAAAACCTCCTAACTCTTCCAACCTGAGAAATGCTATACCAAAATAACAACCTGAAAAAAAAACAAGCCGACCTATGGGGGTATAACACTTTTTTAAAAAAAACCTGTCTTCAGTAAACTCATGCATATTGAACATGACAAGTAATATTTGTCACAATATGTGTTTACTATGTCTCAGTTTAACTCATTTTCTTTCAGAATAGGAATACTGCCAGTCCAACTGGCAGGGAGGGGCACGGTTATGCCCCTGGCCTTCCAGCATTGCCAGAGCTGAAGCTTACCAATAGGGAGAAGCAATGGGGAGGCTCACACGGTGTGGATGCAACAGGAGAATTGGAGTACTGGAGAATTGGAGAATTGGAGTCCACACAGCACTGGTCTCCCCACTGGCTTGCCCTCCTACCCTCCGAGTAAACCACTCCCAATTCTACCCATATAGCCTATCTGTATGAATATAGTAATGAACAAAATGCACACAGGTGATGATTTGTACTGAATGGCTCTCAAACCTGATTCAAGAAACCCAGTTCTCCTCAAGAAGACATCACCAATGTACACATTTCTGCAAACAATTTCCCCTAATACTGCACAATGCATTTTTGGATGTTAGTGAAAATATCTTCATTCTTATGCACATTTTCTCCTAATATATGAATACATAAGCATTGTTTGGTTGGAGTACTGCATCACAAATTTGGATACGTATGAATTTTGAAGGATAGCTGTGCTTTGCTCCTCATCTTGTTCAGGAAGTGCAAAGTTGATAGATTCAGCTATAAATGCGTACAGAATCAAATTTCTCCTCCATTCCGAGCTCTGAGTCATAGTAATCTGTCGCTCCTTTGAGTATCCAGGGCCACTATAGCTTCTGGGAAATTTATTTACCCACTTGTTAAGAGGCAAACGTATGGAACAAAGCATAAGCGTTAAATGTGTGGTGAATGCAAATAACACCACATTCAAGACAATATATGTAGCTCTGCTGGAATTCCAAATATGTGGTACCTGTTAGATTTACTTTACTGTGATAAAAAAGCATTATTCACCTCAGACATTATCTTGATTCACCTTCAGCAAACCCCAGAAATAATCATTTGCTGGCTTGACACAGCTCCATTGCAGGTGTGCTTCCTGTTAGTCGCTTGAATAAAAAACAAAAAACAGGAAAGCTGCCAAGCCTCATTGGCTCCCTTTCTCCACACTTCACACATCATACATTTTTCACCCCATATAAATTATTTCTCTGTGGAGCCTGACAGTAATTGGCTATAGAGGAGTCAATAGTGCGATCTCGAATGACGGGGAGGTCCAGTCATCTCCTCTTCCATTATAACCCTTTGGCCTTTTTGACTGGAGAAGCATTTTGTAGCACATTTCTATGCCCTTGTTCTATGCCAGTGCAGTCCACATAGGCTCTGAGGCTGCCAGCCTCCTTTGCTTCACCCCTGCCGGTACTAACGTTTTCATGGGAATTTGAGATCCTTGCTGCTGTTACTTAATGAACTCTAACAGTGTGTGTGTGTGTGGGCACGCGCGTGCACATGCACACACATACACACACACACACAGAGGAAACAAAGCATTGTGTAATATATGCCTTACTCTAAAGCATAAGTTCCCCCAAAGTTGATTCTAGTACAATGGTCAGATTCAACTTTTTATTCAACGGTTTACAATAAAGCAGTGCATTATGTGCCAGGACTTTCACTTGCATAATGGGGCTTTCCCTCCACTCTTTCCCTGTGCACCCCAACCCCCTCAAATGGACTTAGTGGGGTTAGGAGAACCTCCATAACAGCACACAGGCTGAGGAGGGGGGGTCATTCCATTTGGCAAACTGAATTCCATGTGCAGACAGAACAATTGGCAAAGCATGACAGTGAATTCCACCCTAAGGAATTAAAATGTGTAAAACATAAACATCTTATAAGTTACACATTATTTCTCCCCTCCCCCAAAAAAATATCTTCAGTGGTAGAGCGCATGCTTTGTGTGCAGATGATTCTAGGTTCAATCCCTGGTTTCCTTAGGTTGCACTTGGAAAACCTCAAGTCTGAAATCATGGAAAGCCACAGTGAATAAGGACAATACTGAACAAGAGGCATAGGACAGCTTATTATATCGCTAGGTTCAATATGCTTTACTCTTATGAGTGCTGCTGAAAACATCAGGGCAAAATTCAAGGGTATTGCTTTGCATTTTTTTTAAAGAATTTGGTCAAAATTCAAAATATGTATTTTGGTTTTCATAGTTAAAAACACACACAAATAAACACCTCTTAATATTCCCATATACTTTATATTGAGAAATTTGCTCAAAAGATTAATGGCTATATGTATACTTTTGCAGTCAATGAGTAATGTCCAACTAAGTTATCTTCAGAGTAGACTCAATGATTTAAGTAACTGAAGTCTATTGATTTCGGGGTGTCTATTCTTAATGCAACTAACCTTGGAAATCCCCCTACGTGGGCATTTTCTCTTTGACATTACATTTCTGAGATAATTAGTGAGTACTGTACTACATTTCTTAGATAGCTGGTGATTTTATGAGTAATATACCAGGAAAACACTGATAAGATTGATTTTGTCCAGCCACCCTGCAACAAAGCTGAGATAATGCATAATTCTATATGCTGTGAACAAGGAAGAAATGACCTCCGAAGGAAATGAAGAAGAAACCGTTAAATAGTAACTAACAGTAGGTCACTGCTTTCCTTTCAAATCCCTTCCAAATGATCAGGTTTTGTGTTGTGGTTGCTGTCATATTTTGGTTTTCTATCTGTTTTTAATTAAAATTAATAAATAATTGCTTGGCTGGGTATCTAAGCACAACATTAACAAAATTCTGATTTTTAACACACTCCTTTATCCTTTAGATTAGAATCCCTATCATTTTTCATAGTGGTAGCCAAATTAATTCCTGACAAACCATCAGTGAATAGAGTACCTCAGCTGCCTATAAAGGATTAATTTGCAACCCACAGAGTCCAAAAGTCATGCACTGATGTTGAAAATAATTTGAAGCACAGTGTCAAGAGAAAAGAAATTGACAGTAGCAATGCTTTGTGGATTTGAGAACAAGAAAGGTTGATAAAACTAGGAGTCTAAGTAAAAAATTGCTTATTACATACAACCTCACTTGTGAATCCTCACAAGATAATATTCCTTTACCAATTTCTAAACCCTCAAGAGACCCTTCAGAGTCTTTTAACTAAATCAACCATCTAAAGCCAAGTTTTTACTCTTCTTTAAGCTTGAATCAGGTAGGATGCAATGGGCCACAGATGTAATTGGTGTAATGCTATTCAGGATGTGTTATAGATACATTTCCCATTCAGTTGTATGTACTTGCATCTGTGTAAATCTACTGGTCCTGTCATCCAGTACAGAAGAGGGCCCTCCACTTCAAACTGTCTTGCTGTTCCTCCACTATAGACAAAGTAAAGGCAGGTAAGTATACCTGCTGTCTGTTCCAGTGAATGTAGCCCCCCCCCCCCCCGATTTACAGGGGTGATGAGTTTGACACACCATCATCTACTGAGGAGTGTTTGTGAGTTCCCATTCATTCTACAAATCCCCTTTCTAGTGGCCTGCACTCTGCAGCCTTCCTCAGAGCCCATATTTCCTGACTGGGCGTGAGAGGGGGAACCTGAAATATTTGGGTGGGCTTTCCTCACAAGAAGGTGAGGAGACTGCCTGCTATGCATCTGACACCTGTTTATTGTTTAAGTGATTTTGAAATATATATGTATGTGTGGAAAGAATGTATTTTTACGTGAAGGGGAAGACCTTCCCTTAAAAAACCAGCAAGTTTGTTCTCTCATGCTCTTGGTAGACATCTCATCCAGCTTGCTCTGCTTCCCCTGCTTCAATTAAAGCTCAGGGGTTGTTTTTTTCTAGAGGGCTTCCCCAATGGAACTTTCTCAGATCAGGAAGCATGGGCAACCAGAGGCCAGAGTGCTAGAGAAATATTTAATGAAAATGGCGCGCACACACACACAGCGCATGGCCATCTTTCAAGGATAAAGTAAGCTCAACACAACACCAAAGAAATGTGAAATCTGCTTGAGAATGAAAATGGGAAGGATAAAAGCCTCTTTTGCAAGGAAAGAAATCTTTGGAGAAATTAAAGAGTTTTCAGCACAGCAGTACTGTTACATTGTTAAAACAAAGTAGGTTTCATTGTTGTCCATGCCCGGGTGGAAAGCTGCGGGAAGACCCATGCAAAAATAAAAAGGATATAAGTGTAATAAGTGGACACAATAAATATTATATCTTCTCTGTAATTAATAGTAAGTACTCTAATAGTAAGTACTCTGTTGTATTAGACATGTACAGGTCAATGCGTACATGTACAGGTCAATGTGTACTTTAAGGCTCCAGACTGATAATACCTCCTGGTAAGCCCCACTGAACTCCAAGGAACTTACTTCATAATAGTCATGCACAGGACTGCACTGTAAATTACTCAATAAAGCATTGTTTCAGGCTATGCCTGTAGGGCCCACAGGATTCAATGGGACCGAATTCTGAGTGAACTTGTATTCTCATTTGGATGGAGTAAATCTTTTTATTTTAAAAGGGGGGGGGGGCTGCACAGACATAAGCTGATTCTGATGTACAGTGATACCTCGGCTTACATAAGCTTCAGGTTACAGACTCCGCTAACCCAGAAATAGTGCTTCAGGTTAAGAACTTTGCTTCAGGATGAGAACAGAAATTGTGCTCTGGTGGTGCGGCGACAGCAGGAGGCCCCATTAGCTAAAGTGGTGCTTCAGGATAAGAACAGTTTCAGGTTAAGAACGGACCTCTGTAACGAATTAAGTACTTAACCCGAGGTACCACTGTACTAAGGAGGCAAAGAAGACACTAGTCTTCACTGCTGCAAATTATTATTATGAGTTTTGAGCCATGCAGGTGGTGGGGAGCTCTGGTAGATTCTCCTTCAAAATCAACAGACAATGCAGGGTGAGTGAAATGTACTCTACTAGCCTGTTATATTACTGCATTTATTTTCATTTTTAGCCTACACGAATCCAACTCATCCAACCACTGGGAGATGTTACCACCGGAGATGATATAATGACTGAGATACTGAACTCCTGAACGAGACGGTTCATCTCAAATTCCATATATTAGATTGCTATACTGTCCTTCATCACAAGATTAAAAAAAAAGATATATCCCACTCAGATGATTAGAATGTTTGCCTACACTTTAAACTTCCCGAATTATAGTTAGCCTCTTCCAAAAGAGTTACTCCGTATTGCATTTATCCTCCAGTTGGACTTTGTGTCCAAACACTTCCAATAGTTAAAGGGCTTGATGTTTACTAGAAATGCTGTGGTAAGCCTGCAGTTTAATTCAATGACAGATACATCTGGGATGCTTCTCATTTCTGAATTTAGATGGTTTAATTTCCATGGGTGGGTGGGTGTGGAAACATTTGTGCATGCCTCTCAGACACACACACACAAACACACACGAGTATATGTATATATACTGTATTTATGTGTGTGTATGTATATGCAGCATGGAGACAAATTTTGCACATCCCTAATATTTAGTATCACATCTTTTAACAGTTTGGTTTGGCTTTTTCTGTTTTTTAGTCCTTTCCCCAGACACCTTTCGAGCCTCTTATCCAGACAATTTTGGCATTTAAAGTTATGTCATCACCAACAGAAAACCTGTCCATCATATTTGTTAAATCCAGCTAGAGAAATGACCAGTGACAAAAAGCTGAATGTTCCATTAGGAATCATCATAGCTTGTTTCCCACACTCCGCACACTGCTCTCACTTGCAGGTGAGTGAATGGTCCTTATCCCACTATTCGCTTCTTACACGCAACAGCATCAGAGCTTCTATTAGCTGTGTAGGCTGCTCTTTCTAAAAACCCTTTTGACTTTTACGCAAGAGCCTCTCACAACATTCCCAATATACTCTCAGCTAGCTTCTTCAGTTAAAAAAGGAAAACAGGGCCACTACAGTTGCTGTATTTCTTTGAAACCACGTTTTCAATACATAATGGTGAGGAAATATACTATACTGCATCTATATGATTGCATTCAGAGAGAATGGAAACTCTGTTGAAATAAATATGATAAGCATGCTATTTGTGTTGGTGTTTTTAGAAATCTACTTACACTTTTTGTAGTTAGAAGCCTATCTACAAATAAAGGAGAAACACTTTCCTTCCTTCTCCTTGAATTATTGAAGAAGGTTGTATGTGATTTCCCATTAGTGGTTGCACATTAAATCACCTATATTTCTGAAGAAGGAGCATTTTTAGTGGTTTAGGCATGACGATAGCACTGGAATTTGGAGGGGTAAACTGACATGTCATTCTTTGAAGGACTGATGTGGTGGTAGGGGGGAGGGACCTCATTTGCTGAACTCCATCAGCCCCAGCCAGCATGGCCAATTTCAGGGATGATGGGAGTTGCAGTCAAATGACATCTGTAGTCCAATAGGCTCCTCAATCCTGGACTAGACGCTACTGGGCCACATGGTCCAATAGTCTAACTTGGCACAAGGCAGCTTCATACATGCAACCAAGGAACTATAGCTCAAAAGATTCTGTTTTGATAAGTAGCCCATGTCCTGATACTTAAAGAAAACTACCTTTTAATTACATTGACTTCATTTGAACTCTCCAAGGATCACAATGATTACACAGCTTTAGGAAGAGAAGCAAAAGATTGTCACATTAAATCTGTGAAGACCTGGTTATTATGATGGCAAATTATGAAGACAAAATTCTGTTAGTTCAAGTCTAATGAGACATTACTGCACATGCTATGATGAATGCTAAATTATTGCTGTGCAGGTCTATGGCACATCAAACTGATGGCAAAATGAGGTTAATGCAAGCCTGCAGAGTTGACATTATAAATGTCAAGATGATCACAAAATGGTGACGGTGCAAATGTAGCATGATTTAAATACAGTGAAATAATTACTAAAAATATGCTAAGGGGGGGAAATGAATCTATGACAAGACAAAACTTAAATAAACATTGTTGTTAGCATCCATCAGTCTCGCAAGACAATGGAGTACACCTCTGGAGGTTAAGCCAAACTGTGGAAAATCACAGCACCCGCTGTGGCTGAAAAGACCAGTAATTCACATCTGCTGTCTCCCACATTGTTTTTGCTGTGTTAGCAGCACTGAAGTGACCTCTCTGGGAAACAAGCCTGGGCAGTGTGTATGGCAGTCTTGGGCTCCCCAGATGACAACCCCCCCCCCGACCTTGCTGATGTGGTCCAAAGGAAAGCAGAGCAATATGTATGGTACCAGCTTGGCTGCAAGAGTTGCTGGAAGGAGGCTTACAAGACACCATACAACCATCTCATGGACTCCAGATTATTGTAGGGGTTACACCTTAAGCCTTTGCTTCTCCCGAAGCAACATTAACCAAAGCTAATGCAATTTGGGGTGTTAATGAACATGGCAGTTATATAGTACCACATTATAGCAAAAATTAAAATTGAATTCTGTAGGAAGAATACATACAAGCACCTCACCTTGGATAATATCAATACTGAGTAATCTCCAATTGCTATAGCATATTTTTCTAGTGTAGTTTAGTGGAACAGCTGAAATCAGAGATGTTACTGAGAAAGTTCTCAGCATGAATATCACCTATGCCATTATGTTGCCTTCTCCTATCATTAACCCTTGATCTGCAACATGAAGATAATTGTTACCTTGCAGAGCTGTTGTAAAGATTTGCTGAAATAATATGTGTGAAGCACTTTGAATTCGCAGTGTGAATTTGGCGGGACTGTTGTGTTCTGGTGACTGAAATTGCCACTTTCAAGAATTTCTCACAATAGCTACAGCAGGCTAGCCAGCATATGGAAACATTTTGAAGCTTGTATAATCTTTGTTAGCAGTGCTTTTTCAGTATTAGGTACGTACACAAGTACATGAAAAAAACAGAGTTAGGTAGTGGAAATATAGAAGTTGCTTGTAGTTTTAAGCATGCCAAAATGTGCTTTCCAAGGCTTATTGCTAACTGATTAATATAACATGGTTGTAGACTACAGCTTTGCTCCTAAAAAAAAGAAAGAAAAACCTTTGAAAACGGCACTGTTCATCTCTAAAAGAGGTTAACAACCTGAGTCACTCTTGTGCTAGAATCTGCTTCCTACCATAGCATAATTTCCCCAGTGAATGGCGTTTTGTACAATCTGCATTGAGAAAGTATGATGAGCTTTAATTCCGTTGATATCAGTTCTGGGCACAATACTGAGTTTAAGGGCCACTGATCTCCACACATTTAAGCATAATTAATTTTGGATTACACCCCCTTTAAAGCTGTATTACTCAAATTTCTAGCAGCCACAGCACACCTTTACTCATTTAAAACTCAATGCCTTCTAGTATCTACAATGAGTAAGAACTCGTTGGCCTCAGAGAAACCCACATAGTGGAATCCTGCACTGTTGCTTGAGGAGTGATTGGATTGGGCAATTATTGGCCTGCAGTTGAAGCTGATTGGAAGGCCAGAACAATGACACATAGGGATACAGCAATCAAGGCTCCTCAATAGATAAGCTACTCAAAGAAGAGATTAATGATGACATGAATTTATTTCTCATGGAACACCATCATTTCCCCCCCATGACATGCTAGTGTAGTCAGCAGAGTCTGGAAATTACTCCCTTCACAGAGTGGAAGCTACGTGTGTTGAACAGGATCCAATCATCTCTGACTGGCAGTTAGTGGAGAAATCCCCCTCCCCAGCACTACAGTCTGAATCAAAACTGAGCACTTTTTTTAAGATTTGATGAGACCAAGTAATTCTGACTTGCTGAAAATATTAGAAATATACAAGGAAGAGCTATAGCTCAGTGACAGAGCACATGTTTTGAAAGCAAAAGGGCCTTGGTTCAATCCCTGGCATCTCCAGGCAGGGATGGGAAAGACTGTTGTCTGGAACCATGGAGACCTGCTTTGAGTCAGTATACAGGGCTAGATCATGGCCCAATAGTCTGATTTGGTGTTAAGGCAGCTTCTCACTTAATCCGATTCACAGATCTACCATTTCATGTCTAATTTCGTCCTTAGTATCTTAGCCACTATGCTATACAAACTCTTTAGTATGCATAATTTCTTTTTAAATCCTATAATTTTATACACTTTTACATAAAACAACAACAGGTGTAAAATTGCACAGTCTATCTGCTTTGGCTGCTGCACCTGCGATATTCAACTTCCTGACAATTACACTGCTAAACATAAAACGCTTATGACTGAAATTATCTTTCAAACCGAGTAGGTAGCATGTGACCTTTACACTGCTAACAAGTGATTTCTATCCATCTAGAGCAGAAAACAAGAACAAAAAAACATTATTTTCAGTGTGAATTTATTGTTGTGTGTTGGATAAGTTATCTATGCTATTGAAAACATTATTATTATTATTTTAAATAAATAAGTGAGTCATCTGCTTGTAAGGTAGTAAAACTACAGTACAGGTATGGGATACAAGGAGTCTGATCACAAAATAAAGACTGGCTATTTTGTCCCCCCCATTAGGCAGCCATTTATCTTGCTAAGAACAAAAATGGTATAATGCAGCTGATCTCAATGTAAGCAATATTGTATAAAATGTTAACAATGGGTAGATTCCAATAATAATACTGTTTATCTACATGGGCAAAAGAGTGATCCCATATCTAAACAGTTACTGTCCAAACATTGGATGTTTTCACATCAGTTCAAAATCGGGTCATTATTTTCAGATCAACTAAGGTGTTTTCAGATCAGTTTGAAGGTAACACAAGTAAATCCACATGGATGTCTAGAAGTCCATTTAAATACATGATGTTGAATGGATGTACAGGACACGGACATGGGCATAGCCAGGATTTTTGTTGGGGGCAGGTCTTTTTGGGGGGGGCAGAACTTTTGTAAGGGGGCAGAACCAATTGGTCAGTTAGTTAAGTATTTCTGTTGTTTTACTTGATCTAGGGGAGCAGATCCCCCCCCCTGCCCCACTCCCCCTTGGCTACATGGGCAATTCTTAAGTAATGACAAACCATGGATTCATCAATCATGTGCTGAAATAATGTTCAAGCCTTAAGCTTGTTCACCTTATTTTTCACACTTCACATTGCCCAATTCCAATCCTCACTTACTTGTTCATGTAAACTCCAATTTCCTTTACATCTGAATCACTAACAGTTGTTTGTACTTGCTCTCCAAAACAGACTGGAAACCACACTTGCCTGAATAAGCAAGTGTAACTAGGAAGTGTGCAAACCCAAAGCTTAAGTGGAAGCAGTTACGCTATGATTTGCCTTTATATGCCAACTGGCTCCCTGAGAATGTTACCTGTTATCAGCAGCAACGCTTTATGTTTTGGAACTCAGCCTAGAAAATCTATTGCATAATTGATTTGTCAAGCATCAACAATAATGAAAACCTTCCTCACTGTCCAAACTGACCCTACGTTAAAGTCCCAGTAGAGGGTGAGAGCCCATATACAATACACTTAGGAATCCTCCTTGTGGAAAGAATCAACCACACAAGGACAATTCTACAAATACTTGCAGCCATTTCAAAAGATACCTCATTGGGTTTGTCCACACCCACCGACTTAGAAAGCACAGGTCCAAGTGGATTTCTGCTTGATTCATGCTTTTGGGGCATGGGTCTGGGCAGCTTTCCCCTTGCCCCCTCTTTTCTCAAGGAAAACCCACACTTTGGCTCTAAATCAGAGCAAACATCAATCTGGATAAAACTCTAATTCTCATTCACAGCAACTGAGCGCTAGAGTGGTTTTCCCTGGGGAAAGCAGCAGAACAAGAAGAAGTGTGGATAAGCCCATAGTCATGGCAAATTTTACTGGAAAGTTAACTAACATGCATTACAGGTAAAAAGTATCAAATCTGAAGAAATATATAACCAAGCATAGTTCTTCTTCTTCTGTTTGATTGCCAATGGAGGCCACAATGGAAAAGCACATTGGTGACATGATCTGGCATTTTTGTCTTTACATGCTACTTTTACTAGCTGTTAGTGGTTTCCTAAATGGAAGGAGCATCATTCACTTTTTAGACATCTCAGTTGTAAAATCAATGATTTAAATGCACCCGCTTTTTAGTGCACAAAGTTTTAAATGTTAGACTTTAGTTTTAATAATGTTTCTGTCAGCAAATGGACAAGAATGTTTAGGTCTAATGTGCAATTAAATTCATATAGCGCAAGAACAACAAGAGGTTAATTGTATCCCAGAACTCATCAGCAGAAGAATTGAATCAATTTGAATTTAAATCGCTCTCTGTGTAGTTTTTCTTATTCTTTTTGTATATATGTTCTTTGTAAAACCAGCTCCAGATAGCAGCCCTACTGAGCTGCTAAGGTGGCACAGTATACATATAATAATGTTAGGGTGGCCACATGCTCTACTTTATAGATGGCAGTCCTTTATCTGAAGGAGCCCTCTATGTGTAGGGCTGCCCTGTCCAAATCTGTTTTAAAGATCAAGAAGCAGAAGAAGGGAGTGCAAGACCACCACTCTTTTTGTTGCAAAATTCCATAACAAATCCTTTTATGCTCTTTCAGGATATATAGTCCTAAATTCGTTGCTTTTACTGGGAATTAACAATAATCTATATTTAAGCATTGGCTACTTCATTTCTTCACCACCACAAAGAAAAACAAGTATGTGATAAGCACATGTTTTGTGTGCTGAATGTTCTGGGTACAGTCCACAGCATCTCCAGTAAAAAGGACCAGATAGTAGCTGATGTGCAAGGCTTGAGACCCTGAAAAACCACTGCTAGTGTAGAAAATACTGTGCTAAATGGACAAATAGCATGATTTGAGGCATATATTATTCCATTATACAGCAAGTAACCAAGAGGGACTCAGTGCACTGCTCTGCCAAATCAAAATACATTGCCTAATCTCTTTCTGGCATCGTCTAGTTTGCAGACCTAGCTTTTAAAAAGGCCTTCCACTTCACAAATGACACAGCTGCTATCAAAGGTAGTGCATCCCATTTTGCCACTTAAGTGAAACAGAAGGTGCTGCTTTGCCCTGCTGCCTCTGCTGCTGCACCACCACTACCTACCTGCCTGCTGCTGCCTGCTCTGCTCCTGCCCTTCTGCATCCACCACTGGTGGAGAAGAAGCAATGCCATGGGCACCAATTTTGGGTGAGAATTTGCACAGAATCCCATGAGATCTCATGTACTCTGGTGCTATTTCAGCTGAGCTCTCACCCAAATTGATGTGATCTTGCCAAAAACTGGTGGTGTATCTCTGCGGCTGGTGGAGGCAGCAGAGCAGGTGCAGGATCATAAGTGTGCTGCCTGAGGGGATTTTGCCACCTGACGCCGTGGCCTTACCCTGCCTAATGGCTGAGCCGGCTCTGGCCGCTTTGATATTGTCTGATGAAAGTGGCTTCTTGGATTACAGTTGTACCTCGGTTTACAAACTTAATCCGTTCCGGGAGTCCGTTCTTAAACCAAAACCATTCTTAAACCGAGGTGCACTTTCCCTAGTGAGGCCTCCCACTGCCGCTGCCCTTCCACCGTTCAGATTCCGTTCTTAGATTGAGGTAAAGTTCTCAAACCAAGACACGATTTCCAGTTTTGCGGAATTTGTAAACCAAATAGTTCTTAAACTGGACTGTTCTTAAACCGAGGTACCACTGCATTATGAACACTGGTGGAGGGCACAGCCCCTGGCACCATTGGGGAGGGGGGTACCATTGCGGCTGCCCCCAACACACGAAACGTAGTGCGCCACACCCCCGGGACTTGCACCAGCCACGCCCTCGCCTGCTCTCTACTCCCGGGTGCTAGAGCATGCAGCTCTGCCACTGATTATGAAGTAGCTGTGGTAGATGATCAATATATGGTTATACATTACTTCTGTTGCAGCAGTTACAATGATGACATAGTCCCTCCCTCCCAAATAGTTAATTGTCATTGGCATTCATCTGTCTTGAGAGATGATGGAGTGTAACTCTGGGATGAAGTCAAACAGTTGTGTTAGCAGCACCGAAGTGACCTCCCTAGGGCAGTGTTTATGGTGGTCCTGGGCTGCCCAGATGATAAGACCCTGCTCTTGGCCTCACTGATGTGGTCCAAAGGAAAGCAGAGTGGTATGTTTGGCACCAGCTTAGCTGCAGGAGTTGCCAGAAGGAGGTGCACAATAGTAGGGAAGTTGCTCCAGATTCAGCTAGCTCTAAACAGTCTGTGAACCATGTAATTCACAGCAGCTTACTAGCTCTTTAGACATGGAATGGATGCCCCTGCCCTTTTTTACATGGATGACTTCCAAATAAAACAGACAATCCTTTGGAAAAGTCTGTGGAACTACAAAAGTCAATCCTAAAGAAAGCCATCATTTAAGGAAAATATATACATTGAAACTGCCCCCCCCTAAAAATACTAGGAATCCAAGTGCTATGTTACAAAGCGCAACACATTCTTCCTGTTCTTATAGCTTGGACATGTAATCCAGAGCAGCATAATGTCTCAGGCATAATTTATAGTTTCTAAACAATTTGAAAAATCCAAGATTTTACTTTTGGGAGCAATTGCCATACCTGTTCCAATGGTGCTATGCACCCCACACCCTGGACCAGAAACAATCCAGTCAGTACTTTATTTTACATCCCTGACACCCAGGCAATCTTTTTCATGTTCAAAGAACTGAACCAGGCAAAGGGGATAGTTAGCTTCTCGTAGGATACCCTGTGGACCTTCCTGAGAAGTGTCAGTAATCAAAGACTTTGAACCGCCTTTGAAATTCCACAACAGATGTATCATCTGGACATTTCAAGATCCACTAGGGATGTTTCATCTGGACATGACACTTCCATTTTTTCTTTTAAGCAAATGCCATGGCACTGCATGTGGTAGAAACATATTAAATGTTAGTTTATTCAGTTCTACACACCAGGCCAAATTCAGCTAGCACCACTTGTTTACATGGGTGGGCTTGAACCAGTAACCTTCTGGTTAACAGCCAGATGCACTGACCCATTGCGCCACAAGATTGGCTAATGCAAATAGTTTTCTATTCAGTTTTCATTATTATCCTTGTTTAATAATAAGGTTCCATACTATTACAGAGAAGAAATATAAGGACAGATATTTACCCTGTACTAGACCTAAAATCATGCTTCCCCCTTTCACTTTCTTTCCCCCTCTGTTTATGCATTTTAAAATAGTCAATGTTTATCTTGTGTTCCACCTCAGTGCTAATTGACAGAAATGCAATAATGTGGCTTTGAGTAGATCTCCTTACCTAGAAATTGAAACATTTTTTACAAAAGCATGCACATGTTCTGTCCTTGGACCTTAAAGCTAAAACTGCAGGCCTAAGCACGTACAAGACATTTATGAAAGAACTGACAACTTAAAATGTTTCCCTTTCCACAACTATCCCCTAAATACAATAAAGTGCATTTGCTGAAGTTATATTGGGTCCTATGGGAGGAATTCTGTCTGCCAGATGGTGTGTTGGTTTTAGATTCAGGTGAGCTAGTTTGATAGTCCCCACCCGCTTTTTTTTTCTTATCCATGTCATCTTATGAGTTCATGGATATTTACCAAAAATTAAGGAAGTGATGGGTTTTTGTTTTTGTTGTACATTTACATAATCAGGAAAACAATCATTATTTCAACATTCTAGTTCAATGAACAAATTGAAGTAAGGTTTCCTTCTAAGTGGGATAAATGCATTTCCCTATGGACAGTTTATTGAAGTGATGAAGCTGATCATTTTCACTTTCTCACGGCAATGCCTTTTTATACAATAATCAAATCCTCATTTTATCGGTGACTAGACAATATATGAGGAGTTACTGTCCAATACATTTCCACCCCAGCTATTACAGTTCAGAAACAACTGCTTATCCCCCATTTTACAATGAAGAACATTTTAAAAAGTAGCACCTGTGAAAATATTAAAACACTCCCTGTGGAGATATATCTAGGATGCCTTATTCACACATGTACTGTCATCCAGCGAGGAACATGCCTTTGTGAACCAGCTCTTGCTATCAGACTGAAACTATAGAAAAAGCAGGCACACAAGAAGAAAGACATTGATTGCCACTCAAAATCCACAAGCTATCTGTGATGAAACATCACTTGAACATTTTTATTCTTCAGAAAAACTGTGCACATTGCAATTTTACTGGTGGCTGTTGGGATGGTAAAAGCCCATTGTCTTGTGACAGTAATGGATGCCAGTTAGAATCCAAGGAAGGAAAGACTGAATACAATTAAGAACCGGATTTAAGGACATTTAAATTATACTAACGAAAACAGTAATAATAAAAGATTGAACTGTGTATAAATACTGCACAATAGTATATAACTTCTCAATTATTTAAGCCGGAAAATTAAAGCATGTCTCGCATCTGTCAAACTAAAGGACAAAGCTGTTCCATCATTTTTATGGTGTGCAGCTTGGCATGAAAAAATTTACTGTATTTACATTAAGCTATGTTGAGAGCTTCCCAAGAGTGCACATAAGCAGTATGTTGCCATCTTGTTTGACACAAAACAGCTAGCCACCTGGCAATCACACGAACTCAGCACAAATTGTTTTGCAACTCTCAAAATGCAATCCACACAGAAACATTTCCTAGTCCTGAGTTGGGGCTCTGGTGTGACAATCTCTAAATCAAGACTGGTTTCATAAAAAAAATATATATGATATGGTGATGCTAGAAAGTTGCAGCATCCAGGTGCAATTTTGGCCTATCTCCCACATCTTACAGGCATGGAAGCAGCTAAAGGTGTATCTTAACTTTTGTGAATAATAATGCATATATTTGATTCCTTATTTAGCCTTTACAGATGTCTGTTAGAGAAGTATGTATATATTGTGAAATGTAACACTGTACTTTTTCTCCACACGTGAAGGAACACACATATGCAAATAGACACACACTTTAAGCTATGGCAAGTAGTACTTACAGACATTGTGTTAAGAACATTTTTTATTAACTGATAAAAATCTCTTGTGTAGAATACTATCCAGTTTAAAACCAAATTCGGCTAGCACTTAAACTTCATAGGCATCCCCCAAATGCATCATTTCCATGCAGGAAAGCTTCTATCTTCCTCCGCACAAATCAAGCAGCCAAGGCAGTGACATGACAGAATATCTATTTGGAGGGTTATCCAAAAAAGGAGATTGTACCCTTGATGCAAACAGTTCCCTAAGAATAGAAATGGCCCTCCCAGTCCCAAACAAAATCAGTTAACAGGCAGCCAAGAAAATATCAGAACTACAATCAGCTAATTCCCACTCACACTATGTATCTGGCACTAGTTCATGCTCTGCCCTACGCCAGTACCAACTAAGGCAGCAACTGGGAGGCTCAGAGAAGACAGCTGTTTCCCTCACTGTTTTTTTAAAAAACAAGCTTTTTTCCCTCGCTCCAGTGCTGTGCAAAACAAATCGTGCAGCTGGCTTTAAATCCACCTGTCTCCAGCTTGTCTGCACTCATGTAATTACCAAGAAACTGGCTGTAGCAGGGAGCTTGGTAGAACAGAAAAAGACTCAGCCCATGTACAAAACTGAGGAAAAAAGGGGTTATTTTATGGGTGGTGCCATGAGTAGCAAAAATTAAAGGGTATCCCACTGCCATTTTCTGCTAATGACTCCAAAGGCATAGGGAAATTCAATATCATTTTCACCATATTTTTTTTCATATTTCACCCACCTCAGACTGACGTATCTTCAACTGTACAAGGAAGCATGTTTCAAAAGGTAGCATAATTGGATTGTGCTTTTGGAAGCAGGCCAACAGTGGGCCAAAGTTCACCTGCAACATTGCCCACATCTTGCTAAATAAAACAATTTAACAATTCATGATATGTCTTGCCTTCCAGTTCTGGGTGTTTATGTTTCTCCCAACCATGACAGGAAGCTAGACAAATGAGGATGTTTGCTTTCGCAGATGAACGAGGCCAGGCGAGGCCCAGGGCACCAGCAGCTTTGTGTTCTAGTACTGGCCAGTAGGACTTGGCTTACTTCTTTAGCAGTTGTCCTTATTTGTTTTCCTTGGAACTCAGACAGCAGTGCTGCCTCAGAAAGGATGAAAAACAGTATCTGGAGTTTCTGCGAGATCTTTGCATTAGTAACTGCTTAACTAGCTTCTGGGTCTCCCTAGGGCTTTCTCATTAAGAGGCTGTTTTTAGCCTATTTTTATATCCCATGATTAACCACGGCTTGCCACTATGGTAATGAGCTTAGCCTCCCCCTGGTTCAAAGTATCCCTTCTCTCTTCTCTCTTCTCCAGGGTGGCCATGAAGAATTTGAAAGCTTTTGCTTCCTTTAAAAAAATAAAATAACCATAGTTGGTTGGGGTCACTCTCCATGAAAAAAGTAAGTAATAAATGCAGATCATCATCATAACAACAACAGAAGCAGCAACTTGCCATATCATCTAAATAAGATAAACTATTATTACTGTAATCTTTACTGGCTTGTTACAACAAACCATGGTTAAGATTTATCGCATTTTAGCGTGTGAACATAGCACTAAACCGACTGATCAAAAGCAGATAACAATTCCGATCTCTTCCTCATAGCCACTTTGGAGGAAATTCACAGATGCAAGACTAGGGAGGCTAGTTTCATTTCCATTATGAAAATTGTTAATTTATTGTGATGTCTGAGCACAGCCTTTGAATTATGTCACTGGGAACTGTTGATCAGGTCAGTTTGCTTAAAAATGTGGATTACCCCAAGTTCATGTTGAATATCCCAAGCTCTGATGACACTTGTTACAAACTCGAGTATTTTTTTTTTTTTATACTGTTTATTAAATTTTTTACACAATCATACAATCATCTACAAACCGCGGCAGAACATACAATAGGGGGTCAAAAAAGCAAAAAGGAAAGAAAAAAAAGAACAAAATAAAAAAGATAAAAATAAAAATAAAAAAAAGAGAAAAGGCACAAGAAAAACAGAAAAAGAAAGAGGAAAGAAGAAAAACAAAACCAAAAGAGGGTAATAAAACATCGTTCCGTACACTGTGACTTCCATCCTTCCCGGTTTGGGTTGTACAATCCTTATAGTTTACTCGCTGATTACATTATCATTACCAATATTCAAACATTACAGGTTTTAAATTCCATCCACTGAGATTTTCAACATTCCATAAGTCACTTCAACATAGCCCAGAAATTTACTCCAGTCATTTTTTAATTTAGTATTATTTTGAGATCTAATTCTTTGTGTCAACCTCGCTAGTTCTATATATTGGAATAGTTTCGTCTGCCATTCTTTAACTGTGGGGGTGTTAGATGTTTTCCAATTCTGCGCCAACGCGATCCTGGCCGCCGCCGTGGCGTATTGGAAGAAGTTTTCATCTTCTCTTTTAATCTCTTCTCCTACCATTCCTAAAAGAAACGCTTCCGGTATCTTAGGGAAGTTGTATTTTAAAATTTTCTTTAGTTCCTCATAAATTTGGTCCCAGAATCCTTTCACCACCTCACAGGTCCACCACATATGAAAGAAGTTCCCCACCTTGTTTTTACATCTCCAGCATGTGCTATCACCGGTTTTATACATCTTCCCCAGACTTGCCGGGGTGATGTACCATCGGTACATCATCTTCTCTAGATTTTCTCGGAGAGTAGCACATGCCGAGAACTTCATACCCTTTTTCCATAGTTTCTGCCATTTCTCCTGTTCCAAATTATGTCCCAGATCTCTGGCCCATTTAACCATGACCCCCTTAACTGCCTCATCTCTGGTTTCCCAGCTTAACAATTGTTTATACATTTTAGAGAGGAGTTTGTTATTAGATTCCAATATTTCTACCTGATATTTCGATTTTTTTTCACTCATCCCTGTTTTTTTATGCTCGAGCCACAACGCATTAATCTGATGATATTGAAGCCAGCTGTTTAGTTTTCCTTTTAACTCTTCATAGGGTCTGATTTTCCATCCACCCTCCAGTTTGACTAGGAGGTCCTCATACGTCCATCTCTCCCCCTCTTGGTTTGTTTTTTTGAGCGTTATAATATCGATTGGGGAGATCCACCAAGGCGTACCGCTTTCAATTACTTTTTTATTTCTGTTCCAGGCTTCTAGTAGGGGGCCTCTGATAATGTGATTTGAGAAGCTTTTGTGGGCTTTACCTTTATCTTGCCATAAATAAGCATGCCAGCCAAACCTGGCATCAAAGCCTTCAAGGTCCAGTAAGTCTGGGTTTTTTAAAGTCGCCCAGTCTTTTATCCAGCAGAGGCAGGCAGCATCGTAATAGAGCCTTAAATCTGGGACTGCGAAGCCCCCCCTCTCTCTCGCATCCGTCAGCAATTTGAATTTAATTCTGGCCCTTTTCCCCTGCCATATGAATTTCGTCAGAATTTTTTGCCAGGACTTAAAACATGATGTTCCTCTTATTATAGGGATATTCTGGAATAAAAACAGTAGTTTTGGTAAGATACTCATTTTGATCGCAGCCATCCTTCCTGACCAAGACAGTTTCAGCCTATTCCAAATGTCCAGATCTCTCTTAATTTCTTGCCAGACCTTGGTGTAATTATCTTCTAATAAGTTTATATTCTTTGGCGATATCCATATTCCCAGGTACTTAACTTTTTTTACTACTTTAATGCCGCTCATTTGCTCCAACTGGGTCTTTGCCACTTCATCTAGATTCTTCACTAGAATTTTAGTTTTCCCCTTGTTTAGTTTGAACCCCGCCAATTTGCCAAATTCTTCTAAGATCTTTACAGTATTACTAACGCTGTTCATTGGTTCCTCTAAAGTTAACACCACGTCATCAGCATATGCCTTTAGCTTGTACTCTTTCTCTCCGACTTTTATCCCCTTTATTCTCGATGACTCCCTTATTTTATTTGCCAATATCTCTAGAACCATAATAAAGAGAAGGGGGGATAACGGGCAGCCTTGTCTTGTGCCTTTCGCTATTGTAAAAGGGCTGGAGAGGCTATCGTTTATAATCAGCCTTGCCCTTTGCCCTGAGTATATTGCCTTTATCCCTTCTAAAAAGGGGCCCTCTATTCCTACTGTTTTTATACACCGTAACAAAAAGTTCCAAGAAACATTATCGAATGCTTTCTCAGCATCAATAAAAATTAATGCTGCCGGGATATCTATCTTCATATCCAGATATTCGATAATATTCACTAAGTGTCTGACGTTATCTTTTAACTGCCTATTCGGTAAAAAACCCACTTGGTCTTTATGGATGGCTCTCATTAAGTACTTCTTAAGCCTGCTCGCCATAATATCTGCAAAGATCTTATAATCATTGTTGAGCAGGGAAATTGGTCTATAGTTTCTTATATCCGTTTTCTCTGTTTCTGTTTTTGGTATTAACGTAATATGTGCCTCCCTCCATGAATCTGGAATCTTTCCTCCCTGGAGGATGTTGTTAATAACCTCGCTGAGCACTGGGGCTATATGATCTCCTAATATTTTATAATATTTGGCAGTTAATCCATCGGGGCCGGGTGCCTTCCCGTTTTTCATTCTCTTAATGGCTTCCCTCACCTCTTCTACTGTAATACTTTTATTTAGGTGTTTTTTTTCCTCATCCGTTACATGGATCCCTCCACACTCTGCCAGGTATTTTTCTATTTCTACTTCTTCCTCTTCTCCCTTCTCATACAGCTTTCCGTAAAATTGGGTAAACCTTCTTTCTATTTCAGTTGTTTCTTCCACTATCTTATCCTCTACTATAAGTTTATTTATCACGTTTTGCTTTTTCCTCCTCCTTAGTTGCCATGCCAGCAACTTCCCAGATTTGTTCGCCGATTCGAAATATTTCTGCTTCATGAATTTAATTTTCCACTCTACCTCTTGATTTAGTAGTGCGGAATATTGTGTCTGCAGCATACTGGAGGTTTGTTTAAGTCTATCATCTCCTGGTCTTATTGCTAATTTTTTTTCACAATCTTTTAGTTGGGTAAGGATCTCTTCTTTCTTTTGGTTTCTCAGTTTTCTCCTGTAGCTGTTTTGTTGTATCAGGAAGCCTCTTAGGACTGCTTTGCCGGCGTCCCAAACTACGTCAGGGGGCGTACCCTTATTCCAGTTTAAATCAAAATAATTCTTAAGAGTGGCTTTGGCTTTATCTATCACCTCCTCGATTTCTAAGAGGTACTCATTCATCCTCCACCTGTACGGACCTGATGTTTCCTTTTTTATTTCCAAAGCTATTGGGCAGTGATCTGATAAGGTTCTGGGTTGTATTTCACATTCCCTTACTTTTGTCAAAATTGTTCTTGAGACCCAAATCTGGTCTATTCTGCCCCAGCTCTGGTGGGGTTCTGAGAAATGAGTAAATTGCCTTGTTACAGGGTTTTTATGCCTCCATATATCGATTAAGTCAAAATTCTCCACCAAATTGCTAAAGGATTTTGGCAGCTTCCCTTGATTCACTTTACCCTTCTTTACATTTCTATCCCATTCCGGTGCTGGGACCCCGTTGAGATCCCCAAGTAAGATTAATTTATGGTCTTCCAATTCTAGTAGTATTTGTTCCAACTTCTCAAAAAATTCAGCTTTATTTGTATTGGGGGCATAAACCGTAACCACGTTGAGCTTCTCTCCCTGACAGTTAAGTTGGATTCCTACTATTCTCCCCTCATCGTCTTTACAGATTAGTACCGGGTCCCACTTTTCTTTGACATATATCACTACTCCCTTTTTCTTATTTATACCCGAATTGACAAATTCTACCCCTAACTTCTTATTTACTAGGATATGTCTATGTTTTTTTGCTATGTGCGTCTCTTGGAAACAGATTACATCATAGTTCTTATTTTTTAAGGCTTTCTCAATTTTATTCCTTTTCAATTTTTCATTCAACCCATTCACATTCCAGGATAAGAGCTTCAGTGTAACGGCTATTGTTTAACTCTTAGGTGTATTAAGCACTCAGTTCAGTTTTACAAGTTTAAAATCTAGAGTCCTTGTTCCCTAGGACCTCCTCCTCTCCTGCCGCCTCTTCTCCCACCGCGGCCTCACTCTCCTCATTTTCTTCCTCAGCGTCTCTTCCTTCCTTTCCCGGCCCCCTCCCCCTCCATCTCTCCTGTTTCTCATCCAGCTCCACCTCCATTGGCCTATTCTCTATCCTGCCCAATTCCTTCTCGTATCTTCTCAAAAATTTCTCGGCTTCTTGAGGATCCAGTAACCTAAACTTTTTGTCTTTGTAGAAAAAGGTGATTCCTTCAGGGAATTCCCATCTATACTGTATGTCATTTCTTTTTAAGACCCCTACCACTTGCCTAAACCCCTCTCTTTTACGTAGCAGTCTTGTCGGTATTTCTTTATAGATAATGATGGGCCTCCCACCGATTTTCAATTTATTTCGATAGCTTGTTTTTAGGATCAAATTTTTCATTTCCATTGAATTGAAGATCACTAGACAGTCACCCAGAAATTTATTTGGCTTCAAGTGTTGAGGTCTCGTTTTAATTCTAAATGCATTTTCAATAGTTTGGGTCACCTCATCTTCTCTTAATCCCAGCCACTTTGATAATTCCTTAGCCATCTTTCCTTTTATGTCCTCATTCCTTTCTTCTTCCACTCCCCTAAATTTTGGGTGGAGTTGTTTTTGTCTCAGTTCTGTCATGGCTAAGTTATCCCAAATCCTTTCTTGTGTTCTATTTAATTCTCTCAGATCTTCCTTCATCCTTACTGATTCTTTTTTCTGTTCCCTCATCTCTTTCTGCATTCTTTTGTTAGATTCCTCAATTATTTTAGATTTGGTAGATAACTCTTGGATCTTAATTGAGAGTTCTCCTACTGCACCTTCTATTTTTTTGTCAATCATCCCCTGCATTTCTTCCAATTTACTTTCCATATGTAATTCATTTTGCTTAAATTCCTCCTTGATTCTTGCCCAAAGGCTCTCCAAGTCTCTTATTTCTTCTTGTTTTGATAGTCTCCTATCCCCTTGAGTCCCCCCTCCTCTTTTCCCGTCCCTCCCCCACATTACTAGGTCTTTCCCTGTGGGGCTTACACTCTTGTTCTTACAATTCTGCGTGATTTGTTTCCGTGGTAGTCAAATACAGTAAAGGGGTAGGGGAGATAAGAAAAAGTTAGGAAGAGAAAAAAAAAAGGGGTAGCGGGGACGGGGACTGGTTTGCGACCAGGGGAGAGCCGTGGGCAAAGGACCCAGAAGCAGTAGGAAAAACCCAGAAGAGGCACCAGAAGGGGGGCGCTCCCACCCACGACGACGCCTTAGTGTGTGTTGGTTCAAAGGGGGACGGAGTTCCCATCCACGCTTTGCTAATACGGAGTCTCGGAGATTCAGTTCACCAAGGTCCTCAATTAGGTCTCTTGAGTACGTCGAAATCCTCCACCACCAGCAGGGGGCGTGTCAGTCTAAAACGGAGCCTCAGGAGACGATTATTTCTGATAAAGTAGGCTGCAGACCCCCTGGGTTGCGTTAAAATGTCCAAAAGTCCGAGGATCAAAACTCCAAATATAATGTCCAAAAGTCCGAGGGTCAACTCCAAAAATAAATTATGCAGCAGTCTTAAAGGTGCGGCTTATAAACTCCATTCACTAATTTAGGAGACACTGAGACGGGCCATAGGTAAAAGAGCGGATCTGCGTACCTCCCGGACCAATCGCCACCATACACTGTCACCTCCGTAGGGCCGGCTCTGTGATTAGTTCGCCCATATTAGAGTTTTTAGCATCCTTAAAAATTTCCTGTAGTTTCAGTCTCCTCTAGATAACATATATTATCGTGGCAGAGTTGAGTGAGTCTGATGGTTAAGTCTGGCTAAGTACTAGCGAGTGTATCCAGATGGAGGAGTCTAAATTAAGGATTAACAAATGTGTCCAAACAGTAACCTCCTTTCCTTTTTAAAACTCAAATGTAAAGTCCTCCCACGGTACCTCTTTAAAATTTAAAGTTTAAAGTCAGCGGTCTCTCCTATCGCCGTGGGGTCTTTGTTTTACTCACTCAAACTCGAGTATTTTTAGTCCCTTCTTCAGGAAGGGACAAAACCTCCAGCAGTTCATCGGCACATATATTAACTAGCTGAGTCATACCGAGTGTTAGAACAACTCATGAATCTAATATCTACATTCAGCTTGTTTTCTTTCACATTTTAAGAAGACAGTACATTTTAATGTAATGAAAAATGGTTACATGATTAATCAGAGTGAAATGAATATAAATTCCCAGAATTTGAACTAAAAAAGAGGAATCTGACTCAGACTTAATAAGCTGAATTTGGCTTCCTAAGTGAAGTAAAGGTTGATCTGTCCCATAATCTCACCATTTATTATTTGTCTTGTCCAAAGGCAGTTCAGGCAAATTAAAATTTATATCTTAGAAGCTGCACCTTGTTCGGCCTACATGATGTGTATTTATCTAAGCAACTTCCACTGTTGGAAGTTCCCGTGGGTTTATTGCCTGATAAGTGTGCAAAGAATGACAAGCTAAGAGTGATTCTACTGAGAAATTCTAGTGACTTGAGGACCCCTAGCAAAAGAGAGTTGAAAATGGGGAAGCAGGAGGGGCTCAGAATGTGGTTCTTGCTTGCAGTGGCTGCCAACACTTTCTGTTAAATAATCAGGGGAGGACGGGTACTGGCACTTTCCCATGTAAGCCTCCTGATCACCAAAACTGCTCAATTTTCTTCCTTTCCCTGTTCATCTCTTTACCCTTTAACAAGCACATTTCTTCCAAAAAAGATGGTATTGGGTGGGAGAAGGGCTCAGCTCTAGTCAGGGCTAATGCTAGTATAGTATAGTCAAAATCCTTTGCTGAACACATCAGCTGGAGAAACAAATGCTCATGTCACACGCCATTTGATAGCCATGCCCAAACCTTCTCTGCGAAAAAAGTGCCTCATCCCATCAGTCATGATAGTATGCACTTGCATGTTAGCCATGCATGGAATGCACAAGGAATGACTGGCACTATGTATACAAAGCACTTAAAATGTCTGTCTTTTACAAAAATTAAAACACATCCTCATTAGGAGGATCACCAGTATCCCTGGTTACTGTCACCAGACATCTCATTGTTGGTATTACTTCTCACCCTGGATGTTATGTGGCCCAGCAACTGGGCTTATCTTTACAACTGCACTTGTTGATGGTTATGATGAATCAAGAGGACACGGAGCTTCTGCTTCTTGTGGGTTAACAACACGAAAATTTTGCTACAGAAGATGTGAGCCACAGAAACAATGGCTGATTAGACTGAGATTAAGGATGGATAATATTAGTTTTGAATTTGAAAATTTACCAAAAATGCAGAGACATGCATGAGGATGATTATCTCTAGACATCTGGAACATGGGAGGTTTCCCAAGAAATTTTTTATAATTGCAATATATAATTGTGTATTGTTATTATTGTAATTTGGATTGATTTGATTTAATTTGTCATTAATTGGAAGATTGTTATTGAAAATGAATAAATTCTTTAACCCCTGCCCCCAAAAAGGAGGACACTGAGCTTCTTCTAACCACCTTGGTGAATCATTGCTGGTACTGTATTTTTCGCTCTATAGCAGGCACCCAACCATAACACACACGTAGTTTTTAGAGGAGGAAAATCCGTAGGCATGCCACCCGTAGGCATTCCCTCCATAACACGCACATACATTTCCCCTTACTTTCTAGGAGGAAAAAAGTGAGTGTTCTGGTGCAAAAAATATGGTATTTCACAATGGCAAAGGTCACAGGCAAGATGAAGAGCTTCATTCCTGAAGGGGAATAGGTTTCCATTGAAGTGATTTCAAAGTGTCCATGGTTTATCATGGAAACAGCTGAGCTGCTGTGTATAACAGGAAGGGTGGTGCCAACCATTATGGCCCAGTGGAACTTTTATAATTGCTGTGGAATGAATTCTGACAGCATGAGAATACTAGCACAAATATGTCCCTAACTCTAGTGAAACTTTTTTCTATCAGTATCTTCTTGTGCCGGTGGTGCAAGGGTGTTTAGGAGTGTACCTATTCTGCTCAGAGAATGATCTTTCTGTATGTATATAGGAAGCTACCTTATACTGAGTCAGAGCCATTGGTCCATCTAGTTCACTATCATCTCAACTGGCTGACAGTGGATCACCACTATTCCACATTGGGACATTCGCAGCTCTACCTGGAAATGTCAAAGATTGAGCCTAGGACCTTCTGCATGCTCTACCACCGAACTATGACCGTTCTGAATACACATCTGACTGCTACTAACAAGGCAAAACAATATATATTTGTCAACAAGTCTCAGTTAAAGGAGTGTTTATTCCCCCAAACCTTTGAAATTTTTCTGCCTCTGAAAAGAAAGATCGGTCTCATTTGTTAAATTAATCATCGACATTTCTCAACAATGCTTCAAGCTTCAAACAAACTTATTTTTTAACATCAGCATTTGATATATTATGTTGCAAGTATTTGAAATGTACAGTTATCTTTCATCATTAAACCTTCCCTGGTTTTATACTCTGGAGAGTACAGCTTAACAGGTGGGTATAGGCCCTAGCTGCCTGAAACTACCATATGCTGTAGGAAAGAAAATGAATACTCTAACAGAAGTCTGCTAAGCCAGTTGGTGTTTGCATTTTAGTCTGCATTTCATTTTAATTTTTCCTAAAATGTTTTCATTACTAAAATAGCAACATTAAGAGAGGTGACCTTCAGCCTGAAGCTCTGTACTTGCTCTTAATGTGCGCCTCAAAAAACTTATTTTAAATGCACTTAAGGGGAGGCATCAGCTATGCATGAACTTGCCAAACTACTTTTCAAACAACAATAGCTATTTCATATATGAAATATATAGCACTATAGAAATGCAGTCACTTTTCTTTATATGCACACTCATATTTGTTTGATTTCTTGAAATGTCCATATCAATTAGTGCTTACATAAATCCTCAAATCCAGCTGAACAAACCATTTCTCAACAAATACTTATCAGCGGAATCTCATTATTCTTTTAACCAGCCTTGTTCTTGAGCATTTTAATGTTCTACTTTTGCATCTTGCGGTCAAAAACATTCTGCACAGCTCACCAAAGATATAAACACAGTTAATATGATGTTCTGTGCATAAAGGAGATGCATGTGGTTTTAGATGGAAGAAGCAGACAGGAAAAGAGCATGAAACCAAAAGGGAAGAAGCACTGAGCTGCCTTTCCTATGGATTTCCCAGAAAAATTCTCAAAACCAACCAGACCAATAATTCAATGGGAAAAGCTACTGCACCCTCTGCAATATAACTAATCATAAGGTTTTGGGTAAAATCTAGGCAACGTGCTACAATTCAGAATATTATTCAGAAATGTTTAAAAGTGGAGTGCCCAGGTTTTCCATTAGGCTTGAGACAGAGAATAACTCTTTTTTTGAAGGTGGATTAAAAGCAGCATCACTGTTCACCTTTTGTCCTTGGTTGGGCAATGTTTCCGAGGCTTTTGAAGATATTTCAAAACCTGTTTTATTAGAGATGGCCATGGAATAAAAAGAAAAATGTGCACACACTATTGGAAGTTCTCATAAAATCTATTGCCTGCCTGAAGCCTTACACTATTTTCCTTGAACTGAAGACTGCAGCTGCCTAATTTCATTGATGACACCATTATACTGACTTCGTTGGATCATGGTTCCATTTTTTTTTAAAAAAACTACTTTACTTGAAATATCCCTACTATTTAAAAGGTGTCTAGCCTTTTACTTGGAAGCTGTTAGTCAGTGGACTGAAAGACTAAGAGCAGCAGCACAGAAAACATATCTTGAGAGAGTGCAACCCCTCCCCCCCAAAAAAAAACCTGGCTTAAGGCTTTCTTCTTGTGTCACAGCTAGCATTTTATTATTTATTAAATTTCTATTCTTATTATTTATTAAATTTCTATTCTGCCCTTCATCTGAGGATCAGAGGATGGTTTACACTATAAAAACTCAAAAATACACACCACAGTAACCAACAAAACAACCCCCCCAGTTTAAAAGGGCATAAATTGTTTAATTAGTCAAAGGCCTGAAGAGGAAAGCTTTTGCTTGGTGCTAGAGCAAGAGACTTAATCGTCGTGGGTTGAAGCCCCATGCTGGGCAAAAAGATTCCTGCATTTCAGGGGGTTGGGCAAGATGACCTTCGTGGTCCCTTCCAACTCTTCAATTCTACGGAATGGGTGTGAGTGGCTGCAATTCTATGATTCGAGGAAAACACACAGCAATTGAGCTACGGCTTCCAAGCCATGCTACTAGCAATGAGCAGATGAATTTCCTATCACATGTGCAAATGACCGAGAGAAAGTGTCGCAGGAAAACACAGCTCAGAACAATGTGGTGCACAGTAAACAGATACCGGTAGTTCCTGATCTCAAATTGGGACCAATGTAAATGTTCAGCAGTGATAGGAACGTAGACTTGGCTGGGGTTGCCACTTAACGCTCTCCTTGTACCATTATCTCCAGCAACACACTCCTATCTGCTTCCCTCCTGCTTGGGTTCCTAGATGATTACATGCTGCTTCACAGGGAGACCAGTATCTGCAGAATTCAGTTTCCTTCCAACTGGAGATACAGTGGAACAAAACCTAACCTATCGCCTTGATTACAGTGCAAACATTGATTCACAGTACAGACATTGCCGCATAGTTAAAGTCTGTAATCCACACAGCAGCACAGGGAGTCAAATTATCATATCTGGGATACACTTTCACTGCTTTTTTAGATTTAAGTATTTCCAGGCTGATGTGCTTTTCTTTAGCACGACCATGGAAAAAAAAATAAATTAAAAGAATGTCCATCATTTTGTGAAGTTTGGGGAGGAGGAATATATTCCCTAATGACATTATGCATACATAACTCAGTGAGGTTTTCAGCAAAAATGTTTTATGCATGATATTTTAAGAGCCATAGAAAACACAATATTAAAATTCTAAAGTGAAAAATAATGGCATTATGGCTCATTACATTTCCTATTGCAGTAATCTGAACTGTGAGTAAAGTACTGTCATCCTGTCATCTAATTCTGAAGGATCTGATGTGTTTTACACAGTGTCATTTACTGCACAGATATAACGAGCCTGGAGTGTTCCAGTTCTGAAGCAGATTGCAAATGTTTCCTAACATTCACCTGAGAACAAGCTTCATTGGAAGCTAAATTATCAAGCACAAATGACACTAAAGGGGAGGGAGAAATTGTAAGTGAATAACAAGGCAAAGAAGTGAAGAAGCATTTGGGTTTCATAAGGAATCTCCTTCTAGTATACAGCAAGCTGTCTTCTACCATGTTAGATTAGTTCCACCCTCCCTCCCCCAAACTATCTGTTCTGTCTAGCAGCAGCTCTCCAGGGTCTCATCACCTCCCTGATCTTTTAAACTAGAGATTCCAGAAGTTGAACCAAGAATGCTCTGCATACTAAACATGGGTCCTGCCTTTATGCTGGGGAGCAGCCTGTGAAGGTGAAGGGGTGGGGCTTGCATTGTGCAAACCTTGCTATGGATCAATTCAGTCACCATATTCAAATTTGCCTGGGCCTGTCTGGGGTTTTGTCTACCTAATGGCAAATTGTGCCCTCCCTAAAAGAGGGCACATGTTGCGGTGAGACCTGAAGACTGACCTCCTGGTTGTGGGTGGGGATACTGGACAGCCACAACACCCGATTGGTAGGTCCCTCGTTGCTGGGTTTAATCTGGCCAATGGGGTGCAGTCTAAACAGATCGAGGGACCTATATATACCTACGCATGTGATTCAGAGCTTCCTCTTTCGGCTCATGCATCAGAACACCTGCCCACCTCTCCCTACTTTTAGGGCATTGTGTGCTTGACCTTGCTATGCTGTCGTGTGTCACCTGTCATTGGGACAGGGGCATGGCAGGAATTTTCCCCACTTGGCTGATTGGCTGTTGCCATTTGGGTTTTGCCTGCCTCATGGCAAATCATCACAACTTGTAAGGTTGCGGATAGGCTCTGGTTCAGGTGATAGGGATGGAAGAACACTCTCGCCATCCCTATGTGAAGGGCATTCTGTTAAAGCTGGCATGTGGGAGCCAGTGTGGTGTAGTGGTTAGGAGCGGTAGACTTGTAATCTGGTGAACCGGGTTCGCGTCTCCGCTCCTCCACATGCAGCTGCTGGGTGACCTTGGGCTAGTCAACTTCTCTGAAGTCTCTCAGCCCCACTCACCTCTCAGAGTGTTTGTTGTGGGGGAGGAAGGGAAAGGAGAATCTTAGCTGCTTTGAGACTCCGGGTAGTGATAAAGTGGGATATCAAATCCAAACTCTTCTAAAGGAATCCAGGGACTCAACTTGGTTTGGTCAACTCCTGAGAGTGGGTTGTGCTCGTGCCTGAGTCCAGGGGGGCATCTGGGGAGTGAGCAGAGTCTGTTCCCAGGCTTTTCGCCTATGCAGGTGTTCACCCTTGGCTGACCTATGCTGGTGCCCTGGGTCAGCGCTGCCTGCAAGGGTGCAGGGAGCTAGTCCAACCAGAGCCTATGCAACCACTCACTTTTCTGTAATCAGTAAAGTTGTGGCCTAAATTCTGCCAAAAACCAAAACTAAAATTTGAGTCAAATGTGTATTTATTTAGCGGGGAGGTCTCTGGGTCTGAACACGCAACTGTCACAACTGCTTGGTGGATAAGGCATTGGCTTACATCCTTAGTTTAGGAAGGTGGTGGGCCAGAGCCCTATGCCCCTTTCCCACTCTGAGAACTAGGGTACTCTGGTAAAGGGGTCCAGTGGGGGTGCCTCTGTCCAAATACCCATACAGGGGTTGACAGGCCTCAGACCCCCCCCCCCAATAACAGGCTGGTTGATTCAGGATGCACACCCAATACCTAAGCCAAAACCATATTACATCTGTAATCAATTAAGTTGTGGTCTACTTAATCTCAAATGCTTTTATTACTTCTGAACATGGGAAACCCTGGCATTTTCAGCTCACTGCAATCTAATTTTCCAGCTAATTATGACATTATTATTTTTCTGTCCTTTACATGATCCTCAGTATTCTGGTTTGATAAAAACAAAGAAAATACATACACTATCTTTAATTACCTCATAAATATTATTTATTATGCTGAGCATGTTCTTAAGAAATTTATCTAGTATCTTTCAGTTTCTAACTGCAGACTAGAAAATTAATAAAAAACTTTTTTTTTGTATGTGAACCAAGCACATTTTACCGTTTTAACTTTGTATATGTGGTATAACTTGTGGTGCAACTTTAAGTGGCTAATTTGAAGTGACCCTTTATTAATGGTCTCTTTCTTTGCAACTAAGCACCGATGAAATCAATACTATTGAAGAATATAAACCAAATTTTAAATGAACTGCATAGCATTGTACATCTACTGCCATGAAATAATTATGCACATTGCAAAGTAATATAGTTTTTGAATTTTTCCTCAGTATTATAGATATACAGTATGTGTGAGCTTGCCCAATCCTGTGCCTACTGTCTGTAATGCTATCCATATATTTAGAGAATATCCTTGAATCACAGTTTATCACAGATTGCTCAGAAACTGAGTAACAACTGAAGTGAAGTCCAGTAAAACAGGGGAAGGATACTGCTTCAGATCCATTGGTCCATGTACCTCAGTACTGTATTGGCCTGAATATAAGTCTCACTTTCCCCCCAAATTCTGACTGTGAAAAGTTAAGTGTGGCTTAAATTCACGACCTTACAAAAACTGGCTTTTACAATATTGCTGCTGAAACAGACATACGGTAAAACGGAATGGGTGTGAGTGCCTGCAGAATTTTAATGTAGTGGCTTATTAGGGTATGGTCTTTTTTCCATTTCCCCCTATTGAATTTTAAAGGTGCGGCTTAAATTAGGGTGTGGCTTATATTTGGGCCAATATGGTATATTCTTGATTGGCAGAAATTCAGACAGGAGTCTTTCCAAGACCCACCTAGAATGCCAATGTTTGAACCTGGGATCTTCTCCATGCAAAACAAAACAAAACAAAACAAAACAAAACAAAGTTTTCCACAACTGATTCCATCTGAATTATATACATAGCAGATATTTGAGTGGTAATTTTGATACATACACATAGTGAGTTGTTAAATGAACAACTTTCAGTTCATATATTAACAGATATGTAATGGTCGCTTAAAGATCTTAAGCAGAGTATTGTGAATTTAGACAGTTTAACTCTGTTGACTCAAGGAGTTTATATGGTTGACATTCTTTCTCATCTTTCAAAAAATAAGAGCATTCCAAGTAAATATAATAATTTTGTAATTTTACTTTTCAAGAGCACATTTGGCCCTAGTACAAAGATGCTTGAGACCCTGTGCACTTCAGAGCAATCACTTTATTTTTCAATATGTGCCACTGAAAAGAGCCACAAAAGTGTTTATTTGCAAAAGGCCATTTACTCATTTTTTTGTCTTTCATCTTATTGTTTGAGAATGTTTTTTGCATTGCATCTTTTTGTTTGAGAAGCAATTTTATCTCTTTGTTTGACTATCAGAGGTACCTATTTTAATTAAGCAGTCAAGCTGCATTTGCTTATGTTTTTATATTTATTCTACTTTATCATGTCTAGAACTCATAGTACTGTTAATCCTTGTGTATAACTACATAATGTGTAAAATTTACAGTTTTCTCGGTGATTCTGACTTTTTATCATTTCTGTTGTTTTAAAGGTCATTAATCATAGTTTCTTGCTTTGGACAAAATGGGAAAATATAATCAATTGAAGAATTCCTGGTTCATTTGCTCCATGAAGGGGATGCGCAGAAGCTCACAAAACCTGTTTATATATTGATTTATTAAACTGAGACATGATAATCTAAACCAGCCCAAATCATAAGCAATGGTCAGTATCCAATATCCTTCCTCCATTAGTGCCATAATTTATGCTTGCACAATGGCACTCCCTTCCTCCCTTTCTACGTACCCCATTCCCTCTCTAAATCTGCTCCAGAGGTCTGAGGGAACCATCAGAACAGATTTAGGGGCTGTGTGGGGAGAGGAGACGGGGGAATTTTCCATTATGCAACCAGAAATCCTTGCACTAACAGAATGAATGATGCAGAGCTATTTTGGATACGTGCCAATAATGTTAAACTGTAGCATATAGGGCAATATTAATGACCTTGTTATTTTAGCCAATCAAGCTAAGCTACCTAAAGTTCCATTTCACATGAAAATTGGTTACTTGATAAATGCAATTTTCATACAACAGGTATTATCAATAAAGTATCCAAGGTAATCCTTGAATGTAACACCCATTAAAGAGCAAAAACTTACGAAGATTGCCATTTAATAATGATCACATAACAGCAGGTCTCATTCTGCTTGCAGCTAAGTTATCTCAATTTCTTTTAAGAATTAAAAGAAGCATCTTGAACATAGTGATTTTGTGGAATTACATTTTCTCAGGAAGGAATCAGTAATATTTTTGGTATGGGGGGGGGGGCAATACACAGAACCAGCATGTTTCTCTGAGTCGTTAACTTTCTTTTCTCCATAGACTTTAGATTGACATCTATTGGCTTGGCTTGGGACACTACAGCCAAGTTCTTTAAATATCAGTTCCATAGTTGCTGCTGTGTGAAGTTTCCCCAGGTGCACAGTAGTCTACATTTTAAAACAAAATAGTTATGTGTAGCTGTTCAGACACAGCTTTTGCCTAGGAATAAAGGTAACCATTCTCACTTATGAAATGTTGGAGCAAAAATTATTTAAAGTATTTGGTTCTTTCAATAATTCTAACTCTAACTCTGTGAGTTTGACTTTTCATAGTGGTTGCTTCTCATGGTGGTTGCTAATGCTTCTATAGATTGCTGTAAATAATTTAAAACAGAGCTGAAGCTGAGCTAAAATGATCTACGGTACTTTCATTTTGTTTTTATTGCTATTGTCTAAAAAGCACCTTTTCCTATGTGTTTTCTTCAGGTTCATCAATCATATCCTCTATTTTTGTTCCCAAGCACTACTCTGGGAGAGCTGTGCCAAAGGGTTAACTGAAAGGATCTAGGAAGCTGTGAAATCTCTGTTTGAGTCCACCATAACCAAACTGGGGAAATGATTTATTTTTGCGTAACTCTGTTTAATGAAAGATTCTACCTCGTAGATTTCAGCACAAAAATAAAAATTGTCTGTGTGGCGTGTGTGTACATACACATCTATATCTATGGTACAGCTGTAGTGGAACTGACTATACAATTTTTTTCTACAACTGTGTAAATACAGTTAGCAGCATGGTAGGATCTTGATTGCTTTCTTTTTCCAAATGTCTTTAGTATAGAACTTTATACTACACAAAATTGGTTAAGGATTCTGTAAGTTGGCTTGCTGATCTTGGAAACAGGGCAGGGGCATGGCCTATCTCTGTAGGTGGAGTCATAAAATCATAGCCTGAATTCAGATTACTTTCCAAACTATGGTTTGATTGATTGTGAAATTAATACTGTGATCTCAGTCACTCCATGTTCTGTTCCACTGAATTATTATGGGGTTGTTTTGAGGTTGCCCCAATAGAGGTTTTTCTGCAAACCTCTGAGTCACCCTGAGTTGGACAATACCTCTCTCTTATTTTCACTACATAAGCAGAGGCACTTGGAAAGCTTTGTCAGTATTAGAGCTAGAGCACTCTCAACCCTTACCAGTAATATTTGTGCCTTAAAAAAGAGAAAAGCACCTCTATAGTTAGGTGGTACTTCATGTCATTCATGTTGCATTGTGAAGTGCTTCCATTTAGAATTCCATCCACTCTGTTCCATTTACCATCCTTCTCCAGGTTTGATTCCCTTCCACAAAAGCCAGTCAACATTCTAAGCCCAATGAGTATGCTCAGTTCCATTTCTCCTGTTTTATTTTTGTTTTCTCCATTTTTATTTTCGGCCATTTACATTTTGGGGGTTTGTGGGGAACAATGGCAGATGAATGTCAATCCCAGTGGCATTAAATTTCCACTGATGTTTACGCGTAGCTCTCTATTCCATTCCAGGAAACAAAAAAATAGCTTCTTAGAGTAAAGTAGAAAGTGACCTATCCGGATCCTTTTAACTGGATACCCTTTTTCCAAAGGAGGGGCAGACAGAGGCTACCACCTCCTCTCCACCAAAGATCTAGGTTTACCTAATGCCTAACAGCCTTACAAAGTCGTGACAATTGCTACAAGGTAGGCAAAAACCAGAAGGCTGGTGTCAATTTGCCAAATGGGAAAATTCCTGCCCAGCCCTGAATATGGTGGCCGACTTAGTCCTTAGCAAGGTCAAAGTACAAGTAAAAGCAAACAGAATGAAAGACGGTGGGCAGGAGATCCAACAAAAAAGGCAGGAAAGACTGCTGGGCAGGCTGCAATTTAACAACCCCTGGGACTGGGCCCACGCATCCCCATTGGCTGGTTTGGCCTGCTGCCAGGGGAACGCCCATCCAAGGGCAGCCAGCACTGGCCAATAGCCAGCAGCTGGGTGATCTGGCCTACCATTTGTTGGATTTCTTATGGGTTCAGGGCCTGGCCGCAACACTGCATACCAATGAGGATGAGCGGACCTCCTGACACTTTCTTAACCTTTTCTTAATCATTTGGTATGAATAAAATGAAGGAGTGTTTTTTACCCCAATCTACAAACATTGCCTTGGATAATAAACACACCCCAATAGCAAAAATCATTGCATTTCTGTGGCATTTTATACCAAAGAAACAGTTTTCTGTTTCTAGCAGGAAAATTTTAAATGGTAACTGGCTGCAATTTGGAGACAGGTGACAATATGTGAAAATATCCTGGAAGGACAAGCTTAAAGGTCTGCTTAAGTGTACATTGCACAATGAGAAGTACAGTGCATGAAAGTTAATGAGGAGTTCACATTTCCAATGGACATGCTGGCAGTGTATATGAAGTCACTTGAGTCACTTTCCTGATGTTTTGTATATACTTTTATGAGGTGATGATTAACTGTCAAGTTGGGAAAAAATAATATGACATATGGCTCCTTTGAGATATGAATGAATCTCCCATGTCAAGGACAGGCATTTTGCCTTGCTGTAATGGAAAATGCAGAAGAAAGAAAAAACCGAGGAGGTGTAGGATTGGCCTTACGAAGTCAACCCTTCCTGTGAGTCCTTGCAGGAGCACTCCTACCTTCAGGGGTGGCCCAGCTGGGGCTAAATGCCCTGATTAGGAGCCACAGGTGGTAGCCCTGGGAATATCCAGCCCCACCTGGTTGAGGCAGGCACAAATAGTGCAGAACAATGTGGTCAGGGGGAAGAGGATGATGGACAAAAACTGCTTAGGCTTCCCATGGTTGGATTGGATGTTGTATGTGGGTGAAGGTCTGGTGGGGGTAATTGTTCCTTTGGGGTTAATTTCCCAGTGTAATAGGGTTCCCATTACTTTGCAAGAAGGTTTCCTGTTTGAGAGGTTTTTTTGTTGCTGTTTGAGGTGGTTTTCCTATTCTGTTCAAATAAAAATATCTTTTCCCTCATATATTGACTACCAAAGATCCTTTAAAAAAACCTGCAGAGTTAATTGGCAAAATACTTGCATCTCTCAAAAACTACTTTTGTTCCACTTTATTATATTCCATTATTAGTCTCAAATGACTGACATTGTATGGTACAAAAGGAGCAGGGGATTCAGCCCTTCATTAGTCTCCTTTGTACCCAAGAACCTTATATTCCTGCATCTTGTTAATTACTACTGCTCAATGTACTTACAGCCTTCAAAACTGAATAACCTTGAGTTGTAATGTTAGTAATACGTAAACCTTTCAACATAACGCTGACAACCTGGATTGAGTTCGCTAACAGGGTCTACATTTTTGAAGCTGTTCATTTTGACCATCAGTAACTGCAGCAAATCAACTGTAATCCTCAACACAGTGTGCTAAGACCTTTTGGTGTGATTTATGGCCAAAATTCTTCTTTGGTGGCTAGAAAAATAATTAACTTTCAGATGTGTCAGAGCTTCCTAGAGCTGGTGAATAAAGTTCTTTTGTCCTCCTCCCTTTTCTAATTTAAGAGTCGAAAATAACTGTATTGCAAGGTATATTTCGACAGCTGAATGTCTGAATCTTAAGAGCTCATCATGACAGGCAATAGTTGATGAATGGGATATTTCAGATCCTTAAGAAACAAGGAATATCACATAAGGAGGTATGATCTGAATGTGTCCATTAGCTAAGGCTGTTCCAGCCTAACAGCAATTATAAATAGAAACAGAACTTATGCAAGGAAGACTGGCTGTCATTGCATCTCATGCAACAAAGTAAATAACTCCCAAATCCATAGAAGCAGATGGGATGAATTTGCATCTTGAATCTCACCTTCCCCCAGCATCACCATAAGCTTGGAAATCGATTTTGCCTGAGTCATAAAAAGAACAATATCATTATCTCTGTACAAGTAACACAAGACTCTCTAGCATAAGCCTCTATGTGCAAAAATTTTTTTTTGTTCTTTTAACTAACAAGACATATAAGAATTGAGATTTTTATGGGATGATGAAATCCCCAGTTAGGCTTTTTTTTTTTTTTACAAAAAAGAAAAACCTAAAGGTAGAATAGCAGATTCAAGCTGAATAACTAATGACCCAAACACATACCCCTGCCATACAAAGATTGCAGAACTGAAGTATAGCTCTAATTGGTAGTTAGTAAGCTGCACAGAATAAAATTTTAAAAGTGCACAAAGTATTACTAGACCCTGAATGACATATGGCATCAAGCCAAGGAATCTTGCTTGTTAGTGGAGGACTATTTCATCAATTTGAAAATCAACTCAAAATTCTGAGGTGAAGGATACTCATTTAAGTTGGGAATGAGCTCTATAATACAGTGGTACCTCGGGTTACATACGCTTCAGGTTACATACGCTTCAGGTTACAGACTCCGCTAACCCAGAAATAGTGCTTCAGGTTAAGAACTTTGCTTCAGGATGAGAACAGAAATCATGCTCTGGCGGTGCGGCAGCAGCAGGAGGCCCCATTAGCTAAAGTGGAGCTTCAGGTTAAGAACAGTTTCAGGTTAAGAACAGACCTCCGGAATGAATTAAGTACTTAACCTGAGGTACCACTGTACAGGCTTAGTTCCTTTCAAAATCCAGAAACTATATTTTATCATTATCATTCTTATAAGAGATGCTGGACAACAAGTACCCAGTAGCTCAGAATAAAAGCTTTGAGACAATTGATGTATTCAGTATATGCACCAACATAACGCAAGCTCTGTTGCATCCACAAAGCAAGGTTTTCTTTTTCATTTAACCACAGTTCAGCATTACCTCTAAAGCCTAAACTGTGAGTAATGCTATTATTGAGACAAGCATCTTTGTAAACTACCCTCTGAAGCTGGTTTGTTTTGGGAAACCAAAGTTAAGACCACAGTTTGCTCAAGTTCAGTCATAATACTAAACTGAGTTTAGTTAAATGTGAAAGCAAACATTTCTTCTCTCCTCTTCATGTCTGCACTAGAAAATGGGGGAGGGGGATTGACACACTCAGAGCTCCTTCACATAACAAGTGAAGTCACATTTATTGATTGTCCAAAACTGTAATCCTGCACACAAGCTTCTCAACCTGCCCAGCTATGTGCAATGTGAGTAAAGTGGGAAAACCAGTTAATACTCTTAATAATAGATGGGCTGTTGTCTAATAATTTTTGGAAAAAGAAAACCAGCATATACACACAGGTTCCACTTTCAAAACACAATGCATTCCTAGGAAATTGTTCATTAGATGAGCTGACGATTTCCATTGTCTGCTATGGAAACATTTCTAATCCATGATTTGTTCAATCTCCCTCCCTCCCTGGTTTCTGCCTGAAACTGCTGCAGCCAACCAGTAAAACACAAACAAGGAAGTGGGCAAACTCTGGCTGTTCAGCTATCTGAATCAGTTGGATAGCTGAAATATCAGATGAGTGTTCTGATAGTGGAAGCCGTGTGTAGAAGTGAGGAAGGAAACTGTTTCATGATATTGGGTTTTATCCAATGGTGTTTGTCTTAGCAGAAAATCCTTCTACTTGCATAAGTTGGGGCACATTCTTCTTTTTGCCAGTTCCCCCCATACCTGCTGCAACCTTCTGCACCACATGCCATTGTGTTCTGGAGGGAATGAGAGCCCTAAATGGATTGGGGTTAGTAGGAAGGGGGTTGAGATTCAGTAGAAATTGGGTAGCCCAACTCGTTTGTACAGAAGCATTTCCTGTTAAAGCAAATGCATACTTGAAAAAGACCCAACATTTATTTATTTTCTGCCCACAATATACAGTATTGATATTGTACGGTATTGATATTGTTAAATATGTGTCAAGTTTTAAATAGTATATATCCTCTCCATCAATTCAAAGAGATAAGATATAATTAGAACTCAAGTATGTAGTTTCTAAGAACAACAGACTAAAAATTTACTTACAAGTGTTAAAACACAGATAAGAAAGCAGCTATAAGCAAAAGGATTAGATGTACATTTGAAGGAAATCCCATATAATATTATTGATATGTCAATCAATTTTATAAATATCATATTAGAAACAAGGATGAAATGTTTGTTTAGAGAACCATTGCTGCTAATTGTCCTATGTGAGACATTCAAGCAGAAACAATGATGAAACCAAAACAATGCATGTAATATAAAAAGACAACATTCGGCACCAGTAAATTCAGTGTAAAACGTTTCCCACATCATCAGTCATGCAAAATTAAATCTCTGTAATTAATTTTTTTCATAGAATATGCTTCAGTTACTAGCAGAATTGTTATCTCTCTTCTAAACTGTATTCATTTTAATCATATTTGCTTATCACTTTTATTTTAAGAATACTTTCCTGATAACTAAAGTGCCTGAAATTCAGATTTCAACACCTTTTCTCATTTATACTATCCCTGTCATTGTATAAGGTGCCAAATACTTTGAAATCATGGAGTCTACATTCTGTCACTTGCTTTATGAAATAAACCAAGATGCCAAACCCTTCCCTTGAAGGTACAGTGGTACCTCAGGTTACATACGCTTCAGGTTACATATGCTTCAGGTTACAGACTCCGCTAACCCAGAAATAGTGCTTCAGGTTAAGAACTTTGCTTCAGGATGAGAACAGAAATCGTGGTCTGGCAGCGCAGCAGCAGCAGGAGGCCCCATTAGCTAAAGTGGTGCATCAGGTTAAGAACAGTTTCAGGTTAAGTACGGACCTCCGGAACGAATTAAGTACTTAACCTGAGGTACCACTGTACAGAAAATGATGCCAGAGCAGATATTGAATGGGCCTGCAGGACATGCTCTGCTGCTCACTAGTCACCAGGCCAATGTGAAAGCCTATAAGACAATGGCTAGGTACAGAGGCTCTTAAAATTTTGCACAGATGAGCTAGTGTTGCATTAGCTTCTTTCCCTCCAACCAGTGTTATTTCTAGATTTTTTTTCGGGGGGGCAGGGCAAGAGGAGGGCTTCAGCAAGATGTTCTGTGTGGGTCCACCTTCTGCCAATTGCCACCAAACCAATGCTGATTTGCTTGCCCTATCACTGTGGGCCAAATGCATACCAATGTCCAGAAGGCAAGGAAAGTGGAGGCTGCTGATTCTTCACCTTGCTTTCATCACTGTTTGCATGCTTGGCTTGGGCAAGTGAACAGGCAGCCAAAGCAAGGATGAGTACTGACAAGTGGCACATGGGATAAGCAATTAGCCCTCTGCTGGTATGTGGGCCGCAGCAGGTGCCGGAGAAAGTAAGGCCATAACCATGGTAAGGTCATGACCTGCCAGATCTCCCCCTGGCATGTTCCTGTCAAGTTTCTATCTTTACCTGCCCTTTAACCAATGCTGTGGCCATCACTGTCATTTGACTGGACAGATAGTGGGCCATCCACATCCAATATTGATGACGGCGTAATTTGAGTGTATCCTTTGTTTTCCCATCAATGTGGTTTGGTAGTCCCTCAGGGTCCCTCCTTCCTTCTCCAGGACACATTGAAGTGAGCTGAAACGCAATGCAATCACACAACACTTTGAATTCTGGGGTCTGTATATTGCATTCAATATATTGTGGCCAGTATTTCCTGCCAACAGCTTCACTCCCTGAGCATTTGGAATGTTTGTGACCACTGAACACGCCATCAAACCAGCTCAATCAATCTTCTGTCAAGAGGCTTTACTAAAAGCACTAAAACAGTTGGGAGAAAATGACTTGCAATTAAAAATTCCTGAAAAATGAATCATAACAGACATCTTTCTGTACCAATGTGGTTACATAATGGGGGTGCCACAGCAGATTAGGCCCTCTTTAATGCCAATGCATAATTACTACATTGTGGCTTACCACTAGCCAGTTACACTGCTTAGCATCTGATGAACATGCTAATTTTATAACCAATTATACATTGCCTAAAAACATTAGTTCAGAAGAACTCTCACAAGCAATGCATCACCACCAGGCTCTCTGTTTATTGTTCCACTGTATACATGGCAACAATTCCATGAATACTTAGGTTTGATGATATTATAACAACAACATCTTAATTTCTGATAGGAATGAATTTATCCAAACAGCAGGGTACTTTTAGCCTACAAGTGCAATTTTCAAAAAAGAAGCCTAATGTGCATTTATCTGCAACCTTTTCTTTGGCAAAAAGTAAAATAAGATTGCACGATCTCGCTTTAGCTAATATGGCGGCTGGTATCTTGTGGCTGGCATCTTAATGAAGAGTGCTTCAGGCCCTTCGCTGAATTCTTTTGCAGTCAATCTCTCTTCCCCTGAAGACTCAGCAAGGCATTTTGAGGGAGCTAGACTGGAAGATATTGCCACTATCCAGAGAGATACACTTTATCGTTGGAATAAGTGAGTGAGCAATCTGAAAGGTTACAGCTGCCACTCTGAAATTACTTTATGATAGGAAATCCCACAAAGTCTGCCAGGCTACTTCTGAATAAGAGGTTTCAGGATTATAGCCTATTATGTTTTCCTGCTTACTCAAAAATGATTCTCTTCTCAGTTACTTCACTTCTGTGCCATATGTCAAGGTCAATAGAGTCATATAAACCCATGTCAAATTGTGAAACTAGGATCAATGGCCCTCATAATGGTAAAAGATCTCTTAGGATATTATAGAGTAATACAGACAATAACCCCAAACCAATAAATCTGATAGCTGTATACTATGATTTTGATCAAAATTAAGTTGGAGCTTTTTATTAGGATACTGGCAGTTTGAGGCAGGGAGGGAAAGTAAGAGGCAGAACCATCTATGAGTGAAACAATTCTTCTGACTTGACATTAATGTACTTCAAACTAAGCATAAAATGCACACACATGCACACAATAATCCAAATAAGACCTTCTATATTTTTGTTATAAAGTGGTACTGGGGACAAATGGCTTTGCCCCTTCACTACCAGAAAGGGATCTTTTGAACCAGGTAGAGATGGGTAAAAAATTAAAACTTTACGCTTTTCCAAATTTATGTGATGCAGTTCTCCAACCAAGCCATGTGCACAAAAATTCTGCATAAAATGCATATATTCGTTTAAAAATCATGCAAAAATGCATTATATAAGGTGAAATTGTTTTAAAAATGTGTATGTTATGGGAAATGTGCACTAAAATCCTGCATTTCAAACTGATACAGAAATGTAGAGAACTGGATTATGATCAGGAATTGGAAATGAGAAATTGAAGTTCATGGAAGCTCCCAGAAGTGGCCCAGCCTGTTTGCTGAGTAAAGACTGGAAGGTGGAAAACAGCAGTCTCTGACAACTTGAGCTATTCCCACGACTGCTACCCAAACACCCAGGGGCATGGCAATAGTACGAGACCCTGGTATGGATTGTCCACCTTTGAATGAGAGAGCAAGAAGACCAATTCCACTTATTCCTTAAATAGGGATCCTGTCTGTCTCTCCAGCACCACAGGGGGCTGCAGTCAAACTACTGTAATATGCCGTTTATCCTGCAACCTGGAACCAATGCCTGAAAGTATAATTCCCAAAGTCTGACAGATGGATGACATTGGACCTGTGGAACACATCCCACTTGGCCATCTGGGGAAGGTGGTAAAGACAAACATCGCTTTGTAAATTATCTTTTCTGTTCAGTCCACTTGAGATGGGTGTCTGCCCATCATGAAAGACACTGCAAAAGCTCCATGGTATAATGATATTGCTAATAGAATATATTACCACCTGAGGGCCAGATGCGATATTGGATTAGGAAGGCCTCAGTTCCAAAGCCAGATGAGTTTATTAGCAGGCATAGATCAGGTGACACACAGAATAAAAAGGGTAGGCAATTAGTCTCCCAATAATTATGCAACAAATTGATGAAGGGGGAGGCAAGGAGAAAAGAGTCAAAGGAGCTGACTAGCGTGTCTCGAGACAATTAGGCCAGATACTTAGACAGCCATCTGGCTGCATCTGGAAGTAACACCTTGCAGCAACTATGCATTGTTAATAAAGTGGTTAAAGGGACTGTGGAAGTAGATTTTTCCTATACAAAAAAAAATGTTAATTGCTGCAGAAGTAATCCAGAAAAAGGAATTAAAGATTTGCCTGGGTACCAGGTGGATATGCGATTTCTTCAGTCTTGTGCTCCGTTCTACACTGTTTTGGCACCTCCTGCAGTGCGGCACCCAATACAGCCACACTGGCTGTGCTACCCTAAAATCACCCCTGTTGTAGTCCAATAACATCTGGAGGACACCATGTTGTGGAAGCCTGATCTACGCTAATCAGCATCATCCCCTTGAAATACCACAGACTGAACCTGGGACCTTATCAGTACAGTGGTACCTCGGGTTAAGAACTTAATTCGTTCTGGAGGTCCGTTCTTAACCTGAAACTGTTCTTAACCTGAGGTACCATTTTAGCTAATGGGGTATGCAGCTGCCACCGTGCCACCGGCACGCGATTTCTGTTCTCATCCTGAAGCAAAGTTCTTAACCCAAGGTACTATTTCTGGGTTAGCAGAGTCTGTAACCTGAAGCGTCTGTAACCCGAGGAACCACTGTACAACCCACTGATCTGGACCAGGCTCTGGCTAGGACAAAATCAACACCCATGGCATAACCTTCTCTCAGCCTGAAATGAGTATGAAATAGCTTCCCGTTTCCCTTTCACTGAGGCACCTGCCAGGTGAGAATCTCCCTTTTGTGCTCAAACTTATCTAGAGAGAAATAGATGGGACAATAACGGGAACCAAATATAGTCTAAGGTCCGACAACCAGATCTGGACTGTTCCAAAAGCTTTGTAGTTCAGTCCAATTATAATGACTTTAAGCTTATGACACACACCAAGACATTTCACAAAGCAACTTTCAATTACTATTTATCATGTTAAAGCACTGCATAAATTAAAAACAACTTAAAATATTAAGCAGGCAAATGCCTGCAATCAACTAGGCTATTTGCGTTTGCATTAATACTCATCTGGTTAATTTTGATATGGGATGAAAAGCAGCACAAATCTATTTTGTGAAGGTATTACATCACCCTTTGTTTTGTCCATTAAATATTGCACATATATAGAAGGTTATTATAAAATGCTGCTTCTTTCTTTGGCTCTTTACTTTTCATTTAACCTTTTTGTGCTTGCATTCTCGCCAAGTGCAGAAGTAGTGAATTACCTTATTAAGCTGCCTGCTTTTGAATAAAATTATTTTAAATTACATTTCTTTGCTTCAGAGACCAGGGCCTTTAGGAACCCCCCCCCCCGTTAATATTAGCACATGAGGAACATTCTTTTCGTATTGAATATACTGATATAAATTCATTTGTTCAGTGTTGTAAAAAGATTCAAGTTCTAGCCTCATTACTCCTGCCACTGACTGTGGTTGCCAAGTTGCTCTGCATGTTGCCAGTTCTGGGCTTGTCCACACTTACTCTTGTCCCGCTGCTTTCCCCAAGGGAAAAACCCCTCTTTACTGCTGCACTGGAGCAAAGGTCAATTGGATTTTCTGTGGATTGACGTTTGCTCTGATTCAGCGGTAAAGAGATGGTTCTCCCTGGGAAAGCAGCAGGGCAAATGGAAAACCATTTGGACCAGTGCCTAGAAAGCATGTGTTAAATGCTAACTAAGCACCAATTCTCATGAAGACTATGGCTGATCTCCTCTGGCTGAATGACAGAGTTTGCCTGATTTCAGAAAATAGAGATTTCAGAAAAATTTACCCCAAAATATTTTCTGGATCCTGCTGATTTGTATTATTTAGTGCCAGAAAACAATTCAGTTTTTAATATTAAAATAATATACCAGTTTGTAGCCAATCACAATTGCCCATCAAATAATGTTAAATTGCTTAATTTAGCAATAATCATAAGGGAAGCAAAATGGCAGTTGTGCATTCAATAATTCTGAATCCTAGGGTCAGACTTCTGAGCTGAACTGAAGCACAAATGTAAAGCAGCAGCTCTTTAGAAATAGGGCAGAAATCAAAGCCAAAACAGATGCAGTTTTTGTTTGTTATCAGAAAGGTACATACAGATACAGGAAGTGAAGAAAAGACAGTACCTTTGAAACAATAAACTGAAAGGAAACTGCACTTAATAATGATGCATCATTCCATATGCACATTTATATCTCTGAAGGACATGCACATTACAAAAGTGAGAGGGAAGCAAAAAGTGCCTTGTTTCCAACACCACAAAAGGTCAGAATATTTTTTCCCTATTACCTGTCTCTGTATACCTAAATTGGAGTGAGTTCTCCTTACACTGGCCTTATGCCAGGTGCATAGTAATTTAGAAATAGAGTATACTCTGTGCCCACACTCTTCACCATCTCCTTATGGCTTTCAGTGGGCCACTTAATCAACTGTAACAAGCTTCAATTCATTAGCGGCCAGCACAGTGAACAGTAGGTTTATGGTGTACATTTAGACAGATCCAGGCTCATTTCCCAGCTAGGTGATCCTAAAGCATGAAACATGATGGTAATATAATTATCTTAAAAGATTATTAAAGAAACCAAATGTAGCTAAGAGCAAGAGCTGCAAGCCAGAAAGTCTCAAGCTGAAATCTTACTCCAGCCATGAGCACGCCAGGCAAGTCATTCTCTCTCATCCTGAAGCCGCAATATGGGAACAATAATAGAGACTAACTTTTAATGGCTCTTCTAAGGATTACAGATAATTTTCATGAAGCACTTTGAACACCTAAAAAAATCACCATATAAATGTTCTGTATTCTTAAGTCCAAACTTGTTTTTTAAAAATCTCATGAAATTTAAACCACATTTCTTGCATTAGTAACTACATGTTCCTGTTGGGGCCGCAACTGTTTTACGAGCTTATGCTCCCTTGCCTTTAGCAGCAGTTTAATTTATAAACTTTAACGGATAATACTGCTTTGCCTGACTTCTGTGCAGTGTTGAACATTTGGATGTGGGACAAGTGAAATGGGATAGTTAAATCTGTGACTGCATATTTTAGCATGTATTTTTATTTTTTATTGAGGAGGGAGTTAATTTTTTGTACTGTTGTTAATCAGCGCAAATAGCAAACAATTGTTGGCATCCATTTCTCTCAGGAAACAATGAAGGACTGCACATTTTGGGGGTGAGGGGTGGAGTTAAAGTCAAACCATTGGGTGAGTGACAGCACCTGCTGTGGCTGTAGAGACCAATATGGGAGACACATGCTTATCAACATTAAAAGTTGATGCAGTAGTATGCTTGCATGGGCATTACTAGATCAAATCCTTACTTGGGAACAAAAACTAAAGAGTAAGTTAAGTCTGGACATGTTTGTGAGGCTTCAGTCACTTAATCAAGACCACTTTGGTCAATCACTCAATCCTAAAGAACAGCAGTAGCTCCCTTCAGTGACCAAACGAATCACTTCAATGACACATCTGCGCTCTTCGGCTCTGATAAAAGGAGACTTCACCTTGCTTCAAAAGCCAGGTCTGACACAATCTAAGATGGAAAAACTAACCTGACACCACCTGATCACTCCAAACTGCAAAGAACAGGCATAAGCAGTGACAGCACACAATCTATAGTACATGGCAGGTTTTTTAGGTCATTGGATAGTTGCCCATTTAGAGCAGAAGAAAATGAAAATTAATAGCTCTGCTGGGTTTTCAAAAAATGAAATAAAGCCAAGAAATGATGTTTACAATAGAAGATACTGCGGCACACAAGCATCTTTAGCAGGTATTCTAAATGAAATGTATTTTCTCAGGCTTCCTAGACGAAAATTTGAAGATCACATTCTTTTCTCTTGAAATAAATCCATAATTACTGCCACAACCTGGCTCTGTGTCACCAATTATTTTTTAGACAAGCAATAGTGCAATACTGATCCAGCTGTTGAAACGTATAGAACTTAAATTAGCTGTTATGATTAATCTGTCCCAGTGATCTCAGTGGGATTTGTTTGCAACTTCCTTTAGCTAGACTGTGGCCTTTGACCCCTAGTTTGCAAGTCTATCGTTTATCCCCACAGTCTCTTACTGTGTCCAGTGCAGATGACCAATCGGGCAATATATCAACATGTCAAGCAGACACCACTCATCAACCATCACATTTTGATCAGGCCTCTGCACAGAGTCTATAAACATACAAGTTGTATACATACAGGCTCTCTTTGCAATAAAAAGTAGTAGGTAGGGCTCTTTTGTACATGGCTGGCCACTTTTAAAGCTCTGCTTACACTCATGGTTAGGACCACTGAAGTCCTGCAATTTGAACCTAGGCTGGAACTCAGACAAACTAAGAACAGAGTGGTTGGAGAATCAACCTCCCCTAAAAGAAACCCAGAAGTATTTTTTTGGAGACGGAGCATAAGAACTATTGAAAACAGCCATCATATTGGCCAAACTATTAGAACATGTAATTTTTAACAATGCTAAATGCTGATGCTGCCATAACAATTCATATTTTCTTCATTAAGCTTTTTTTAAAATAATAATAATAATAATCCTCATCATCAAGCAGCCACCTTTATAGGAAATGGGTATTACGATGACACATGTTTCAAAACATTCAAACCATTATGCCTGAAAACTGACCAGCTATCATTAGGCATTATCTGTTTTTAACAGATTGTATGTGCACTAAACCCTGAGCCTGCAATTAAATAGTCTACTTAATTTTCCACTTATAATGAGGATGTGAAAGCTGACACATTGAACCCTACACCCACTAAAGCATTTTCTCTGTGCAGCAGCATTCCACCTGTGATCTTGAATGTGTAATTCCCTTAATTAGGAGAATTTCATAAACAGATTTGAATTGCCTTTAATTTCATGCCTCCTTCCTTTCATAGGCTTGTGTGTGTGTATGCATGCACCATCATCAAAATAAGCCCAAGAGGAGGATAATTAATATTCTATTATTCTAATGGGGAAATAATGTAGAGAGACATTCATGCCCAAAGGAACCAAAGTGAACAGTTTTCTGAGTGGGGACATTTCCCCAAGTTCAACATATGCAAGAACAAACCCAATGAACTTATTATATTGACGTCCAATTTAAGATTCAGAGTGAGAAACACTTGCTTTAGCAAATGTTCATGGTACTCATGGGGCACAAACCAACCCCTCAGCACACACAATTTGGCCAGTAGCATTAAGTAGGGTCACATGTTTCTCAGGATATATGAAGATATGCAAGCCACAAAATGAGCTTATCACTTCCTAAAAAGGAAGCATTTCAAAATGGACTCAGCTAACCACCCTACATAGATGGATTAAGACAAGTCAAGAGAAACTTCGCATTTATTCTTCATTCTTTGCAAAGCAATCACTTGGTTCTGAATGTTTCAACTAATGCAGTAGAACTGTGGTTTAATTAATCAACATCATTTTTATAAGCTACAACTGGCCTTACACAGAAGCAAAGATATAAATTCTGACAGCCTGCCGTAAGACAAGCTTGAACACAGTATTAGCTCTCACTCCACATCTCTACCTATTAACAGCCAAATGCTCTGCATAAAGGAGATGAAATGGCACTACATTAATTTACCACCTGCCAAATGTGTACCTAGAATGATTGTCTGAAGGGAGAGGAGGGAGAGTGGACAAATAAATAGTTCCAACCATTATTGCTTCATGCTTAGCAGCCTCTACCAAACTGCTACCTCAGGTAATTTGACATTTAAGGTTTCTATGACCTAATGTTCCTAACCTAACTATACTTCACTGGGGCCTTGGTTCACACTGAAAATAAAGAATGTGAACTTGTCAAAGGGAAAACCCCCCACAGCTGTTTGAACAGAAAAGAAACAAATTGTGCCTGTTGTGTTGCAGGACTGAGCTTACCATTAGGAAGAGTGAGGCAGACACTTTAAGTGGCTTGTTTTGGGTGAAAGGGAAGAAAATTGTATTTTTTATTATTATTATTATTATTATCTTCTAGTGAGAAGTAAGTGTTAGAAAATCAGAGGGGAAATGACAGTGTTTAACGGAGCTGTGCATCTATGAAATTTACCTAAGATCTCAAGACCTACACTTCTAAATATGAATGTCAATTGTCTTGCTTCATAGTAAACAGGCTTTCTTGATATGTGCAGAACTTTTACTATCTCTACTGAGGGAGGAGGCTTAAGGATGTTTAAATCAGGCATAGGCAAACTCTGCCCTCCAGATGTTTTGGGACTACAACTCCCATCATCCCTGACCACTGGTCCTGTTAGCTAGGGATGATGGAAGTTGTAGTCCCAAAACATCTGGAGGGCTGAGTTTGCCTATGCCTGGTTTAAATGATCATCTTATAACTAGTTTATAAAGGGAGATTAGCACCACATCCACCAGCTCTCTCCCCAATGTTGCCTACCCTCTTGGTCCTGCATTTGGAGTGACATGTGAAAGAGGAGCCTACATTGTGAGAATCTGCCCTATGCTTTCCCATTATTAAACCAATTACTAAGCCAAGGATATCCCTTGGATTGCCACATGTCATGTATTATTTAGTTGAGATTCCTGCATTGCAGGGGGTTGGACTAGATTACCCTCAGGGTCCCTTCCATCTCTACAATTATTCTATGATTCTATGATCTACTCTGAGTAAAACCTATTTGAATACCACACATTAGGATGCTTCTTTACTGTAGATGAAGTGGGTACAGCAGGGTGGTGAGCTCGATTTGTACAAATTATTTTGTATCCTTCCTTGATAACACCAAGAAAGATTTCAGACAAACAAACAGCAAGTGGAAATTCCCTGCTTAATTGTTTGATTAGAATGACAGTTTCTAAGGCAAGTCCGTATATAAAGTGTATGTGAAGTCTCAAATTGAGCTGCAAAGAGGTACTTGAAACCTTGTATGAAAACTTTATTAATTTTACTTGGATGGAATATTCTGTCAGCCCTAACATTATTACAGTCCCTTCACTGATAATTAGTAGTTTAATGATTTATGATGCCTTGTCTGATATGACAGAGTCATAACTTGCTTTATACCATCAAAGGCTGTATACATTCACTGTATTTACAATTCCATTTGATTAGATCTAAGCCTATTTCATAAAAAAATTATATAACCACAAGTTTAAGATAAGGGGCGCTGGCTGAATGGTGACAGGTAACAATTTAAAGAAATCCTTTACTCTCTCCTTGAGATTGCAGTTTTCAGAACAAAGGGCATGAATTCAGCAATTCTGGTTTGAAAGCAATCATCAATCTTCCACAATTTCATAAAGATCCTGTCTAATGACTATATTAAATTGCTTCAAAGTTTATGAGACACCACCCAATAACATCAGAAATGATGACCCATTCTTTTTTTTTGTTTTCTAAGTGAAAATGTTACTTCATTTTTTTGTCTTACAAGAAGATGCACATTATGGGACAATAAGTGAACTTGCACAATAACTAATCGTTATTAAACAATTTTATTTGCAGAATATCAGATTAATATTCATAACAATGAATTCTATGTAAAAACCGAGCCTATTTAGCTACACAGTATATATTTTATAGGCTCATGTACCTGATGAATGCTCATTAGTTGCTGAACATTGAACTGGAGTAAAATGCTCCAGGGCTCTGTCCTTGGCCCTGTATTGCTCAACATTTTTATGTAAATTGGATGAGGAAGCAGAAGGGGTGTTTATCTAATTTGCCGATGGCACTTACTGGAAGAGGTAGCCACCATGATTAAAGAATGAAATTATCTGGACAGGCTAGGATGCCTGACCAAAACCAACAGGATGAAATTCAAAAAAGATAAATGCAAAGCACTGCATTTAGATTAATAAACAAATAATCAAAAACACACATATATGACAGGAGAGCCCCGACTTGGCAGCAGTACATGGGGAATGTATACAGGCATCACATAATGAACATGAGCTAGGTGGGCAATGCTGCTGCTAAAAAAGTCATGCAGAAATCATGGAAAGCAATTACTCTATTCTATTCTGCCGCATCTAGAGTACGGTGGGAGGAATTCAACATAATAATATGCAGATTGCTCCATCAGCACAAGAATTTCTGCTTACCTGCGGAACACAGAGTCATAGAATCTTAGAGTTGAAAGGAACCCAAGGGTCATCTAGTCCAACCCCCAGCAAAGCAGGAATCTCGGCTAAAGCATCCATGACAGATGGCCATCCAACCTCTGTTTGGAAACCTCCAAGGAAGGAGAGTCCACCACCTCTTGTAGGAGTCTGTTCCACTGCCAAACAGCTCTGTCAGAAAGTTTTTTTCGAATGTTTAGGTAGAATCTCCTTTCCTGCAACTTGAAGCCATTGGTTTGAGTCCTACCCTCCAGAGCAGGAGAAAACAAGCATGTTCCCTGCTCCATGTGACACCCCTTAAGATAATTGAAGATGGCTATCACATCTCCTTCTCAGTCTCCTCTTTTCCAGGCTAAACATAACCAGCTCCTTCAAGCGCTCCTCATAAGGCCTAGTTTGCCCTCATCTGCATACATTCTAGCTTGTCAACATCCTTCTAATATTGTGGTCCCCAGAATTGGACACAGTATTCCAAGTGGTACTATTACTTCCCTTGATTGGACACTATATTTCTGTTGATGCAGTATATTGTTAGGACATATCTTATTTTTGTGATAACCCACCCTGGGACCTTAGGGTGAAGGGTGGGTAATAAAACCACCACCACCACCTCTCCCCCCTGCCTGCTATTCTTTGGAATCTCCTAACAACCACCACACCCAAGCCAGTTTGAGGTGTGTGGAGGCAATGGGGAAAGTCCCATTGCACTAGCGGAATTCATTAGTTGAACCCAGTCCTATGCCTAGTTTGGGGAGAAATGAATTTTACATGTCAAGAAGAGGGCAACCAGAATTATGAAAGGATCTCAAAACCAGTCCCTATGAGGGGCAGCTGAAAAAGCCTTCAGGACACAGGTTTAAAGAGAGACATGATGGCGGTCTTCAAATATCTGAAGGGCTATCATGAGGAAGATAAAGCAGACCTGGTCCCTGTTATAACAGAAGGCAGGACTAGAACCAGTGCTGGGAAATTGCAAGGCAGCATACACACACACACTGTTTTAACTTCTTTTAGTTTTGGGTTTTTTTTTTTAGATTTCAGATTATTTTAAAAGATTGTACCCCTCCCTCCTTATGCTGGTCTACGACCATAATAAAGTGGTATTGTTGTTGTTGTTGCAAGGAAGCAGATTTTGGCTGAACATGCTGTTTGACTGTGGAACAGGCTGCCTTGGGTGGTGCTGGACTCTCCTTTCACTGGATATATTTTTGCACCCCCTACCAAAACTCCTTCTTTTACACAACTGTTTAAAGGTGCAAGAGAGCGCAGGCCTCTTCTGCATCTGGCTATCCTCCCAAGATACTTTCCTTCTTTCCTCATATCTATACCTTCACATACTACATTTTTGTGCAGCTGACTTGGAGGTGCATTCCACTTAAAAGGGCAACACACAGAAAAAGAAATTAATTAGCTTTCCCTTCCTAAACCCTAGGGTTTCCTGGTGTGTGACGGATGAGTAGGGATTAGTCCAGCATCAATGCTCACAGTATCCTTTAATTAAATAATTTTCTTTTAAGAAACAGAGACTAAAAAAAAATGGTAGGAGAGAACTTTCTCCAGGACCCCTGACCTCTTAGTAACCCACATCTCAACAGCAATCAGCACTGTGGCTAATTGTATTTATTCAGATAATACATCTTGAACAGCATCTGGAACTAGGTTGTGTCTAGGGCAGGCTTTGAAGCTGTTAATAACTACATGGTTTTGAGGTTCTGTGTGAAAAGCTGGTTAGAATATATCTTCAGTATTTCAAGTCTATTCCCAGGGGTAGGCTAATATGCTTGTCCTCAGGTGACTTCTGTAAATACCTGAAGCTTTCATATTCTCTATCAACATCCATACCAGTCCTGTTATTTCAGCTGCTGTTCAATCAGCTGCTTCACTCTCAATAAAGATCTGCATGCAGCCTCCCCTGGGCCCCATGGACAAGCCACTGCCAGCTGCTGATTCAACCAAATAAGATAAGTTTTATAGTGAGGATTAGTGAATGTAACTGAAGAAGGCAGCAGAACCACTTTGGTTGGTCAGTAGAGCCATGGAGCTCTTTTGACCAGCAGCTGAGGCTGAAAGCAGATACTTGCCAACTGCAAAGTATCCCTACAATAACACTGTCCCAAGTCACCCTCAATGAAGAGAAGAATAGCAAACTATCAGATACTGTGAAAAGTCTCCAGGCTTCTAATTTCTACTAGTATTCAAAAAGTAAAAAGTAAATTTATATGCCCCCTAGCCCAAATTTTAAGCCTGCTTCCAGGCTTTGCACACAACAATATTAAATCTCAAGAACCTTATAATGTTCTTATTTTAGGGTCCCTACAAAGAACAGGAAGACTGTTTTAGTGGTGAAAGGCATGGTAACTTAAGTTCTCTTGATGCATTCTGCCCACCACTTCAGGACCTTATCCTCTCTCACCTTCGTGTGTGAGGCTATTGCTCCTCCAGCTGCATCTAAACCCAACCCCTCAGCACACAAGGAACTGCAAGAAAAAACTAACTGCAGGGGTAGAGTCTCAACCAGAATACAATTAAGTCACCTTGAGCATTTGCTGGCAGAATGACAATGTGCTAAACTTAAAAGAAAACCCTTCAAGCCATGAGCATCATTAGCACAAACTTGGCCAATTAAACTAAAAAATATTCTTTTTTCTATCTTTCTTCCTCCACCACAATGAGCAAAACTGAACCAAGAGAAGATACCCTTCAAACATGCACAAATATAAATATATTTAAAAATGAAGCCCCTAGGTCAGATTTTTTTCCTCCCAAATATAGAAGATCCCATAAAAGTAATAGAAAAGATGTGATATCCAGCATAAGCAAAATATAGAAAATATGCCAGCCTATGCTATTAAAGGGCTGCAACAGGGCAAAACTACATTGGTGAGCTGATTTGTAAGATGTCTAGCCTTCATGTAAAAAAATCAAATTATGAGCTCCTGTTGGGTAACAAGATAACAGTCCACAAAAGAAATAAAATACCACATATTTGCAACAAGTCAGAATCAAGTTATCCACAATGATGTGAACAGTTACAAATAGCAGACAATAGTGAAGTTGGGTTATATGTTATCTAGCCCAATGCAAACTCTCCCAAAGCTGATGAATGATTTAAAAGGAGAAAGAAATCCTAGCCTGAACCACTAACATCCACCAGCTATTCTCTAGTTTAATAATATCTGACAGAGAAGTCAATCTGATACATAGAGTTCAAAGCAGCAGCAATCTGCCTGCCCAGTGCCTTTTTGCACCGCTTCGAATCTAATCTTGAGCAACTTCAGAATAGGTGACAGCAGCATGCAAAGGAAGGCTGGCGTGTTACCTAAACATATGCCTGTCATTTCAGCCTCTCTTCGACAAGTACAGTCAGTTGGCTTCCTTTACATCTTTGGAAAATATCTCTTATCACAGGGTAGCTTAGAACAGGGGCCTGAGAACACTTTCTCAGATACTGCCAATGGAGTGAAATGCAGCAGCACAAATGAAGGCAAGGAGAAAGCGAGTCTTATGGATATTGTGAGATTGAAATTAGCATGTATCATACTAAATTACGCAGCAAAACATGGGACAGATAGAGAAAATGGGGGGGGGGAGGAGCAGAGGCCGAGCTAGCTGCTCTGGCACCTTGTGCACCCAGGGGCAGGGCAAACATCCCAGGGGGATGCCGCCCGCAGCGAGTGTCCCAGTGGGGTGGCGCAGAAATGTCACCCCCCCTCAGGGATGACACCTGGGGCAGACCGCACCCACCGCACCCCCCTTTCTCTGCCAGTGGAGGGGGGGGGAGCAGAGAACAAAACCAAGGACAACAAAGTACATTTCTACATAGAAACCTTTTTTTGAGGCTTCACTAAAGCATGGAAATTTGCTCATTTTGTAATGTACTTGCTGCTACTGTAGCTGTTTAATATACATACTGGTAGAGACAAGCTACAGGGGTACCTCGGGTTAAGTACTTAATTCGTTCCAGAGGTCTGTTCTTAACCTGAAGCACCACTTTAGCTAATGGGGCCTCCCGCTGCCACTGTGCCGCCGGACCATGATTTCTGGTCTCATCCTGAAGCAAAGTACTTAACCCGAGGTAATATTTCTGGGTTAGCGGAGTCTGTAACCTAAAGCGTATGCAACCTGAAGCGTATGTAACCTGAGGTAGCACTGTATATCGCTAATTCTTTTTATGGGGCAGTTCTCATATTGTGCATGGGGGAGGGGGAAGTCACATGAAGAAATGCCAGTGTAAAATGAACTGCACATGGAAAAACCAAAGCCATTGCTGGGATGATAACAGTACCTTTTGTGATCACTGAAATAAAAGAAATAGTTGCATGTTATCTCCATGCAGCATCCAGATCTCACTGAAATGGATGAAAGATGCACAGAATGAAAAAAAACAAAACAAAAAACACAAAGTGTGGGTGAAGCAGTCACTTTACATATGTGAACTGGCTCACTTTTTATTTACATTCAAATCTAGCCACATCTGTTTTAAAAGACAGATACTAATAACAGTTATAAATGACTACCAACACACTGCTGGTAATAATGCCTTCATATTTTATAACATATGGCTTTCTAAGCAAAAAGAGCTTGCTATAAAAGCACTTTGTTTGCCTGCCAGATATTATCAATGGCATTTGAGGATACGGGAGGTAGAGTGTTGGATGGAATCCCATAAATGTAGGGAAAGTGGTTGGTTTTACTTTATGAAGGACAGAGAGGTGAAAGTATATGCAACCTTAGATTAATAAGCAAAGGGAGGAAATTTGGTTGGATACAGGGTTGCCCTTGTGAGTGGAAGTGCTCTTTCCATTTGTGGAAGGAACCAGGATCCAGTAGAGACTACCTGCTGAAGGTGGGGAAGCTATTTTTGCACACATACACCAGTGCCACCCCTCACACTGTTCTGGAGGTCTGCCAACCTGCTGGAGCATATTTTTACAACAATACAAACACAACACATAGGCTAATTGTTTGTAGAGAATATATAATAGAATAATGATATCATTCAAATTATAGGAATAAGCCAATCAAAGTTCATATGTACAATATAACAGAGTGGTAGCAAGGACCATCAAGCCATGTGTTGAAAACAGATGTCTAAGGACAGTCTCACAATAGTCTTTCAAAAGTTTCAACAGAAGACATCTCAAAAGTTTCAAAAGTAAAGTCTCTCAATAGTCTTTCAAAAGTTTCAGCGGAAGATGTCTCAAAAGCCTAAAAAGAACAGTGCTATGGAATGATACTACTGTACTGTTTCATAATAGTCTTCATCAGCCAATATTTTCCAACAGAATATGTAAGTAAGATTCATGCTAAGGATCAGTGCTCTCTAGATAGGAATTGGCAAAAATCACATCCCTGACCCCTTAAGCAGAAACTGGCTGATCACAAGTCTGGATCCACCCCTCTCTGTATAGTTTTGTTTTCATTGTGCCTAACACTAGTGACTGTTGATGACAGCATAAAGCAAAAGAGCAAAATATCACTATAAATATAGAAAATAACATTTTAAGGACAATTTCTCTGTTTACATAACATGCACCTGTGTCAACCCCTTTTGATCATTTTCCCTGCGATATAAAACTCTCAAAACTGTTTATAGCCAGTTATGCTTCTTGCCTCTCTTTGTATCTTTCATAATTCAGGAATAGGTCTTTTAAGATAAGCTGAGCAAAACTAAATCCTGCATTCCAGGAAGAAGCTTATTATTGATTCAAGTAATACTAATAGCATTACATTTCTCTTCAGTGTGATTTGTTATTCTGTTCCACGTGCATCCCAACGTTTTCAAACCATAGGCGCTTTTATTGAATTGTACATGATAATGTTCAGGTCTTTTTCCTGAGTGGCTACAGTTAATTTAGAATCCAGTAAAAGGAGCAAAGCTCTCCAAGTTTACCAGGCTCCAGGGGGCCCAAGTTAAGGTTAAATCAAATCGCAAGGAGCTGAGCATTTAAAAATGGTTATTTTGAAGCAGAGGAAATCCTTGAATAATTCAAGATGTGGAACAGTCTATTATTTGGGTTTGTGCAATTTATTTTGCTAGCACTAAAAACCTACTTCTTCAGAAAGTGTTAAGTAGCAATTGAATTATTTTGGTGCTAAGGGGGTTGCTCCTGCTGTTTATATACATTATGAAGTCTACAGTGCAGTTCCTGTAAGTATGGGGATGCATCTTGGTTTTTGTGAGAGGTGATTAAGAACAAACTTCATGGTTCTCACCTCTGTGACCAGTGGGAAGTACTGGGTCATCCATCAACCTTTCTACCTTGGCCTTAAGACACCTGAGCTATATATTTTAGGACTCACTCTGTTCTCTTGGCTGTAGGTTGCTTTGACTTTTTCAATATTTTTAAATCATTGTAACCTATCCATGGTGAAGGGTGGGTAAGAAATTTAATGAATCAACCGCAACTTGGCAGGTAGGGCTATGTGCCTGAATGTGCTCAGGCAGCGCACTCAGACAGCAACATTTCAGATACTCAAGCCCCATAGTCTCTTCTCTGAATGTCTGAACATGTCTACTACCTCTTTGCCCACAGCTCCCCCCCACAGTCACAGCACTCCTGATTCCCAGTCTCTATCCGACCTTCATATGGCTAAGACAGGGGTCCCCAAACTAAGGCCCGCAGGCTGGATAAGGCCTGAAGGACTCGTTTATCCGGCCCATGGAGACCCTCACCGCCTGCTGCTGCCATCCGCTCTTACTGGCGCTGCGCTGTGCTGCTGCTCACTTTCGGGTCGGAGGAACACCGGAAATAGCTTGTGTGCATTTGCAAGCATTATTTCCAGTGCACATCCGGGTCAAAAGAGGCCCGTGCACATGCACACAAGCTATTTCCGGTGCTCCTCCGACCCAGAAGTGCGCCGGAAATAGCATGTGCTCCCCTGCCCCCCGGTCCGCCGCGCGATCGGCGCTGGAGACACTGGCCCGAGGCGAGGTAAGTTTGCTGACCCCTGGGCTAAGACAATCTTTCTCTTTTTTTACCACTTTTTTCAGTTATTTTTAAATGACCTGTCATTTTAAACTAAAGCTTCTCAAAGTGGTTAATGAACTGACATTTATTGTAGGTGGACAGATCTCCAGGAAAGCTTTGAATAACAGGATATTGTGGCCCATAAGAATACGTTTTGGAGAGAGAGCATCTGCCAGTACTAGCCTGATTCTGCTAGGACTGGAGCAACACATAGTTTAGGACAATATTGCAAAAGGATACTGTTTTATTGATGTGTTATTCCAGGAACTGGCACACAATTCAAAGAATTTATTGATAATGGCTTTGCAATAACTTTGGAACCACCGTGTTCTGATGCTCAAAACACCACCACACTTAAAAGGAGAATGTAAGATACAGCAGGTTCTCTCATACCAGTTAATCATAAGTAAAGTTAGTAGAAGAGGCTTCCTGTACCTCAGAGTACTGTGAAGATTGAACCTGTATAACAAGTTGTCCCTGATCAAATTTTATACAGAATCCTTTTTTCACCTTTGCATCACTCTACAGGTCACTATCCATTAAAAGAAAAGAAAAAAACATGTTTCCATCTCAGATCCTCTTTTACTGATGACTGCAGTACTATACACATCCAAAGTGAGAACTGTATTAGTTTTGTGGCCACAGGGCTCTAGTTTCAAAAGCTAGGTATTATTTTTTTACCCTTCATTGGAGTTGCTCTGAGGGATATACCGGTAAATGTGCTCCTAGGCAGCCTCAGGCCCATACTTATGCTCAGGCCTGTATACTTTGCACCATTCCGTCAGTCTCCCTCATCTGCTATATATATAAGCACAAATAACAAATTATGTTCTGGAAGGGCTCAGTGCTAGGTGTTAACTTCTTATAAGATCTCTCTGGTTTGTGAAAAGCTTGTTGCTTTACCATCTCCTTCTGCAGGGGGCATCATTTGCATATTTCCCCCCCCCCCCAGTAAACTATTATACAGAAGAATCCAACATCTCTTTTATATATATGATTTCCTCATCTTTCCCTTCCTCCCCCAGGATGCTGTGATGCAAGGTTTAATCAGTGACATCCCACACTGGTTACTCCCCAAGGTTAACAATGTTTATTTTAATATCAAACTTCAGACCTGTACTGTTAAATTGATGCAAATAGGATTACAAGGATCTGACTTCTTGAAAGCTTCAATCTTCATTTTCTTAGCTCCAAGCTGAATGCATCCACCATGGGAAAGTCAAGCTGAGACTCATTTGAAATGTGCATGCACACACACAGAAAAAAGATGTCTTTCTTTGTGAGTGCGTAAGAAATAAAAAATACTTATATTTTTACCTAAAGAAGATGTCTCTTTGATTTACTGCAGATACCTGACTTTTACCTTTATTGTTTACTAGCTAGGTGTTACCTCCCCCGCCCCCAACCCCTTCAATGAATAATTACAAGACAAATATAGAACCTATAATACCTTCACATCTTTTGCCCTTAGAAGTATAGAATGTGAGAAATTTCACTGCTGGAAACTCAGTAGCACTTCAGAAGTATAGTGTGAGTTTGTGCAATATAACAACAATGAAAGTATTCCAACAACCAGAAACAAGTGACAACCTGAAAAACAATGGTTGATATAATCCCACCAAATGGCTCTGGCCAATAGGAATGCCTACATCAAAACGATTATGCTTCAGTGACCACCTTTATGTACACATTAGGTATTCTGCAGTAAAAGCAGAGCTGCTGCCTTACTTTATATTGTCATGACAAAGGCAGATTTAGGGCAGTGGATTTAGGGCAGTGTTACCATTTTTGCCACACTGGATGCCGAGTCTAGGAGGTGCTGCAGGTGATTGCAACTGTGATGTAGTGAATTGAGCAGAAAGGCAGGGGGGCACTGAATTTTGGCCTCACACAGGGTGCTGCTGAAATTTGAAAGACCAAAGTCCGTCCATGACCATGTTATATCCAATATGGTGCTGTTGCGTTAACTGCCCTAACCTGACATGCTGTAAAACATAGCTGGACACTGTAGAATAATATATTTTTGTATCAACATGCAATTGTGTACTACAGAGAGACCTCATCTGCTTCTGTTTTTCCTGTTTAGGAATTTGGTAAATATTAAATTAGGAGCTGACATATTGAGAACTACAAATGTAATTTGAGAAATCTATAGCCATCTTAAGGCACTTGATTTTCATGTGAAAGAAGCACACAAACTGGGGTGAGAATGCAGCGTTCTGCCCTCTGCCACCACACCCATCACTCTCTGTGAGTGGCGTGGGATGGGCAGGGCAGGGCAGAGTTTGGCATGCTCATTCCCTGCTCTGCCTGTCTGCATATTGCTTCTACATGTGACTAGAATGCCTATAAGAGACTAATTGGACAAAATGGGCAATGCATTGCTCTCTAGATTATACAATTGACTATAAAAACCTTTTAGAATCACATATTACATTTATTGTTACTTATAGTTTATCATGAATTAAAGATCTTAGCAGAGAACTCCTTAATGAAGGAAAATGAAAAATATAAATTTGCATGCTACCATGTGTTTGCTTAGTACAAAAATAAGAATTAGTATGAGATTCTTACAAGGTATTCTTTGATTCCATGAAGAATCAAACAGTTATTATGCCTGGCCACATCACATACATGCATATATCAGGGTTTGGGGGGGGCAGACAGAGGTAATTTGGCAGATTACTTGGATACACATACATATAATCTATTTCTAATGTCCTATGAAATCAGAGAATTAAAATGCATTTCACTAGTACATTCAGAAATGTATAGAATGTTGGAAAGGTGTCGTATGAAAAAATATTTGCTATTCAGATGCTATTTAAATAACCCATTAGATTTATGTGTTTTTAAACTTCATATTTCTAATCTATCTATGAGATTTTGATATATTATATATATTATTGGCATATATCTCTGTGTGTGAATAAGATAAAAAAGAAAGATAAATAACTCACAGCAGCTAAATGTCATGTTGAAAAATAAAAAAAAATGTCACTCATCTCATGAAAGAACACACGTCTCTAGTGGACATTAAGAATTCATTCCTGCAGCGGGTGTGGAGTAACTGAATTCCTTCAGCTGTATGGGGGAAGGCTCTGTTATGTTTCCATAAATATCTTTTGACTCATTCTCTCCCAGACATCATTCAAGCATGATAGGATGTCTCAAATCTAAATTGGGTGGGTGGCAGAATTAAACACACTCTATTTATCCTCAAATACCTATTCTTCAGTCAGCTATAGAACTGAAATAAGCCCCCCCCCCCAATTTCCTAAAGTTTCCTTTTAAAAAAATTAATGAGGTTCAGGGAACTAGGGCAGAAACCTAAAAGGATGTATTTCAGAATATATCTTAAATCAGAAGTAGGCCACAGGTGCCAAGACACTGCCCTGAAAATTTGTACACTCTCTAAATCAGCTTATGGGCTGAACAGATACAGGAGGTGAGTCTCATGTTGCCTATAACTCTTCTAACGGAAAACCCCATTAGAAAACTCATGGGACTTTAAAACTTCTGAATGTAGGTGGGGAGGTGGTTCCACATTTGAATTCAACAGGGCACTATTACAAACAGATGGCATGGTCCCACTTTCCCTGCACATTGTTCTGGGGGATACTTCCAGCCCCCTCAGAGCCAATTTGAGGGACTAGAAAGGAAAAGCCCCATTGTGGAAGTGGGAATCATTAGGTGAACCCCCCACTATGCAATAGACAGGCATGACTTGGCTAAAACCAAGTGCTCAGGAGGTGGGCCTTCTTAGTTTTAATAAGGGCCCCCAGCCTTCCACCCATAATGGAAGCATTGCTGTTCCATGAATTGAACCCATGCTGCTAGGGCAGCATCTGAATGATGCAACAATTTGAGTGAGCTTGATCATGTGAGGTTTTCCCTATGGACCTGGAAAGTGGGGCACCACTGATCCCCTGGATTCAATTCAACACACAACTGCCCACATGTCTAGCCCTCTTTAGACACTGCAGCACTCTCAATTAAGGCAAACATGATAATAGGGACTGGGGCGGGCTGAGTAGCCCTGCCTTTGACATCACAAACAGTGATTAGCCCTTCTCCATACTGTTTGCATGCACAGCGGAAACAACTGCAAGGAGGCTGCTTTTGCACATAGATGTTATATGCAAAGGCTTTGTTACAATCTGGAACCCAATCTACTGGGGAATCCAGGACAAACAGAAGCCTTTGCATGTACAGCTGCCCATGCAAAGGCTCACTCCTTGAAAATGTTCATGTTGTATGTGTGGATGCTACTTGGCATTTATAATGTGGGAGGTGGGCTATTGAGCATGGTCCCTATTTATAATACCCAGTGTTTTTCTTCTAGAATAATGGTGCTGGTACTGCAAATCTGGAGTACACCCAGAAAAAAAAGCACTGATGATACCTAAACAGGGCTTGTGTGCTGTTCAGATGCAACCCCTAATTAATAATAATAATAATAATAATAATAATAATAATAATAATAATAATTTCTTTATATCCTGCCCTCCCCAGCTGAAGCCAGGCTCAGAGTGGCTAACAACAATAAAAGTAACACAGCATTCTAAAATCAATTCATTTTAAAATCAAATCAGAATCAAATTAATGGCAACCATTGGGCTAGAGTTCTATGAGGATTACCAAAGGAGGGGGTCAGACTGTGCCTTGGCCAAAGATCAACTCATGTAGATCAACTCATGGAAAAGTGATTCTTTTCACACAGCTGGAGGCGCTTCTAAAGAGTATCTTAATACAGCTGATAATGGCAAGTACAGATGCTCAAAAGCTTGAAATAACTATATCAGATGTCCGAGGTTTGAAGATTATTACCCTAAAAGTATCTTTGGAACTGACTTGCACTTGTTTGCTTATACAGTACTGCCCAACAATAGTAACAGGATTTTAATATCCTAGTAATTCAGACATCAAGAACAGTGTTTGCAACACTTTGAGGGTAAAGAAAAGCCAGATGTTATATAAAATATTAATGACTGAAGTCTCAATAATGTGAATCAGGATACTTTCACTTCTGTGGCAGTACATTTTGATTTCAAGGCTCAAGTCGTTTTTGATCATCCTCTTTTGGATTCCCAGTACTATTCGTTTGAGTCTTTCAGAATCTGGTCAGTTTATTCTCTCAGCATTTTTACTGGATGTTAGTCTTTCTCTCTCTCTCCCTCATTCAAAAGGCTTTCACAAACTCTGTTTCGTCCATAATTGCCTCTCTCAAATGATTTTCCCTCCTCAATGATTTCTCATTAAGACAGAGGGACTCAAATGAGCTAATTAAAATAGGTTTTATTGTAAAAAAAAAAGGAGAAAATTCTTCACACGAGCTAGCATGCATCTCAGTAAATGTTAACTGACAAATATAATTGTGCTCCTTCAGGGAGTAAGCAGTATACTTTTCAAAGTAGCCCATCATTTCTAACCAGCTTGTCATGTTTTCACACATACTTTGGCTGGTAGTCCTGTCAAACAAAACCCAGATTTCTTCTATGCAACAGGAGCAGCAAAGAAAGAGTAGACAAGAGCAGCCCACCATTGCATCTAAATCTGGTTCCATACAATCATTAGGACACATTAACTTCTGTCAGGTGTTAATGTAGGGTAGTGGTTCTCAAACTGTGAAATACCCTCCTACGAGCCTCTTTTAATATATTAACTGCTAACATATCATGAAAAATGACATATGATTTCTCTGTTTTTCCCTTTTCTCTCCAAAAACCAATTTCTCCACTTCTAAATCAGAAACAGGGATGCGGGGGGGGGGGGGGCGCTGTGGGTTAAACCACAGAGCCTAGGACTGGCCGATCAGAAGGTCGGCAGTTCGAATCCCTGTGACAGGGTGAGCTGAGCTCCCGTTGCTCGGTCCCTGCTCCTGCCAACCTAGCAGTTCGAAAGCACATCAAAGTGCAAGTAGATAAATAGGTACCACTCCGGCGGGAAGGTAAATGGTGTTTCCATGCACTGCTCTGGTTCTCCAGAAGCAGCTTAGTCATGCTGGCCACATGACCCGGAAGCTGTAGGCCAGCTCCCTTGGCTGATAAAGTGAGATGAGCGCCGCAACCCCAGAGTCAGCCACGACTGGACCTAATGGTCAGGGGTCCCTTTACCTTTACCTTTTAAATCAGGACAAAAAACAACTGGGTTCGGTGCTGCTTGCAGTTATAGCTTTTGTGTTCACAGTTTTGCTTCCTGTCTCCTAAGGTTCCTTTTCTAATTCCTCTACCTGTGCTTGACCACTTCCATTTGTCCCTCTACTCTTAATCACTGACACGTGTTAAAAAGTACATTTAAGAACATCAGTCACTCACAAACTCGTGCTCCAGCATCCCTTCTGCTAAAGGGTAAGAGGGAGAGTCAGTTTTAGGGACGCACCATAGCTCAGTGGTAGAACTCATGCTTAGCATGCTAAAGGTCTCCAGTTCAATCCCTGGCATCTCCAGGTAGTAGTAGTAGTAGTAATTTATTTTTTATAACCCGCCCATCTGGCTGGGTTTCCCCAGCCGCTCTGGGCAGCTTCCAGCAAAATATTAAAATACATAATTCATCAAATATTAAAAGCTTCCCTAAACAGGGCTGCCTTCAAATGTCTGGTAGGGTTGGAAAGGGTTGGAAACATCCAGTTTGAAACTATGAGCAGCCATTGCAGGTCAAGTGTTGAAAATAAAAAGCTAAATGGACCAATGGTCTAACTTCGTTTAAGGCAACTCCTTATGCCCCAATACAGCCCCAACATTCTTGATCTTCAGAGACAGTTTAAGCTCAAAAAATACATTTTCCACAGTTCCCTAACCAAACCTTAAGAGGTGGGTGGGATGAGAGATACAAGATGGTCTTCCACCATTACCAACTTCTTCAAAGTAAATCCATTGCTGAGAGAAAGGATAACCATGCCCAAAGAAGGGATAAGAGAGCTTCAGTTCTGGGTCTGGGAGGGACTGAATTTCCTTAGCAAAGTTAATAATTCTGTAAAAATAAATAAATAAATCTGCTCTTTGTATTCAGCAGCCTTCCTCAACCGGGTGTCCTGAGACATGTCAAACTCCCATTGTGGCAAGCCTGCAGATATCTGTCAATTGTATACATCAATTGTATAATGTTGCCAGTAAGTGCAAACATGTGATACAGTAAGAAGAGATCTTTGAAGGCTTCTTTTTTCATGTTGACCATGAGGAAGGCCTTAACAACCACAGGCTGAAACGTGCTGAGCTATTGGTTTAAAAAACAAAATCCTCATTTTGTCAGCATCTTGTGATATCATTTCCTTTGTATAGGATTCGTTTTGGATGCTTACCAGCTTTTGCATTTATTTATTTTTTTGGTATATATTACTTGCCACTTAAATCAGATAAACCTAGATATTCAATAATTCTGCAGAGTTGTAGCACTATAAAAATAGGGACATAATAAAATTATCAGTATAGGCACTACCATTCTACAAATAATAAAGAATAATAAATAGTATCTAATCGTTATAATTGGACTTTATTTGTTCAGCTACCTTGCCTTTGCAGTTTTCATGCACCCTATTACTTTCCCTCCTGTCACAGAGGCTTAGCTGTGTTTGTACTTCTTCCTTGCTCTGCTCTTCCTCCTTCTGTTGGAATTCTACAGCTCTTTTTGCTGGGACTCTACAGGTTGGTTAATAAAGAGCAGTAAAAATTATGACTTAGATAGTACCGGCCAGTTGTGTGTTAACGAATCCAGAGACAATACAAGCCCAATTCAAAGGCAACATAAAACCCAACCTATTTTCAACTAGTAATTCTACCTGGATGTTATTTTTCTCAAGGTTTGGAGCCAGGGTAGTACTAGACTACCAACCAGGCCTCTTGATTTATCAACACTCTCCAAATGCTGTGAAACACAAGGAGACTATAGATGATCATCTGTCTCTCCCTTTCCAGTCCTATTAAAGCTAAATCTCTTGCATACTTCTTTGGGAGTAAATCCCATTGGCACTCATTTTCACATAAATGTGCACAGGATCAGCTAAACGATTCTCCATGTTACCATTTCACTGCCAAAATTACTGGAAAAACCAAATGGATGTTAACTTTGCATGCAGTTCTGGCCTACTTTTCCTTGTGCATTATAAAATGCCAGTAATCATCCCCCCCCCCAAAAAATTAATTCATTTAATCTAAGTTTTTCATTTCAACAACATATTTCAGAGAAAGTCTAAAATATTTATGTAATCCAATATTTTGAAAATAGGGAGGGATACATTATTGTTCCTTGAAACAACAGAGGATACAAATGAGATAAATTGTATACTAGAATAAAAAGCTGCTTATTTTATGCCTTCATTCCCATTTGCTTGCTCTGATCCCTCTACCTGTGCCCATGTTTGCAGCATTACCTCGCATGGCACTCATTAAGCAGGACAGTGTCTGGACTAGCTGAAGTCTATTTCCTTCAAACTCCAGCAACTTTAGCATTTCATGACTTGAAGGTTTGACTTCAAGCTTGACAGGGTTTTTGAAAAATTATTACCATTATTTTTATAGAAATCAGCTTGCACATTAGGCAGCTTAACCCAAGCCTTTGATGCTGTATTTTGTATATAATCAACTGCTAGCTCCACCTAGTGTTGTCTTAATGCAGTCCAAAGTTCACACACTTCTTGACAAAATGTAAGCAAACTATAAAATCACTATTTTCAATTAGATGGCGACAGCCTTCTATTATCTTTACAAAAGCAAAATCAGAAGCATGCACTTTAGCAACTTGAAAGAAAATGCTATGAATTTGGAAAATAGGTGCAAGAAAAGAGAATACACCTGCTGCATCCTTAGAGATATTCAAGCCTGCCTAGAGAGCATTTGAATTTTATTAGGATATTATTAGTTCAATCGCTGAACAAGTTTGTATACTGAAAATTAACAACCTTTATATTTTTTATGTGCACTTTAAAATTCACATTTTTTAAATTCAAGGAAATAAGCTGAAATGCTCAAAGTGGCTAAAACCAGGTTTGTCATAATAATTTGTACCTGGCAAATACCAAGTTACTAATTTTTGCCTGGTTTTAGAATAACACCACTTTAATATCAAGCTGCTCCCTTTATCTATACAAAAGTATATTCAGATGCCACTTAAAACATCAATCATGTTTGCAGCCAATCACTGAACTTGACGTTAGTACGAACATACAGATATGATATTTAAATGAAAGTACTGAGGTGTTAGCTGAGGAGATATCAGATTGCAAATCTCTAACAAACTCACATATACATTTTATCTAACTTAGGTATTCTTATTATTACAGAGTTTATTTCAGCCCACTTTTTAATAAGCTTACTTTTTAATGTGAGCAAACATTATTTCCACAAAGCAGGAAACTGGCAATTAATTAATCATTCTTTCCCAATAAGGTATAAACAGCAAGACTCAACCTTGTACAGGTGATCAGGATGAATCATGCATGTTGCTATAATATTGCTCACTAGGAATGAGGAAAGAGGGGTGAAGAGAAATGATACATGGAGCTGAGAGACTGTTTTTTCACATAAACTCAAAACTTTCTAACAAAGTCACCTGAAACTTTGGCTTATTGCTCACCTATACTAACAAAACAACAATCCAGCAACTGAATAATGAACATTACAGACTGGAAGATAATTATTTGGAATATCCTCTGTGTTAAAAAAACAGCAATGAAAAACACCCATATATTCCATTTCAAATGATTTCACATTTGCCGTCATTTCTCATTAGCAGTTTTCAAAATTATATCTGAAACAAGCTGATACAGAGAAATTAAGAACAGTAATCATGCGAGAAATGATAGACCCAGCTGGGCAGACATCAAGTTGGCAAAACGTGAATACAGTTCAGTAGCTGAAACAGATGCTAGAGTTGTTGAAAGACCCTGCAGGAGATATACATGAATTTCCTCTTTATAATAATAATACACAAGTGAGCACACAGCAAGAACTAAAAAGGGCAGGATGAAACCCTGTTGGCAAAGCAAACTACAAAAACAGAATCTGCAATACTATTTGCTATTTCAGAATGTTCAAAATATGCAGCTTCATTTCCTCAAGCTCTATGTATATGCCAGCATTTCGAAGTCAAAGACCATGCAACTAAACCATATGAAACGTTTGAGGTTTCTGGGTTGCTTCTTTCCCCTTACCTGGGCTTCCCCAGACTTCGAAAACACTTTGTTCTCTAACCTTACCCTTTCATAACAATATCTTTCAGGCAAGTGGCTCCCTGAGGTGAGAGGCAAGCACAAAAGACGTAATGCAAGCAGAAATGCAATTCAAAAATCCATTTTGCAGAAGCAACACTGTTTTCAGAGAGTTTCAAGACCTGAGCAACAAATCCTCTGCCATTATCAACAGAGGCTCATTCTAACATATGCTTTGTCATGGTCAGTTTCTAATGACATTCACGACAATGCAAAGGCTTTGATCATCCTACCTTCCATGCCAGCTGCTTTTCTCGTCACTCCATCATGCCAATAAGTTGGCTGCGGTAACAAATCAAGATAGTGCAAAACAGCATCTTTCCCCTGCATCTGTCATCTTCCTGAAAGCATTCTATTGCTGCCGACTGCTGGGAACTAGAAAGTCTATTTGAATTCCAATAGCTCCCCTTTCGCATGATTCAAGTTAGGTTAGGTGGGCATGCCTAACATGATTCTCTCCATCATTTATTATGCAGCTGCTACACTGCTGGTGTGGTAACCACTCTGACTTTATCTGATACGTCAGCCTGGCAAACCTATACCTTAGTGCAAACACACAATGAGACACAGCAGCGTCCTGCATTTAATGAGCCTTCTTTCTGCCTCAGAGAGCAGTGCATCTGCAAATCTCTTCCAAATCCTGGCATTCGTGTTCTCTCTTTCACTGATTATTAAAGCTTGCAGCTTTTCTTAAACCAGAATGCTTTTCCGGGGAGGAAGGAATAGCATTTCTCCCCCTTCTCTCCCCCCCCTCCCCACAGTCGTCTTCTGTTATTTGTACTTTAGTTAAATACTTACTAATTCCTATCAAATCACACCATCACTTCATTCAAACTTTCCTTGGGAAAGAGTCCTGAAATACAGTATGGGGGCACATTATTCATGTCCTTACTCATACTTCATTATCAACACGATATCCAAAGCAAAATTGCATTCATATCTGTGAATCCTAATGAATAGCTCTCTAATGAGACAAGAGCACTCAATTCAAACCTAATAGATTTTCTATACCTGCAGGTGATTGCTTGCCCCTAACTGTTATTTATGCACTTGAAAAGGGAAGTAGTTTTTGTGGTTCTGTTAGTAGCATCTTATCTCTCAAATGATACCAGACACAGCTAAAATATCTGGTGAGTGACAGGTTAGTGAGGCTAATTTAAAACAACGCCCCCCTTCAACTACACCATCAGTAAGTACTGCCTAAAGAATATTAATAGCCACATGATTTTTTAAAGAAACAGCTAGTTTCCTTTATTAATAGCTGACATGAAGAATATGGGTAGACAAAGATACAACTTTTTTTTTAATCTTGTAGATAGGGCGGGAGATATATAGAAGGTACATAATGTTGAAGTAAATACTTTCCCCCTTATACCCAAGATTCCCCTACTACAAATCTGATTGGTAGAATGAATAAATCTGATCAGATTGGTGGAAGAATACCAAAGCACACACATGCAAGTTCACATAACAAATACTGAACTTCAACGGGTTTTCACACAATTCTCCACATGGTGCAAATTGTGCATGACAACCATGTACCAGCACTGTTCTTAACCCACGTTGACCCGCAAAATGATCCCATTTACAAAGGTTAGAATTCTATGCACGTTTAAGTACATAAGACCTTGCTAGATCAGACCAAAGACCCATATAGTCTAGCGTCCAAGTGGCCAAGCAGATATGTATGGCAAGCCCACAAGCGGGACATGAGTACAGTAGCACTATACTGCTTTCAAGTCTTAGTGAACTTAATGGGGCTTACTTCTGATGAAACATGTATAGGATTGCAAGTCCATTTTAAATAGCCAAAAGCATCCAGATTATCACAAGTCAGTGTCTATTATACCAGCTGTTTTAATTCAATTATATCTTCTTCTTTGGCGATCACTCATAGCCGAGTACGATTGTCTTCCATAAACACGGTTTTAACAATGAGTCCGTAAGTGACTGTGGAGGCCAATTCTGGATCCACACGTCCTTCCACAGTGGGGACATTGGTTTCCTGGCGGGAGGTGATCATGGTGTGGATTTTCCAAGTGTCCCTTCCTCTTAGCACATTTCTCCCTTGCATCCTGAGTTCAAGTGTCTTCAAAGCCTTTGGTAAAGGCTGTTCTCCAATTGGAGAGCTCGCAGGCAAGTGTTTCCCAATTGTTGGTGTTTATACTACATTTTTAAAAATTTGCCTTGAGACAGTCTTTAAACCTCTTTTCTTGACCACCAGCATTACACTTTCCATTTTTAAGTTTATAATAGAGTAGTTAAATTATGTAAACCAAATTAATCTTCGTTTATTTTTCAAGCCTACGGCTTCAGGAAAGGTTTGAGATTAGAACAGTTTCTTGGAAGACAAATCTATTGCAGCTTGAAGTCTAATAAAGCTTTGATGAAAACTAAATAAATAATAATAGAAATTAAATATTACATATGTAGAAGTGGCTGGGAAATCCAATTCCTTTTCATAAAATTTTCTGATTCCCTTATTCAGTCCTCTACATGAGTTCTTTTGCCATCACAGTTCAGATTTTCATTAAGAGTCCCTGCACTCAGCCACACAGTTGCTCACCATTCAGCAAACAATGCACCAGTGTCAAACCACCACAGAACCTGCTTCACTACAGGCTGGTTTGGCCTGTATATCTTTACTTGTCAGAGATCAGGGATAATACACCCAAATGAGTCGTGATATCTAGTGAAGCAGAGGGGTGCTCTGTAGGAGTGCTTAATATTCTCAGACAACTTTGTTCCAGTGAGGAGAATTAGTCTCATGTGAATTTTACAAGGGAAAGCATGAGGCATGGTAATCTGGAGGTGAAAATGCCTCCCCCCCATTCATTCCACTTCCCCACGTAAGCTTAGCACAACTCTACCGCCTAAAATCAGTATCTTGGCAATCAGCTGCTTTCTGGGTGAGCAATGATGTCATTTTCCTCTTAAAAATCAAATTAGCAGAGACAATAAGATTGGCTTAATGGAACAAGATGGAAAATTTATTAGATGCTATAGATATGGCACCATGGAATAACATGTCCTTTTAGAGATTTTATGTAAATAAGTTAGAATTAGACTTACTGCATCTGCTCCTCAGTCTGTAGCTGCACATATCAACAAGCTAATTCTGTATTCAAGGCAACATAGGTTGCCCTATCATATAGTTGCAAAGTGTGTAGCTATAAAGTGGCTATCTAAAAAAAACCTGCTGTCAGCTCCTTTTTTTGTTGTCGGTTCAAGTCATTTCTGAACTGAAAAGAGACAATAAAAGGAAGACTGACTTTGAAGGCCCCATAAATTTAGAATACATAAAAAATATTTTCGTGGTATCTGCATTTCAATTGTTAAAACATCCAGACAGTAACAAAGAATTGATGTTATTTCACAAAGGTTATAACTCACAGGCACTAGTGACTTGGGAATTCTTGGACTGTGGTGGGGGGCTATATTTACTGTAGCCCATTCAACAGATGAGTAATTTAATAAATAAAATAGCATTGGGGGGGGCTAATGGTTTGGTTTTGCTTTTGTTTTATGATGTATTTTGTGTTCTCATTTTGTATTTTTATGTTGTGAACCACCCTATGATCTTCAGATGAAGGGCGGTATACAAATGTAATACAATAAATAATGATAAAACAATAAAATGAATGAATGAATGAATGAATGAATAAACAAACAAACAATCAATGAAACAATAAATATGTTAGTTTTAATTTTCTGGAGAGAAGTGGTATGAAGTACAGGAAGCATATGGGTAACCAGGAATAGGAAGGAAAGTGGAGCTGTGAGCACCTGCACCACCAAAAGAAGAATCACTAATTCATTTCCTATTTATTACACAGAGATCTTTATTAAGATTATGAATGAACTTACTTTCTGCACTATATTAAATTATGCTTAGGGTTTTTTTTCTATAAGTGAAGCTCACGGTAGAGTTTTTAAAAACATTGTTCATATGGCACATTCTAAACTATGATATAACAATAAAAATTTACCAAGAGCTCTCCCCTTCCGTCCCTTATATGAAAGTTGCATGAAGCTACTGGATCAACACATAGTTAAACACTGGAGGCAGAAATGGCCACCAACCAAGATGGCTTTAAAAGAGCATTACACAAATTCATGGAGGGTCATTGATGACTGCCAACCATGATGATTCTCTTCTGCCACCACAGTTGAAGGCAATAATGCTTCTGAATACCAGTTGCTGGCAACCACAAGAGGGAAGACAGCTCCTATGCTTGAATTCTGCTTGCAGGTTTCCCATTTGGCATCTGGTTGGCCACTGTGAGAACAGGATGCCAGATGGGGCTACTCTTATGTTCTGAACTGTTTTCTTGCAACTCTTGTGAGTGGCAATGGTTTCCCAAGCTCTTGGGCAAGGACTCTTCTTTCTGGGTGTGTTTGTATTTTAACTGCTGTTCCTAGAGATTGAACCTCAAACTTTATGCATATTCATCTAAGATTCATCAAAGTCTGTGCTCCACCAGTGAACTACTGCACCTCCCGAAAGGTGAGCTTCTTTTTCCTCTGGAGCATGTGCTTATCTGGCTATTGAAACCAGGACATCTAAAGCTAGAATTTTCTTGCTCTAGACTTTTAGACAGTTGTTGGGAAATGCACCATTGTAATAGCCACACACACACACAGGCAGTGTATAATTTATTTATAGCTGATGCTTCATTCAGCATGCTGATTATAAATAAAAATTTGATTTATTTAGTCTTCTATCCTTGCATGGAAAAACTTTTCTTGATCATAAATAATGGTTATAAATAAAATAGAAGTGAAATTAGATTACCGTTGAACATTAAAACAAATTTGGCTAGTATGGGCTAATGAAATTCTGATGATAAATTTATTGAGAGCATTTTTAAAAAGCCAAACTTGAAATTACTCTCAAAATTCTTAAAATTGGTGAAAAATTCTAAAATTAATTTGGAAAAAACCAGGCTGATTCTTTAGAGAAGTAGTTCTAAAATAGCCAAGCTTAGATGCAACAAACATTATTATGAGTTCAATCCTTAGATTTGCTTGTTTCTTTCTTCCCTCTTTTAGACACAAGAGGAAAAGATTGAAAGCTTCACAGATTCCTATTACATTCAAGAAACTGTGGTTTAGTCTAAATGTGATTAGTTAAGACAAAACATGCTCAAACCCACCACATGTTAACCAGCCACAGTTAGAATAAATCACAGCATCCTATGTTTGCAGATACAGTAATGGAAACTGATTTATTTAATAGAGATCAGAGACATCACCTTGCCAACAAAGGTCCGTGTCAGGGAACTGACATCTAAAGCGCCGCAGGTGCAAAGGCTCCCTGAGGTTGAGAGAGCAGTAGCAGCGGAAGAGGGAACCAGTAGAGGGCGAGCAAGAACTCCAAGGGAAAGTGAGTCAGAGGGATGGCTCAGAGACGCTTCAAGCGAAACCAGTGGGGAGGTCTCAGGACCTCCTATAGGGACACCCACACCTCGACGGAAACTGTCACGCCGAGAGGCCAGACGACGTGTTTCCGTTAAGGAGCTTTTATGTTGGAAACGTTTCCGAAAGCAGCCACTTTCGGATTCTACTAGTGATTGACGCAGCCATGCTGGAGGGGCTCCGTCACAGGCAGAGGTTTGAAAACCTGATCAAACTCTGAGGGACTTGCATTTTACGCACAAGCAGCTCATCGTCCCATCACAGCAATCCGAAAGTCACCGAAAGCCAGCTTGTGCAGAGAGAAGCATCATGAGCAACCCAGCCGGAACCGGGGGTGCAGGAGCAGCTGGAGGGGGTCCAAGCCTGGAAGAAAGGTACAGAGCGTTGGAGATCCAGTTGGCGCTGCAAACGGCGAGGCTTGAGGAGAGGAGGGCTCAGGATGCAGAAAAGGGAAAGGAGAAAACCACCCCGCTCGCCAGAAAGGTACCAGGATTGGTGCAGAAATTCGGGGGGGATCCCAGGAACTATCATGCCTTTAGAACAGAGATGCAATACGCTCTAAACTTGCAGTTTGATGACTTCCCCGACGAGGAATCGCGAGTGGCGTATGTGATTGGCCATCTCGAATCCGGGGCGAAAGATTGGGTTAGACCCCTGATGGCAGCGAATAATGAGATCTTAAAGGACACGAGGAAGTTTTTTCGTGCCATGGACCTGATGTTTTCCAGCGATATTGAGCAGGGGGTGGTGCGAAGGCAGTTAATGGCTTGCCAGCAAGGAAGCAGATCTGTCCGTGAGTACTGGACTGAATTTACTATGCTGATTCATAAATTGGGGTGGGACCTATCGGCGGAGCCCATCCAAATGCTTTTCGAAGAGGGGCTTTCTTCAACCGTCAAAGATGAGCTTTCCCGGGGGCCCAGGGCGGAGTCTATGGACCAATTAACCAAATCTGCGCTGGCCATAGGAGCGCGCCAGGAGGCGAGGGCTTTGGAAAGGCGGGAAGGGAAAGGAGACCGTTGGAGGGAGTTCCGCATTCCAGACATTCCAGAGCCATCTTTCCCGCCGGCAGAGCCGATGGAAGTTGGAACAGCGCGGGCGCGCGCAGTTTCAAATCCCAGTGAAGGGCGGAAGAAGGAGGGAAAGAGCGCCAAGAGATGTTATCTCTGCCAACAGCCAGGGCACTTTGCCAGAGTCTGCCCACAAAGAAAGGAATGGCAAGGGATGGCAGGAGCTGTTGGGGGAAAGGAAGAGGAAAGCAAGGAGCAAGTAAAAGCCAACGCCTGGCTGCCACCGTCGGGGCACAGCAGCCAGGCCAAAGAGCAATGAAAGTGCCCATGCCAGAACCTCCCAGACCTGCTTTAGTGATAGAGGTGTTACTAGAACTGCCAAACGGACACCCACTAAAGGTCAAGGCGCTTTTGGATTCAGGCAGCTCCTGTAATTTCATGAGTAAGGAGTTTGCAGCTGAGCACCAGATACAGACCATCCCTTTAAGTAACCCCTTGCAGGTGACTACGATTGACGGCAGAGAGCTGTTGGGGGGAGAAGTTAGCCAACAGACTGTCCCGATGATAATGAGAGTGGCAAGGCACACCGAACAGATAGCGTTTAATGTGGCCATCCTGGGAGGAGCACCCATCATTTTGGGGATGAGCTGGCTGGCGCTACACGATCCGCTAGTGGGCTGGCATCAGAGGGTGGTCTCCTTTGGGTCAGCGCATTGCCTAGAACACTGCAAGGAGGGGAAGGTCTCGGGAGGAGACAGAGTCACCCTAGCGGGGATGGAAGTGATGGGCAAAGGGAAGGTGCCCCCGCAATACGCAGATCTGAGCAACGTATTCAGCGAAAGGGAAGCAGACAAACTGCCACCGCATAGACCCTTTGACTGTCAAATCAACCTACTCCCAGGGGCCCAACTCCCAGTAGGCAAGCTGTACGCCATGTCAGACAGGGAGATGCAGGAGCTGAGGGAGTTCATTGACAAAAACTTGAAGCGAGGTTTCATCAGAGAGTCCCGAGCGGTGGGGGGCAGCCCAGTGTTTTTTGTGGACAAAAAGAACACAGACAAACCGAGACTGGTGTGTGACTTCAGGGGCCTCAATGCAGTGTCGGAGCCCCTGGCTTTCCCTATGCCCCGAATTGACGACATTTTGACCAGAGTAAGGAAGGGAAAGATTTTTACAAAACTGGACCTGCGGGGGGCGTACAATCTGATACGCATAAGGAAGGGAGATGAATGGAAGACCACCATGTTTACCCCTTTGGGAGCCTTTGAATACCTCGTTATGCCCTTCGGTCTACAAGGGGGCTCCGCCTGTTTTCAAGCTTTTATAAACCACGTTCTGGGACCTTTGCTCTACAAGAACTGTGTGGCCTTTTTAGACGACGTGTTGGTGTATTCGGAAGATGAGGAACAGCATGTGAGGGACGTTCGAGAAGTGTTGGGCAGGCTGCAAGCCAACCAGCTGTGGGTGAAACTGGAGAAGTGCCAGTTTCATACCAAGGAGGTGGAATTCCTGGGGTACCGCTTGTCAGACAAGGGATTGGCCATGGATCCAGGCAAGGTTCAAGCGGTACTGGAATGGAAGACACCGAAGACCAAGAAGGACGTGCAAAGATTCTTGGGGTTTGGGAACTTTTATCGGAAGTTCATCAAGAACTTTGCCCTCTTGACGGCGCCCATCACCGACTGCCTCAGCAGCAAGAAGAAATTTGTTTGGACGGTGGAGGCGGATCGAGCCTTTGAAGAACTGAAAAGGGCTTTCGCCTCGGAAGAACAACTTCTGCATGTGGATTTACAAAAACCCATGAGAGTGGAAACAGATGCATCCGACCGGGCTATAGGGGCGGTCCTTCTTCAACCGGGGAGGAGTGCGTCGGAGTGGAGACCGTGTGCATTCTTCTCGCGGAAACTGAATAAGTCCGAGAGGAATTACACGGTGTATGACAGGGAACTACTTGCCATTCACGAAGCATTCCGGAGGTGGAGACATTTATTAATTGGGGCACAACACAAGGTGCAAGTGTGCACCGACCACAAAAATTTAGAGTATTGGAGAACAGCTCGAGTGCTCAACCAACGACAAGTGAGATGGGCACAGGAATTCTCCAAATTTAACTTTGAGATTTGTTATGTGCCAGGCCCAGAAAACGTCAGGGCGGATGCGCTCTCACGCAAACCAGAATATTGGGAAGGGGAGGAGGTGATCGAAGAGAGACATGTCATCCCGGAGGACCGCTGGGTGTGTGGGGCGGCGCTGGTGGGGCAACGGGAACTGGTGGAGGAAACGGAAAATGATGAATATGCCCAGGATAAGCTCAGAGGTCTCAGGGGGGAGGGCGAGAGCCCCGGAGGTTTTGAGGAAAGAAATGGGGCATTGTATTACAAAGGGGCACTGTATATACCCGAAGGTGAATTGAGGGGGAGAGTACTCAAGCAGTTGCATGATAGCCCCACGGCGGGACATTTTGGGCAACACAAAACCATGTGGTTGGTTACCAGGGAATTTTGGTGGCCTAAGGTGAGGGAAGATGTAAGGGAGTATGTAAGAGGGTGTGACCAATGTCAGCGAGCCAAAGGGGAAAGAAGGGCGCCGGCAGGGTTATTAGAACCTTTACCCACACCAGAACGGCCTTGGGAAGCGATATCAATAGATTTTATGACGGATCTGCCAAGGTCCAAGGGGAAAACAGCCATCATGGTAGTAGTAGACCTGTTAACTAAGATGTGCCATTTTGTAGCATGCTCACATGCAGTCACAGCGGAAGAAACGGCGAAGTTGTTTGTGGAACATATCTTTAGGTTGCACGGGGCTCCCTCGAGGGTGATCTCAGATCGAGGCAAACAATTTACTTCCAGGTTCTGGAGGAAGCTCATGAGCTTGCTACACGTGGAAGTTAATTTTTCAACTGCCCGGCACCCTGAAACCAACGGGCAGGCGGAAAGGGCAAATGGCATTCTTCAACAATATCTTAGGTGTTATGTCAATGACAGAGAGAACGATTGGGTCGAAAAGTTGGCGTTGGCAGAATTTGCCTACAATAATGCGGAGAATGTGTCCACAGGGATGAGTCCCTTTTTGGCTAATTACGGGTGTCACCCCAGGGCATTTCCAGGGGAAGGAGGGGAGAGATGGAGCGTTCCAGCGGCTGAACATTTTGTAGAAGAGATGGAAGCCATCCATCAGCAGCTCCAGCTCAACTTAGAAAGGGCCAAGGCACAATATAAGAAGCAGGCAGACAAGAACAGAAGGGAAGGTGAAACCATAAGGGTGGGGGATCAAGTGTGGTTGTCAACCCAAGGGTTGCCGTTCAAAGGGGGTTGTAAGAAACTGAGGCCCAGAAGATTGGGACCCTTTGAGGTGATTCAGCAGGTCAACCCGGTAGCTTTCAAACTCCGATTACCCAACCACATGAAATTGCACCCAGTGTTCCACAGGTCGTTACTGTCACCATACAGGGGGGGACGTGAAGGGGAGCACGTCAGGGGACCAGCCTTGGAAGAGAGGGAACGCCGCAACCATGTAGCGGAAATCCTCGATTCCAGGTGGAAGGGTAATCAGGTGGAGTATTTGGTGGCGTGGGAAGGGGAACCGGAGTCAGAAAACACCTGGGTAAGTGCAGAGGAAGTCAATGACGAGGTTTTAACAGAAACGTTCCACCAAAGGTTCCCGAGGAAACCTCAGCCTATAGCAAGGTTTAGGAGGGAGTATTTCGGCACCACCGATGAGGAAGAGGAAATGGAAGGGTTCGCGGAGTCGGAGTTGGAAGATGGAGTGGACTCTGATGACGAAGAGTACCTAGAGAGTAGGAACAGCAACAAGTGGAAGGAAGTGTTCGCGACGTCGGAAGATGAGGGAGGTTCTTTCAGGGGTTTTACCTACTCACCGCCAGTAGGAGAGGAGACGGGAGGGGGTGAAGGGGGCCCTGGAGGGGAGGTGGATGTCAGGGAACTGACATCTAAAGCGCCGCAGGTGCAAAGGCTCCCTGAGGTTGAGAGAGCAGTAGCAGCGGAAGAGGGAACCAGTAGAGGGCGAGCAAGAACTCCAAGGGAAAGTGAGTCGGAGGGATGGCTCAGAGACGCTTCAAGCGAAACCAGTGGGGAGGTCTCAGGACCTCCTATAGGGACACCCACACCTCGACGGAAACTGTCACGCCGAGAGGCCAGACGACGTGTTTCCGTTAAGGAGCTTTTATGTTGGAAACGTTTCCGAAAGCAGCCACTTTCGGATTCTACTAGTGATTGACGCAGCCATGCTGGAGGGGCTCCGTCACAGGCAGAGGTTTGAAAACCTGATCAAACTCTGAGGGACTTGCATTTTACGCACAAGCAGCTCATCGTCCCATCACAGTCCGTATAGTTAAAGCTATGGCTTTTCCAGTAGTGATTTATGGAAGTGAGAGCTGGACCATAAAGAAGGCTGATCGCCGAAAAATTGATGCTTTTGAATTATGGTGCTGGAGGAGACTCTTGAGAGTCCCACGGACTACAAGAAGATCAAACCTCTCCATTCTTAAGGAAATCAGACCTGAGTGCTCACTGGAAGGACAGATCGTGAAGCTGAGGCTCCAATACTTTGGCCACCTCATGAGAAGAGAAGACTCCCTGGAAAAGACCCTGATGTTGGGAAAGATGGAGGGCACAAGGAGAAGGGGACGATAGAGGACAAGATGGTTGGACAGTGTTCTTGAAGCTACCAGCATGAGTTTGGCCAAACTGTGGGAGGCAGTGGAAGACAGAAGTGCCTGGTGTGCTCTGGTCCATGGGGTCACAAAGAGTCGGACACGACTAAATGACTAAACAACAAAACACTTTCCATCTCTTCTGGAATTCTTTATTACTAGTTGTCTTCTGGTTCTTCCTCTTCTAGATGTTCTTCAGGCCCGAGTCTTCTTCTCTGTCTCAGCCTTGTGCTTTTGAACACTATTCTTTCTGTTGCCTATCTCTTCCTGTTTTCTTTAACTTTCTGTCTTCCGTCCTCAGGCCCTTCTCTCCATGACCCCAGCTCCAAAAGGCTCTTAAAATAACTTCTTCTAGTTTTCTAGTCTTTACTGACCACTGCCTCTGGCCACCTTGCAGTTCCCCCTTCTACTGACCTTTATTCAAGGATCAATAGGGGTTTTAAAAGCGATTCTCAGAACACCAATCAGATTAAACCTTTCTAATGCCCCTGATAAGTATAAATACCAGGGACATTCACTTTCAGTACTACTAGCTGCCAAAGGTGTTTCCTTCCTTAGCAACTGTAACCACGGCTTCTGCTAGCATTCAGGCCTTCATACAATATAACCTTCACAGAGTTCTGAGGTCTAATCAAATACAGTTTCACCTCATGTTTCATTTACCATAGGACAAAACTTAACTCATTCCTAGGTCTAACCCATATACCTTTATCTTCAGTACTGCTAAATAATACATTGTCTCCTCACACTGCTATGAAAACATAGCAGACATTATTCAGAGAGAGTTCTGCAGTCACCTTTTTCTAGGAGTGTGTGTGTGTGGGGGGGGAACTATCTCAGAAATTTTATCAGAAAATGATCAATAAATTTTCAGTTTGTTATGGGACTCTCTCTCTCTCTCTCTCTCTCTCTCTCTCTCTCTCTCTGTGTGTGTGTGTGTGTGTGTATGATTTTATATATTACCTTTATTTCCAAAGGAGTTCAGGGCATTGTGAAAATGATAAAACAATGAAACAACTTAAAAACATTTCCAATACAGATACAGATTGGGAAAGGATTGCTGGAAGAGGAAGATATTCAATAGGTGCTGAAAAGACAGCAGTCCATCTAATATTCAAGGGGAGGGAATTCCAAAGGGTAGGTACCACCACACCTATATCAGAATGTACCACTTCACACTGCTAAATAGTGTGAAGAACTGCTAAGAAGAGCTAAACATATAACTTTTTCTAACATTTAAGGGCATTTGATAAAGCAGGTACTCAGCAAAAATACTTTTGAAGATCTTTTCTTTTAACTTTGACAATACTCTAACCAATGGAGCCGATAATGTGGACTGCCTTTCCTCACTTGAGATAACACTGGCCAACTGAGTCAGAATTTAAATGGTTTTTGTACCTATAATCCAATCAATTCTTATTCATTCATTCACTCACTCACTCAGTGATCTCACTTCTGAAAGCAGTACATATGGTAATATTTTGTAGAAGGCACAGCAGCAAGATACAATTCCATCTGCAGGAGGAAATCCCATTAACCAAATTCCTATAAATCCTATCTATTGAGGATGTGTATTATGTTCTTTTTCAATCAACTAAGACCACATTACATGCCACTGTTTGTTTGGCTTTATTTTTTAATCCACACACATGCATATTTGTTCTTTGTTCCTTGTCTCCGTAGAATCAAAGCCTCACAATAAACATGAATCCCATCTTTTTTAATGGTAGTACACTCATAAAATATTTCTAGGATACTTTTTTTGGGGTGGGGGGTTGTTATGTACCAAAACAGTTTGGCACCTCTAGTGTTGATAATGATTATGTAAAGTTTATGTCAGTTACATGTGACTTGAGTTAGCAGGGGCTATATTCCCAGTTCATGGCACACAATCATTTAATTGCTATTTATTATTGACTTGAAAGACCTCAAGGTGCTGTACATGGTTATCTCCACGTTATCCTTACAAAAAGCCTTTTTCTGTGAAGAATGTTAGGCTGAGGCATCTAGTGAACTTCATGGCAGAGTGGAGATTTGAACCTTGGTTTCCCCAGCATCCCACTCCAAGCACTGCACCAGACTGACCAGTCATTCATGTGGATCCAGTAGCTCAGTAATTTAGGGACACCAGTGTGCACCCCCATTATAGAGGATGGAGCTATCCTGGACACTGTAGTCAATAAAGAAGCTTTTACATGTGCAGGAGCTCCATACGTGCAAAGAGGATCACACCAAACTCTGCACTGGAAATAAATATATTGGATCTATAAATATATTGGTGCCTACTAGTATCATGCCAGGCATTGATATCACACTGAGTCAGAGTGAAAAAAAACATGTCTGCATCCTACAGCATCTGTTTATTCTTGGCAGCCTTCAGTTTGAGTACAGACCAGACCCTTGTCCATTTACACAAAATGATGTGCTGGCACACTAAGAGAGCATGTGACTGAAATCAGATACAGAGAGTCTGAAAGCCTTGATTCCACATTTAGACTTTACTTTCAGCTGACATTTTGCTAGCTGACAATGTGAGAAAAAGATGATATTCAAGAGATTTTTAAAACACCCATTTCTCTTTTCTCTTCCAGTGCTGAAAAGGCTTTTGAGAACCAAGACTGTTGAGCTCAGTTAATTTTTGCAGCATATGATATAAAATGAAATAAACTATCCTTCAAAAAACTGAGTGGGTTCTTGAGTGTTTACATGACAGAGTAGATTAGGAAAGAAGTCTTCAAGTCACTTTGACCTCTGATTTGCTTCACATTTCACCGTGACCACTTTCACCACACATTTCTTTTGCACATTCAAGGGGTGATTCAGATGTTGGCATTCAAAGTCGGCTAACACTGGCAAGATCAGATTTCTTTTGTTTCTCTTCCATCTGTAGATATAGCCCTCTTGCAAACAGCAACACACTGCTCTTTTCAGAGGCTGGCTGCCCACCAAATTAGGGCTTATAGTGGGTTGCTGATTTGTGTGGATGGGGGGGGGGGAGGATCCCCTTAAGTCCCTGGTTTGTCTCTTCTCAGGAAGCCTATCTACACTTCGAGGTACTAGGCAACATTAGGAACTTCTTGACAGGGCAGAGTGGAGGAGGAAGATTGTCCATTGCAGGAGATGAACCCCTGGAGGAAGGTGACACACAGAAGCCATGTTGTGTCACTGGAGCTGTAAGATTGATTCCAATCTCTCATTTGGATACTGATTCTGGCCCAGAGGTGCAAGGACAGCAGTCGCAGATCTCAGAATACACCAAGGTGGCTGTGGAAGCTACAGAGACTCGCAAACCTGAGAGAGCTCCTGAGGGGGAAGGGAGACAATATTACAAAAGGGAGACAATATTACAAAGGACAACGGAACACCTGGTACTGGGGGTAACAGCTTCATTGATGCACAGGAAACTGAGGTTGTGCTACGGAAACCTGCTAAAGGGCAGGCAACAATAAGAAGGAAATAGCTGGAGGGAATGACTTGTGGTTTCAGTTGTCTCTATACTAATGCACAGAGTATGGGAAAGAAGCAAGACAAAATTAAGCTTTAATTACAGGGTGGAAAATATGACTTACTTTTTTTAAAATAAATATTTATTAAGGGTTTTTTCATTAGATTATAAAAAACAGGCAAAATAGCATATACTTTTACAATAACACATTTTCTTCACTTCTTTGGACTTCCTCACATCTCACATGTGACTTCTTTGGACTTCCTCACATTCTGCATTCCAAATTTCTCAAGCTTTACCCAGCAAATTGTTACCTTGTATCAACTCTTATAACAAAGTTTCCCAATATTATATCCCTAATTTCAGATAATTTTACCCAAACCTTAAAAACTTAAACTTTAACTTCATGTTTATCCAAAATTTATCTTATCCAATTTTTCCCATTTATCTTCGTATTCCCTTTAACTAGTTTAATGGAACCCTATTGTTATTAATCTTACATCTTTCTTAACATTCATACAATTTACAATACTTTTGTAAATAGTCCTTAAATTTTTTCCAGTCCTCCTCCACGGCCTCTGGAAAATATGACTTACTGGCACTCTTCACCAGGCAGATGCTCTTGTACAGATGGGCAAGGTAGGATCAGGCAAGACACTCAAGTGGGGACTTCTTAAGAGGCCTCAGGGTTTGGTTTTAAGCTTTGATTTTAAGATATTATAAGAGCTATGGGAGGCAACAGTAGCCACCATTGACCTATACTGTCCCCTATACATTTATTACCTAGCTTAGGTTTCCAAGATCTGTATGCCAGCTTCTTAGGTTTGTCTTTTGTAAAGAAAGATGCATTCACATGCACCTTGCATATGGACTACCACATGGAAAGCAGGGCTCCTTGTCCTGCCCAATTAGTGTCTGTGTGTACAGAACAGATGACTGCATGAACACCTAAGCACTCACCTGAAGATGCACATGCTAGATACACAGATGTCAGAGATTACACCTGTAAAGGTTAAGGAACCCTGGATGGTTAAGTCCAGTCAAAGGTGACCATGGGGTGCGCCGCTCATCTCGCTTCAGGCCAAGGGAGCTGGTGTTTGTCCACAAACAGCTTGCTGAGTCATGTGGCCAGCATGACTAAACCGCTTCTTGCACAACAAAACATCATGACAGAAGCCAGAGCGTTCATAAATAGTGGTACCTACTTATCTACTTGCACTGGTTTCCTTTCAAACTGCTAGGTTGGCTGAAGCTGGGCTAGAGCAACGGGAGCTCACCCCATCATGTGGATTCAAACCTCCTTCTGACCAGCAAGCCCCAAAGGCTCAGTGGTTTAAACCACAGCACCACCCAGTACCTGGGATGACACCAGTAGCATAGCCAGGGCCTGCTTTCAATTGCCAACACAGTCTTACAAGCAAATAATAAGATAATAGGACTAAAATTTCAGCCTCTCAATTTCCAGCTCTCTAAGTTGGTCTTATTTCAGCCACTTCTACTGTTGGGCAAAAATAATAGTCCCCAGTCAATGTGACAGCAATTACCACAAAGCTGTATTTCCAATTCTGTATTTCAACTTCTCCATGAAGGAAGTATCAACAAAAGCAGTAGCCCAAGCTAGATTGATGATGATTAAATTATTTTCTCTTTGGACTGTTCATCACACCTAATTGACAACAATGAATAGAACAACAGCAACAATAAAAAAGATACAGTGCCTTTTACATTTTAAAACAAACATTTAATTTGCTTCCCAGGAAATTGCACAGTAGAAGCAAACAACTTGCCAGCATTGTGCATAATCTTTCATTCCCTATGATCTCTTATTAAAACTCAAGATGTCAAATGAACCAGAGCAACACCTGTACAGGAATGCTGAAATGGTTTCTCAGCAAAATAATAAGAAAATATGGTTTCACATAGAACACAACATTGTACTAATGAATGCACTAGAAAATAGATTACAAATCATTCTTTGTGTGGTGGTATGAAGATCTCTGAACATCCCAGGTTGTTGTATTTTATATATACCAAAAAAGCCATACCTGCATTTTATACTACAAGCATGGGCCCATTAGCATTTAGAGACAGATTGCTCCTCACAATACCCAATCAGCTGTTAGAAACTTGGAGTAATAGGGACACTGAAATTTAAGAGTTAGCACATCCCCTGCTTGCCATATTTTTTTCCAGGAAATTAGATTGATTGCTCTCGTCCACAGCTGGGGATAATGCAACTGGGCTTATTGGTGGGAATGAGTAGCAATTCTAAGGACTGCAGCATAATTAGCAGTGGTAGTAATGGCCATTTCAGATCTAAAGCTTCGGCATATGTCTTTTTGCCCAGTGATAATTAACTGTACCCAAAGTAATTATTTGTACACATCTGCAGAGCACATACTATTTCTTTGGGGGTGTGTGTGTGAACTGAGTTGGTTATCTGGGTAAATGCTCTATTGTCCTAAATGAAAGAGAACAGATTTTGAACTAATTTTGAGCAAGGAAACTGATCTAACCGTGCTCAACTAGACATAGAACTGGACACCTCAATTGGATTTGCACTCAAAATGGCAGCTAGCCTGACTGTATTTCATCAGTTTGCATCAGCTTCCTGGGTCAGGGACTAAAAAGGAAAAGCTGCTACAAATGGCCAACCTGTCGCCTTCAAGGATGGCATAAGTGCTAGGGCACCACTCCCTTTATTTGATGGTTGCTTTCTTATGGAGAAAATAAGTAGGATTTTTTTGGAGTAATTCTTATAGGAATGGATGTAGAGTAGAAGGATGCAGAAGTTGTTCAATACCATGCAGAGTTGGCCTGCTCTGTGTGTGAAACTAGGCAGTAGGACATGGGTGAGACTCTTAGGAGAAACCCAGATGAAAAAGGCTCTCTTGCAGGTCCAGTCCAAGGCTGTGCCCTAGGAAGCCATCTCACACAACTAACTAGGTAAGATAGTGGTTGGCAAAGTAGCTTAGACATTGCAGGCCAATGAGGAGGAAGCCCCCACCCATCCCCATGCAATGGAAACAAAGAGGGTAATTAGAGACACAGGACGCTTATTTACAACCACAACTTTAGCCTGCAAATAAAGGCTATAGTTATGCATACAACTTCCTCTCATGTCAATAGGGCTAGGCATAATTAACTGTGTGCTGGATTGCAACCATGGCCTGTTGTTTTAACACAACAAAGGAGCACAATGACTTAAGAATGTACCAGTTTATGCATGTGCCATTCAGAAGTGTGAAAAGCAAATGTGAAAAGCAAGCCATTGCATTTAAGTGGCATAGCTGGCAAAGCAGTTTTTGCTGTTTGCAACCTTTACTGAGATACTTTAGGGAATTCCAGTGTACTTGACAAAATGTAGTTTTAAGGTATTCTTTTTTGAAAAACAACAACACATCCATTTCCCAACAGATGTGTCAGTGTAGCAAAGCTACACTATTTCTAGAGAGGGTGGGGAATAACTATGGCACCGGAAGGCAAACAGATTACATTTTGTAAGATCCACACTCCTATCTTTAACTGCTTTTCAGTCGCAAATCTCTCTTAGATTTTTGCAGTGCTTTGATTATCATATTCCTACAACATTATCCACTATGCAACGCATCTATTCTTCTTATGCCTCTTGACTAACTAAAACAAACTGCACTAAGGAAAAATTCCCACACTGCTGGGACATAAACAGCATCTAGGTGGGAGAGTATATGTTCGTATCATTTCCTAATAACGCATTTCATTCCCAAATGAAATTTGATCCTGCCCTAATCATGTCAAAAACATTGCCCCCCTTAGCTGTCACTTCACTGTTCTCTTACCCAGCCCTTCCCTGTCTGATTCCTTCAATTTCTCTACATGAAATTTCTTAATTACATGAAAAAGCAATCCAGGCTGAGCTTTTTTTATTTTTAAATCCTATTCTGCCAATTAATGGCACAGGTCTGGTCAAGTCATTGTAAGGTTATCACCATCTTAAAACAGATTTCCTAAAATTTTCTTTGCTTTCCAATCTCTTCTTATGGCCGGACTACAGGGCGAAATTGCAGGTTTAACTCTACATAATCCACCAGAGGGAGCTCTACCAATTGACATGAGGTAGTCATCTCTGCAGTGTTGAAGGTTCTATGCAGTGGAAGCACTTAACTGGGCTGTCAGTCAGAACAATGTGTCAGAGTGTTTGTGGATGATCACCTGTCCATTTATCATGACTGAAATGGATCAACACATTGTTTTTTGTGCTCCAGCCTAGATTTGTGGGAGGATATTTTACAGTGCAATGGGGCTAATCCTCAGGAATGTCAGTATTTTGCGGGAGCGATTCAAACACACGCCAGAGCTTTCAGTTTGAATGCTGAATAAACAGGTTGTCAGGCGGAGCCCTGAGCTCTTTAAAATAATTCTATTTATGGTCTAGAGGCACAAGTAATTGAAAGGGAAAAAAAATGGAACGCAAGCCCAAAGACCAGGATAAGCAGATAGTAAATTTTGTATTCTTTCCAGGAACAAGTCACTCCCTGGCAAAAGGTTACTGCTTCCAAATGTTTTAAATAATAGAAAGCAAGAGTAGCAGGCAGGTCACTTACAAAAAATATTTGTCTGAAGTGTTTTCATAAAACAAGATATGTTACTTCTGTAGTGTAATAATGCACTTGAACACTTCTGCACTGAATCTGCATTTTCCTCACTCAGGCCACATCTAATAAAATACAGCAAGCAAATACTGAAGCTAAGCTTCCTGCAAAATTCTCATGTTTCTTTAAAGACATCAGCTACACACACACACACACACACACACACACACGTGTATGTGTGTGTTCTGTGCCAAATGGTACCATACAGAGAAGCTGATTCTGCTGCAAACATTACCAATAAATTCCTGTCCCTCCAAGGTTTCATCTGTCAATGATGCATTCAAATACCTACAGGTTGATCTGTTGTCTCCACAGGCCTTCTTCCAAGAATGATAAAACTGTAGAAAATAAAAAGATGCTACAATCTGTGCAGAATTGTTTTTCAGAGTTTCAAGCGTTATTTTGGCGCTGTTTATTAGGGGGAAGTAAGAAGTCACTTTCTTTCTCTGCTGTTGCTCTAAGAGACCCCAAAGTGTTCTCTTTGTTTTTGGCTATATCTTTATTTATTCCTGGCTCTGATCTGAATACTTTCTCACAAGCCACAATGATGTTGTTTTTTCCAGTACAGCTTCAGATGATTAAAATTGCTTATAGACACATACGCACAACTACTTAAAAAAAACAAAAAAACAAAGCACAGCTGAGTATATTCCAAAATTCCAGATAGCCTTTAAACATCTTAAACATGGAGGCATGTTCAACAAATGCTACCTTATGCCAAGTCTAACCATGCATTAAGTTCATCCGGGATTGCCTTGTGCTGAGCTGAATCTGGTTCCACCAATTTTAATTTTGAGCTGATTTGGTGATATTTAGCAGGGAGAATTTTCATGTTAAAAAGCAGCTGTGATTTCTTTTCTTTTCTTTTCAAAAGAGTTTCAAGTTTCTTGCTATCTCAAGAAGCGGCATAGTTTTAAGCAACAGTCTAGTACTGAGCTTCTATGCCCCCCTCCACCCACAAAGACCCATACTACATCTTTCTAAGAAAAGTTATATGCTTGACGTGGCATAAAACTGTTTCTGAGAAATGAACAAGCCCAGGTAAGTTTCCGGACCAAAAACTCATTTCCTAAATTGCTTGGGTTTCTCTCCACTTGCCAGCACTCAAACCCACCATTCCTGCTTTTCAGCTCTGGTATTTTCTACCCTGAACAGCAATGGCTCTTCAAGATCTCAAGCATATACATTCAACAGCACTGCTACCCAAGACCCCTTTAACTGGAGATACACCAAGGACTAATCCAGGGACCATATTCATGCTAGACCTCTGAATACTCCCTTGTCTGGCTGCCAAGGAAGTTTGGAGATGCAACTACAAGGCAGAGTTAAAGTCAATCAAACACTAAGCAGTTATCAGCTCTCATATATCACATTGCCCCGCCCCCTCTGGTGACTGTAGCCAATTACAGGAATCGCACCATGGTTAGATTCAGGAGACACTGGTTTAAGGAGGAAGCAGTTCTCATATTACTTCATTAGCCATGGTGCTGGCATGGCCTTCTTGGTGGCAGTTCCATATTTGTAGTGTCCTCCCTGATGATGTGTGGCTGACTCACTTATTACTTTTCAGGAAGAATTTAAAAACATTCCTGTTTTAAATATACTGTTCCTGGCAACCTTGGAATTATTAACTGTGTGGATATGTGACTGTCTTACATGCTTTTAGAAGTCTTTAATTGTTTTAAATATGCTTTTATTTTTAATTGTTCTGCTTTACCACTTTGTTTTGCAGAGGAAGGATGGGATTAAATCATAGTAATAGCAACGGTATTAGTAATAGTAATACATGATGTAGTTACTGTGCAATTAGTGATGCTGTTACCTGACATAGTCACTATTCTCCAATACAGTGTGATGGCACTTCTTTTCTCTCCTAATGCATAGGAGATTATGGTGAAATATCCTGATTCCTGAATCAGAGGGCCTCTAATTTATAGTTATAATTGTGGCTTGATAATCATACCTAACAAGATGCTACAATAGCAGTCATCATTAACCAGAAAAACAACAACAGCAAGAGGCAGCAAGCAGTGACAATTTTGCTATCTAGCAGTGTTAACTAGCGTGAAGGATGGTGACACATCCTCTTGCACTTATGCCATCAAGAAATATAGATAATAGCAGCAGAGGAAGAAAAGTGGCAGAGAAGGTGAGGAGGTGATTCATAGTTCTAGGAAGGGATAGATTAAACATTTTGGGTGGTCTGAAAGAAGAGAAAGATGGCAGAAAGTTCACGGTACAGATGAGAAGCAAAAATTGGCACCAGCTTTTCACAACTGAGTACCCTCTAGATGCAGCAGGACCACAACTCCTATCATCCCCCACCAGCACAGACAGTGCTCAGGGTTGATGGGAGTTGTAGTCCAACAACATCTGAAGGGCACCAGGTTGGGAAAGGCTGATCTACACATACAAAGTGGGTAGCAGGAATGCAGCCTTAATCCAATTTCAAAATTGAGGATTTAAGGCAACCTTAGGATTTAAGGCTGGGCCTGACGAAGTTCAACAACATCTGCAGTGCCACAGGTTAGTCATCCCTTGAAAATGGTCGTATTATCTCAGCTTCATCTTTAAACCAGAGGCTGTGGCCTCAACAATAGCTCACGCCTCTAATCTTCCTGCACATTAGACGGAGCATATACTGCATTTGTGGCACATAGCAAGACCCTCAAAATACTTTGAAAGCCGTGAATTATACATCACAAACATAGGATAGGAGAGTTAATAAAATCAACCACTGCAGCTGACATAAATTATTAATGACAAATGAGGCATATCATAAGGACGATTCTCCTCACCATTGCCCTCCAAATCCACATACCACTAATATCAGAGCCAACCATTCATACCCTATGCATCCTTCATTTGATACACCACACAAAAGTTCTTCCTCTTTTTTTTAAGTACAAGTGGAAGATAAAAGCTTGAGCAACCATTGATTTTGCTCCCTTCAGCCTCCCTTGCTGGATTATGCTGATCAAAAGTAATCTAATAGGCCACTGCAGGGCTGCTATTTTATTTTTTTAACGCAGTAACTGTCAAGAACTTGTAATAGGACTCCACCACTAAAAATCACATCCCCACGAGAGGCCTAAATATTTGCACTGTAGATATAAAATCTCTCCCTGAACTGGCCATGCCAGCATTCAGGGGCTAATGGATCCCAACTGAAAACACAGTTGAAATAATAATAATAATAAAATGACAAGTCAGCTGGTAGGGATCAAAGTTTCTCTGTAAAGCCAAAATTATGTGTGCTTGAGGTTCTGGCCATCATCTCCATATATCTGGAATGTGGGAGATGCTTTAATCCGATGCCCAACATGAATGAAAAACCTGATATTATTGCAACATGCCAGAATTGTACATGTACAGGAGAATGAAATGAACTTCTAATAAATTGGTGTTGCTATTCTACAAGCACTGTAATACTTTGGGGCATCCAGTGTGGTTTGTGGGATCCGGACTCAGATTGGCTGGGACAGAGAGCCCACCAAAACTATCAAAGAGTAACATTGGTGATATCACAGAACTGAACAGCAGCCAGTAATTCTGTAGGCTTCACCTAAACACAGGGCAGTTGTCTTTTCTAAAGCCGGATGTATTGTGCAATGTACAATATTATCATCATAATCAAAAACGTTTTAAAACAGCCTTTAACTCAGCAGTGCTAGAAGCAGTCATGCTACTCAAGAGTACATTATTGAAGCCAGACCTCTGCAAAGGCTAATTCCTTTTTGCAGGAAGTCTGTACCAAGATTCGTGTGACTGAAAACTTCAGTCTTCAGGTCTCAGCACAGTGGTGGGCGGGTGTTTCTGTGTTAGTTATCTGTCGACCTGAGTATCTAAAATTGTCACAGGAAAAATGAGATGTACATTTTCAAGCTCACACATCAGTATCCATTATGGATTGGAGGGGGGTTATGCAACTGTACCCATTTTAAAAGGTTAAAAGGTAAAGGGACCCCTGACCTTTAGGTCCAGTCGTGGCCGACTCTGGGGTTGTGGCACTCATCTCACTTTATTGGCCGAGGGAGCCGGCGTACAGCTTCCGGGTCATGTGGCCAGCATGACTAAGCCGTTTCTGGCGAACCAGAGCAGCGCACGGAAACGCCGTTTACCTTCCCACCGGAGCGGTACCTATTTATCTACTTGCACTTTGACGTGCTTTCAAACTGCTAGGTTGGCAAGAGCAGGGACTGAGAAACAGGAGCTCACCCCATCGCGGGGATTCGAACCGCCAACCTTCTGATCGGCAAGTCCTAGGCTCTGTGGTTTAACCCACAGCAATTATTTCTCAAATGTTTACACACTTAAGGTGAAACAGCTACTTAAAAACAGACACACAATGCAGTTGGCATAATATAGGTGTCAGATGTGCCTGACCCACATCTTAGAATTATTATTATTATTATTATTATTATTATTATTATTATTATTATTATTATTATTAGAATCATAGAGTTGGAAGGAGTTCCAGGGGCATCCAGTCCAAGCCCCTGCAATGCAGGAATCTCAACTAAAGCATCCAAGACTGATGGCCATCCAACCTCTGCTTAAATGAAGGCAGCTGCATTCTGAACCAGCTGTAGCATCTGAACTAATCCTAAGGGCATCTCTATACAGAGCATGTTACAGTAGTCCAGCCTAGTGTGTCCAGATAGCTGAAATAAGGTGAGACGTCTCCAGGCAGAGCAACAGCTAGGGCACTAGCATAACCAGGTAAAAAGCCATCCTGGCCACCAGCACCAACTAAGCTTCAGGCGAGGGTTGGGGAGCAAAGGTAAGATTAGTAGCTTAGTTCCTATGACATTTAAGACAGCCCCACTTTAAAATAGAAATGGAATGGTTATTCTGAAGAAAGAAAGAAATTCACTTCCCTCCCTTTCACTTTTGAGGGTTTGAAATGTTTCAAGTAGATTTGTACCCTACAGAATTCAACACCTCCTCTTTGCTTCATTTGAGCTTAAACAGCCCATGCAGAGTATTTTCCCAGAAGCTTTATTATTCCCATAGGAATTTAAAGAATGATATTCAGTTCTGATTCAGCTTCATTTTCTAGTAGGGGAAATGATAAGACTAGAGGGAAAGCATTAATATTTAAGCATTTTTGTAATATGTCAAGTTGTGATGCAGACACGAGCCAAACAAAAATCTAAAAGAATTGGCTGCCATTTGCACAAAGAAAAATAAGTAAGTGTTTAGCACACCGAAGGAAAGGCATCATTATTTATGATAAACTTTAAATGTTTTTCAGGCAATTTATATGCCACACGAAAGCTGAATTATGTGCAAATACTTAAAAGCAGCCAGTCAATTAGTCATGGGTTACTATTATTATTACTTATTAATGTTCTATACCACCCTTTATCCAAGGACCATAGGGCAGTTTACAATGAAAAACACAAAAATGCAAAACAATACCCCCCCCCCAAGTTCATAGATTGTTTAATCAGCCAAAGCTCTAAGACAAAAGGAATATTTTTGGCCTAAAGGTATTTTTTGAAAACTCCAGACGAGCCTCCCTGGGAAAAGCATTCCATAAGCAGGTAAACAGTGTAGAAACGTAATGTGCACAGCTATGGCTACAATGTGCAAATGTGTTATGCTTTTGTACAGAGGCGTCTTACCCATAGAGGCTAGTGGCACAGGGAGCCAGGGTGCCAAGTTCTGGAGGGAGCCAGGGAAGAGGCAGAGGCTGGACGCCGCACCTCCCAGAATCAGCTCGCTGCCCTTGCCTGTCTCCGCCATGCTGCACCGAAGCAGCACCATACCCGGAGCCTCTGTCTGCCATGGCCACCGGGAGGCGCCGTGTCCAGCCTCTGCCTCTTCCCCACCGGAGGAGCTGCCCACCAGCCGCTGCCCACCTTCTCCTCCTCCTCCGGCAGCGATGTCCTCCCTAATAAAAGGTGGACAACTCTGGGAAAGAGGGGTGTGTGTGCTGGAGGGAGCTTTGCACAACGGCGTCAGATATGCTTAAGACGGCCCTGTTCTTTGATATCTCAAATGTCCAAAGCCTCTTTTAGGAAGCACAATGAAACAGGAATGAAATGGTAGGGCCCCAAGGGACTGCACTACTTCAACAGTGTAGGGGGAAAATGTTATTTGCTCCAAAGTAACAAAATCCTTTGGGCCTAAAATATTTTTCCTGGTGAGCTATTTGTTCTTTTCCTTTGCAAGAATATGTAAGAATGGCACCACCTACCCAAACGCTGCCCTGGGGCATTTTTTGGCCAGAAACATAGGAGATGCAGCCAGACCGAATCTTACTTTGACACTGGCAACAGGACAGCATCCTCCACTGCATTTGAAGACAGTGGAACAGCTTAGGAGCTGCAGAGTAATCCATGTGGCACACAGCTCCCCACTCCTCAGCATTAGCTGCCTGAAGGAGCTGCCTCATCCTTCCTCATGGTAGGGCCAGCCTTGCCCCACCCATAGTCTGAAATGGCACTGCTTATTCTGCCACCATTTTCTATTGCCTACATGGTCTAAGAAATAACACAATGGTAACAGAGTAAAGCCAAATAAAGCTTTATTAAATAAATATTTAGCAGTTCCTTTAGTTTCCTTGCAGCGCTTTGATATTATAATGCTTTCTATAGAAAAAAAGTGGGGCCATTAGATTAGGATGACTTTTTTCTGGTATCTTTAAAGATCTCAAGAAGAGACAGAAATTCAAGAGCTGCAGAAAGAACGATATAAAGTGTTTCTCCCTGTTATCTCTGCCTTCTAAAGGTGCAGAATGTTTCCCCCACTAGTGCAGTGCTGCAGTATAGCATCACATCAACACAGTCAATAAACGGTTGCTTATTTTATTTGGGGGTGGTGGGTCTGCCACCATCCCTGGACAGCCTCAGTGCACAGGGCCAGCCAGCCATTAAAATCCATCCTGGCTGGCTACACTGACTGCCCGCCAAAACCCCAGTTTTGAACCAGCCAATCAGGGGTCCCCTGGCAGGCTGAGCTTCACTGGCAGACCTTGAGTGGGAAGTTTCCATTGCAGTCCGCCAGTGCACCATTCCATTGCAATCCTGTATCAAACATGAGCCTTAGATTCAGAAGGATATGTGTAGCAATGCCCCCCCCCCCAGTGCCGTTTCAATTCTAGGCTAAACATGTGCTTTTCTTTTTGCTAGTTCTTCTAATCGCCCAATTACAATCTTTCTTTTTTCTGTTTCTCTGGCAGATCACAAACTCTGAATAGGAGGTGAAATGTGACTTTAAAGTCTGCCAGATGGATAGCAATACTTGGATGCAGACTTCCAAAATTCCTATTCATTTGTAACCCTTAATTATAAACATAATGGCTTGGGCTCCTTCTGGCATAAGTGGGAGGCGGCAGCAATATTATTCGATTCCTCCTTCTCCCTGAAGCTTCCTCCCTGAAAAATCTGCTCTATTACTTTGGAGGATCTTCTGGAACAGTGTAGGAGGTAGTGCTAATGGCTGGTGGGGAGGGAGAGAAGCAAAAATCAGTGGAAATTGCCTCTCTCCTGCCAGTGGAAGCCTCTGTTGGCTCAGAGTCTTTTCCGTGAAGGGAAGGAGTCCTTCTGTTCATGGAAGGGCAACTCAGGATGCAAACTAGAGAATTCAACGCAGATGCTGAATGTCTGCTTTTCACTCTGTTCCTTTACACACTAACCTTTCCCCTCTTATTTATTGATTTAGTAAGTTAGTTAGTTAAATCTCCCCTCTCTGTGTCTCTCCATTTTAAAATCTCAAAGCAGTTCACAACCTAAATTAAAGCATCAAATTAGAACTTAAGGAAATAATTGCAAACTGAAATGGAAATGTGGAGAATTGGCTTTAAGAGGAAAGAGAGAGAGAGAGAAACAAACTGAAACTGACAGATCTGCCCATCCCTCACCTTGAGTGTAACTGTACCACAGCGGTACTGTAATAAAACAGCTGAGATAAGAATTTGTACTATTTACTCCATAGCACCTTACAGCCAACATATAGAGACTTATATCCTGCATTTGTATTCATACCTTCCACTTCTCACTTGTAGGGTGGATTTCAGGCTAATGAGCTTGAGACAAGGTTCTGCTAACTCTCAGCACCTCCAAAACTTAATATTCCTTCTGTGTGGTGCTGCAAGTAGGAAAACCCAGGACAGTTATCCTGGTAGCAAGGCTGTACTTAGACTTGTTAGAGATAGTGGTTGCTTCCTTCTAAATGCCGTGCTTTTTTAAAAGTGAAATTCAGCGCAAAAGGTTGTCCCAGCAAACATCTACTTAGAATTTGAACCACTAAGGAAAACATAGGAAACCCCTTATACCGAGTAGGACCTTTCAGTTAGCTAAGTATTATCTGCCCCGTCCGGCAGCAGCTCTGCAAAAACTTAAACTGTCCAAGTTATAACTGGAGATGCCTGGGATTGAACCTGGGTCTCTTTGCATGTTTACCACCACTGAAGTTCTGGGCAGGTGAAACATAAAGCAGGATGCTACTACATCATGTCGTGGTGCATGTGATACTTTTCTTTCCCTTAGCAGTGGGGCAGTGCTCTGCCACAGGCCTCTAACCTTTAAATAAGCATTGCTAGTGTGTGTATGTGATGTATAGGAGTGCATTAAAACGTACGTTTCCGAGCACAATTCAAAGTGTTGGTGCTGACCTTTAAAGCCCTAAACAGCCTCGGCCCAGTATACCTGAAGGAGTGTCTCCACCCCCATTGTTCTGCCCAGACACTAAGGTCCAGTGCCGAGGGCCTTCTGGCGGTTCCCTCCCTGCGAGAATAAAAGCTACAGGGAACCAGACAGAGTGGCGCCCACCCTGTGGAACACCCTCCCATCAGATGTCAAAGAAAAAAAACAACTATCTGACTTTTAGAAGACATCTGAAGGCAGGCCTGTTTAGGGGAGTTTTTGGGCAGGGTACAAATTATTAGTATTAGTATTAGTATTAGTATTAGTATTAGTATTAGTATATTGGGCCAGCTAACTCACCATAAAACCCTCTTTTTGCCAGAATAACTTCTGGCCTATTCACACTAGGTCTTATTAAATTTCACCTGACTGACTCCAGACAGGAGATTTTGACCAACCCAATGGAATTCCCACACAAACCAGCTGCCTGGAGATGCAAGGATGTTTCCCATGGGATTCATCCTTTCTCTGGCTTTTCTTTTAAAGACCTTACAAATCAAGCTCATCTGAATCTCTTGTTTTTCTTTAATCGGAATGCGGCATTCTTGAATCATTTCCCATTGCCCCAGATTGTATAATATCTCTCTCCCCACCTCCTTCTTCTGGAATCCATACAGGACACTGAAAGTTAAATTTTGCTATACAGGGCTTTGAAAGGTATGTGTACTGATCAAAACGAAAGCTTCCTAGAGAAAAGATCTTATGAGTATCTGGCTCAAGCAGCTGGGCTGTCAATATGAATGTCAAGACTGAACCAGAAGCAACTGACACTTTAGTGATATTGACTCCCTGCAAGCACAACTGGAGCAGCTGTTCTGTAGACTGCAATGTTTATGGTAAAAAAATAAATGGGGAGTGCTATTATAAAGTAAAAGGGGGCAAAGTCCTAAGGGCAAGAATTGGATAAGTCAATCTTATGCTTTTCAATGTTGCAGATGCTGTAATCATTCATAAACTTCCCTAAGAGAAACCCAAACCAAGAGCACGATCCTATGCATGTTTACCCTTTAGTTCCATTATGTTCAATGAAGCTTACTCCTTAGTAAGGGTGCTTCAGGGCCCAACAACAGGTTATGTTCTGGGGCCCCGCATGAATTAGTGAAATCATGCAAAGTGGGGAGCATCCTCTAAACACTGCTTAAAGCCCTCTCTGCCATACTCTCTTCAATACATACAGAAAAAAATACTGTATCCAAAAATATCCACAACTAGAATTGAAACTCTGGGGCTGTCAGGAGGCTGGAAAGTGGCTGCTGCTGCTGTGCTACCCCACATATCAGCTGTTAGGCAGGAAGACTGAGCAGCACCCTGCTGTGCCTCCAGTTTCTTTGGGACCTCACTGACATCCTCTTTGGGCTCTGGGGAGGGTCTCCTCACAAGCCACAAGGACTTTCCAAGTTTGAATTGGATTAATTATTTCTTGGCACCACATGTATATGTGTGAGGCAATCACAGATAGGTGGGGGAGTGGGGGAATGTCTGGGGACGTACAGACACACACACACACACACACACACACACACACACACACACACTGCAAGATCAACAGAGAATAGAAACTTGCTGCTTCCTTCATTGATAGCAACAACATTGATAGCAACAACATAACTGCATATACCCATAAATTCATCTGAGTTCGAAGACTTGCATTCCCTTTGCTCCATTAAGGTCAGCAACTGATCTACATGTGTGGAACTTAGCTACAGCAGTTCTCACTAGCAATCTTTATTTTTGTTTGGGATGCATTGAGTCCAGTGAGCTTCCAGTTCTATCTGCATTTTCTGAAGCAGTAAAATCCAAGGACAGTTGTTCTGCATATATTTCCCGAACATTTAAAGACGCCTAAGATAACTGTCCTAACTGAGAAAGTTCATGTCACCACTGTGGTGTTTCAGCAGCTGACTGACATTTTTAGATAGAAAATTTGGATTGAGAACAAATTGGATTTGAAATCTTGCCATTTTCAAATAACGCTAGGTGTCTCCACTAGGGATGGATAGAATGACCTGGCTGGTTCCACTCCGCAGAGTTTTGACAGGGAGCAGAATAAAATCATTATCCTCTATCAAAACTCTAAGCTGAAATGACTTCCCCAATCCACTCCACAGTGAAGGGGCAGGGTTTCTACCAACCCCTGCATCCCAGTGGGCAAGTTCTTTGAGGTAACAGGAACAATAATGGGTAAATGCAACAGTTCCTCGCCGGAACAGATAGCCCTTAGTAGAAAAAGGAAGGATCTTGCGATATTGTGACCCAGCAGGAAGACAATGTATTTACCTGTCCCTTGCAAGATCACAGACATTCTCTACTGGAATCTGGAGAACTCCACATGTCAGGAGACAAGGTCCCTAGGGGGTAGAGTCAGAAGAGCCATCCTCTTCCTTTGCATCAGAAACCTAAAACATTGGTATGAGACGTGTGGTTTTTCAGATTCCTATGGACTGAACTAGACCCAAAATGGGTTCAGATGCATTAAGGTGTAGGCAAAAAGCATATCCTTTCTAGATTGGAGCCCTGTGGAATTCTACATAGCCACTTAACACATCAGCAAAATAAAAAATAAAAAATACTGCATTAACCAAAAAAGAGGATGGAAGATGGCACAGATTTGCACAACATTTACATATGCTAATATATACAGATTCAGATTTAAATATATATATATATATATATTTAGAGACAGAATATCTTACTATAATGGGCAGTACTGTGACCACATAACATGTGCCCACTCAGTCTGCTGCCCACATACTGTTTATGGGCACCTTCAAGGTCTTTCTTCTGCCTTTTTATGGTTCTTTGAACTATACTTAGACTGGACAGCTCATCAAATACATGACTATCTTCTCTAAAGTAGGACACAGGGCCTGCCTGAAACCTTAACTCTTAGGCCTCAAAAACTAGTCATCTCCTCCTCCCAGAACTTGAAGTTTCCGTGCAAGCAATATATCCTGCATCCATGGCTTGGATTCTGTTTTGGGCAGGACTCCGTCCCCATTTTCAGTCAACACCTTCTCCACTATCATGGGGAAATTAGAAGAAAAAAACCCTTCAAGAACCCCTCCCTGGAACAAAAGCTTCCTTTCTTTGCTATCTATGATCATAGTTTTAAAAGATTTACAAATGGAATAATAATGTGCAAACGAGTCCATTAAGCTATTAAGATTCTAATCAGAGCCTAATTTTCTTAGGCACTTCATAAATAATAAATATTATTTTTATTATTGCTTTTTCATATCTCATGCTCAGACATGTTGAGTTCAGGGGGGCTTTTGTAAAGCTTTCTAGATGCAGCCTGAAAGTTATTAAGCAAAGAGACTAAAATATCTGTATCTCAGTAAAATACTGCTGTTACCACATAAAATATTTTTCCCCCACCAATATGTGAGACTCACCTGGGATGCTGCAAGTATTGCAGTTTGTTACAAAACTGGAGGTAAAGATTGCCAGGCATAGGCAATCATGAAATGAATGGAAAAACCTGTGTAATTATTTGACAGAGAGAAATTGGACCCAGGCAGAATGCTATACCTGTGCAAAGCAACTGCACAGTAAGTCAGACAAACATTCTATCAAGCTCTCACCATTGATCTATTAATGAATTTTTTTGTAATGTTGTGACTTGTAGTCCAAAGAAAGAAGCGAATGCATCTGAAGGCAGTGTGTGGGGAGAAAATAACCCTTACAGAACACACAGTTCCAAAGTGAAGCGGAAATTAGAAAGCTATAAAGGAAATGAGTCAACACTTAAGGCTTGTTGTGCAGCCTCTTTGGCAGGTCACATACACAAAAAATAAAAGGGGGCAAGAAAACCAAAGTCAGGTGGGGATATAATGCAGTGATCTAATAAGGAACGACACCGGTAACTGATTAAAGAAAACCATCTTCAACAGCTGGCTTTTTGAAGTCATGAGACAGTAATCAGAAGGTTAGTGGCTGAGTATGACTAATGATGAAGAAATCACAGATTTCAGTGTCTCAGGGTTTTTTTCTTCCTAATTACGATTGAGAGAGGACAATCTCATTTATTAGCTTGTAGATATGAGTGTTAAGAAATTCTGGCGTGTTATGGATTCCATGCTGCTAGCGGTTTTCACATTTTGCAGTAAAGTCCCTGTTACTTCTTTCCTTATCAGCCAAATTTGGTTTGTTTGTCTGTCTTGATAAAAGAATTTTTTTTGGTGCTTTCAGAACAAAAATTATTCTGAATTTCTAATCTTAAAAAGCAACCCAGGGAAACGGATTTAAATTATTATTGTAGAATTATAGCATTATTATTTTTTTGAAGCTGACACATGGGAGTCATAACTCTCTCTGACTACAGACTACCTTAAACAATGTGCTTTCCAAACACTGCTTACTCTCACCCATATCATAGGTTCTGCATATAAATATCCAGCGGAAGTCCAAAATGTACAATGCAGTACATTTAGTCAGAAGTAAGTCACACTTGATTCAACACTACTCTGAGGTTATGGAATTGGATATAGAATGGCAGCTTCAGTAGTCGTGGATGATCACTGGTAGAACATGTGTCCTTCAGATGTTGCTGGGCTACAACTCTCATAATCTTGGACTTCTGGGGTTGATGAAAGCTGTAGCCCACCCATCAGCTGTAGCTGTTTTAACAAGACCCAGATTTCCATGCCAATTCATGAGTATGGTCAAGCACGAAGTTTTATGTTGTGAGGAATCAGGGTGCTGGTCTTTTGTTGCCATGCAGCAATTTGGAAAAATATGTTTTCAGATACTAATTTTGTCATATTCTATGTAAGAATTTTCTCCTTTTCCCCCCTCCCAGTAAGAATGATGATGTAAAAAATTAAGCTTTGCTGGTGAAAATCACACATCAAACTATAAAATCCTAATTTAATGATTCGATTTGCAACTGTAAAGTACTGCAAATGGAGACATTGCTTCTAAATATTTCCCTGGATGGTTAACTTTAATGTAACCGTTTATACTACAAAATAAATATCATGCTATAAGGAGTATTATTTTGCATGCCATTAGTTGCATCTTGTAACCTTTACATATTAGCAAAAAGGAAGAGAAAGAATAAACCTGCCATTAAGACATATCCTAAAGATAAAAGCTATAGCTTGTTAAATTAAACGTTGGGCTGAGTTTGCATCCTAAGATACACATATTGCTATTTGTGTCTGCAAGTCCAAAGAGCAGTTTTAGAGCCTGGGCATGCACAGACACATTGACTTTCCTTCTTCTTTATTTACAATTTTTATTGCTTTTACTTTTTACTAAATGTTCACACAACATAAACCAATAACAAGGCTCGCTGTGATTAATAGCAAGAACAAGTCAGGATGGAGAGAGGGGAAAGAACATGAGCCTCTACACTTAAGCAGAAGTAGCACTTTTTTGCAACAGAGACATCATTTCCAAGAGTGTTCCTCTGCTTCTAATTAAAAGGTTGAAGGCAGACTTATTCTAAGTATAGTAGACACTGTAGAAGTGGTTTCATTGTGGAATTTTTCAGGGCAGTTGATGTATTATTTATTATTATTATTACTACAGATTTCTACAAAACAAATTAAAAAGTAACAACACAAATGTTGCAAATATACAAAACATTTCTAACAAAAATGCAAAGATCAAAATGATGTTAGCAGAGCCACTTTACTAACCTTTACCCAATAAGACTATTAAATATCATTTTATTACTGACTGCAGGAGTGAATTAATAAATTACAAATTTATTTCACTATGTCAACCTCCATTTTGAATTGATATCTTAGTACTGTGGTATTAATGAGTTCCTTATGCAATAGACTCTCGGCTTCACTCTTAGATATGTTTTGTTGGACAAAGACTTCAAGCTTTCCTTCCACCACCATTCAACAGCAAGGGAGTGCCCAGATTTCCTGTCTTCCAAATTGTTGTTGTTTAGTCGTTTAGTTGTGTCCGACTCTTTGTGACCCCATGGACCAGAGCACGCCAGGCACTCCTGTCCTCCACTGCCTCCCACAGTTTAGTCAAACTCACGCTGGTAGCTTCGCGAACACTGTCCAGCCATCTCGTCCTCTGTCGTCCCCTTCTCCTTGTGCCCTCAATCTTTCCCAACATCAGGGTCTTTTCCAGGGAGTCTTCTCTTCTCATGAGGTGGCCAAAGTACTGGAGCCTCAGCTTCCTTCCAGTAAGCACTTCCATCTGTCCTTCCAGTAAGCACTCAGGGCTGATTTCCTTAAGAATGGATAGGTTTGATCTTCTTGCAGTCCATGGGACTCTCAAGAGTCTCCTCCAGCACCATAATTCAAAATCATCAATTCTTCGGTGATCAGCCTTCTTTATGGTCCAGCTCTCACTTCCATACATCACTACTGGGAAAACCATAGCTTTAACTATACGGACCTTTGTTGGCAAGGTGATGTTTCTGCCCTTCCTCCAAAACACAAATTTTCATGCCATATTACAGTAGATGCTCTTGATATTTGCTCTAGGATACAGAGATGATGGGGTTAATACTTCTGTCAATATGTAGGATAAATTAATTGCACAGTACTTCGGATTCCAGTGCTGAGTATTATTGATAGGATACTTGCCATACAATAATCAAATCTGTATAAACGCAGCACAATATGAAATATAAATAAATAGTCCAAGAACTGTTTTTGTTCATTTGTCTCAAGGTTCTCAGCTAAACTCTTAGGGCATGATGAGCCAAAGTCAAGAGCGTTTTAAAATCCTATTGATTTCAACAGATGAAATTTAAATGGACATTTAGCTCTTCCATTTAAGTTAGAAAGTATTGAAAGTTGTTAACTTTGACTGGGTCATGCCCTCAGTAATTATCACATATAGTGAAAGAGTTTAAAAACAAATCAAACTGACATGTTTAAACTAAAGAGTACTAATTAGGAGAATGATTTACTGTTCCTATAAGTGATTAAGTTACAGACGTAAGATTAAAAGGATTGACTTTTTATAGAACACATTTATTTGAACACTTGATGCTTACTCTATAAATTTTGTACATTGATGCTATCTCCTGTTTCGTTCTAGACAAATATGTCTGCTGAAAAGCTATGGGTTATCCGCCTAAAGTGGCTAAATAGTTGGAGATTTCAGCTACTGCAGGTTTCTTCCTCATAATTAGGAAAATCACAGCAGAAAATAAAGCCAACAGATTAAAAGATGCAGAACCAATATTAGAAAACCAAAATGTATAGTTTGAATTTGCTGTCAGCAGAAACCTGGTTCATGCCTGCCTTTATAGCACGTCACAACCCAACTCTAGATGTTTCTCATCTGGATATGTATACTGTCTCCGTCATAAAAGTATTGGGTTTGTGATCACCACATATTTGGTGATTAATCTGTTCATACACTCTTAAGTCAAATGAATGCCACACTCAGTGAATGATGGACACACTTGCGAATTGATGTGAATGTTTTAATTAATGTGTGGTTGCCTTTTAAAAGTTAGCATAGCTTTAGCATTGCACTGCCTAATAGTCCAGCTTCACATTTTATAACATTCATAGCAATTTAATTAACACCCCCCTACTCACTATGCACAACATACCATAACATGGTAATTGACATTTGAATCTGGACAACTGTGGAAATACCCATGTGCATACAAAAGTTGTCAGTGTCTTAAAGCGCACAGAATAGCTCGACATGTTTCAATGAACAATATTATACACGTACCAAGGTATTACTAAAGGAAAAAAGCCCAAGGCAATGTCACATTGGTTTTCCAACACATCAGACATTTTGGTAATTCAACATGATCACGAACAGTAATTAGCTTGTAAGAGAGTTCCCTGCTCGACACATCTCTCTTGCCGGTGGTACAATGCTTTCCTGTCAACTACAGTTTTGATCAAAAAGTGCCAATCAGACACTTTCCAGAATGGAACCTGAAATGCATTTCCACAGGGAAGTTCCTGCAGCATGGTGTTTGGTGACCAGCACATATCACACGCAAAAAACCCACAGTGAGCACTCAGGTTTAATGTAGCAGCTCTGAATAGTGATGTGCATTGCTAAAAGCAGTAGTCCATAAAAACTGTGATGAATAGAGCTTTTAAATATCCGTGTGTGTGTGTGTGGCAGGGGGGTAGGAATAACATTATGACTTTTATTGTAAGGAACATAGACCATTAACTCAAACTATTCAAACATGAGGGTTATACTGTCATGCATCACTTTCTTGGTACTTTCCAAGTTCCGTTCTTGAACTGGTAACCCAAAAGGGGTGGAGATGGAGGATTATCACTAAACTCAATTAAGTGATAAAGGTTTCAAATACTATTTTTGAATGCATCAATAACATTCATTTGGATCAAATATTTAGCTCAATTTGAAAATGCAGCAGAAAAGCTCCATCTTAAGAAATAATAAATTATGGAAAATGCATATTTTTCACTATATTGAAGCTATTTCCTTCAAATTTCATTTAAACTTAATGTTAAACGTTAAAATTATAACAATCCCAATACTGTGCCTATTTAGTCAGAAGTAAGTTCCACTGAGTTCCTTTTCTGACGATTGACAATATTCATTAATCCCCCCCCCCTTGGATACTCTAATCACATTTTGTTGCTGCAAGCAAGTAAAATATGGACTTTGTTTTTGGTTGCACAATTGTTGCCAAAGCATCAAATGGCACATATAAAATCCAAGTTATGAACTCTGGCTATGAAAACTTTGCTTGCTCAGGCAGGGGCAGGAGCAGGAGCAGGTTTTGTGGCTCATGTGTGTGGTGGAAGTCACGAGACACACGAGACAAGAGTGTTTGGGTGACATCAGGCCACAACTTTACTTATTAAGCAGCATTGGCATGGCCATAGGGCAAGGTTTGATTATTCACTCCAATCTGCCCTTTGCTGTTGGAATAACAGTCTGTTTGATGGCTGATCCTGCCTACTGTTATTTCTGCACAAAGTTATGACCAAAGATTGTGAATGCCTACCATGATGAAATGCTCAGCAAGGGAAAGGTGAAAAAAAAAACATTGAGCCCAGAGCCAGCTGATGCTGGAGGGGAATCCCTTCTAACCCTGTTAACCAATGACTCAAGGAGCCCAGTGAGGCCCTAGCACAAAGTGGGTGGGTAGGAAAGTGGCAGAAAATGGCCCTGTCGCTTCAAGGCTGAGGATTTTATGCTCTTGGTCCTGCCTATCCTTCATGACATTCCATGTGATAATATGGATTCCTATGGGATCTTGCAAGGGTTCCGCTAACAAGAAAAATAAAATATGCAACTCACACATTCTGCTTCCAGGCTTAACCACATATTTGCATCACTCTAATTGGAATAAGTCACTTATGGGGGAATTCTATACATTTCTACTCAAAAGTAAGCTCCGCTGAATTCAAAGGAGGTCACTCCCTGGTAAGTGTGCAATTCAACTTTGTGTCAAATTTTACTACTCCGTATTTACCACTTTGTGTCAAAATTTACTACTCTTGAGAGGTCTCAAGAAAATCATAGAGTGTTTTAGTTTTGTTATTACTGCCATTAACTAACAAAGAGCCTTTGGAGGAAGCAGCAGAAATCCACAGAACTTACAGGTTTGCACCTTTCAAAAATGTAGGTACTTGTAGCAGAGTAACTTTTCTGTCAACTGTCTCTCTCTTTCTCTAATAGCCACCCTTGTCACCTTAAAATAAATAAATAGCCACTGTAAAATCTGGGTTATAAAATGAAGCTGCCCAAGAAATCATTGTTATTTCAATTCATTCATCCACTCAGTAATGAATGAATACACAGAGCTTGATCAGTTATTTGTCACATTACATCCAGGAAGGCTATGTGTCATGCATTTTTTGCTGCTTAGAAACGCATAAGCTATAGCACCATCTGGATTTTCAACAGCTCCGATGAATTAAACTAATTTACACTGGAGAGAGATGCATATCTAATATATCAAAAGTTTAAATAATGTTAAAAACAGGTTATCTGCAACTCTCAAAAAGTTACATGCAAGCTGCTCATGCACCATCTTGCTTCATGTTTGTAGCCATTATAAGTCATCCTGTGTACTGTGATGTTGAGTTAATTTTGTTATGCACAGAACTGTATTTGACACTCGCAAATTAACACTGACTTCCTCTTATTTGGATGGAGATCGCCTTTTCAGTCAAACACTTAGTGGTTTATAGTGTTGGGTTAGGGTCTGAGGCCTGGGGGTTCAGTTCTCCATGCAGCCACAAAGTTCTGCAGGTGATCTAAATAAAGTAAGTATGAAGAAGAATATTTCACCAGTGTCATGCCACCACTTGTATCACAAGTCTTTGTTAACATAATTCTTTCTAGTTGAATATAATGGATCTATTTTATATATTTACGATTGCAGTAAGCAAATTTATGGGCCTACAGTATTAGGAAAACGGAATCACCTAAGAAACATACCAGTGGTGTCATTTGAGAAAGAGAGAAGAAAAAAGAGCCACTGACAAGTACAAATCTGTTGTTAAAAGGGGATGTTTGCATGTGTACTCATCAATAGCTAAGTTACCCAAAGGTCTTGAGAGTATGGCATGTAGCCTATAAGCTAGTGAGAGAATAAAAATAATGAGATATCCAGTACACTGAAAATTCAATTTATAATGCATTGGAACAACAAAGTAAAATATACTGCACAACCATATCCTTTAGTGGAAATGTTTTAAGTCGAGAAGGTGTCTGTCAAAGTGCATAATTGGTATTTGGTAGTCTGATGCCCGACATCATATTATTATTGATAACCATGTTTAAAAGTTATACTTTTGTAGAAAAATTTGTAGAAGTATAACTTGCCTGTTTAAAAGTCATGGTTAATCATATAGATTGGAAAATTGTTAAGCTATATTCTGTAATGATTCTGGGACTGTATTATACTATTTGTAAATAAAATACACTGGACTGCAAATAAAAACTTAATTTGCTGTCTTGAATATAAATTTATGGAAACACCGTGGATGGATCATCTGTTAAAACGAAGTACAATGGTTGTTGGTTTTTTGGTAGCTCTCTTCATGTCTCTTTTCTAAAATAAGTAAGAAAAAAATGTCTAGGAATTGACTACAACAAAACATGTCTGAATAACTAAGCTAATTTCAATTACGGCAATCAAACAATAATGTTTTAAGTTCCTAACATATCCAGAAATACCTTTTGTATACTGCTAATTTCAGAACTAATCTGATCACATGCCCAAGGATGCTTTAAACACATGCAGATAACAAAGGCAGCTAAAACAATTCTATGTTAAAGCTGGTGTTGTATTATTTTTATTTCCTCCTTCAGTTTGCTGAATGGTCCAGTTGATTTTTCTACTCATAAAAAGGGACACATCTGCAAAACAACACTATAGTGAGAAAATACTCAATGCAAGGGAAAACAAATCTGGATGGCAAAGTGCCATTATTTGGTTGTTTTTAAAATGTGATTTTTGGAAAAAGACTCTGAATAAATGCAGGCACTGTAGTGTTTTATAACTTGCTCTGACAGAGCATATAAAGTTAAATACAAAAGCCCCTATTGGAATACAGTGCAACACACTTCAAATTATTCTAGTTGAAGTCACAATGTGCACTATAGAGGTGTTCAGTTTGATAAAGGTGAAATCTTGTCCCGAACTCTCTGCATGTTCTTCAGACCCAATCTTATTTTAAAGTAATAGGCTGAAACTTAATCTCTGGATTCAGTCATGTAGAAAATAAGTTTGGACTAGTAAAATTAGCAGTCAGGTCTGCTAGAGCATAATGTTTTAAAATACTTGAACATGGGTTTTTGCTGATGTAACATCTCAATAGGTCCACAGCTCTGAATTCTATCATCTCCTAAAATTCTCTCATCAGAAATAGAACTGAGCTTCTTTTCATTATAAAAAAAACCTGTATTAAAAAAACCCTAAGTGCTTTAAGCATTATATTCTTCCTAGTGGAAAAGAATAATTCAAGTGGACTATTCTAAATTCCTTATTCACTAAAATGGAACAGAAGGGACAAGAATAGACTCACAGGGCAAGCCATTAAGCTCACCTCAGGTGGCACATTTTGGGGAACTATTAAAGAGCATTGAACATGACTTCCATTTAGTCTATCACTGTTTTTTCCATAGAACTGTAGAGTTGAAAGGAACCCCAAGGAACATCTAGTCCAACCCCCAGCAATGCAGGAATATCAACTAAAGCATCCAATTTCTGATTAAAAATCTCCAAGGAATAAGAGTCCAGCAGCTGTCCTGGGAGTACATTCTACTGTCCAACAACTCTTGCTGTTTGAAAGTTCTTTCTAATGTTTAGCTCGAATCTCCTTTCTTGTAACTTGATTCCGCTGGTACTGGTCCTAACCTTCAAACCACGAGAAAACAAACTTGCTCCATGCTCCATGTGACAGCCTTTTAGCTATTTGAAGATGGCTATCATATCCCCTCTCAGTCTCCTCCAGGCTAAAAAATACCTTGATCATCTTTGTCACTCTCCTCTGCACACATTCCAGCTTTTCAATATCCTTCTTCAGTTGTGGTGCCCAGAATTGGACATAGTACTCCAAGTGTAGTCTCACCCAAGGCAGAATAGAGCAGGACTTCTACTTCTACTTCCCTTGATCAGGATTCTATACCTTGATGCAGCCTAGAATAGAATTAGCTTTTTTTGCTGCTTCATCACACCACCGTGAGAGGTGCCATCTATATTTTCTCTCTAAACCTCAGGCACCAAGCTGTCTCTCTTCCTTCACATAGAACACATTGTATTCACCATCTTACATAAGGTTCACTCTACGCACCATAAGCTTGTAAGCAAAACAGGTATTCTTGCTAGAGCACTCTTCCTCAAAAAGCTATTTCATATGAACAACAAGTATACTGCAACCTCTCCCTGGAAGAGGCTGCAATATATAGTCATACCTCGGGTTACAGACACTTCGGGTTGCGCGATTTCGGGTTGCGCACCACGCCGAACCCAGAGGTACTGGAATGGGTTACTTCCAGGTTTTGGCGCTTGCGCATGTGCAGAAATGCCAAATTGTGACCCACGCATGCGCAGATGCGGCACTGTGGGTTGCAAACACTGCAAGTTGTGAACATGCTTCCCACACGGATCACGTTTGCAACCCGAGCGTCCGCTGTACATTAAAAGAAGAAAGCTGTGTGATTTAGAGCTGAAACATCACTACATACATCTAAAAACAGTGCATGGTACCCTAGTGCTTAGATCTGGTTCTATAACCTCCTGACATATATCCATGTTATACTTGATAACGATGGGTGTTATCCAGGCCGACACAGCTAGCCTAAGGCCAACCTTAGCACAATTTTTTCCTAATGGCAGCACCTACAACTTAGTACTTTCAGCTTGACTCTTCAACAAAATATTTTGATCTAAATGAAAGGCTTCAAGGGTTAAAAAGAGAAGTTAAAAAAGGCTTTGTGAACAATCCTGGGCTTACCTTCCCTACACCCCAGGCGATCCAGTAGTAACCGCTGAGATGCTACAGGTGGGACATTGTTGCTCTCCCAGTTTCTCAACATAGGAGATCTCTGGCACTTACTGAGAGGTGCAAGGCAAGGCATGGGGTGCTCAGCCTGGTGCAATGCATGTAGTGGGAGCATTGCAGTTCAGTGAAAGGTACCCAACATCTTCAGATTCACCATTTTTTTAAATGGCCAGTTCCAGAAGGTGAGGGTGGACTCACAAGAAACAAGTAAGTTCCAGAAGTCAATGTTGCTGCAGTAGGGAGAATGAGCAGCCATCACCAGTCATTGAGACAAAAGATTCACTCCTTACTCATACCCTTCCTTCATGACGAAAATGCTCCCCCCCCCCCAAGATAACTGCAATGTATGAATGGAATGGCAAAATGGCATCTCACTATTTAGCATGTCAAGGGAAATATAAGTTAGAACCATGGCCTACCGGCTTTCCATGGTTAAGTTTAAAAAACAATATAGCAACTGCTGAATCACTCAGCCACTGCCCACAACAATCTGAGGATAGCAAAGCTGTCAATCATTTATGACAAGAGTGGTTCAGTCAAGTCTTTGCTGAAGGAGCAGCAGGGAGTTGGGTTTAGGAGGAAGCAACTTCCTGCGAAGGGCCTGTAGGACTTTTCCAGGCAGGGGCAGAAATGTGAGAACAAACAAAACAAGAACAAAACAACAGAGCACTTTTGGACACCGAGCGTTTAACTGAAGAATGCTTCTAGAACTTGAATATCAGGAACAGAAGAGGGAAATCTCATTAAAACTAGTAAGGGCTCTTCTGGACACAACAGAAGGAGGCAGAAGGGGAAGCCTCACAGCAATTGCGTGCCAAACTAGGATCTCAAGATAGAAGAATTCACGCATTTGCCCCACTGACAGCTCATTCAGTTCAGTGCAGGGGAGACTGGAGTTCTCTCTTCACATATTTACAGCAAGAGTGCAGAAAGTGGCACAAGCCCACCCACTTCTCTAATATGAGCAAGAGCTCTTTCATAGAAATTCTATAGTCATCGGGGGATGCTTGTTTGGCAGTGAAAACACTGGGGATATAACATTGACTACAGACAGCAGCTAGTTGTGCACATGTGGATATATTCCAACTGACATAATCAACTGAACTTCTTGCATTTGGCAGAAGCCAAATTTGCAATATATCACATGTATTCCAAAGTTTTTCTAAAAGCACAGGCCCCACTTGCTGCCATTGGATGCCACCCATGTCAGTAGAAATCCAAGGCTCCCACAGCCCCTTGCAGTCACAGTATGTCTCAAATGACCACTAGCCCTGCCCTGTCTGAGGCCCAGGGTACTGTTCTCTGAGAAGCCATAGAGGAAAAACTCATAATATCTCACTTACTGCCATTCTCCAGGGGATGTCCACGACCCCAGTTACAGAAGATATAAGGCTTCAGCAAAGTATGTATCAATGAGAACAGGGTTGCAGATGCAGCAGAATCAAAACAAACCAAGGTCAAGCACAGAAAATTTGCCAAAGTCCGAACATGTTCCAGAGGCAAAGCTAAGAGTCCAGAGATAACATCACTAGGAGCCAAGCAACAAGGAGCCAGAGGGTGCCTAGTTCATCCTCTTGGCTGTCAGTGGAGATAACAGAATTCCATCCCATCAGCTGTTTCCTTTCCGCAACAGTATCCCTTCCTTATAAACCAATGCTACTCATCTTGTTATCCACTATGGCTGAAACTAATGAAATGGAGTTCTGTGGAAGTGAAACATCAAAAACAATGCAGAAAATAATAGAGTTACTTATGTAATGTCTGCAGGCTAAAAAACAACAGCTCATATTCACTTTAATGATGTCTGTTCCTGACTTTGAACAAACATGCACACTGCAGCAATTTTGACTCCTGTTTCTGACAGAATTCTCTGAAATCCTTAACCGCCAGTACAATGAAGTTTGGTCAGGGCAGATATTGGGTGATTTTTGATTTAGCTTAATTAGATTTCACACATTTTGTAAAACACACCCTACTTCTACCAGCATGCTTTTCTAACTAATGCTATCCCCTTTTGTAAGTTCCAACACACATCCTGTGTGATACAACGCTGCATACAGTAGTTGCTTCTTGAATAAGTCAATGAGTCCATCAGAAGCAACATAGATTTTATATACTTGTAGAAGAATATAAATTGGGAAGCGTGTAAATCAAGAAGCTTGCATTCTATTTACTGACACAAAACCTTTCCAGTCAAAATGCCAGAAGACTGTTGGGTTTCAATGCCAGCAACCATTCAAAGCTACTTAGAAGCAGCACATAACAAACCACAATCTACTGAAATTAATAGCATTCTGCATAGCTTAATTAAGACCACACGTTAAAAGTGGCTTTAAAGTGCATGTTTCCAGCAAGACACTGAATTTGGAAGACAAGAAAGGAACTCCCCTCACCCCTCAGGAAGAAATACCGGTACATTCACATGGCTTCAATTATGGTTGGAGAATAATATTTTAAAATGTTAAAATACGCTGCCTTAAGATGCCTCTTTAGTTAATTTCGCCTCCTTAAAACGTCAAAAGTTAAGCTAAATTTTGAACTGTGAAACTGTATGTCGCAGCTGTCCATAGTAGCAAGCAATGTCCAGGTTTTCTGGTACACTTTCCAGTGTCATGTTGCAATTTTGTACTGCTATCCATGCCATTCTTCAGGGTTCAAGCAATCTCCTCAGAGTCTGTAGAGTAAATCGCTGACTGGGGCTGAATACACATTGTGTCCTGAAGTGAACATTCATGAGCAAATATTCATTTATTATTTCCATACAGACAACACAATTCTTTGTATTGCTGTACAAGAATCCTCTAGACTTCAACAGGACTTAACCCCAAGTAAATGCAGATGCTATTGCCATGTAGGGCAAAGGCTGCCATTTTGTTCAAAGATTATAGCCTCCTGTGTGTGCTAGTCAGGTGAACAGAACTCTCCACAATTAAGGGGAAGTGGGGTCACCCCTCTTCTATGCTGAATGCATGGATATGGGGAGACAGAGCTTGATGCCAATGCTACCCCGATCTCTGAGAGGTGCAAGATCATAGGGGTTTCCAGGCGCTTACCGAGGGTTTGTGTTTCTTTTGGGAAATGAGGCACAGTGGAGAATGTGGTGTTTTTATGATATATGGTTTATCTACACACATATATATATATGTGCTGGAGATGGAGAGGTTCATAGCATGAACACCCCAAAAGGGACTTGTTTCTCCCACAGCTGCAGCCTTGGATCCAAACAGAAATCAGGCATGGCTCTGGCTCTCTGTCTTCTCCCAGCTTGCTGCTTTTCATTTGGCCCACTTCACTGCAACTCTCTGCCCTCAATTCCAGTTTCCTCTACTGAGGGAGGGGACACACACACACACACACACACTCATTTGCCGTCTCACACAGAGCCTCTTTCCTTTGTTCCAGTTAAAAGCTCATCACCCAGGCTATCACCTCACCAGGAACCTAGTCCAGGAATTAGAAGCCTTGATCAAATTCTAACACTTGCTGGATCCAGGGATTAGAAGGGTCAGGGACACAGCTTAACACCCCAAACTCATAACAATATATTCAGCCCAAAGCACTATCTTGACTTTTTTAAAAATTCATTTCATTTTTGACATACCAACACAATATAAAATTTCCCATAATAAGCTACAAAACTACTATTTGTTATGTTACATTTTCAAAGCAGATCACAATTCCTGCCAACTATAATCAGTTAATATTTATCTTAGTTTCTTTTCGAATTTATCTTATAAAGTCTCTCCAAAGAAGTATATGCGTGGATAGACATCTGAGTTTTGAGCGGACTACGGGCTTATCCATAGCTACATTTTCTCCGTCCTTTCCATGCATTTTAAGGCTCCGTGTCGGAGCCCTCTTTTTTTTTGTTCCTCTGGAGCTTTCTCCACAAAAGCCCACTCTTTACCACCAAATTGGAGCAAATAACAATTTGCAGAAAACCCAAATTGCCATTTGTTGTGCTTCAGCTTTAAACAGCAAATGAATGTCACACTCAGCTCATAAAAGAGCATGACTTTTAGTACTAAGCAAGGGATAAGGGTTGCCCATTGAACTCAGGCAAGAAAAAAGAAGCGCTAGATAACTGTCTGAACTCTCAATTATATAGCTGATGTGTTTTTAAAATGACACAAACAAATTTGAGGAAACTGTGTATGGGAGTTTAAAGAAAACCCCAGTTCACATAAAATTAAGTTTATTATAAGCTCTTTTATCTCTCAGGAGCATATCTGGTATCTTGTTCCGGGACCAGTTGCCTGGATACAAAGTAATCAGAGTAACAAGGTAAGTCAAATTATCAATAATGCACACATTTGCATCCAATTATTGGGACATTCAACTGGCACAATTTTAGAATGGCATATTTATTTTAAAACCTTACCAGGGAATAAAATACGCCTACTAACTTGATTAAACAAACATAAGCACACATTTGAAGCTTACAGTGTAAATAAATTAGAAAGTAGGCTGTTTAGAGAAACAAAATCCAATACTTTAGTGTGCAATGCCTAACAATTGGTGTACTGGCCCAATAGATGCTTCAGTTTATTGTCCTGGCATCCAAGGCTCACATAACAACCAGAGCAATTAAAATAGTACGCACAGGCACAACCACGGAAAAAAACACTGCATGGTGAAGGAAAACTGGGATAGCTAACTGGGATAGCTAAGAAGGCCACATAAAGTCTGCAGTAGCAATTTATCATCATAGCACTGAATCCGGCATCAAAATTCAGCCATGTTTTTCCACCTATGCGAGGGAATGACTCCCAGTTGGGTAGAAGAATGAAGTTAGTACAACATTTACTAAATGCTATTGGAAGTCAGCTGTCAGATATTGTCAAATCTTCACTGCTTCTAAAAAGCTATAGTATGTCAAGTGCTGGTGTTAATATCAATTTTTATAAAAAAAATGGTGGAATCTGCTTTCAGAATCCAGATGACAGCTTTAGAATGTTTCAAGGTACATGTGAGTCTTCTCTAATTTGAGATAGTCATGGCAAAAGCTTCCGTTACATGTGACATCAGTTTGCTTCACATCTTCCTCTGCTCCAGCCACTAAAGCTGGACAAAACTTCTGATATCTATTGTAATACTAACTTTACTAACTGGCCAATGTGCAACATGGGTGAAGAGCTATAGCGCAGGCAACACTGGGAAGAGCACCATGTACCATCTCCAGTGGGTCCCTGTCCCTGGCAGACAGAGCTGGGACCAGATCGTATTCCACCACAGTAGTTTCCCTAAGCACAGAGCTTTATCTCTCACCCCGATAACAAAGGTAAAGGGAGGAATTTGGGGGCGACTCTTGCTTGATGCACTTTTATGAAAGTTCAGGTCATAAATACTTCAGTCAATAAAAATAAACAAACAGCATATCGAAACCAGCATTATATAATCCAAGCATGCTGAACAAACAAGCTTTATTAAATCCCCAAAATTAAAGAAAGTCAACTAACAGAATGACTGTACTTATGACGCATATACACCACCAGTTAAAGCAGTGGTCAATAAATATTTGCTTCTGTTTAAGAATAATGAGTGCTTGCACACTAGTGAGTCTAGGAAACCCACTGATGTAACTTCATAGCTACAATACAATAGTTACCATCCAGTGCACCTACAACATACCTCATTATTAGGAAGTTATTTTTAACAGTTACACATATTTTCTCTGAAACCTACAAATAAGCCACTTGCCACACAACCATGATTTAATAAGCCAACATCATTCCCCGAGAAGTGGTGCTCAGGTGATGGTTTACAGCACCATTACTCTGCAGCAATTTCATCTCAAGCATAAAACCTTGCTTGGTGCGATTACTTTTGCCCTCCCAACCACAAGCCATCATCAAACTGTCTCCTGTCTCTGACTGACACTTTGAGTAGTACTAATGATTGACAGTTTTGGCAAATACGTTCGCTCCAAATGCAATATAAGCGGAGTTCTCACTTTTGCATAGCCATTATCACTTGTGCATATTTCTAATCTTCTAAAAATATGAAGAGCAGCATGAGGCAGAAGCACATTTGCCATGCACACCCTCTGCAATTCTAGACTCCTCTCAGTGCTTGCATATATCACCTTGATTAACACAAATCTTCCTCTATGCTTATTTTTTTCTTTCTCGGGCACTAAAATGAGCTGTGCGCAAAACTAATTAGCACTGTCTCCTACAACTTTGAGGTTGACAAAATATCTGAATTCTCAGGCATATCAGAAGGTATTCAAATCATTCAGAGTGTTTATATCTAATTAAGAGGTGCTGTAGGGGCTTGCCCAAAAGACAGAGGGAGAGGGAGAGGCTAGAGAAAGTACCATCACTGCACATAGAGCTGGATCCAGGCAAACTTAGTGGAACATTAGATCCCAAAGTGTGACAAAAGCATTTACACATTGAGAGTGAGGGCAAGGAGCAATGCCCTCATTCTGATATGATTAGGAATCATACGGCTTCAACTGGTTAGGACTATTTAGCCAGAATTCTGAGCTTAAACATTGCCCAGAGGCAGCTACTAAAGGGGGCTTTGAAAGGAAGGAGCCACTCTTAGACAATTGCTCCCCCAAAATATTTTTTTCACCTTTGACAGTTTGACACAGGCAGTTTAAGCAGCCAAACAAAACAAAACAAAACAAAACAAAAATCACAAGATGTATTGGATACACACACAAAAATAAATAACAGTTATCTCAAAGTATTGTAATGTTTTTCCAATAATAATAATAATAATAATAATAATAATAATAATGGCCTTCCAAGTTCACAGCTCTTTTATAAAAGGGCACACAGGAGCAAGCATTGTTCTTCAAAAGCGATGTATCACAAAGGCAGTGCAAACTTCACTGAGTCAAAGATACAAATTGTTCCTTAACTGTTCCAGCTAAGTACTTGAGACCTTATTGAGTTCTAGCTTGAAGGCCAAGATGTACTCTAAAGCAACAGCTTTTCCGTTGAGGGACTAGAGTGATTAGTGAGGAACTGGGAGTGACAGGAAGAATTGATGTAGAAGTACGGTGTGAAATGCTGCTTTATACTTTGTCTGTTTGTGCAGGATGTGCCAGCCCCAAAGACTACTTGAGTGGAATCATGATTTTGTTCTACAAATATATAGTGACCAAAGCAATGAGAGAAGGGAAACTCATGCACACCATGGAATTTCTGAGAGATGTAAAAAAACAATAATGATTGAACATCATTAAAAAACAACACAAATCTATTGTCAGGTCCCATTAATATGCTCTAATAAAATTTATTCTCAGCTCCCATTAATATTCTTATGCTCTAAGAAAAGGTGCCATATGCAGAACGATCATTTTGCCCCACTGAAAATATTTGGGACTCCTCCAATTCACATATCACCCTGATCTCCAGCCAGATCAACATGTAGCCTAGACTCTGAAGAAAAATGGCTAAACAGCAAGATGTTGCTACTAAGTATTGAAAGTATTGTGGGACACAGGATGTGGAGGGCCAGTTCTGCCAGTTCATAAGTCCAGCTCTTATTCTTCCCATTCTCAAAGAGAAAAAGACATAATAGTGGTGGTAAAATGTAAGCTACATGGAAGTTTCATTCCCCTCTCCAACTTAATCATAATCTTGGTCATTTCCTCTTCCTCCTTGCTTGGAGAGTGTCGCTATGACTGTGGCTGAAGAGACATTAATACTATAACCTCCATCAATTCTTTGCATCACTGTTCCTTCCCATCCTGTAATGGACACCATAGTCATTTTGATCTAATGGCCAAATTGAAAGAATTCAATCACTATGTAAGATTGCTAAACTGCCCAGATTACTGCATTCATATATATATATATATATATATATATATATATATATATATATATATATGAAAGGCCAAAGAATATATATATGAAATACCCTGCAAAGTCTGCCCAGCCACGTACATTGGACAAACAAACAGACGAATAAATGCACGTATCGCAGAACACAAGAATGCCGTCAAAAAAGAAGAAAAAACTTCCTCTCTTTTCCAACACATGAAAGAAACAGGACACGAAATTAATTTTGCAGACTCCAAATTGCTCTTTAACATGGAACATCACCACAAGAGAATAATCATGGAAGCCATCGAGATAGAGAAACACCCTCACAACATGAACAAGCGTGACGACACATCCCGCTTGCCAGACATCTGGAAATTAGCCCTCCCCACAAAAACTGACACCAGATCCAGAGGCACACAGAACGCCATCACCAATCAACCACACCAGACCCAAACCCAGACCCTCTCCACAGATAAATTACAGACACCATCCAGTAGCCAAACCATGGTGGCACCTCCGGATGCTGCACCCCCCTGCAATCCCTACACAGATCTGGCTGACACAGGCCACAAAACCACAGCTCGCCCCTATACACGAAGCCAAGCCAGAGCACAACTAAGTGCAGTACAGCCATCTTCTCAGAAAAACTCTTCACAAAGTTCAAGAGGTCAAGACACAAAGACTTTAGCAACTAATCCACACCTAATGACCCACCTAAGTGGTACTCAGGATATCACTCAAGAAATCACTCAAGATATCCCTCAAGTAATTAAGGAACAAAAGAAGAAAAGGCACACTAGCCTGGGAACTTCCTCTCTGCCCAGAACATTGGAGGCTATACACCACACCCCCTCAACAGTATTTATAGGAACTCAAACACTGAGATCCTGCTCTGTTCCAGTAACAAGAAGCCGAAAGCACCAGCCTGAAGATGACGAGTGAGACCTCGTCGAAACGTCGCCTAGACACCCCAACTTTTACACGGGAAGACACCCGAGGACACCAAAACCTGCATTCCTGTACCCGTGAAAATCTACGAAAGCATATATATATATATATATATATATATATATATATATATATATGAAAGGCCAAAGATAGTGAAAGCAGAAATGGAACAAAAGAAGCAAGCAAATTGTTTCATCTTTGTCAATCAAGTTCTATTCAGTGGCAAGAAATGTCTGTCCTCTAGAAAGAGTGATAAGTATGCATCTCATTGAGCAAAATATAAGCTGTGATGAAGCAATTTTAGTTCTGAACAGTTTAAACAACCTCCCCTCCCAACAGCAGCATTATTAGTAAGTAGTGTAGAAAACCAAGGACATCAAATTAATTACCTGTTAAAGACCAATCTAGGATATGATGAGACTCAGGCACGGCCACCCATGAGATTCAGACTCTACAGTATTGCATTGCAAAATGATAGATAGATGATAGATAGATAGATAGATAGATAGATGATAGATAGATAGATAGATAGATAGATAGATTATGGAGTATTTTCCTGCTACCAGCTTCCTTTTTAAAAGCCAATAAAGCATGAATAACCTCAAGTTCCAAGATTGCAGAAGCAGCTCCTTCAGTTCTAATACCACTCAATTCTTCAGACAGTCCCTTAAACTCTAGAAACCCTGGCTAAGGCCATGGGACTAGTGATGTTTTCAGACATAAAAGATAAATTAGGGCATATTCAGAGCCTCTGGGACAAGGCATAAAGAGTATGCTTAATATATGCATGCTGTGAAGAGAACAAGAATTACCAATAAATAAATAACATGAAGCAAATGAAAGACCTTAATCCTTTGGGTTGGACCCTGTGGCATCATGGGGAGCTGCAGAGGGGACCAGAAACTGGTGGACACTGCATCACTCCCAATTCTTCAGTGCTAAAGGTACCACCAGAAATATTGGCTTTTCTATATAAAGAAAGCCAGGGCCTTGATTTGCCATCTTCCAGCCCCCTCCTTCAGAGTCCACAAAGGGCAGGAAAATTGGGAGGGGGGTCTTCAGGTTATATGTCCCAACCTTGGCCTTAAAAGTGGACTTCAAAGCTGTTGTCCCCCTCAAAAAATACTTTTATGCTCCCCCATAGGACACCCACTACTCTCGTCCCATAGATGTTTCCTCTGCCCCATAAATTCCCATTTAGCAAGCAGGCTGTTATTGGGGGTGGGGGCAGTGCAGTTCCAGTTAAAAGACAGTTTACTCAATAGATTTTATTGCATTAGCCGTGTGGCCATAGCATAATATACATAGAAATAACAACATAAAATGGGGGTGGGGAGGTAAAAGTAGATATCGTCCTGGGCGAATACTTAAAAAAAATGGGGATAACAAAAGTAACAGGGGATTTAAAACATCGAGTGACAGAGAGTACAAAAGACAGTTTACTTCAGACTACCTACCACACAAAATGAGGGGAGAATGCAACTGCCCATCCAATAGCAAGCACAGTGTGTGTGAACTGAGCCTACCACTCTACACTTTTGAATTGTCTCTAGTAAGCAGGGAATACAGTCATGTTTTTGTTCTTCTTCCCTCTTCTTGGAGAGAGCAACTGAGGTGCTACTGGTGATGGGAATTCCTTCAAATTCCCCCCTCCGCCCACTTTCTTACCATGGCCTCCTCTGGACAACCCACCCATCCCTTCCTTTGAATCATATAATTGTAGAGCTGGAAGCGTCATCTAGACCTACTTTGCAATGCAGGAATCACAGCTCAGTAACCCCTGACAGGTGGCTACCCAACCTTTGCTTAAAAACCTCCAACAAAGGAGAGTCCACCACCTTCCAAGGTCATAGAATCCCCAAGGATTTCAAATTAGCTCTGCTTTACAGATAAGAAGAACCATATGCAAGGAGGACAGGTAGCAATTTCTAACCAGCTCTGGTGATTGCGAGAGTGTATAAAGTATTTAAATTTCATATACGCAGAAGTCAAAATTAGTTCTGCAGGAAATTAAATTTTGCTAGGATTTCATATATAACAAAGAGAAAGACAGTGTCAACAGTAAGATTTTTCCTGGCAGGCGATTTAGCTCACGTTACTTACAACTTGGGGAAGGGCTCTGAACAGGATGAGCCATTTGAAATGTGAAAATGAATGAATTATTGCTGGGTATATATAAATATAAAAGCTCAAAAAGGAGAAACAGCAAAGAGAGACTGAACAGGTCAGCAAATCCCTTCCACCACAGTATTTGTGGGGCTAAGAAAGACTAAACCCCCCTTACTGCCCCCCACCCCCCGGTGTGGCCACCAGAGCTGTGGAATGAGTTCAGAAAAAATGTGCCTCTTGGCACACTGTCTCTATGCCCAAATCCCACCACCACTGATCAGCTTGGGGATAAATGGATGCTGAGCTTTTTGTTCCCCCTGTAAAATGATGTCAGAGAATAGGCAGGACACAAACCATAAACCCCTCCTACCCAACACCCACATTTCTATAATTTTATAATTCCACATGTGCATAGGTTAGTTTGTTTTAAACCATAAAAATGTACTGAAACAGATAATGAACATTGGGAATGCCATATAACACGAAGCACATACACTGAATTTTAAAGAGTATCAGGAGTAAACAGAAATACCAAAAAGAAAGGGAAAAGACTGCAGTATTTGCCAGGAGTCAGCCTATAAGCCAAAATGCCCTTTAATAGCTCCAATAAAAGTTTAATATGAAATCTACTTAAGAGCAAAGGATAAATGTACTTGGGATTTGGCACCAAGGGCAATAATGGTTTGGAAGCAACAAAATAAAGTTTGCAGGATCAACAGCTATACCTTCAGATGTGAATGCTCTATTCTACCAATTTCTTCCCAGAAATAATCTTAAGTATTATCCCAGGGTTGCCTTCCACCAACTTGATGACATGCAAATGTCCTGGACTACAATTCCTACCATCCTTGGCCATTGGCAACACTGTCTGTAGCTGATGGGAGTGTTGAGTTCAACCAACATATGGAGGACATCAGCTGGGGGAAGGCTGGCCCAGGGCTTCGTCTTGAAGGAGCAGTGCACTTAAAGATCAGTCTTTGACTCCTTACCTTCCCCTTGACAGTACATTATTTATCATTTTAGTTTGTCCACTTGGAAAAGAAACAACAGTTCCCACAGAATGGACAGAATCAACTTCTTTTACAATAAGAAGAAAGGAAATCTCCTATGAGCTCATTCACATTTCAGCTTGCCCTGTGCCTAGAAAGCACAGATCCAAGCCTTTCCCAGAGAAAACCCAATCTTTAGTGCTAAATTGGAACAAGCGTCAATCTGGAGAATACCCTAATTGCCGTTTGCTCCGACTGAGCGCTAAAGAGCAGTTTTCCCAGGGAGAAAGCAGTGGGAGAAGAGGAAGTGTGCATAAGCCTTACAGTTATTAATGGTACGACACACATTTACTCTTTTGTCCTAAAGGGTTGGCCATAGTGAATTTGGATTCAGGCAGCAAAACATTCTGCACCACCCAAACCCTATGCCTACCCCCTTTTTTTTATGGAAATAAAAATAGGAGGAAATGCGTAAACAAGTAGTGCAGTTAAAAACAGAAGACACAGCCATGAGAGCAGCTGGGAAATTTTTTCCTAAGCAGTCGGTAGCTGAGACTTCATGCCAGCTAACAGTAAGTAGCAGCTTTGCTACTGTGACTTACCAGGGAAATCCTCACTTCCTCAGCTACATGGGCCTTTTAACAGTCTGACATTTTGCAATTTGGCAGCCTCTTACAACTCGTGTTGTCTGGCATTTGATGGACCCAGGCATACTGAATGTAAGCACACACCGAAAACAATTTTGAGGTAGACTACAATCAACAGCAGAAATAGCAGCTTGTTCAAAATAGTGTCACATACACTGGGTTAGCCCATCCTAAACCTGAAGCAATATGACAACACCCCTCCTACCTATTTGTCCCCAGGCAGAAACATCACAAACAGAATCATTAAGAGCTAGAAACAAGGGGTAGAGGCTTGAAACTGTTGCATAAGTTGGATCCTCCTAACCAAGGGTCCATGTTGCACACAGTCCCAGGACTCCCCCCAACTGGCTTGGAGGTGGGGCTTTGCCCCACTCCATTTGGGGGTCCCACGATCTTGCCACTGGCTTTTAGCCAATCAGCATGGTGGCCTGATGGGGGTAGAGTATTTAAACGGCAGCACGATATGGGGACCTCCTCTTGCTTTGCACTGCCAAACACCCACCCACCCATTGTTAGGTCAGTGTCTGGCCTTGCTTTGGACTTCGGCTGGTCACCTGTTTTGGAACGGGGGCCGGGTAGGAATTTTTCTAATGTGGCAGATTGGCAGTGGCCACTTGGTTTTTGCCTACCTCTTAGAAATCGTCACAACTTTGTAAGGTTTGGTGGTTTGGCGTTGGTTTAGGGGAATGTGGGGAGGAGAGGTGCGGCCATCACCTGCCTCTCCATTTTGATAAGGTATTCCGTTAAAGGAATCTGGGGGTCTGGATCTCGTCCGAAGCCCGGGGAGGGGCTAGGGCCATGCCAGGACCCCGGGGAACGCCAGGGGTGAGACCAATGATGGAGCTCCCTCTGCTGGTAGTTTACCCTTTGCAGGCTCCCTGTTGGGTGGGCAGAAGCTAGTTATAGTCATTAGATACCAATGCCTAAGCCAATACCAGTCACACTTGTCAAGTCAATAAAGTTGTGGCCTAAATTTGCCCATTAACCTTTAAACTAAATTCTGTCTCCTTTGTGTCTTTATTTCCAAGGGGGTGGGTTTCTGGGCTTGACGCGGAACTATTTTTTTCTTTTGTCCTGGGCTGGATCTAGACACATCAAAGAAGCGATTCAGTGAAATGCATTGTAAACTTCATACAGGGAAATCCCATTGGTGAAAAACAGGACCTCACAGTGCTATCTAGTGTCACAGTGTTATAACGCATATAAAGCACTTTATCTTTACAAATGTAGCTAAGTCATTGGGTTTGCCTTGTAAGACAGGTCCAAGGGCACCTGTTGGATGAGATCTCCATTCAGATATGCATTCACTGGAGATCAGCTTCCCAGGCATGATTAACTCTTTGAAATGTAGGGAAATAGGACTGTGCATCTCAGTGACTTCACATAAAAAACTGTGGAAAAAACAGTGGTTTGTAAGAGCTTGCTGGTAAAGGAACAGATTATCCTTTAATTAAACCTAGATGCAGGTGCCCAAGATGCCAAGGAATCAGATAGGAATCCCATAGGACGCACCTAGTTTTTTGGGGGGGAAATAAAGGGAAATTCCCCCCCCCTTTATTTCCCCCCAAAAACCAGGTCGGGGAAACCAAAGCAGGTCGGGGAACAGCGGTATGGTGGCGCTCTGCCTCCCCGCTGTCCCCCGAGCTTGTGGGGCTGGCACCGGAGAGAAGTGCGCTTCTCCCCAGCGCCAGCCTCCAAACCAGGTCGGGGAACAGCGGGATGGTGGCGCTGCACCTCCCTGCTGTCCCCCGAGCTTGTGGGGCTGGCCAATGTCTGCCTGAAGCACGGGGCGCTCTGCTTTAGGGCGCCCTGCGCGCCGGGTGGCAGGCTGCTATCCGCAGCCTAGGGAGCCCTGCGGGAACTCCCGCGGGCTCCCCAGGCTTGCTGATAGCTTCCTGAAGCCTGGAGAGCGAGAGGGGTCGGTGCGCACCGACCCCTCTCGCTCTCCAGGCTTCAGCGAAAGCCTGTATTCGCCCCATAGGACGCACACAGATTTCCCCTTCATTTTTGGAGGGGGAAAAGTGTGTCCTATAGGGCAAAGAATATGGTAAATGGAGAGTTTTTTTTCTTGGTTAATATTCAGCGCAAGAGCTATGATGCATTTGCTTGGATTTTTTCTGAAGAAAGAGGAGAAGGCAGTGAAATTACAAGAAAGATACTGGGAAACCATTGGGAAGGAAAGGGTTCAACATATTTGGCAAAAAAAAAGCACATGCAAAGGCTTCCATTAGTTTTGCAATATGCTTAGCAAGTTCTTCCACTACACCTTTAAAAGTGCAGTTAAGACTAACAGGAAGCAATCTTGGATGGCCAAAACAGATGTTTTAATAAAAAAGCAATATAGTTAAACAAATGGGTTTTGATCTACAGCATTTTACGGTCACCCAACAGGCTATAGAATCTGAGCGATATTGCTTTAGCCATGAATACTAATATTTACACAAACCGATGAAAGTGTCACAGAATACGTATTGTCTCTATTCTTTTATGCTCACTAACACAACAAAGGGAAGTTCTCATCGGCCCATTTTAGGTGCTATAAAATGCTGGAGTGGGGCACTATAGCCAGAACCCTGTAATCATACTAAGTGCTTAACATGGTGGCTCATTAATAACACATCATTCCAGAACTAATGTTCGCACTACTGTAGCTCCCTGCTAAAATAGGCCAGTGATGCAAGCTTGTGATAAAGTAAAGCTAATAATAATAATAATAAAAACACACACCCATTGTGAATTCTCAAGACACAAGTGGGAGGTCTTTCTGGTTGGTTTTCATAACTAATATGTAGAGTTGCACTTTCCTGAGAAGAAAAAGAAACCTCATTGTTGCTTATTTGAATGAAGCAAACCTAACACTTCCTCTATGGCTAACTATAAGGCTGCACTTACTAAAGCCTGGTTAGGAGGAATTAGCTGGTTTGACTTGCTTTATGCCATAGGTCAGGTGGCAACCACAACTGTTTTTCAAGGCCAGTTTAGATGTGGCTACAGGCTCACTGCCACCCCGTTCCACCCAAATCTGTGCAGAGTCCAGCAGACAGATCATCATGGAAGAGAGATCTAGAACAGGGAGGTAAACCGAAAATGGGGGGGGGGATAATCTTGCAATAAATGAGCAACAGTTGTTGACATTTCCAAAAACCTAGTCTGGTGCCACAAAGTTTTTTCTGTATTTTAAAGCCCTTGGAAGAGACTTATTGCAATTGTCTGCAAAATTAGCGAGCAAGAGAAGCAACCTAAAAGCTATTTTGGCAAAGGCCAAGTAGTCCATAAATCCATTAGCTCTGGAGAAACTTTATGTATCTATTATCTGCTTGCTATGATAATCCCATGCTTTTAAGGCAAGCCTCTTTTTCTCTTGTTAGCCTATTGACAGAGTCCTCTTTCTTAAGTAGATATTTAATGAAGCTGATCTTTGAAGTAAGAAAGCTTTTAAGCCAGCATTAAATATTTAAACTGGTTGTGAAAATAGTTACCAGAAAACTTTCCAGATCTATAGATTTGTTTCTTTATTTTTCTAATGTTTTCCAGAGAGAGTTATTAAAACCACAGTGTATATAATGCTATGCTGGGCCATCTCTTCTATTGTCTTACTAAATCAGCAAAATAATAGTCTCAGCCAATTCCACTTTCAATGATTTCTCTGTGTTGTTTTGAAATGCAACTTTTGTCCCTTTCCCCACCAAAAAAACTAAGGGTGGGATTCCACTCTGGTCAGTGACTGAAATAAATTGATTCATTCGAGGGTGGGATTCACCTGAGACATGATTTTCAAACTCACATATGAACCAGTTTTAAGGGAAGCCAACAAACCCAGTATATATACCATTGATGTCCCCCAAACCTAAGACTATACTGCTGCTTTACTTTTGTGAGTTTTAACTCTGCTACTGAGGGCTCTCTCTTGTTGGAGAGTATGTTTAGTTCCACATTTTGAATCCAGGCACCCAGCCGATTCTTTTTATTATTTACCCCACACACGTGGGTCACAGGGATTCACATTCCCCCTCCCCAAATCTCAAAGGTACACAAAACATAGGTTTCCTGATGAAGGCATCTCTCAACTTTGTTGGGAGGTGCACTTTTATATACAGAGTTATTGCAGACTTTAAACAAAAATAAACCTTCGTTAAACAACAAAAATAAACCTTCCTATCTCCAAAGTTTTTTGAGTACATGAGGAATACAGCATAAATATGAATTCATGTACTAAAGATCCATTTATATTCAGATAACCAAATGGACAAAATAAACTAAATCCTCTGTTGCAGAGAATCATCTGATTCTATTTAATGTCAGGCAATCATAAGACTGTGGATAAACAACAGCTGACTATTAACATTATATGGGGGGGGGGAGTAATTTTGCTCTACTACAAAAAAACTTTCCTGATAAATACAAAGTGATCTTACAGTTCTATTTTGTAACAGTGTATAAACCATTACAAAATTAATTATTTCCTCTTGTTATCCCTTCAAGACTGCATAGAATGGTGATATTTTTGAAATCCATTTTAAGATTCATGCACACAGAAAAACACAAATAATCCCCCCCCGCAAGTTCCTAAATAGTCAGTGGCATGAACACTTGGGTACACTAAGTCAATTGTAAGAAGAGAGCCAAATAAAGGACGCTTGTTAGATCTCTGGGTTTCATGATTTGACACTCCATGTCCCAAAGGGAAGCAGTTAAATCATCAGGTTAAGCAGTTAAATCATTTCACCAATGTCCAATGCAGGCTTCTTTTGAATCCAGTGCACACATGTGCATTATACATGTACACTAGAGAGGGATTTTCCATAAATGCGAGGCACACAGCAAAGGGAGCCTAATATTATTGTGCTGAATTTGAGCTTAGTAATTATTCTGCAGTGCAACAGCAGGACTAGCTGGAAGCCTTTTCCTTCTTTGTGTAGTGTACAAGCTTAGAGATGGAGATCATGCTGTGAGAGCCAGCTTTTTGTTTCTTTTTCTTGTAGGAATCTACAGGACCTAAAGATGCAATTTGATGTCAGATTTGAATGTGGGATGGGCAGCCCAGGAGAACGTATCCATGCAGCTCTGCACACACTTGAGATCAACATCAACTGGAAAGCCATTAGTCACTCTAGAAGGGTTTTGTACTGATGCCCGAATGTTTGACACACTAGCTGTCCTCTCTTGCTAGGTTGTAGCAGCAGCATAGCTGGATGAGGGATGGATGAAGGCCAATAAACAGACTGCACCGAGATGCTGTCTTGGGCCATGCTTCTTCTAAAGGAAAATGTGGGTATATTCTTAGATCCAGTGTTGTCACTGGAGGCTCAAGCGGCCTTGGTGGCTCTTGCCCAGCTTTGGCAGGCCTATCAGCTATGACAATTCTTGCACAGGGATAACCTTGCCACAGTGGTCCATGTTTTGGTGAGCTCTTGATTGGCTTACTGTAACACACCCAATGTGGGGCTGCTCTTGGTGAGGATGTGGAAGCTTCAGTTAATGTGGAACATGGCTACTTAGTGGAACAACCTAAAGGAGCCATTAAATATCAGTTCTAAAGGAACTGCACTGGCTAGCATGTCACTTCTAGTCTGATTTCAAGGTAAAGGTAAAGGACCCCTGACAGGTAAGCCCAGTCATGAATGACTCTGGGGTTGCGGCGCTCATTTCGCTTTACTGGCCGAGGGAGCCGACATTTGTCCGCAGACAGTTTTTCCGGGTCATGTGGTGAGCATGACTAAGCCACTTCTGGCAAAACCAGAGCAGTGCATCAAAGTGCCATCTACCTTCCCGCCTGAGCACTACCTATTAATCTACTTGCACTTTTTGGCGTGCTTTCGAACTGAAGGTTGGCAGGAGCTGGGACTGAGCAACAGGAGCTCACCCCGCCGTAGGGATTCAAACTGCTGACCTTCCGATCGGCAAGCCCTAGGGTCAGTGGTTTAGACCACAGCACTACCTGTATAATGGTTTATAAAAGCTCCAAACAGCTTGGGCCTAGATACTTGAGGTATCTAGATACTAGATACCTCTCCCACTATCGTCATGCCCAAGCCTTAAGATCTGTCAGGGAGGCTTTCCTCAATATCCTTCATTTGGGAACACAGAAGAGGGCCTTCTCTGCTTTGGCACCCCAGTTGCAGAATGCCTTCCTCTCTGAGGCCTAGCTGGATCCAACTACAGTGGTACCTCGGGTTAAGTACTTAATTCATTTTGGAGGTCCGTTCTTAACCTGAAGCACCACTTTAGCTAATGGGGCCTCCTGCTCATCCTGAAGCAAAGTTCTTAACCCGAGGTACTATTTCTGGGTTAGCGGAGTCTGTAACCTGAAGCGTATGTAACCCAAGGTACCACTGTATAGCTTTATTCCAGCAATACCTGATTATTTCCTCGGGTATTTGGTTTGCAGCTCAGTGCTGTGATCTGCTCTGTAGTTTTATGGTTTGTGGCTGACCTATTATGGCTTTGTTGTGCACTATACATGCTGAATTGCTATTTTATATGAAATGCATTCTGCCATGAGATCAACTGATACAGGATAGTTTAGAAATATTTTAATAAATAAAAACATTTAGGCCAGACCCTTCTTTGGTGGAGGTGGCAGAGACGGCTGCTTTCAGAACTTGGGAAGACGAGGAGCATTCAAAAGCCATTACCTGCCACCCTCTGTCAGGGCAGCCTGCCAAGAGCTTCCACAAAGTATTGTTTGACATCTTCTTTAAATCAGACCATCAGATGCTGTGCACACAATATAAGCACACTAGCCCATTATGCATTATTATTATTCAGAGAATGGATTCCTGGCATGCTCAGTACATGCAGAGTAGCCAAGAGCCTGATTTAAATACAATGCCATGCACATGCACCACAATCTCTACTTGCCTGCCTGTATCACTCTTAAATTGAGCCTAAGCCATAGACACTAGAGATGCTCCATTTACTTGAATGACATTCTGCCAGAGCATATTGTCTTCTGTCATGCTGGGCAAATCCTCGTGGGCTCAGTTCACACAGCTATTTAAGGGTGGGAATGCAGTTTGGTGATTTCCATGTGCAATTTACAATGGTGCCACCCCAGTTATGGAATGCCCTCCCTCCCCCATCTTTGGTTCATTAAATACTGATTTCCCATGGTATATCATATTCAAAGTGGCTCACAACTTCAGAAAAGTTTACATAATGAAATGAAGCCACATCAAGGCCAACCTGAAATGTTACGCTGGCTGTGGAGATGGGGCCACCTCCCATTCCACGTACAAAAGCCGACCTGATTCAACATTGTCACTGAAGGCTCAGGCCTTTTCCAGCTATGTTCCATACAGAAAGCTCTAGGAGCATGCAAAAGTAATTGCTACTTACTTTCCCTCCTAGCATGATAGTTTAAAATGAAGGGTGATACATGGAGAGCATCATTTTGGGGTCTTTTCTGAAGGCCAGCAGGAGATTTCTCAAAGGTTTCAAACATATCCAGAACATGTTACAACTAGGGACAGGTGAACTTGCTGCATTAGAATCATAATCTGCCGACATTTTGGCTGAACATTTGCCATTTCCCAAGATCCCTTAACTGTATTCAATTTTTGCACATGCACATTCAATTTTGGACCATGTTTTGCATATTCTACAATTATGACCTACGGTATATCACAATGTGATGCACCACTAAAATTCACTCCAATTGGCTGTTTTTGTGTGTTTACATCAGGCATTTTTTTGGGGGGGGATGGTTCCTAAGCCTGCAATCAGCACAGGAGGAGCCAGCAACAGCACAGGTGGATCCTTGCTATTTACAGTTACTTGTAAGTAAGTTGCATTGAACGCAAAGGGTCTGCAATCACCATCTGAACATGTGCTAAGAAGGCAGTGATTTATGCTTAAGCATGCCGCATCATGCACACAAGCTACAAATTAAGCCATAAATCAAAATCATATTGGATTATGAGAATATTATAGTTCGGCAGAGAGACAATCAGGCTCGGAACACATCCGATCATTTAAAAACGTATCAAATTCCACCTCAAAACTCACCAATTACCAGTTTCAGTGGCATCACTAGGTTACAGCAGCTTTAGCAGTCGGAGCACTAAGCACACCAAACAGTGCCCACTTTCAACATGTCTTAAACTGGGATATCTCATGTCCCATGCTGACTGAATTAAGACAAGTAGCAATATATTTCATGACTGATAATGTATTATAGAAATCTCTGATATATAATATTTACTTAAGGAAGTGGGGGAATCAAAAGTTACAATTATTATAAAGAGTTAAGTATTCCTGAAGTACAAAACCACAAAACCTGCACTTTAAAAGTTGCAGTGCAACCAATACTTTCAGTAAGCAGATGCTGCTCTTTCCTGGAACATAATTCAATCCTATAATGCACTTTTATATCAATAATGTAATCTAGGGCACATCCTGCCTGCTGTTTCAGCTGAGCTAGAGTGTGTGTAAAAGGATGCGTGGGAAATATCATGGGGAAAGGCAAGTATATTCTACTCCCCAGGAAGCGAGAGTACACATTGCACAGCCCATCCTATTGCCAAAATGCACACTGCCAACAGTGTAGCCCCTTCGTCTAGATTTTTTTGGAATTCAGAGTGCTCAAACGCCACATCCAGTCTCCAGAACTACAGATGTCAAGCCTGCCATTCCAAGCTGTCTGGATAGTAAATGGAGGACCACATGCAAGCTAAACTCCTCAGAGGGAAATGGCTATAGATCAGTACTTGAACACATGCTTTTCATTTAAATGAGGAGATCATATTTACAAAGAAATCTTCTTTCCTCAAAGTGGCAGGAAAAGCCAATTCTTTCTTTAGAAGTTTTATAACCCACATATCTATTGAATGATTCTCAGACACATCAAGGATGGGGAACTGGTGTGACCCTCCAAGTATTGTGGTACCACAACTCCCTCACTGTTGGTCAGGCTGGATGGAGCTGCTGGGAGCCAGAGGACAACATCTAGAGGGCTACAGATGGCTGAAGTTACTTGAGTTTTTAAAACCTTTAAAAGAGGGGACTTCCATTGCCTCACTCTTGCATGTGCCTCCCCTATGACCATTGCTTCCACCTCCACTTCCTAGAAAGGCTTGAGTTCCAGAGCCATTCCAGGCAGTGTGGCAAGAGGGAGGAAAGAGGACCAGCTGTGCAGGACCCAGCTTACAAGGCTGGAAGGGGAGAGAAGGAAAATTTCCTGGAGCAAGTTTAATCGTGCTAGAACCTGATAATATTTTCGCCACTTGTGAAATCAACCTAATGGAAGCTAGCTTTTAGATAAAATGAATTACAAATTAGAAATGCAGTCCCAAAGCCACACAATTATCCTATTTTACCCACCAGACTTTCACATATAATTCATTTGGAAAAAAAATTTTCAACATGGCACAGAAAGGAACTCTGGTAGAAGTGCCTTTGGAAGAGAAAAATCATTACCCTTTCCTGACCAGATAATGCGTTCAGGTGAAACTGGGCGAGGGGGGAAGAGAACATGATGGTGAACTGCATTATAGATGTATTTTCTGCTGTTGAACAGTGGACACAGTTCAGTCCAAACTGCAGAACCCAGAAAGAGAGGAAGTCTCTTTCATGATGTGTGCACAAAGCAAAACAAAGCTCATATCTCCCTGGCCTTGCCCTGTTCTGCTCCTATCCCTCATGTCAACGGATACTTTTCTGCTGGGTGTCTTCTCAGACTCATCCAGATGTTGGTATAGTAAACTCTGTATTTCTTGATCTGTATGAAAAACAAAGTTTCTAGAGAGGTATATACCCTACAATCCATTTTGGCAAGGAATTCATAATGGTTGTGATACGGCAATGGAGTTACTTGTCAATTGGCCTCCTTGCTTTGCACAGATACCCACCCACCCACAATCACCAACGACCTATGACTAAAATGGGTTTTATAGCAACAGTTCTTAACCTTTGACATACTGCCTGCCATTCACTGCATATCCAGAGACAGTGCTTCCTGTTCACCACTTGAGGCAAAATGAGAATGGCTGCCTTTCCCTGCCCTGTCACGCCCGCTGCCGCCACCATATCTGTTGCCACCAGCTCTTCTCTGCCTGCTCTTCTACTTCCACTGCTGGTGGAGAAGTGGTGCTGGCATCAGTGCCAATTTCAGGACTGATACCAGCTGATTTCAGCTGACACCAGTGCAACTTCTGCAGAGGTGTTTGGGCGCCCATAAGGCTGCTGCCTTGGGGGGCTTCTGCCAACTGAGGCAGCTGCTTCAGATTGCTTAGTGGCAGAGCCGTCTCTGTATTTTTCAGCCACAGGGGTAGCTAGCCATTCTCCCTGGTCACACTCGTGAAATATTTAGCCCAACTCTGTTTTTTTTATTCATTCTCACTGGCTCTATTTGGAAACACTGCAAAACTGACATTTCCATATTGGTTCAAGGCATTTTTATATATATATATATATATATATATATATATATATATATATATTACACACACAAACACGATTTTATACCACTTTTCAAGGTTGAAACAGATCTCTTGAGGCAATTCAAAGCATGAAATTACCATTAAAAATCACTTCACAATGAAATACAAAATTCATAATACAAATCCCATAAACACAATGAAGTTCAAAGGCTGCAGTAAAAACAGCAGCAATGGGGAAAATCCAATATAAAAACCAAAGACTAACAGTGCTATTCAATTGAAAGCAGGTGTAAGCAACCAGGTCTTTAGACATACTTGGATCTAAAGGTCTTCAGGCCTATTTGGAACCCATTATGAGGAGCCTACCATGCTTCTGTGGGGCCAATAGAAGTGGGGGGTGCATTGCCAAAAAAAGAGAGATATAAACAATTGCCATTATTTAATAGAATTAAAGTACATATCACTATAGTGGGGAACCAGGTGACTTGTCCGAGTGCTAATTGTTGGCGGGCAACTTCAATGCCCCTGTTCTCCCATCTTTAAGAGGGGAATGGACTGGGCAGTCCTTCAAATACAGTATGAAAAATGGTCACCCTAGGGCCTATGAAGGGTAGCAGATTAAAAGGTGTGTTTTTTAAATAACACCTAGCTACTTTGAATGAATTCAAATCTCCAGGGCCTAATAAACTGCATCCAAGGGTACTAAAGTTGCAAGAAAGGCGATTACGACTAAACATCTGGAAAAACTTTCTGACAGTAAGAGCTCTTTGGCAGTGGAACAGACTCCCATGAGAGGTGGTGGACACTCCTTCCTTGGAGGTTTTTAAGCAGAGGTTAGATGGCCATCTGTCATGGATGCTTTAGTTGAGATTCCTGCATTGCAGGGGGTTGGGACTAGATGACCCTTGGGTCCCTTCCAAATCTAAGATTCCTGAGTGGCAGGTGAGCAGTATCTCCAACATTCACAAATTTCCTAAACTGGTTGTTATAGGACAAGGCTATATATAGCCCCCCCCCAAAATAAATAAAAATAAAAAGGCAATTTAGGAAGGCAACTTTTTCTTCTCAGGACACTTTGCAACAATTGTGTTGTTCCTTGTTTGATGGAACAAAGCTAGGATCTATTGTAAACTAACGACATGAACCTATGCTCAGCCAAAAGCCTCATCGAGCAAAGATTAGCAGACATTGACAATCAACACAACCTCTCCAGGGGTGGGGGTGTCTGCTCTCCCAGGTATCACGGAATAATCCCACCACTTGGCCTTCCATCATACATGTCATCTCTTTCATCAGTACCACACCGACTTGCATTTATTCGTGCAAGGTTCAATGTTTTTCCATCGAACCTGCTGAACCACAGATTTTCCAAGGGTTTGGTGTCTCCGCTATGCGAGTGTGACGGGAAAACAGTTGAATCTCTTCCACACATAATGTTCAACTGTCCCTTACATAGCATAGGTAAAGGTAAAGGTAAAGGTACCCCTGCCCGTACGGGCCAGTCTTGACAGACTCTGGGGTTGTGCGCCCATCTCACTTAAGAGGCCAGGGGCCAGCGCTGTCCGGAGACACTTTCCGGGTCACATGGCCAGTGTGCACCCGAGCCAGAGCTGCACACGGAAACGCCGTTTACCTTCCCGCTGGTAAGCGGTCCCTATTTATCTACTTGCACCCGGAGGTGCTTTCGAACTGCTAGGTTGGCAGGCGCTGGGACCGAGCAGCGGGAGCGCACCCTGCAGCAGGGATTCGAACCGCCGACCTTTCGATCAGCAAGTCCTAGGCGCTGAGGCTTTAACCCACAGCGCCACCTGTGTCCCTTACATAGCATAGCCAGGACTAAATTCCTGGGTCCTGCTTTACCGCGCTTGGTTGGCAGGCCTGTTGAGTCACATGCTGCACTGCTCTTGCAGGATACAGATCCTTCTGTAACTCTGCAGGTGGCGAGATTCCTGAATGCGGTTATCTCACACACAAAAACCACCAAAAAACAACAACAACAAAAACTAATCAGACAGTTATGATGAGAGTGCATGACGGATCTCATCTCCAGTTCTCCTTTCTCTGTGAACCGTCCCTCGGATCTTTCCGGGCCCCAAGCTGTTATTTGTCACTGCTCAATGTCCCACTCTTGCATCGTGGTGTTCCTCTTCTGTCGTTCGATGTATTGGTTTTTATGCTTCTGTGCTTTTATGTTTGTACATATTTTATGGGCTAATAGCCGTAAATAAATATAAGATAAGAAAACTAACGACTAATGTTTGAGGAATTCAGCAGTGGAAAAGGGCTACTGAAGGCTACTAACTATGATGGCTATCCTCTGCCTCCACAATTCAAAGTAATAATGTGTGTGAATATGAGTTGCTGGAAACCACAGGAAGGGAGAATGTTCTTGGGCTTGAATCCTACTTGCAGGTTTCCCACAGGCATCTGGATGGCACTGTAAGAATGGAAGTCTGGACTAGATGGGTGTGATGGGACGATGAGCTGCTTGTGCGTAAAATGCAAGTCCCTCAGAGTTTGATCAGGCTTTCAAACCTCTGCCTGTGACGGAGCCCCTCCAGCATGGCTGCGTCAATCACTAGTAGAATCCGAAAGTGGCTGCTTTCGGAAACGTTTCCAACATAAAAGCTCCTTAACGGAAACACGTCGTCTGGCCTCTCGGCGTGACAGTTTCCGTCGAGGTGTGGGTGTCCCTATAGGAGGTCCTGAGACCTCCCCACTGGTTTCGCTTGAAGCGTCTCTGAGCCATCCCTCCGACTCACTTTCCCTTGGAGTTCTTGCTCGCCCTCTACTGGTTCCCTCTTCCGCTGCTACTGCTCTCTCACCCTCAGTGAGCCTTTGCGCCTCCGGCGCTTTAGATGTCAGTTCCCTGACATCCACCTCCCCTCCAGGGCCCCCTTCACCCCCTCCCGTCTCCTCTCCTACTGGCGGTGAGGAGGTAAAACCCTTGAAAGAACCTCCCTCATCTTCCGACGTCGCGAACACTTCCTTCCACTTGTTGCTGTTCCTACTCTCTAGGTACTCTTCGTCATCAGAGTCCACTCCCTCTTCCAACTCCGACTCCGCGAACCCTTCCATTTCCTCTTCCTCATCGGTGGTGGCGAAATACTCCCTCCTAAACCTTGCTATCGGCTGAGGTTTCCTCGGGAACCTTTGATGGAACGTTTCTGTTAAAACCTCGTCATTGACTTCCTGCGCACTTACCCAGGTGTTTTCTGACTCCGGTTCCCCTTCCCACGCCACTAAATACTCCACCTGATTTCCCTTCCACCTGGAATCGAGGATTTCCGCTACATGGTTGCGGCGTTCCCTCTCTTCCAAGGCTGGTCCCCTGACGTGCTCCCCTTCACCTCCTCCCCTGTATGGTGACAGTAACGACCTGTGGAACACTGGGTGCAATTTCATGTGATTGGGTAATCGGAGTTTGAAAGCTACCGGGTTGACCTGCTGAATCACCTCAAAGGGTCCCAATCTTCTGGGCCTCAGTTTCTTACAACCCCCTTTGAACGGCAACCCTTGGGTTGACAACCACACTTGATCCCCCACCCTTATGGTTTCACCTTCCCTTCTGTTCTTGTCTGCCTGCTTCTTATATTGTGCCTTAGCCCTTTCTAAGTTGAGCTGGAGCTGCTGATGGATGGCTTCCATCTCTTCTACAAAATGTTCAGCCGCTGGGACGCTCCATCTCTCCCCTCCTTCCCCTGGAAATGCCCTGGGGTGACACCCGTAATTAGCCAAAAAGGGACTCATCCCTGTGGACACATTCTCCGCATTATTGTAGGCAAATTCTGCCAACGCCAACTTTTCGACCCAATCGTTCTCTCTGTCATTGACATAACTCCTAAGATATTGTTGAAGAATGCCATTTGCCCTTTCCGCCTGCCCGTTGGTTTCAGGGTGCCGGGCAGTTGAAAAATTGACTTCCACGTGTAACAAGCTCATGAGCTTCCTCCAGAACCTGGAAGTAAATTGTTTGCCTCGATCTGAGATCACCCTCGAGGGAGCCCCGTGCAACCTAAAGATATGTTCCACAAACAACTTCGCCGTTTCTTCCGCTGTGACTGCATGTGAGCATGCTACAAAGTGGCACATCTTAGTTAACAGGTCTACTACTACCATGATGGCTGTTTTCCCCTTGGACCTTGGCAGATCCGTCATAAAATCTATTGATATCGCTTCCCAAGGCCGTTCTGGTGTGGGTAAAGGTTCTAATAACCCTGCCGGCGCCCTTCTTTCCCCTTTGGCTCGCTGACATTGGTCACACCCTCTTACATACTCCCTTACATCTTCCCTCACCTTAGGCCACCAAAATTCCCTGGTAACCAACCACATGGTCTTGTGTTGCCCAAAATGTCCCGCCGTGGGGCTATCATGCAACTGCTTGAGTACTCTCCCCCTCAATTCACCTTCGGGGATATACAGTGCCCCTTTGTAATACAATGCCCCATTTCTTTCCTCAAAACCTCCGGGGCTCTCGCCCTCCCCCCTGAGACCTCTGAGCTTATCCTGGGCATATTCATCATTTTCCGTTTCCTCCACCAGTTCTCGTTGCCCCACCATCGCCGCCCCACACACCCAGCGGTCCTCCGGGATGACATGTCTCTCTTCGATCACCCCCTCCCCTTCCCAATATTCTGGTTTGCGTGAGAGCGCGTCCGCCCTGACGTTTTCTGGGCCTGGCACATAACAAATCTCAAAGTTAAATTTGGAGAATTCCTGTGCCCATCTCACTTGTCGTTGGTTGAGCACTCGAGCTGTTCTCCAATACTCTAAATTTTTGTGGTCGGTGCACACTTGCACCTTGTGTTGTGCCCCAATTAATAAATGTCTCCACCTCCGGAATGCTTCGTGAATGGCAAGTAGTTCCCTGTCATACACCGTGTAATTCCTCTCGGACTTATTCAGCTTCCGCGAGAAGAAGGCACACGGTCTCCACTCCGACGCACTCCTCCCCGGTTGAAGAAGGACCGCCCCTACCGCCCGGTCGGATGCATCTGTTTCCACTCTCATGGGTTTTCGTAAATCCACATGCAGAAGTTGTTCTTCCGAGGCGAAAGCCCTTTTCAGTTCTTCAAAGGCTCGATCCGCCTCTGCCGTCCAAACAAATTTCTTCTTGCTGCTGAGACAGTCGGTGATGGGCGCCGTCAAGTGGGCAAAGTTCTTGATGAACTTCCGATAAAAGTTCCCAAATCCCAAGAATCTTTGCACGTCCTTCTTGGTCTTCGGTGTCTTCCATTCCAGTACCGCTTGGACCTTGCCTGGATCCATGGCCAATCCCTTGTCTGACAAGCGGTACCCCAGGAATTCCACCTCCTTGGTATGAAACTGGCACTTCTCCAGTTTCACCCACAGCTGGTTGGCTTGCAGCCTGCCCAACACTTCTCGAACGTCCCTCACATGCTGTTCCTCATTTTCCGAATACACCAACACGTCGTCTAAAAAGGCCACACAATTCTTGTAGAGCAAAGGTCCCAGAACGTGGTTTATAAAAGCTTGAAAACACGCGGAGCCCCCTTGTAGACCGAAGGGCATAACGAGGTATTCAAAGGCTCCCAACGGGGTAAACATGGTGGTCTTCCATTCATCTCCCTTCCTTATGCGTATCAGATTGTACGCCCCCCGCAGGTCCAGTTTTGTAAAAATCTTTCCCTTCCTTACTCTGGTCAAAATGTCATCAATTCGGGGCATAGGGAAAGCCAAGGGCTCCGACACTGCATTGAGGGCCCTGAAGTCACACACCAGTCTCGGTTTGTCTGTGTTCTTTTTGTCCACAAAGAACACTGGGCTGCCCCCCACCGCTCGGGACTCTCTGATGAAACCTCGCTTCAAGTTTTTGTCAATGAACTCCCTCAGCTCCTGCATCTCCCTGTCTGACATGGCGTACAGCTTGCCTACTGGGAGTTGGGCCCCTGGGAGTAGGTTGATTTGACAGTCACAGGGTCTATGCGGTGGCAGTTTGTCTGCTTCCCTTTCGCTGAATACGTTGCTCAGATCTGCGTATTGTGGGGGCACCTTCCCTTTGTCCATCACTTCCATCCCCGCTAGGGTGACTCTGTCTCCTCCCGAAACCTTCCCCTCCTTGCAGTGTTCTAGGCAATGCGCTGACCCAAAGGAGACCACCCTCTGATGCCAGCCCACTAGCGGATCGTGTAGCGCCAGCCAGCTCATCCCCAAAATGATGGGCGCTCCTCCCAGGATGGCCACATTAAACGCTATCTGTTCGGTGTGCCTTGCCACTCTCATTATCATCGGGACAGTCTGTTGGCTAACTTCTCCCCCCAACAGCTCTCTGCCGTCAATCGTAGTCACCTGCAAGGGGTTACTTAAAGGGATAGTCTGTATCTGGTGCTCAGCTGCAAACTCCTTACTCATGAAATTACAGGAGCTGCCTGAATCCAAAAGCGCCTTGACCTTTAGTGGGTGTCCGTTTGGCAGTTCTAGTAACACCTCTATCACTAAAGCGGGTCTGGGGGGTTCTGGCATGGGCACTTTCATTGCTCTTTGGCCTGGCTGCTGTGCCCCAACGGTGGCAGCCAGGCGTTGGCTTTTACTTGCTCCTTGCCTTCCTCTTCCTTTCCCCCAACAGCTCCTGCCATCCCTTGCCATTCCTTTCTTTGTGGGCAAACTCTGGCAAAGTGCCCTGGCTGTTGGCAGAGATAACATCTCTTGGCGCTCTTTCCCTCCTTTTTCCGCCCTTCACTGGGATTTGAAACTGCGCGCGCCCGCGCTGTTCCAACTTCCATCGGCTCTGCCGGCGGGAAAGGTGGCTCTGGAATGTCTGGAATGCGGAACTCCCTCCAACGGTCTCCTTTCCCTTCCCGCTTTTCCATAGCCCTCGCCTCCTGGCGCGCTCCTATGGCCAGCGCAGATTTGGTTAACTGGTCCATAGACTCCGCCCTGGGGCCCCGGGAAAGCTCATCTTTGACGGTTGAAGAAAGCCCCTCTTCGAAAAGCATTTGGATGGGCTCCGCCGATAGGTCCCACCCCAATTTGTGAATCAACATGGTAAATTCAGTCCAGTACTCACGGACAGATCTGCTTCCTTGCTGGCAAGCCATTAACTGCCTTCGCACCACCCCCTGCTCAATATCGCTGGAAAACATCAGGTCCATGGCACGAAAAAACTTCCTCGTGTCCTTTAAGATCTCATTATTCGCTGCCATCAGGGGTCTAACCCAATCTTTCGCCCCGGATTCGAGATGGCCAATCACATACGCCACTCGCGATTCCTCATCGGGGAAGTCATCAAACTGCAAGTTTAGAGCGTATTGCATCTCTGTTCTAAAGGCATGATAGTTCCTGGGATCCCCCCCGAATTTCTGCACCAATCCTGGCACCTTTCTGGCGAGCGGGGTGGTTTTCTCCTTTCCCTTTTCTGCATCCTGAGCCCTCCTCTCCTCAAGCCTCGCCGTTTGCAGCGCCAACTGGATCTCCAACGCCCTGTACCTTTCTTCCAGGCTTGGACCTCCTCCAGCTGCTCCTGCTTCCCCGGTTCCGGCTGGATTGCTCATGATGCTTCTCCCTGCACAAGCTGGCTTTCGGAGACTTTCGGATTGCTGTGATGGGACGATGAGCTGCTTGTGCGTAAAATGCAAGTCCCTCAGAGTTTGATCAGGCTTTCAAACCTCTGCCTGTGACGGAGCCCCTCCAGCATGGCTGCGTCAATCACTAGTAGAATCCGAAAGTGGCTGCTTTCGGAAACGTTTCCAACATAAAAGCTCCTTAACGGAAACACGTCGTCTGGCCTCTCGGCGTGACAGTTTCCGTCGAGGTGTGGGTGTCCCTATAGGAGGTCCTGAGACCTCCCCACTGGTTTCGCTTGAAGCGTCTCTGAGCCATCCCTCCGACTCACTTTCCCTTGGAGTTCTTGCTCGCCCTCTACTGGTTCCCTCTTCCGCTGCTACTGCTCTCTCACCCTCAGTGAGCCTTTGCGCCTCCGGCGCTTTAGATGTCAGTTCCCTGACAATGGGCTATTGTCTTTTTCTTATTGTTAATGCAAGAGACCTCGATCATAACTACCCTTCCAGCTTGCACTCTTCCACTCCTGTTCAACAGTTGGCCTGATCACTCCACTCCTTGTTCTTTCTAGCCCAACTCTTACAAAAGCCTTACTTTCGCCATGGTGGGGAGTGTCAATAGATGGAATAGCTCATGTCTCTATAGCTCTTCCAGCTGACTATGGGATAAGTTATGTTTGTTTTCTTGTTAAGCATTTTAGGAGGGGAGGGGAGCAATGCAGGTAAAATGAATTATTTCAGTTCAGTTTACTCTTTGAACTCCACACTTGCACTCTCTCTTGCTCTCACTGCAACTTTGGACAGAGGTGTTGGTATGCATATAAAGAGGTGCTGCTCAATAATATGAGACTGGAGTGAAACCTTCCAGTTACTTCCAACTGTTGACATTTTGCTTTGTTTTTATGTTTGTGATCTCTAGAGAGTTGACACAAGATTTTGTGCAATGGAAGTTTTTAAGGCACTGAGAACTCAGCAAATAGTCTGCAGGCTATTCAGTAGAAAAAGGCAGCTTCTGACCACTGTCAGATTATATTCCAAGTTTTATTTAGCAACATGTACTATAACCTCTCATTTGATTTATGTATGAAGAGCGGGTAACATTTAGCGCTCAATGTATGTTGTCAAGGAAACATCATACAGAAAATGACAGGTCATGGAAATGCAGATTGTTCAACAGCAGGCTACCTGGTCTCTTAATAGCAAGTTTACCTCAAAGCTATTTTAGTTGATCTGTCCTGCCTTCAAAAGAAAGAAAAAGATCTAAACTCCTGAGTGAATGTAATTCATGGGAAAAAATAGTTTTGTTATGTTTTGTTTTGCCATGTTTTATACAGATTCCCAAGACATACCTATTTTCATAATGTCGTGATGTGAGGGCAGACCCCATCAAATCCTTTGCACCTTTAGTGCTAGCAAACAAAAAAGGTCTTGCTTACAGCTCCCAATACTAGGTAAGGGAGGTTATTATTATTATTTATTAAATTTGTATACCACTACAGTATTCATTTGAAGATCACAGGGCAGTTCACAACATGGAAATACAAAATAAGAACACAAAAGACATAAAAAATAAAACCAATAATCCCCTCCCACAAACACATTTAGAAGGCCATAGAATGTTTAATCAGCCAAAGGCCTGGTTAAAGAGAAATATTTTCTCCTGGCGCCTAAAGATATGTAATGAAGGCATCAGGTGAACATCCCTGGGGAGAGCATTCCACAAATGTTTTTTTTGGGGGGGTATTGGTTTGTTTTTGTTTTATTATGTGTTTTGTGTTCTCATTTTGTATTTTTATGTTGTGAAACGTACTGTGATCTTTGGATGAAGGGTGGTATGCAAACTTATCAAATAAATACATAAACAACAGGAACCCACAGCAGGAAAGGTCCGTTCTCATGTTGCCACCCTCTGTAATTCTCATGAAGAAGAGCCTCAGATGATGATCACAGGGTCTGGGTCAGTTCATATGGGAGTTGGGAGTTTATTCACAAGTGTCTGTTGTCACTGGTGCTTCCAGTTCAGTCTGTCCACTATGGGACCACATCCTCCAAAGACTTATAGGTAAGAGTCAAAATCAGTGCACAAGAATACAGTCTTTTGGAACTTGTGCAAAACAAAGAGCTAAATTCTCAAACAGGTGTCTGAATACACACTCCCCTGATCTTCATATAAGGGATGAGATTCCCTATCTCCTCCTGCCTTTCAGCCCTATGTGCGTGTATGGGGTGAGTGTGTGTGTCCATGTCAAGGTCTACCAGAATCTACATTTAACCTTTTATTAGCTGCATGGTGACTACAGCAGAACAAGAATAACAATCTGGTCACTGAAGTCCCTTGCCATTACTGGAATGAATCCTTTCATAGTCTTTGTGGTTAAAAGTCTACATTAGAGGAATTCAACAGCTGAAGATTACCTAAGATAATAGTTGTGTGCTGAGAATAATTAACTCTTACACAACTTCCCTGTCAAAAGGTCTAGAGCCTCTATAAGGGAAAAGAAGTTGTTCTATTTGTGGTCTTGCATTTCTGGTGCTCAGCTTCCATTTAAAGAACATTTAAGGGAGTAATATAGCCTTGTCATGCTGTGGAACCTCTTCCTATAAAAAGTGACAAGACAAGCCCTCATTCCAATCTCCTCTGGTTTTCAGCTTATCCATTAGGTTCTGAAACTTGGCTTGTGCACTTTCAGAAAAGAAGTGCATTCCCACCCCAAATCAGAAAACAGTCTTCACATCTGAATAAGTTTTCCTCATGGAATTCTAATCTTGATTCATCAGTCCCAAAGCCACTCCTGTCTCCTTTTCATGGAAGTACTTTTTGAAGGTGATCCAGATTTCAGATGGAGCAGCATTCCTTTGGGAGTACAGTAGCATTCCTTTGGGAGTACAGGGAGTACAGTGTAGGCGGTGGAGCTTTCAGAGAAATATAAATTAAAATACCTCTTCAAAGTGGGCCACAAATGCTTTGAATATATTGGCTTTAACGTTCTTGGACAACAAGATAGGATGGTGTACATACTGTACCGACTTGTTTGAATGCCTTTACTCATGGGTCTTATTACAGATCTTTGCCATGCCTAGGTTGGTCTGCCAACTGCATGGAGACCCACCAAGAATAAGTCAAGATAACTAGCTAAAAAAAATTAGATGCCAAGCCAGTGATACATGAAACATTGCATGATTCATATTTTTGACCATTTGTGGTTTATATGCCATCATATGGCACCTGTTTTTGACAACTGCCTTTTGTCTGAGATTAGTAACAGCTATTTGCAAGCAGATTCTTACCATTAAACTGTGAACTGCTCTGAGGTTTCCTTGGACGTTCTGTGGCATGCTAAGATACATTTCAACTGGTCGCTTTCAGCTAACCTGCAATATGTTTTTGATACTTACAGCAAGATAAGATTGTAAAGATAATCAACGCAACAGCCAAAATTATATCCACTTAGCATAGGAACAAGTATCCAAAGGCAACATGTGATAACTGACAAAAAAAAAGTTGATGGAACCAGTGGTGTATTATGATTTAGGACCTCCGTTTTTCTCTGCAAGCTGAGATAAATGCAAGAGATCTATAGCTGCCAAAAAAGCTATAGCATATTTGGACTGTCTTCTGTGCTCACTTCCCAAAGCCCACTAAGACAACAGTATATCTATAAATCAGTGTTCAAGTCTAGTGCCCACTAAAATGTGTGAAACCAGGACAGTACTCTGCTTGACTGGAGTACTGGACTGGACTAGACTACGGGGCTCAGCACCTTTAAAAAACTACTGTTTGGGGGGTTCTTGTGAGGAAGCCACAACTGTTAAAAATGGAATACTATTTTAATGCAGATGGGCACTTCCATTCTGTGATCTCCCTCACAGACCTCCAATCCCTGGAATGATTTAACAACCAATCAACTTCTTCCCAGGGAACTCCAGGAATTGTAACCATGACTGTTTAAATTGGTGTAATAGCACTTTTATTGTTTAGTGCAGATGGGGCCAAATATAAGAAATTTACTGTAATATCGACAGGCAACTAGGCTGGGTAGTTTGGGGCAGTGACAAGTGAATTCAACCTAATGCCCACACATGAACCTAGTATGGACTGATGAAAAATGCATTTTTAGTAGTGAAAAAAGAAAGAAGGTTTTTGAATCCCATTACTTCCGACATAGCAAGTAGTGCAAGTTAAAGATTACCGTATATAAACTATGCCAGTAAAGATTTAAAAGTGCATCTTTCAGTGCACAAATGGAAATTTCCTAGTCATAGCTTTGAGGATTCACAGGCTGAAAGAAAACAAACACATATTAGAGCTTCAGAACACTGGAGAATAACTGTTTTATGTGCTGACTCTACATTCAAGGGCAACTGAAATCTAAGCATGTGTGCTCCTCTGCACCCCATATCTTATCTCACTGATTAAGGATGCAACCCAAAAGCCACTGTATGTAAGCGAGCGGATGGTTACCTAAAATGGGACATGAAAGTATTTTTAGTACGGGGGTGGGGTTGAATTCTAACGGCATTTAAACACCAGCATGTTACATCAGAAGAGCGTGCTACCATGGGATTCCTTAGCCCAAATTTTAACAACTGGGAACAACCAATAGGAGTGTTTGCTTACTCTTCACCCTCACTGTCTTCTCATCCCTCCCACAGTGTTTACATCATTGTTTAATAAGTATGTCACACTTAGCCACTATGTTGAACATGGGGAACTGTTGTTTAATGTCATTCTATAGCAACATCTAGCCTAACTTGGTTATGTCCACAGAAGGGAAGATGGCAAGATCCCCAAGGACATGCTCCATGGGGAGCTGGCTTCAGGCACCAGGCCCACTGGCAGACCAACTCTGCAGTACAAATATGTCTGCAAATGAGACATGAAGGCTGGCAACATCAACCCTGCTGTGTGGGCATCCCTTGCAGATGACTGCAGTGCCTGGAGACACACTGTCAGGCTGTGTATCCACAGCAGTGCCCAGAGGAGGAATGACTGCTGAGAGGAGAAACACCATGGTGTATCTGCAGTAGCACAACTGGATGCCTTCATCTGCCCCAGCTGCAACAAAACATGTCTCTCCCATATTGGTCTCTACAGCCACAGCAGGCACTGTAACTTTCAAGGAGTATGACTTCAACTTGCACACTCCTCCCTTGTCTCCTGAGACAAGCGGATGCCAACAACAACAAAGTAACTAGGAAATGAAACCAACTTCAAGCTGAAGTTTACGTTCCATGGTTTATTTACTTAAAATGTTTATATACTTTTTTTCAAGGTAGCCTCACAGCCTAGTTTACCATAAGCAATTAATTAGAACTATATAACAAAACAGCAAAGATAAGCTGCAAGGAGGAGGGGAAGCTTTCTCCCCACCCTTCAGGCAAGATGATCCTCAGGTAGACCTTCAGAGGCAGTTGGGGAAGTAAACTGAGATTAAACTTCAATTCCTTGTTTCTGAATTAATGGCTAACTGTGGTTTAATTAAAGCAGGATGTAAGTACTGAGAAAGGGAGAAGATGAGGAAGAGGAGTGTGTGGTCTAGAGACACCCATCCCCAGTTGCTAACCTATGGGTTTTGCAAGCCCAGAATTGAATCTTAAAACCAGACCACAGACTTTTGTCCATGCAGATGATGGCTGCAATGCAACGAACTGGTAACTGACAGTAAATCTCAAAAAACCATAACACAACTTACTTCCAACACAACAGTAGTTAGTATGGGGGGGGGCAGGGGTAGCAGCAATTGTATTAAAGGTAAAGAGGGGGGGAAAGTGTGATGCAAACGAAGCCAGCCAAGTTCTGTTTAGACAACTGTTAAATGCCTATTCTTGGCCCGTTAGCAAGACCTCCAGCTGAGTTATTCCAGATGCAACATAATATCTAAAGCTGCTTTCCAGACTCTTTTGACTTCAAAATAAATATTCACATTATGGCTATGCTTTGTACCAATACCCAAAGGAAAAGTGTAAAGAAACATTTTATGTGCTTTTGGGTTCTTTTTATTAGACTACAGTTACAGAAGTACAATAGTCATTCCCACTGACATCTACCCTAGTGTGGAGAAAGGCTTTCAGGGGGGAAAACCCCAGAGAAACAAAGTCATATAAAAGTCAACCAAGATGCACCAGTGTTATCATCAAGATCACAACACACACAACCTGTTTATTAGTACTGGTACACCAACTAACACAATGAGGCAATGAAAGGAGGTATACACATTTTAAAAAAAACAGACAAAAAACAAAAACAACTCCCATTAGCTCCAGCCAGCAAAGGCTGTCTCAAAAGGGCTTATATTCACATTGTTTCCTATGAAATTCCTTGTAAATATGTATTATAAAGGGTTTCTGTGTATTACACTACTCATTGTAATATTAAACCACCTATTTACTGTCACCTGTAGTGACCCCAAGACTCAACAATCCAGAGTACAATTCAAGATAGCCAACAGCAGCCCAGGAACTGCAGGATAGGGGCAGCTAGAAAAATGAGGAAATGCTGGAAAAATGGGTATCATCAATCCTCACTTTACTAAATACATACTAAGTGGAAAAAATCACTCAAACAACATGTTTATAAAAAAAATCAACAGTACAAGGCCATGCATACATACTCAGAAGTAAGTCCCACTCATGTCAAGCAACTGGCTTAGTACTGAAAATGCATAGACAAAGCTGTAAAAGGATAGGAAAATTAAAGAAAACTAAGCTGAATGAGAACTTTGGAGAGATCCTTACACCTGAATTGCATTTTTTCAGGGAACACATAAGAAGAACGAAATCAAATAAAAGTGACAAAAGATGGTGTTTTTAGGACTAATTGACAGTCATGAAGTCTGAATGGCATACAGTGGAGAACTCTTAAAATTCTTTTCTGAGAGCCAAAAAGCATGAGATCAGAGGGACTTTGTAGACGTACTTAGGTTTCCAAAAAGGGTTCCTGAGTAGCTGCCAAGGGATAAGAGGGCAGATCCTTGGATTAGTAATTGGTTTGAGAATCGGCAAACCTAGGGCAGATTCTCACACCCTGGGGAGAAAAGCAGTGAAGTACCCAAGGATCTGTATTGGCAGTAGTGTTACTAGAGCCAGGGATAAACAATAAGATGGGCCGTGAAGCTGGGTTATTATTGCTTTTTTTTAAAAAGAAACACCTGTTTAGATTGACCACAGTTTAGGGTTCAGACATAATGCTTCATTGTTGTTAATGGAGCCAGAATTATGATTTCATCCATGGGGTCGTGAATAGGAACTGGGAGGCTGAATGTGCACACTCAAGGCTCTCTGAGGCTTGATAAACTGTGATTTATCATGGTTCTTCCAGATAAACCATGGATTATCACAGGGGTGGGAACCTATGTGACACTCTGCTGTGGACTAATCTCCTATCAGTGGAATCTAACATCTGGAGAGTCACAGGTTCCCCACCTCTGGGTTCACTGTGACATAGGAACTACCTCAGTATCCAAAAGACAAAAGTGAACCAACTGTTAGGTTGCAATCTTATAGACACTTTGGGAGAGCATTCTGCAGCGAAGTCAATGTAATTTGCTTCCAAATAAACATGCACAGGATAAAGCTGTCCCACAGCTGCTATTCCTGCACATCAGCTTCTGTCTGGTGTCACATTCCTATTAAGTGGGAATAAAGAGGGTGGAACTAACCACAGGCAATGTTAAAGCAGAGAACATGAGTCACTCATTGAACAGCACATTTTCTCCAAAACAAATCCCTCAAAATGGTCCTTCAAACCATCTGCTGCTCTCTCACACTCAAACCCCCCTCCCCTTCCCCCATGAAGTGCTTTCAATCAAAACATTTCCAGGATGTAGTAAACTAACATTCTGTCAAATGGCCAAAATCCCTGCTTAGTACTACAACTTTTCACAGAATTTCTTTGTAATCCTTTCCACTTGGTAGCCACAGCAATATGTGTTAGTCCTTAAAAATCAAATATTCTCAGAGGCTGCCTCAGAAGGTAATACAATCTTGATCAGAGAACTATGCTGGAAAAGAAATCAATGGCACTCTCTTTGTCCAGCTTTTCCAACCTGCAGTGACACAGCTTCTGGTAGCAAAAGTTCTGCTTTCTGAGACTAAAAAGACATCACTCCTCTCCCATGATTTAGGACCTCTTTCACTCTTCACAGTAAGAGTTAGCCTAGTTGCGAAGTCTGAGCAGGGATGAAGAGAAAGGAAATACACTTAAGAAGCTCAGATTACAAAACAGCAAAGTTTGCAAAAGCTGAGAGTTTTATTGGAACCTTGCTCCGACACCAATGCAAGACTTAAAACTTACAGCATGACGCATACTTTTAAAACCTCCAATATTGGAGACTCAGCAGCAGCAGATTGTCTGCTGCTTTTGCCCAAAACATAAATATTCTTAATTGATCATTCAAAACATATCCATTCATTACAGATACTCTACACATGATTATCAGTGGCCACAATCATTTTTACAAATGGTGCAAACCCCAATCTTATGCATGATTATTATGTAATTAAGGGCATGCACACATCAGTGGCCATTTCAAGCCTTATTTTGCATGGTGTTGTACACATAAAAGAGGGCATGGGGATTCTTCACCCTCTACACATGACCTTTTAGGTTTCCCTGCAAGCTCCCTAAAGGTAAAGGGACGCCTGACTGTTACATCCAGTCGTGGCCAACTCTGGGGTTGCGGCACTCATCTCGCTTTATTGGCTGAGGGAGCCAGCATACAGCTTCCGGGTCATGTGGCCAGCATGACTAAGCTGCTTCGGGTGAACCAGAGCAGCACACGGAAACGCCATTTACCTTCCTGCCGGAGCGGTACCTATTTATCTACTTGCACTCTGACTGCTTTCAAACTGCTAGGTTGGCAGGAGCAGGGACCGAGCAACGGGAGCTCACCCTGTCGCGGGGATTCGAACCACTGACCTTCTGATTGGCAAGTCCTAGGCTCTGTGGTTTAACCCACAGCGCCACCCACGCCCCCTCAAACTCCAATGTAGCTGCCACCTGCACATGTGTGATGGCTATGTGAAATGTACACACCTGACTTAAGTATGAAGGGGAAATGGTTTAGTTTTTCTGTTTGTAGAGGATGTTGGTTTGAGGGGGAAAAGCACTAGGCAGCATTATTTATTTTAAAAATGAATGGATCAATATGGACTGTGGCTAACATTGCGTGTATGCGGCTTCAGAAACTAGCAATGAGAATACGCTAGATGTGGAATGAGCAGTAATGTGCACATACCCCAACTCCCATTGTGTTCAGTTACTCCTAAACGTCCACAGGACTGCAGTTTCATGAATTTTGGCTTTTCTCAACCTGTTGGGAGCTTTAAAAGCCTTTGCAAAAAAGTGATGGGATGGGAAATCCTAACCCTAGAGCCCCATGATAATATATCAACTATCCCACAGCCTCGGCATTCTGTAATGGTAAGTCTCAGAGCTCGTTTATTTAGGATATTGAAAGATTTCCGTTTCTGACTTGTTTACCACTTAAAGAACAAATATGATGTTTGAGCTGCAAACCAGCAGCCTTTGGAAATATCAGGGGCTCTTGATGTTTCACCCCAATGAAACATCAGTAAAAGGAATAGTGTCATCACTGGTGGGTGGCATTCCCAGTTTCTCAGGTAGACTGCAAACAACCCAATATTGGGACGGAATCACCAATAGACTCTACAGAAAAAGAAAGATGTTTGATAGTTTCACTGTAAATGGTTTGCATTCAAGACAGCTTCTAAATTTTTACTGTAAACACACATCAGACATATAAGCAGGAAAGCAGAATTCAGTAGTGTAATGTTGGGTGGAGAGGGGGACCTGAAGCCTTTCTTTAGTGGGGAAGTTAATGGTACCAGAAATCCATTCCAGATGTGCTTTGGTAACTCCAGAATTTAACAAGAAGAAAAGGCTTCCAGAAAATGTTTCACACACTGACCTGATTCTAATGTGACTCTTGCTGCACAAAAAAGCCCCTATCTGTGCAGCATTTCATAAGACCAGCACCATTTCAACAAGGTCATCCAGTGTGTTATATGCAACATGTGTGAGGCAGTCTACGACATGCTACTACTGCATGCATAAGTGAGTAACCAGACTTAATTGAAACACCAGGTATGTGCTGCCTCTTTTAATCCATATACAGAATTATGTTAAAATTAGGTTTGGGACTGGTAACCTTTAGGCTTCTTTTTATCTCCTTGGCTCCACTGATCTTAAATATACTTACATGCTAGTTGACTTTATTCCTTTCGATTTGAAATGAGAGAAGCTGCTCCCCCCAATAAAATCCAGGCATATGCCTAAGAGAGGCGGCATGACAGCCTCATTAATCTACTTTCTGTTCTATTTGTCAAGTGCATAACTTTTCAGACATAATTAAGTACCTCAGTACTCGTGTGTTTTGCCCCCTGTTTAAAAAAATGTGAATTTTGAATGAACTATAAATACTCGCACTGCCTGTGAATTGGTTCCTTTCCAGGGATAAAGTCAGGGAGACAGCCTAGGCAACTGAAACTTTATCCAGTAGAGAAGCATTGCAGCTGCTTCCATTTACAGCAATAGTACAGACTTTTTCCCTGTTACACAAGCGGCACCACAAACACTACCACAAACTTTTTGAGCTAATGAAAACCTGGAGGCTACTGTGGTAGACATGGGATGGGCGGCGTGTGTGGCACAAGTCTTCTTTTCCCATGCTCAAGGTTTAATAACTTTTAAATATTCCGTTAATAATCAAAGGCAGATGCAAGCCTTCGCAGAACACTAAAAAAATCAGGAAAATAAAAATGCTAAACAATCCCCCTGTAATCTCCTTATAACACAATATCATCGGTTGCCTTCAAGATGCACTCAAGTATTGCTCTCCCCATGAAATCCAACCAAACTATTCATTCTTAGCTTGTCTAAAGCTTGTCTGCTCACATGTGTTGCCATTTATCTCTCTCCAAATGAAATAAAGTAAATTCAAACAAAATCAGTGTAAAATGGTGCAAATGCCTTTTGACCACAGAGGCGGAACTGGAGCATAAAGAGAATACAGCTTGCCACAAATTATTGCAGACACAACACTGGTACAGTAGACAACAGCACAGCCTTCACTTGGCAGAAGAACATCTGGCTGTGACAGCAAACTTCCACAACAGTAACTTTGGAGCCAGCCTTTATCCTTTGTGTGAATAAACTAGTCCCCAAACCATGGGAAAGTGAGGATTTTTAAAACACCAAACAATATATATTTATATAAAATATTTTCTTAAGGGTCAAATACGTCATCCTACCAGATCTACTCTTGATAATATCATTGAACTCGTCTACTGCAGAATCTTCCTCGGGGTGTCCTGATTCAGCCATAGCCAAGACAACGAGCAGCAAATCCTAACGGGCAGGCGCGCAAAGGCAGGGCTCGCTCAGCTCCGACTCCGCATGTTGGAACTTCCTTCAAGCAAGAAAACACGCGCGCACGCACCAAAGTTTTAAAAGGAGCGGCTTCGGTTTGCTGCTGGCCAAGCGGCGGTGGGAGGAGACTGGCGGCGGCCACCTCCCCAGGCGCGCCGCGTGGAGCGCAAAGGCGAAACTCTCCCGCTAAGCAGGCAAGGCAGAGCGCGCTGGCAGGAGGGAGCTGTCACCCTCCGCTCCTGGGATCCGAGGGAACAGGTGCCGGCGCTTGCCTTAAAAATAGAGCCGGCCAAGCAAGGTGAAAGCGGAGGAGAAGGAATGGAGCCTCTCTATAAATCAGCAGCCAACTTGGGAGACCCCAGAGAGTCCCCTTCCGACCTGCGCCCGATCAATGCAAACAGGAGCAATTAGAAAGCAAATTGCACAGCGAAGAAAGGCGGAACATGAATGATTTAGCAGCAGCAGCAGCAGCCCTCCCCCTTCCTTAAAAGCGTTTGCTTAAATGTACCGATGGAGAATCCGTCTGACGCTCCATTCTACTTTCTGTCTATGAAGCCCCGTCACCCCTCAAGGATCTTCACCAGAACTCACACCCCAGTTGGGATTCAGCCCTGATGGAACTAAATGTTCACGACAGCAAATGCATTTAAATCCCCTTTGCGCCTTCTGCGGGAGGAATTGTTTAGGATGCCTTAGGACTTTCAGCTTTATGAAAGTAACAGTGGCTTTAGTCATTTGCCATTCGAATTTGGAGAGGCTTTTATTGACTTATCTAGACTTTGGAAAGGATTCCGCCCCTCCCTTTCCATACTCGCTCTCTGTGTAACCCGACTCCTGCCTGGAGAATCCAGACCGGTGAAGGACAGCATCTTTCCTGTCCTGTTACATTTGCTACACGTCCAACCGGAGGAAAGTGAGATGCTCACACCGGATGTCACGTCCTTGTGGAGAGGGGGGGGGACCACATGTTCCAGCAACACAATGTGATTTTAATGTGAAGAACCTGAAAATATCAATCAATAGAAAAGCAGCCTTGGTGAAAGCAAGTTGTGCACAAAGAAATATTTAAAGGCCCTGTTTCAACAGTGGAATTGCATACACGGAGTTACCAAATATAAGGATTGTGTAAGACTACGAATGGATATGGGTTGATAATGTACTTTATGACACATAATTCTGACTATGTTTACTCAAAAAATAAATATTGCCTTCAAGGGAAGTTGCTACTGACAGAACTGCAGGCTAATCACTTTTATTAGGGCGTAAGTCCCATTCAGCTCTGTGGGATTTGCTCCTGCTGAGAGATATATTTAATATTGTGTGGTGCGGATATTTATACATCTTGCTCTGTATACATTTGTTGCTGGGATATATAACGGCAGAATGTAATTTATAATATTTAAAGCACCCTGCCCTCAAAACTAAGATGGGGGTTGCTTCCAGACGGTCTGCTCATAAATACTGACTGGTTTGCATAAAGTTTGTGGGGAGCTTAGATGTTACAGGCTATTTAATGAGCATTCATTCTGATTGGTTTGTAGGGAGGAGATATAGCATTGTGTCATGCAAGTGTTACCCTACACATTTTAGTGCATTTTTGTGTCACTATCCTGAATGCAAAAAGCCAGATTGGGGAGCAGGGGAGAAGCTGGCTTGTTGCACAAGAGCACCAAATTCACATTAATTGTGCAACTTGAATTGGCTTGTTGTGCCTTTGTATCTCACCTGAAAATAGTGATATCCTCCTGGAAATGTCCTGTAGGATGTTACAGCTTGGGCTCTGAAACTTGAATATTCATGAAAAGCTAGTGGTGGCATTTCAGATAGGTTTATATTTTGAGGTGTGTGTAAATAGTATCCATCTAATGTAAGCAGGGGTTCCTGAACACTGAGGGCTTGTCCACACTTCTACTTGTCTGGTGCCTAGAAAGCACAATTCCAAGCGGTTTTGTTGCTTTCCTCCAGAAAACCCTCTCTTTAGCTCTATCTAAATCAGAACGATCAGCAATCTGCAGAAAACCATGATTGTTCCTATTCAGTGTTAAACTATGGTGTACTGTAAATAACTCTTGGTTAAGCATTTCCACATCAGATACTTAGGCTGTATTCTTATCCACACTGACCTGAAACTGGAATTAAAAGTCCTAAGACTGGCTCTTTAGCTGCTCAGTATAAATCCCTAATTTCAGCCTTTTTCTCCAAATCTCATTTTGCAAATAGACACATATCTTTATATCTTCATATGTGGCTACATACACATAGTACATGCTTCTTTCTATCCAGAAGTAATGCATAGGTAGGAAATATGGTATCCAGGGTTACCATATTTTCCTGGCTTTGCACACGTTTCTTCAGCATAAGTCTGACCATATTCTAGCCATGAATTGCTTACCCAATGCACTTGTTAAATGGTTATAATGCAAACATGCAAGGTATAAGACAAGGTTGGAGAACCTGTTGCTGGACTACAACTTCCATCATCCCTGGCCATTGGCTATGCCAGTGTTTCCCCAACGTGGATCTCCAACTTTTTTGGAACTACAATTTCCATCATCCCTGACTACTGGTTCTGCTGGCTAGGGATGATGGGAGTTGTAGTCCAAAACAGCTGGAGACCCAAGTTTGGGAAACATTGGGCTATGGTGACGGGTTGATGGGATACACCCTGTTCTTTATCCTGACATTCTCCTTCCCCAATATATAAGGAGCTATTGAGTCATACATACTGTTCTTGGATAGAAAATATTTATTTAAATCATTCTTGGCCAGGATTCTGAAACCATCCACTCAACTGTACTGAAGTTGGTGGGGACTATTACACACACACATGTGCACACGCATGCACGCATGTGTGTGTGTGTGTTCGCACGCGCACACACACACACACACACACACACACACAGAGGCTTGACGGCATATCATCAGCTGTATACACACCCAAAGTCTGCATATCTGTATAGATGTATACACACCCAAAGAACTGCATATCATCAGCTGTATACACACCCAAAGTCTCAAAATAGCTGCAGCAACTACTCTGCAGGACATTTTGGGTGGTCCAGAACATTACTTTAATATTTGCTTGACTCACAGTGCAACATTTATTGGCATCTGCAAACATAGTTCCGCTACATTGTCTAAATATATTTGGTAGGACATAGAAGGGTTGGAAAGTGAAACACAATAAAATCCCATTTGTTTTGCAGTTATTAAAAACAGTGGGAATTTTATTTTCTCTTATCCGCTTTCCACATTACTTATATTACCAGAAAATGATATTCTCATATTATTCTAATTTTTGAAACAATCATAGAATAATAGCTAGCAAATTTTCTATGAATAATCTAGCTGTACTGAGGCAACAGTAACCAGTACTGGAGCATATACAGTACTTTGCATCCATGAGCTTATGGATACTATTCCTAGCACTTCCCCTTAATTGTTCTCAAATTTTAGACTTCTTCTTGAGCATCTGGAGACCTATCCAGTCAGGATAGACAAAAAAGGATGAGATGGATAGATTAGCCTGACCTTTTACAACTCCATGGAAGGCTGTGATGTATTACCTATTTCAGGTCAGATTGAATCAATTTTGCCATTACTGAAGTCCCATAACAAATGTATCCTTACTCTTTGAAATGCAAAATACATAACACAATTCCTCATTATTTATTTACAACGCCTGGAACCTGAGTAAGTGAGTTGCCCTTGGTTCCCAATGAAACCAATGGAACAGGATACGACTAACTTGTCTCAGTGATTTCAGTGGCAACTGAGTTTGACTTAGTCTGCACCCGGTCTGGAACCAATCAAATATTTATATACTGTCCCCAAATGAAACTTGTCTAGGTGGTTTTCAAGTAAAAATTAAAGTTATACAATATATAAAGAAAAAGCAAGCATGGATTTTAAATCAGAATAAAACCAGAAAAAGGAAACAACATCATTACAAAGGATGTCATTCCCCAACTCGGATGCGCCATTGAAAAGGCCCCTCTCTAGAAATCACCTGTCTCCCCCTCATTGGGTGGTGCTGGGGCACCCAGAAAGGGGCATTAGAAAGTGATTTTGGCTCACTGTACTAGCTAGTTATAATGGGATGAAAGTACTTCCCATTCTGAATGAGACTGCAATGGGGCAGAAAAGGTTTGAGTCCCCTCCCCATACCACAGTCCTGATTCAGCTGAAGCCACCTCATGCATATTTATTATTATTATTTACCGGTAAATGTGCACCAGGGTTAAAGGTATGAGTAACATCCTACTACAAAATAGGACTGAGGGAAATTAGATTTTTTTTTTCCCTGAATATGCATGCAATATTACTTGGGAATAAGGATCATGACACTCAGTGGAACATGCTTCTGAGTAAACATGCCCAGGATGGGGCTTAATGTCAAAAAGCTCTTATCATGCCAATGGAAATAACCCCAAAATACATCGAGCCACTGATTGAGCTCAAAAACCTATGGTATCTTCCAAACCACTCTGTTTTACAAGGTGGGGAACCAGTTGCCTTCCAGGCATTGCTGGAGTACAACTCCCATCATTGCCAACCACTGGCCATGCTGACCATGGATAACATCTGGAAGTCCACATGTTCCCCACCCCTGCTGTAAAGTTTCAAAATTATAACATTCCAACTGAATGTTTTTGAAGGAAATACTTTGGTCAGTTTTTTTCTAAAGAAGCATCTGTATAGAAGAACAAGGTTCAAGGCAAGGGTGGTGTTAGGTATTTTGGAACCCGAACAAAATACTTAAATCCTCCCACACTCTGTAGATCTCTGAGTTTTCATCCTCAGAGGCTTGTTTGCTCTGTGATGTTCCTAAGCTGTATCTGGCTAGTGCTAGAAGGAAGGTTACCAGGTTTCTTTTCATCATTTCCAACTAGAAATGCAGAAAATGCCATACAGCTTCAGGAAGGCCTACATCTGTTGAATGTTCTGTCTGTCACTAGGCATTAAGAAAGTGCCTCTGCTAAGAAAAATGGTAGTAACTGCAGCTGGAAAGAAGAAGTGAGTGCTATCCAATAATGCAGAAAAGGAGTTACTCTATACAGCATTTCCCAGCCTGTTGCCCTCTAGATATTTTTGACTACAACTCCCATAATCCCATGCCAATTGCCATGGTGGCTAGGGCTGACAGGTGCTACACTGTGTACACACTACTTCTAGTGTATCCTACTTCTTATAACAGTGGTGGAAAACAGATGGTGGACTGCCACACCCAACATCCCTGACTGGGGTTAATAGGACATTTGTTGAACGACAGGTCCTCACCCTGGTTTATAGGCCTCATAGGGGGTGCATTTTCCAGTCAAATAGCTGAAGGAGGAAGTGATGAAGGTAGGGCATGATGGAAAAGGCTTTGGAAAATGTTCACAAATCATTCTAGAAAATAGAGCAGGCTGAAATGATTAAGGACTGAAAAAGGCATAAACATCTGCAGCTGCCAGAAGGCAAGTCCACATAACATTCTTTGCGATGCATGTGAAAGATGAATAAAAAGTATATAGGAGTCAGAAACTTTTAGGAGTGGTGAATAATATAGTGAATATTAAAGACACAATTGTAGATCAGGCCTGTACAACTTGGGCTGCACCAAGCCCAATGCAATTTGCTTGTGGATTGTGGCCTGCCAGGTACTCGGCCTAGGCACCTACTTGCTTTAGCAGGTCCAACATATAGCTTGGTGGGTCAAAAGGTGTGTAGATGGCTCAGATACTGTTTTGTTACTGAAGCCAAACAGTAAATTCCACCCTATGTAAGATAGTACAATAAAGTTCCTTACCAGATTCAGCATCAAACTCCGGTTGTCAAGTCCAGATTCCAGAAGAGTTGCATTGAAATGAAAATTCCTTTAGCAACAGCTGTGCCCATCACTCCAGTGCTTTTCTAGAAACAGCTGCACCTGTGGAATTATTCGAAACAACATTGAAAGGTGCAGGAGTTTTTTGAAGGCCTGAATCTGGCAATGTTATTGATGCAAAAAACAAAGAGTGAGGCTAAAACTGTTTTTATTGAAAATCAGCTTAACCCTTAAACCAAAGAAAGTAAGAGAGAAAGAGAGAGAGAGTTTAGAGTTGGTCTGCAGTCTATCTTTAGTTGTTAATGAAGACATCATTGATTATGCTTTGACTATTTTTATTGTGCTGGGGTTTTCATTGTATTTCAGTTGATTTTACTGTGTTTTAATTGTTTTGCTATGAGCTGCTTAGGAGAGGGCTTTCTATGGTGGAAGAAAATCATATAAATCCTCCCCCCGCCCGATGACCAGAAATCAATAGCATAGGTTGTCGCTCTATCTTTAACAACACACTTTCCAAAAAGCATAAAAGTAAATTTAAAGGCACATGTATAGGTTGCCTTTATAGACAGCCGTACAAGAAAAGGATCTAGATGTTTCAGCTGATCATAAGCTGAACATTAACAAGAAGTGTGATGCAGGCAGTTACTCAAAAAGCTAATGGAATCTTAGGTAGAGAAGTACAGAGCAAACCCTCCAACATTTCTCTGATGAAAATAGGGGTGTCCTATTTTACTATTTATAGCCCACACATCTTACTGGGTGCCCCCAATCACTCTGAGCAGCATCCAACATATATAAAAACATAATAAAACATTAAACATTTTAAAATTTCCCTATACAGGGTTGCCTTCAGATGTCGTCTATAAGCTGTATGGTTTTGGCTCAGAGGTCACAAAACTCCATACCCTCCAACATTTCTCCGATGAAAATAGGGACATCCTAAGGAAAAGTGGTGCATTCTGGGATCGACTTGGAAACAGAAATGGCTTCTGTAGATCTGGCACTGTCCCTGGAAAATGGGAGGGTCTGCCATGTGGGACAATTTCCTCTTACCTTGAAAGGCCTGAAAAGGATTGTCAAGGATTGTGGACAAAGGAAACAGTGTACTGATACAGTGTAGGGTTGCCATACGTCCGGACTTTCCCAGACACACACAGGAAATTCATCAGCCACATCCAGGTGGAAATCGCCTGGATGTACATATGGCAATCCATGTCGACAGTGCCAATTTCCTCGAATTTCCCTTAAAATAGCTCCAAAATGGCATTTGGTGATCTCACCAAAAAACAACTTTTCAACAAGCAACTTTGGCAACAAACAATAATGCCCTCAACATTTTGGACAACAGTCATTTGTACTATCTGTCCGCAGGCAAGGAATGTGCATTTAGTTCAATGTCAAATCAAGATGTGAAATTAACTCCCTGCCCAACCTCACTGTGATCTGTAGATTCTGTGTCCCACTTTATCCTCTCACATTAGTTTCTCCTCCCTATGTCCCCATCACCACCACCATATTCCTAATATTTCCCTTCCATCAGCTCTTCTGCTTCTATGACCCCTGACTTTTATCTTCCTTATGTTCATGGACTTTTCATGATTTTCCAGTCTTCAATGCACTCCACATAATCTCTACTTTCCCTATAATCAATTATGAGGCATTAATCCCAGCCAAAGAGACAGTGTTCCCATCTCTCATAGGAACTGAATGGCAAACACTCTGCTACTGCTTTTTCCTTCAACAACTAGAATGTTGTGGGATTTTTGTCACTCTGCCACAAGCAATATAGGTCCTGTCTCTTCCATAAATCAGACTTGGCTCCTTTTGGAGTGGGGAGGGGAGAAGGTACCAGTTATACAGGTCAGTATTATCAATTCCCATTGTTGCATGCTGTGCATATATTCTGTTTTGACTCTATGTCAGAAAGGAAATTTCTGAAATGATTGTGAAACGATTTACTGCATATTCATGGACAAATGCTGAAATTAAAAACATAATTCTTTCAAAACAAGCCCTTAGAGAAGTTAGATTTTCTTGTGAGTCTTGTTCTCCAATAAATTATGTTAAACAATACATGTCCATCAGATAACATAGGACTTCATTGTCTTGGACACTATATCTAGAATCTCCAACAAATGGGACATTCTTATTTAATTTGAATATCATTACAATAACAAGGAACTTTTCATCATTGCCTTGTGTGCAGAAAGATGAAGTGAATGTTACATTGTTTTGATTACTCAGAGTGACACTAAAATAGTTTAAATAATTATGCTTTAATGGAAGACTAATGAATAAAGCAATTGTTGAAGCTTCCAAAAAGAAAAGAAAAGGATTTTTGAAACGGATACTTCCTCAAAACAAAAGTGAAGGAAAAAGCACAGCAGGAGGTTGTTCTTGTTAGTGAAATTCTTTAGTTACCTGCAGAGTTAAGCTTTTAGCTAGACCCTATCCTGATTAACATTAACATACATTATCAAATTTCTATGAGCTCTTGTTTGGGGTAAAGACAAAAATAATGGATGATGTGTCAAATGTAAGTAATTATCCTTTGCAATAGTAAATGGATGATATACAATGTTATAGAATATATTCATTTAAAACAATGGGTCTGATTTATGATTTAGATTGATATGAGCCCAATGTTTCATATTAGTGTGGGTATGCTTATGTGTATAGATTTTGTGTTTAGTATTACATGTATATATTTACAGTTTGTAGTGTGTGTCAGTTTATAACAGAGTACCAACATGTCTGGGAACAAATATTTATTAGTAAAATGCACACATGCCTGAGTCTTACCAAAGTTACTACTAAGGTTCCCTACATCAAGGCTAATTCCCTCTCACACATCCCAAATATGAAAAAAACATGTGTTGAAGGAAGGAAGAAGTCTGTCAGTATATTAAAAATAAACTGAGTAGTATGCTTTAGCGGTGATGAATGATCTGCCTATACAGTTTTAGCTAACAGGATCCCCTCCAACATTTCACAGATGAAAATGGAGAACATTCTTTAATACTTGTAGTACCCCTTTAGCAAAGCTTGTTATTCTTCATGCCTGGTAATTCTATCTTTAATTGTGTTTTCCCTAAGTTTTTATAAATCACACTTGAAGCTAACGGATATGCTCCTGTCCCTCCTCTTGTTGCCCTGAACTTTTTCACTTTTGGGCTCTTAACAAAGTATTGGGTGGGTACCTTCGACACCTGGTTATTTATGTGTTCTAGGTTTTTTTGCCAATAAAACCTAAAATGTTGTCTCCTTTCACTTGCCTTAGTTCCTCAGACTTTGTTCCTGATAAAGTGTCAGTAAACCCCAGAGTTTACCATAAACCACAAGATCATGCCCTGGCTATGCTCCTGCCCTTCATTTTCCTTCTGCTTTTGTCCCTGTCTTAACATATTCTCCTCTGACCCTGCCCACCCTGGTTCAGTTCTTAACTCTCAGCTGAGGAAGGCAATATTTTAGACATCAAAAGTTGTCAGTCCCAGCAAGTATGATCTTCATAGTGCGCTACGATGGACTGCACTGCAGCTTTAAACACAAAATTCATAATGCATTTGGGTGTGTGCACAATAAATTTTGGTTCAAGCCAGGGGCTGTACTGCTTCATCAAGCACATTTCCAAAACACATTCTGTACTGGTAGCTTGCAGTATTTGGGTGGTTCTGTTCAAGTTGTTGAAACATTCCAAAAAATGGAAGAAGTTTTGTTCAGGCACACAAGTATCAATTAAATAAAAATTGGTTCAGGTTCTGTTTGACTCCTTGACTGCAAATTCCATCATTCAAATATACTGAAGGCAAATGACTCTACCATTGGGAGGGAACATTTCCTATGGGGTGCCCATAGGAAATAAAAGTGCCATTTCGCACAAGGCAAGGGTTATTGGGAAGGGGAATGGTGGAGCCAGAAGTCCAGGCAGAGGCCATGTGGGGCAGAACCATATTGGTTGGCTGGGATAGAGGCACAGAGATACCATGTGGGATGCCTTAGATTCCAATGCTGCACTGCTGTGGGAAGCAAGCCCTTCTTGAGATGTAATGCTCAGAACACTCTCCAAAGCATACCCAGGTGTAAATATGTGTATAATAAACCATATTTCTTAAAGATGCTAGTTTCTGCTGTGCCTTGATTTCCAATATAAACACAACCCTGAGAGAGCCCTGCAATCTTGCTACCTCTCGTCAGAGGCTGGGAGTGGCAAGTAACCTCTGTAAGGTTATTAGTTTTAAGAACATAAAAAGTGCCCTTCTGGATGATACCAACAGTCTATCTAACCCAGCATCCTGTGTCCAGCCAGATATCTGTGAGAAGTCCCCAAAGTAGACATGAGTATATCGGACATAACTCTTGATATAAAGGGGTTGAAGAGGGAACAGGAACTCAGGCTAATTCAGATGATTAAATCTGGAGTCAGCTGGTTATCAATAGGATTTCTCAAAACAACAACATGTAGGCTCTGACAGAGGGGGAAAAGTACCAAGCTCCACCCATTGAGATACTAACTTTTAGGCAAAATGGTTGCATGTCTGTCAAGTGGGCAGAGTGTTTTGATATGCATATGTATGTAAATTTTACAAAAGGGATCCTGGGGAACTTCTTTAGAATCAAATAACAACAGAGAAATCTCCCTCAGGCAGCAAGCTAATAAGTTAGTGCCATCTTCACTATGCACCACAGGATTGTAATATGGTATGTAGCTGCATTCTTCAGCTTATTAATCTTTTATGGCTCATGTAGTCGAGCCTGTCATGTATTTCATGATGTTGGTTGCACAAACAAATACTGCTCCAGTAACGTGAAGGGTAGGGAAATAAAATAACTAGGACAAATGGAAATATTTGTTCCCTGTGTGATCTAAGCAACTGTTTGTATAAAGACAGGCCTAGCGGAACACAATGCAGTTGCTAACAGAATGTTTGTAACCACTTCCAATTTCTCCTTCTCTTAAGTTCACCGTTGGATCCTGAGGTAAAGCTCTAATAGATTCCTTTTTCTTCCTCATCTGAAGATCCTTTGTCTCTTCATCTTTTTCAACTATATTTTTTTAACAAGTCTCTTTGGTTTGGGGAAGGTGAAAATTAACTGTTAGTACCCAGTATGCCAAAAGCTTGCAATGTGAACAGTGTCGTTATGTTTGTGAGAGATTTCTCAAGAGTCACAGCAACTCACTTCCAACTTTGCTCTGCTACCCCTGTGCAGAAGGAGGGTCACGATGGCAATTAGAACCATTTGTATCTCCCGGGCTTGTTTGGTCCCAGCAGCCCTACACAGAAAACTGAAAGAGGTTGCTGTTGCTTTGTTTCTGTGGTTTTACCTGGCCCTCCCTTTTCTGTCTGCCTGGCCATGTATTCAGGGTCAAGCTAGAGATCCCCCCCTTTGACTCTGCAAGGAGGCACCAGCTTTTATTCGGAGCCTATTATCAAGCACAATTTGCATTTTAGGACATTTGTATAAAATCCCTGAAAGTATGTCACAAGTGTATTTTATCCATTGCATTGATATTCTGGGAAGCCACTTTTCAGGGATAGCAAATGCTCTGCTAAGGGGCCTTGTTATATGGGGTAGTCTTTCTGCTGTTTTTGTTAGCAAAGTTACTTAAATAATGCAGATGGAGTCCAGAGAGGAATGACATTCTGGTATACTTACTGGGAAAAACAGCATATTATTTGAGAAGAAAAGAACAGAGAGGTTTTGTTTTCTTACTTCTGATCTTGTACATAGATGGGAGACATTCAGCTAAATATACAGAAGAAAACTCATCAGAACTACACCCCAAACTGAATAAACATCATGCCACCCTGCCTGGTTGCTAAGCTACATCTCCACCTGTCCCTCCTCCCCTTGGCTAGTTGACTTTAATATTAACAGAATTAACCCTTAAGTCACAAACTGAATGATTCCTGCTGTTCCATCAGTTTTAATTTCCGCTCTTCCAAATCTATTGCAGAGGAGCACACAATCTCCAAAGCAGTTTGAAAATGCCACAGATGCCTGGTGCCTGCCCAAAGCGCCCAGGTCTTCAGACCCTGCTACAGATTTCAAACCATGAACACAGCCCTCCCAGCATTTCTCCTAATTATAATAAGTAACTTTAATAAGATAGTAATACACAGTGTGCCTATAAGTCTGTCTATTCAGTAGTCATGAGTGTACCTACTACATTGTGGCCCTTCTGACTAACAGTATCCCAACAGCTATGTCACACCCTCCAACATTTCTCCAGTGAAAATAGGGACGTCTATTCCATAATAATAATAGTAATAATTGTATTATTTATACCCCGCCCATCTGACTGGGTTGCCCCAGCCACTCTGGGCAGCTTCCAACATATATAAATACATAGTAAAACATTAAACATTTAAAAAACTTTGCTACACAGGGTTGCCTTCAGATGTCTTCTAAGGGTTGTATAGTTTTGGCTCAGAAGTCTCATAACTCCATACCCTCCAACATTTCTCTGATGAAAATAGGGACATCCTAAGGAAAAGTGGTGCATTCCGGGATCAATTAAAAAACTGGGATAGCTTCAGTAGATCTAACACTGTTCCTGGAAAATAGGGACACTTGGAGGGTCTGCTATGTGGGGCAATTTCCTGTTGCCTTGAAAGACCCTAAAAGGATTGTCAAGGATAGTGGACAAATGAAACAGTGTGCTGATGCAATTGTAGGGTTGTGTAACAAAACAAAACTAAAACAACAACAAAAAAGCTCTACAATTTCCAAAGGGGCGGGGGGAAAGCTCAACAACTTTTCTGTCTGGAATTTAAGTGTTTGAAATATGGCAACCCTATAATATAGGCCATTGGTAGGCAAACCAAGGCCCAGAGTCCGGATCCAGCCCAATCGCCTTCTAAATCCAGCCCGCGGATGGTCTGGGAATCAGCGTGTTTTTACATGAGTAGAATGCATGCTTTTATGTAATCAAATAATCTCTGGATTATTTGTAGGGTATAGGAATTTGTTCATATATTTTTTTGCAAAGTATAGTCTGACCCCTCACAAGGTCTGAGGGACAGTGGACCGGCCCCCTGCTAAAAAAGTTTGCTGACCTCTGATATAGGCCATAAGGACCTTATCAGAACAATTCAGAGTGACCCACTCATACACATGAGCCATTGAGAAATGTATATGTGTACTATAAGGGCATAGACAGTGTCTTGTGTTAAACTGGTGCTTTCAGTGGTGTTTGTGTAGGAGAAGTGCCAAGTGGATTGTGCCCACTTTTTTATTATTAAATTAAAGAATGGAAGAAAAGTGATCAAGGCAGACAGCAAATTGCACTCTCTGGAATAAGCAGCACTAGTGACCTCAAAGTCATTCTATAGTCCAAGGGTATGATCTAAGGCTACATGGTCCATAAGGGAAAAATCAGCACAAACTCAACTAAGATGAAAGACAACAGAGAGAATAAAATTAATCTGATATTTTGTGTGACAGATGAAATACATTTGAATTCTTTTTAAATATTAATGTCTCATTTTGCTTGCTCTTGAAGCATTAGGCACAATGGGTGAAATAATTAAAAACAGATTTATTGTTTTCTGTCCTTTGTGGCTCAGTGAGGATTGTTGCTGCAAGGACTGTTTTTAATTGTCTGATAAGAGTAGGGGAGATGGCATCCTGTGTTAATTCAATATGAAACGTGCCAATTTAAACATACCAAAGTAGAGAAATGACAAAAAAAAACTTCTTTCAAGGTTGATACTGTTTACAGTATAAAGAGAGCCAGTAGTGTGGTTTATGCCTAAACAACAGATTATTGGCATAACATGTGTGTAATTTGCCATCTTAAATGAAAGTATGAGCTTCTTAATATTTCCATATTTGCATCAGACATCAAACACTGAAATCCATTCAATGCCATAACAACAAACAACAACAACATATTATTTATACCCCACCCATCTGGCCGGGTTTCCCCAGCCACTCTGGGTGGCTTACAACAAAAGATTGAAAATCTTTTGACAAGTACCACCAACCTCTCTAGTGATTATGTCTCAGAGCTTGGTAGCAGAGAATGGCAGTATACATCAGTGGGAATCTGCAGTCCCCAAGCCTGCCCAAGGCCCAGTCTGGGGGGGGGGGGAGGGAGAGATCTCAGCAGGTTGCAATGAGGAAAATGACTCTGACCCTGAAACTTTCAGCTAAAGACTCCTCAAGCAAGGACTGGGGTAGCAGCTGGAACACCTGAGGATGAGGGCTTACCATCATTACTACTCCTCAGCACTTCCCTTTTATGTTGGCCACAAAGTCCCCAAGTATTAGTAACACCAAGGAGACAGACCCATTTCCCAGGCTATCCTGGCACCAGATTTCACACCCAGACCCTTAAAACCCAAGTATGTTCTTTCCCCTTTTTCTTCCAAGGAGGAAGAAATCCTGCAGAGCACCCACAGGAGAAATGAGGCTACCATGAGGAAAGGGATCATAGCTCAGTAGCAGGCCCTCTCAGAGTTTCGGGAAGCCCCTAACCAGTGGCAGCTGGTGCCCACTGGACCCAGTAGGGCTACTAGGAGGTCACAGGCATGCTGCCAAGTTGTTATGGTTTTCTCCCAATCCTCTGCAAAAACACTGTGGACACTTAAGCATTGCAGGTCTACAAATACTTTGCATGTAGCTCACCGGGAAAGTGTCTTACTTTGGTTCAGAAGGGGTTTCCACTGTCACATTTACTGCTGTGGGGGTTATGTACAATATGTGTACATTACTCAGAAGTAAGCCCCACTGAATGCCATGGAAATTGCTCCCCAATAAATATGTACAGGATTGTAGCTTGAATTGTTTAATCTTAGAGGTGTCACACATGCTAACAAGGGTTCCCATAGATTTCCAGACCTAGGGGAAAATGTTATTCCCCTCCCAGATTCATAGAATTATGGAATCATAGAATTGTATAGTTGGAAGGGACACCGAGGATCATCTAGTCCAACTCCCTGCAATGCAGGAATATTAACTAAAGCACCCATCCAACCTCTGCCTAAAAACCTCCAATGAAGGGATCTCCACCACCTCTTGAGGGAGTCCATTCCACTGTCTAACAGTTCTTGCTGTCAGAAAGCTGATTTACTTATGTATCTTCTTTCCAATTGAAAAATAAAAAAAAGTATCTGGGACACAACCAGGGCATTCAGACCTACAAAGACTAGCCTTTACATGAAGGTCCTTGGCAAATCCAACTTGTGCTTGTCTGCTAGGAGACTACTGTCTGACTGGGGTGTACAGGCAGGGTGCAGTCCATGCTCCCATACTACACATAGGCTCTCTACACTGAGTTCCTGCCTGAACTATCATTGGCACCAACTTAAAGAGCATTTTAAGTTCACCCAAAGTGTTTTGTGGTATTTTTCTCCTCATAACAGCAGTAGAGCTTTGTACTCAGAAGGTTCCATTTTCAATTTCAGGCATTTCCAGATAGGGCTGGAAAAGACTCTTGCCTGAAACCCTGCAGAACCATTGCCAGTCAGTGTAGACATTACTGAGCTAGACAGAACTAATGGTCTGACTCCGTATAAGGCAGCTTCCCATGTTCTCTGTGCCTGACTATCCCTGAAGCTGCTCATTCAGATTCCTTAAGCAAGGGAGACAGACTAGGAGACAGACTACGTCTAACTGGGAGGTGTGATCTTTTGTAGGAGCTATGATGGTATCAAGCCCACGGCCAAACTTGTTTGTTGCCTGTGGCACACTCTAATTTTGAAATTCACTGTGAAAGTTAAGTTTAAATGATAAGGAAGTTCCAGTGGTGCAGAGTTTCCCAGAACTCCTCATTGGAAAACATTTTTTCTTGACTCTTTGTAAGCTTTATCCTTTGAAATTAGAATTCTGTTCTGTCTTCTGTATTCCTCCACCCTATATTCTGCAGCTTAAATCAATGGGTGGTGGTTGTTTTTTTGTGGGTTTTTTTGCTGTTGTTTATTTTACTTATGTCACTTTGAGTCCAAGCTGAACAAGAAGAGAATGTGGCAACTATTTAGATGCTTCCAAAAGAAGCGGAAGATGCAGCCTCCGGAAGATTGACACATAAATTGAAAAGCTGATCAGTAAGGCAGTGGTAGATTAATGTAATTATTTATTTCCGAATGACTCTTCATCCAGATATTCTGGGTGGGAAGCATACAGACAAGTGACTCAGAAATATCTGTTCATTGATTTGTACCCGATACTATGGAGTGACTTATAAATAAATAAAGTTGAAGCATTCCAAGTATCAGCTTACCCTACTGCAACACAAGCAGGACTATGTGCCTGGGAAGATCGATTGCCCTTTTCCTAGGGATAGGCAAACTCTTTGCAGCTTAATTTGGAATTGATTTGGCAATTATGAGTGTCATCAGAGAATGCTAGAAAAACGCACACACCTATTTTCATGAGTTCGCTATTGACTTCTGGTTCTTTGCACATTATTTCCTGGGGCAGGTGTTTGTTCTCATAAAGTGTGCTTGGGAAATGGGGCGTGTGTGAAGGCAGGATTTTGAACTATGAACAAGGGAGATTCATTCAGTGCCAGTGCCCCCAAACCGAAGGATTATCCTCCCTGCTCTTTCTATGCACAAAGGAAAAAACCAGTCATAAAAAACAAACACATGTGAATCTTACCCCCAGTGGAGCAAGTAGAAATTTGAACTCCTGACTGGTAGTGAGCTTGCTTAATTAGGCGAAGCCTGCTCTACCTGGCCACCTACAAGGACCAAAGCTCCCCATGGGTGATGATAACTCTTAAGGTGACCTAATTTTATCAAGCTTGAACTTTCTTGGGCCAATTAATTGCTCACCACTGGAACCAAGTTATTGTTCTTATAAATCACATTCCCATTTTTAAAGGTTTGAGTCAATCAAACACAGGACCATTGGGAGTAAGGGGGTTACAGCAGAGAAGGGGAACAATTTCCACTCTGAGGACTACATTTCAGTCTGGGTAAGCCTCCAAGGGCTACATGCCAAAGGCAAAAGTGGACAGAACAACAAATGTGAATTTTACCTTTGTCTAGTGGGTTAGTTTCTACACATGCAAACACATCCCTCTTTACCTTATTCCCAGGCGAGCATTATCAGAATTCAGGGATCACTGTTCCAGCAAGACAGAAACACTCATGGAAAGGGCATACCAGGGCTAGTGAATGCATAGGGACTGGGGAGAAGCTGGGGTGAAGCTGGGACCAAATAAGAGAGGACTGGAGAACTACTTTTGGCCCCTGAGCCTGCCTCTCCTAGGTTAAAATGATCAACAAAGAATGTTAGTTCAAGAGAGCACCCCTCAAGATGCAGAGCATATCTCTTGTGTATTCTTAGTCCATTATTTTGTAACTCCAGCATGCATCAGTACTTTTTACTAATACATGTGAATAGAAGTGCTTTGTGTTTCCTTCTCAGGATTCCCAGTAGGGAACAATCATGACCTGGGATAACTCGGTTGGTAGAAGATGAGACTCTTAATCTCATGGTTGTGAGTTTGAGCCCCACATTGGAGACAAAAATTCCTGCATTGCAAAGTATTAGGCTAGATGACTCTTGTGGTCTCTTCCAACTGTACAATTCTGTTCTCTTCAGAGAACTCTGCTACTCCTGGAGACACACTGTGTTTTGAGGTGCACAGCAGAGACTACATTCCTCAAATTTGAGGACAAATCAGGTGAAGGTCACATCTAGCAATGGACAAATCTTAATTTCAATTGCTTTCATTTCTCAGTTTTTCACATTTATGCCTCAGTTTCTGAGGTCTTTTTATATAAAAGTCCTTATTAAAATTCATACATTGTGTATACAATTTTGCTTAATATATACATTTTTATGCACACTCTCCCATAATATTCAGATTTTTTCATTAGAGAACTGAACCACAAAATTCTGAGAAGTATGCATTTCAAATGATAGTTTATATGTATGTATTTTTTCATAACGTGAAAATTAGGTAGGTTCACATTAAAATGTAAACCAGCCACGCCTCTCCAAAGTCAGTCAAGAAATGTACTGTACTGCTTTAGCAGTATAAATGGACCTTCCACCTGCTGTTGTATATATCATGTGAAGCTGGTAGTTAGCAGACTTTAAGGATTCCTGAATTTTACTTAAATTTTAAAATTTACTGCAAGGGGGGCAGGATATGGGATGAATGTTGGAGTTAGAAAATGGGAAATGATAAAGAGAAGTCAAGCGGGTGTCTTAGAAGGCAGTAAATAAGTTGAAGACCAATTAGAAAAGAAGAAAGCATGGAAATTGATTTGATCACTTGTTATCCAAAGCAGTGACTCTTAGGGTTGAGCTGTTAGAGGTCAAAGTGGTAGGAGTTCTTATAAATCACACACATGAATGTACGTAGGAGTGTCTGCAATGCCACTGAGAACAATTAGTGCTTCAAGAGTAAAACTGGACTCAGTGAGGAAGGTCAAGCACTGATAATAAGCCTATTAACTTGTGTATTAAGTGCCTGTGACAGTGGCATTTCTTCATAACATTTTCATTGCAGAGATTTTCCAAGTGCTTGGAAAGGCTATATGTGTCAGTAAAATTAAATGAACACATATGAATTGGCAGCCGTTATTAATATTTGTGTTCATAAAAGAGACAGACATGTAAGAAAACAATTATTGCACAGGTCTCAATAAGCTCATAGCTAACACAAGAATAGCACAATGTGCAAGGAAGAGTAACAAGATCACCAAAGATGGCTCAGTAACATGAGCAAAACAGATCTGTAGCCCAGAACTAAACAGAGATGGACTGTAGCATGGGGAGAAAAACAGGAGTGAGGTCACGGATGAGACAGGTAGGACTGTGGTTCCTGTGGTTTTTTTTAAGACATGTTGTTTGTGTCCTCCAAGTGGCTTTACAGGCCTCCCTATGGCCTTTTACAGATCTACAATAGACCTTACAATGTGCAGTTTTCTAGAAGGCTGCCTGTGGAGTTCTAAAGAGCTCAGGGTTTTGTTTTCTGTTTTGTTAAAGCAGAGCAATGTAGATTTTTTTAAAAAAATAAAACCCTTAAATCAAGTGTTTTAAAAAACCAAAACCACCCTCAGCTGCTTTGTTTTAACATAAAACAATCCAGAGCATGTCAGTATTCCACAGGCAACATTTTTTGACAGCCTCAATTCTTATTATTTATTGCATTTCTTACAAAGACCATGGACAGAAAAGCAGAGAGGCAGAGCAACAGAGCACTCTGTGACTTTGCAAGGTCCCAACATCTGACTCAGGGATGGGGACATTATTGGAATTGCATTTCAACTTGGGGACAGGGGAGTCCCCCCTAATCACCCTGCTTCAGCTTGTTCCTCAGTTCCACACAGCCAGTGCACAACCTAATAGATACCATTTGTGACTGTACAGAAGATGCTTTTCTATCTGACATGCTTTTTACACTGCAAGCTGACTCTTATGCATACCATTTTCAGTCCCTCAGTTTTACTCCCATCTTGGACTTTACCAGGTGAACCCTCTGAACAGGCAATTTGTCATTTAGATGTGCTGCACAGCTCATACTGTTAGTGCTAAATAAATAACAAATAGAATGAATCCAAGCTTATGTTTACACTATAGACCAGAGCCAGTACATATGGCTTGAATCATCTGCAGAAGGCTTGTCACCCCAAATCAGCATTTACTTCAGTTGCATTCACACAGCAGTTTGTTCCATTGCTCCCACATTTCTGAAACTAACTTCCGCATTACATTTGAGTTTTCACATGATGTAAAATCTGCTTCCATAAAAATATAGAATATAACACAAGAATGTAACTCATTTCTGTGTTATTTGGTTCCAGAAAAAATCCTTAACCTGGAAAATTGTGGGAGTAAAGTGACCAAATCTGGAACCCTATGCAGTTCTTTCCTCCTGTTTCCATGGGTAAATCATGAAGGAACAGAAGCACGCATGTGCAGAAAGGGTGGGGGAGTGGCAACATTGTCCAACGACATAGGTTGATGTGTCCCATCATGCCCACTGGTGTGGCTGATATTGAGTGTGACATGCCTGTATATCGGTCAAAAAGCCACAGTTCAATAACACAACAGGGGCTGCAGTTTGAAAGGAGCATTAGAAAATGGGACAGAGGAAAACTAACGCAATATTCCTCACAACTGAATGCACTCTTCCTTTCTCTTGGGCAAATGATGATTTGTCAGGGATTTCCTCTTCACTGCAACCCCTTAAAATGTCCCACTGGAAACTTTATTGGAATAAAACGCTTCTTAGATGATTAATAATGGCTTGACCTCTAGTGCAAGAAAATGAAGAAGTGTAATTGGTGGGCAGCCTCTTTTTCCTTAGCTCAGAGATAACTTGCTTCAAGCCTGATGATTAGTTGTTTTTGAGATTTGAGCAGACAATGCCTCTTAACATATTGTGGGTAAGCTAATGAACGATCTGATTACTGGAATGAAGATTTGTTATTAGATCAAGGAAACCAGGATTTCACATTCATGGATTCAGACTATTTTTCAGCTCAAGCTTCTTAACAAGCAGCACATCAAAAGGCCAGTCATACTCCACTCAGAAGAAAAAGAAAAGATTTCACTCATGCATTCATTTTAAAAATCCACTTCTCTCCATCACTATTTTGGCTGAAATAGAGAGGGGTGGGGGAAGAATGCTAATGCTTTGGAATCAAAGAAATGCTTTCATCAGAGCCTTTATTTTGAAGATCACAACACGACTGATATCGAACTGGATCACTCGGTTCCACAAATGCACCCAAAGGCCAGGGACTGAGTGAGAAGAACATTCCCACATCTCCTGAAGGATTTCTTCTATCGTTTTCTATGTTAGACTTCCCTGCTGGAAATAACAGATGACTAGTTTTGCTTATAAATTTCTCCTTTCCACGGGAGAGACAAGGGCAATAGGTTTCTCATATCAGATTGCATATATTTAGGCTCCTAGTACTAGTAAGCTGAAATAAAAGGGGCTCCTTTCAGCCTTATGGGATGAGCTTCCTTCTTGGAATTAATGCACTGCTATCTGAAAGCGTGAGAGACTGTGAAGGGGAGCAGGGAGAAGGAATGTGTCCCTGTGGCTGAGATAACTGGGCCAATCTTCCCTTCCCTCACCCTAATCTAGCTGTGATTGTATGGGGCAAAATGTGGATTGAGATGTGCACTTAGATGACCATCTGAATGTGCATTCCATAAATATAAGAGTGCATATGGATCATACACATGCACCACCTTGCTTTCACAGGGTGTCCTTCCCCATTCTGTGACAATTAATGAAGTGGTTCTGTGAGACTTGTAGTAGACTAGAGTGGGACTGAAACAAAAGCTTTGCTGATGGACAGGGAAGTTACAAATGCAGCCTGGAAACCACGGAATACCACTCTATTTCCCATTTGAAGTGAGGGCAATGGGAGGGTTTTGTTTGTCTTTAGCCTTGTCACCATGTAGTCAAATCTTGCAGATGCAGTGGGTGGGGCATTCAGTGCTTACCATTACTGTACTTGATTGGCTGGGATCATGCAACGTAAAAGCTCTTTTCTTTTGTTAAAAAAAAATCTGCCAAACAGCAGCAGGTCAGGAGGGAGGAAGCAAAAACATGTGCAAAGGTGGAAGAGTTGCAAACATTTATGTGCCCTCTTGAAATGCTTAGTTTGTAGCAAACATTGGACCTAAAGAAAAAATTATGTAGCACTGGTTCCCTTGCTTGCTATGGTAGCAATTGCTTAGTGGAATCTAAAAACTGTTTACCATTTAGCTTGGCATCTTGCACAGAAAACGTAACAGGCTCCCTAAACTTCCTTGAGCTTTTGGCACTCATCTGGATGAGGGTTTCCCCAATATTTAACTACACTATGAATTCTTAAAGGTCTCTTCTGCAGAGAAGTCTCTAAAAGACAAGATTGGATTAGACATGACATAAAATATGTCATTTCTATACAGCAAATTATAGGATGGCTTGAGCCAACAGTACAAAGAAGCTGGGTGATATTACTACTTGAAATTTAGGGTGCAATCCTAACCACATTTACCTGGAAGTAAGCCTGATTGAGTTAAATAGGGATAACTTCTGAGTAGGGATGGAGGAGGTATTTGACTTAGTGTGCACTTACAGCTGAGTCTAAAAGCTGTTTCTGAAACAATATGAAAACCAACAAAAGTGATCATTCAAAATTTGCATTTATCTGAATTTTGCAATTCAGTTCTACAATCAATGTTTACAAAAATGCATATATCAAGGGAAAGTTTCATTAAAATAAATATATTAGTGAGAATAACATGTAGAATGCATTATATTAGAGGAAATGGCTTGCAAAATATGTGTATTAGTGAAAACTACACATATAAAATGTGTTTATGGTAAGAGGTTCACACTAAAGTTCCGGTGAATTTCCATGAGGATTTTTTTTAAAAGAAAATCACAAATTACTGAAAAATATGGAAAATTGAATTTCATATTGGAAAAATGAGAAACAGAGAACCAAAACTGACAGATCCTTCAATCCCCAATTATGAGTAGACAATATAAGGCTTGTGCTGTTAGTCTGTCTTGGCTTTGCCATATTGAGCATTTATTTTTATTCCAGATGTTACAGGGAGAACAGAATCATGCTTTTGAGCTGAAACTACACGCAGTTCTTAGATTTCATTTACATCAAGTATCCACTGTCCAACAGCAAGGTTTTCTGAACTTTCATTTCACTCTCTACAGTGGGTCAAGAACCACTGGTTTCAGACTCATCTCTTACTTACTCTCTTCTTTATTCCACTTTGCACACCATTATTGTCTCCTAAAGTAGCTCAGATCAATAAAGAAAGAGAGAGATATCCTGCCATCAGGCTTATAAACTAAAAAGAAAGACACACAAAGGAAGAAGAGTGGAGGGAAATGGTAGAGGAGGGAAATCAATTCTTTAAGACCAGAACAAAGTGGTAAACTATATGCATTTATATCTAGTTCAGGGCAGGCTTATCTGCCCTCGCTGGTGTTTTTGCTTGAATATGGTCCTCATATTTTGATACTGAAATCATAATATACATGATATAGCATTCCAAAGAAAATAGCTTGTTCTGGCTGTCATTGCTGGAAGAACTTGAGCTACCAGTCCTGTTTCTGGCAAAGGCTTTAATGTGTAAATCAGATCAGGACATAGGTAAGGAACAGGTTACAAGGTTCAGCAGGTGCATAAGAGGTACAGATACATGGCTAACACACTGATTCAACAAGCAACATGCTCCTTGCGCCTTCCTTTTGAAGACTGGGGCAGGCACAGCTCCTGTGCAAAACCAAGACAGACTATCAGTCAGTTTGTGACTTGATTTATATTCCATGGTGCATTTTGCTTTTGTTTGGTATTTCATATTCATATACTTTATTTCTATGTGGTCCTCAGATTTTGATATTGAAATTATAATATAAATGATATGCCATTCTAAAGAAAATAGATCAGGTCTAAAACAGTTTTATGTGTCCTAGTAATGATAATCTGCTACTCTGTTTCTTGCTGATGAAGCAAAACTAACATTTTTTCCCTCTGTCAGCATTAGAAAAAATAATTTTTCTTTCATAGTAATTTTGCTTCAATGCTGGCACAGCAGGCTGAGAATAAGAAATTGTACCTTCATTTCGCTGGATCAAAGTAGAGAATAGATACATGGATGTAACCAGCATCAGAAACGGGTTGATATCTCATATCCTGACTTGTTTGTTCTTAGAACATTGCTAAACACTTGCAGCCCAAGCTATGCCCTGTCTGAATCATCATGTATGCCAAAACCTGCTTGGTTCCTTCTCATTGACCCTTTGAAGTCCATTGCAGACATACATTTTGATTCAGTTCATATAGAGTATGCGGTTGTGGGGACTGTGATGGTAGTGGCAGCAGTTCCTCCCTTACCTGCATCTACCGGTAATTTCCACACATGGGTGAGAATGCATGTGCATAGTAGCCTTCAAATGCACAATCTGAGAGTCCTAGTTTAGATGAGGCTTCCAACAACATTGAAAGTGGGTACCACTATTCATGTGCTATGATCACCCAACCACATAGCTGTTTTTGATCCTCACTCTCTACTTGCACGATCAAGGAACATCTCAATAAATGAACCACTTGGACTCACTGACAACACATAACTCACTTTCAAAATATGCTTCGTGGCTAAGTCCAGATTTGGCCCTCTTGCCTGAAAACCCACCTGCTCACTCGGAAGGGGAGGCAAGGGTGATATAAAACATGGCTGGCTGCAAGAAAGCTGGCTTTTTAAAACTTTTATGAGATTGCAGTAGAGTTATCATAGGAGTATGGTTAAGGCCATCTCCATACACCATAAGAAGCATCTGCTGAACCAAACCAATGGCCTATCTAGTCCAGCATCCTATTTTCAGAGTGGCCAACCAGATGCCTGTGGGAAGCCCTTAGGCTCACCTGTGATTCCCAACAACTGGTATTCAGAGATATACTGCCTCTGACAGTGGAGGCAGAACATTGCTTCATGACTAGTAGCTGTTGATAGTTTTGTCCTCCGTGAATTTATCTAATCCTCTTTTAAAGTCATCCAAGTTGATATCGATCACCAACTTTCATTGACTCCTTCCTCACCCTTGATGGTACAGCAAGGGCCAACTTCTCCCATTCAAGCCTATTCACTGGGACCATTTTGCTCTGGGTACCCTTGTCTGCTAAGGTTAGGTGGGTAGTGACCAAAGACCCATGATGCCTTTTAAAATATGGAGGTTCCCCAATTGTAGACCACCCCAAATGGAAATATCATTCATTCCCTTCTTCCTTTAGACACAGAGCTTCATGGTTTTAATATTCCAAGTTTTTGTGAGCAACACAATGACATTGCTTTTTAAATATTCTGCTTCTGTTGCTAGTTGTTCTGTATCATGTTTTTCATTGGATTCGTTGTAAACTGCTTTGAAGACCTGGGGGTGAAGAGTGGGAAACATACCCATGCCCACACACCAGCAGCTCACTTAAGTGCTCTGAGCTTTGTCTTGAAATTATGGCTCTTATGAAAGATCCATTTTCTTAGGTGGTTCCAGTTCCACTGGGGAATGCTATTTTTGCATGGGGGGGGGTCTGTTCCTGTGTGTACCCCTCTCTCTTTGGATTGAGGCTTTTGTAAATTTTATGTTAATCAATTTCTCGGTGTTTCTTCTCACCCTCTTCCGTTAATGACTCCAATATTAAATAAAGTCTTAAAGAGTTTGCAAGGATATTCACTGGTGTGTCTCGCGGCAGTCTGAATGGCTGCCAGCTCTTCTGCTATTACATCTTTAAAGTCTTTAACTGTCTGAACAGCTGGATGATTGTATATAACCCTGGCAAGCAGCCACGACTCCCTCCAAATCCCAATTAAAACCATTAGAGTAGCAAAGAAAGAGAGAGAGGAAGCACAGCACTGTTTCATTGAAGATCCAATCTGTTTTTAATGCTCTCTTATTGTGGTGTGGAGTAAGAACCAGTTTTCAAAACACACTTTCCTATTCAGACTTGCTGTCGAGCAATCTGATGGCTGCAGGCTGTGTCTGCTCGTTTTAGGGCATCATAATGGTCAGAAATCCAGCTGTGTTTGAAATGTTAAATTAGAAGCAGGATACAGTCCATTGTTCTTTAGTATAATTCACATTCCTGGTTGGGGGTGGGGAGCCTTGATTTTTAAATATTATTAAAACAGTTCTACACACTCTTTAATATTGCTCGCCAGGAAGCGTGTGTGTAGGATTGCAGCTAGGCAGAGGGATCCTATAACTTATAGTATGGTGGCGGGAGAGGTTCTGTCATTTATTACATAGTACAGGCATAGGCAAACTCAGCCCTCCAGATCATCCCATCATCCCTAACCACTGGTCCTGTCAGCTAGGGATGATGGGAGTTGTAGTCCCAAAACATCTGGAAGGCTGAGTTTGCCTGACATAGGAGAATGACCACTGTATCTAAACCTGGGACAGGGCAAGGGAAATATAAAGACAGAGAGAAAACGGCAGACACGCCTCCATAAGAATAGCATGCTGAATCAGGCCAATGGCCCAGCTAATTAAGCATCCTGTTCTCACAGTGGCCAACCAGATGTCTGTGGGAAACCTGCAAGCAGGACCTGAATACAAGAGCACTCTCTCTCAGCATCCCTCAAAACACTGCTAGCCCCACTAATCAGAGGCTGAGCCTGCAATGACATACACTTGCCTTGTTGACATGCCAGGAGTTGATTCTGTACAGTCTGAGCAGGGAGTGTGCCTTTTATGTCACATACAGAGAAGGAACACAGAGAAGATGCTGAAGCAGCGGCCATAGCCAAGATAACTCCATGGCACCCTCCTAAGCCTGGTGCTGTTCAACATCTTTATAAATAACTTGCATGAAAGACTAAGGGGGATTCACATCAAATTTCCAGATGACTCCAAACTGGAAGGGGTAGCTAATACATGTGAAGATAGAATCAGGATTCAAGATGAGCTTAACAGATTGGAGAACTGGACCAAAACTAACAAACATGAATTTCAATCTGGACAAATGTAAGGTTTTAAACCTAGGCAGGAATAATCAAATGCACAAATATAGGATGGTGGCCACCAGGGTTGACAACAGTACATGTGAAAAGGATCTCAGGGTCTTAGTGGACCACAAGCAAAACATGAGTCAACAGTGTGATGCAGCAACAGAAGTAAAGTGTCCACATGAGGGGAAGGAATAGTACCACTCTCTTCTGCCTTGGTCAAACCACACTTGGAGTGATTTTGTGCTAATACACACACTCCTGTTCAAAGAATCCATAATTCAAATCCACAGAAGACAACACCCACCCATTTCTTATCAGGGATTATAACTTTGTCCACTACATAATTCCATGAAAGTAGCTGGACCTCTCTTAGCAATCTGACTGGATCAACTGGGCAAGGCTGTAACAACCAGTGCCTACCTACTCCCAGGGACACTGGTCCTAAAAGCCCCAAGGATAGTATTTTCACAGCCTTTGGATATTGCCACAGAGCACTCTGGGCAAGAACAGAGCCGTGCCCCACCCCTGGGAAGAATGGATGAAGAGAACAGCCAAGAGTAAACGCCTGGCCTCCTGGGTTGAGTCATACACAGCCTTCCCCATTGATTGGGCAAAGCAGTCAAGAGTGAAAAACAAATGTTTAAAAGGACAGCTTAAGCCTGGCCTGCCTCACCCAGGCAGTGCACAGAAACAGTTACAGGCTGGGGACCAAACAGGAAGGAACACTTCAGACTTACCTCTCCCAATTGGCATGGCTGGGAAGGAGCTCAGAAGCCAGAACATATTTTTGGGAAGATTGTACAGTACTTGGAGCATTTGCCTCTCCATTGCTTCTGTTAATCTGTAGAAAAATGTAGACATTAATGTAAATTAATAAAAGTAAATAATAAATAAGTAATACAAATAACAATATGCATGCTACATGTCACTTGTGAACAGCTGTAGAAATTGGATTTAAGGCACCTTTAAAGCCGCCTCTCTGAATTCTGGAAATTGTAGTTTACCCCTCACAGAGCTACTATTCCCAGCACCCTTAACAAGCTTCAGCACCCGTAACAAGCTTTGTCAAAATTACACCCCATGCTGTTTTCCCCATTGGAGGGTGGGTACAAATGCAGAGTCTTCTGGATATCTTAATGGTGTTGATACCAATCACCATGGTATCCTTGTGGGCCACATGACTGGGACAGGATCCAGGACCCAAGGCCGCAATGCTCCAGTGACTCCACTCCTACTTGCAGGATAATTCCAGAAGGAGGTGCTGTGGGACTTCTGCTTGACCCCTTGGCGGTCACACCATACTATGAATTGCTGCAAGTTTCCATTTTTCATCCCATGCTACTTGATATACCTGAAACTGCTGGAAGAGGTTGCCTGAAGGTTCAGGTTGTGACTCTGGGAGTTAATGACACCCATCTCTATCCTTTTCATTAAATCTAGATGTGATACATATGAAGCTGGCAAGGATGTGGATGGTGACTAATAAACTGAATGTCAGTTCAGGAAAGATGGAGGTGGTGTTGGTAGACTCTGGGGCTGAAAAAGCAGGAGCTATTACCCTGGGTGGGATTATGCTTCCCCTGAAGGACCAGGTTCATAGTTTGGAGGTACTTTTAGACCAGGCTTAACTTGGGCTGTCCATATGGTATGTATACAACAGCTCCTATCGGCTTTGGTTGCCAGCTTCCTACTTCCCATTGGCATGAAATTATGTTACCACAGTTATCCACAGTTCAGTTATAGAATATAGTTATGGGGCTGCCTTTGAAGACTGTTTTGCAATGCAACAGCCTGTGCTGTTGCCAGAATGAACATATTTCTCCTTATGTATTCAAAGCTCTACACTGGCTTCCAGTTTTTTTCCTGGGCAAAGTATTGGCTTTGACTCTAAATCCCTAAACAGCCTGCGTCAAATGTATCTGAAAGACCACCTGTTCCCATACAGACCTGTTCATTCTCTCAAATCATCATTGCAGGCCCTGCTCAGGTATATAAGGTAAGCCAGTGTATGAAGAACTGCCCAGAGTATTTGACTGAAAAATGGGGGACAAAAGTGATAATTTTTTACCAAACCAACTTTTGATGATTACATTTGGAAAGCTCTGTTTTAGGGAGAATAAAGAAGCTATACAGTAAAAGTGCCAATGCAATATAAGGTATTCTTGGCAGCATTCTTTATTAAATTAGAATTTTGACAAAATATTAGGGTGCCATGTATAATGAAGCAAAAAAACAAACATGGCAGCATATCAATAAAGCTCAATGTGTGACATGCAAACTGCTGTGAATGTATATATATGGAGAGACAAAAGAGATGCCATTTATTCATACTGTGGAAAACTCTCTCTCTCTCTCTCTCTCTCTCTCTCTCTCTCTCTCTCTCTCTCACACACACACACACACACACACACACACACACACACACAGGCTTCTGATGTACAAACGAGTTGAAAGGCAAAAGGCCAACCTTGGTTGTTGAGCAAATTGTTTGTATTGTTAAATTGCTTTGAGAAGCAATTCCTAAATGAAATATTAAATGTATAAAGGATTAAACAGTGTCATTGAAAATTGTAAGTAAATGATGATGTGTCCAAAGCTAGATAAAAAAATAATGTGCATTACGGAATCTGGCAGAAAGCATTGCATGCAAGAAAAAAATGAAATTGTTATTCAACAGAGAAGAAAAAGAAATAATGAATGCACAAAACCACATTATGCGTCTCTGTTGGTTTTTAAAAAAATAAAAAATAGATTACATCTAGAAGCAGTTCACGACACTGAGAAAGAAAATGGGACCTACCAGTTTCACTTGGACATGCTATTGAATTCTTTCCATCCTAATGAGACTACAATATTGATTAAAACTAGTTAAAATTGAATGACCATAGAAACAGTTTTCTGGGTTTTCTACAAAAAAATATTGCTTGGGTCATCTTAACATTTGTCAAGTTTATTCTTGCCTAGAACTGATTCAGAGGTTTAGGAAAGGGCTGTTCTACTGTTCGCCATTGAACTGCACCATCACATAATCAGTGTGGGGAGCCAAAAAATGTCAAAACAGATGCTCTTTGCATCCTTCTTTGTAAGTTTTCCACATTTAGACATGCATGACTTCCACGTTCAAGGAAAAATTGGTCTGAGTATTTTCAAAGAAACAAAGCCATGAGAGTACTGGACCACATGCTAGATGGCACACATGCTAGATGGCACACTGGAATCTGCTCTTGCTTTTAGCAATCAAGGGAATGGCTGGTTATATTTTGGTGATTTCTAGTAATGGGCATACTCTCCAAACATTCTGTTCTAAAACTTTGAATTGCAGCCAAGCTATGAGGAAGATAACCAAGCACAGATGGGCAAGCGGCCAAGCTATGCAGAATTGGGAGACTTAAGAGAGGGGGTAGAGCAGGCAGTGAATACTTCAATAGACAGTGTAGGAGACCTTCTGTCCCCTAGGACACGACAGTTGCTGAGAGTACAAGAGCAGTGTACACAGCGACGTTTGGCAATGGAAGGCTTCCGTTGGGGCCGCTGCTGTTGGGGGAGGGGAAAGGAGGAGGAGTCTGAGTAAACAACTCCATCATGGCGTAAAGACTGGAATTCTTTGTCTGTTACAGCAGTGACTGAATAAATCATACTTAAAAGCCTTCTTGTTTTCTCCCGGCTACTTGAAAGCATCGGGAGGGGAGGGGAGGGATTCCTCAGGCCTTACATATACAATGGTAGCCTTGAACCTTCTCTAACCATGCACAACTAGTCTTGTAAAATTACCAGTGCCCTAGATGTGAAATTGCATTCCTGCAATCATCAGAAGACATATCTAGCCAGTTCAGTGAGCAATCAGGAAAGGACCAAGGATTATCCTGTAAAGAGAAGGGCCATAGCTATTGCACAGCACCTCAATGTTTAAACCAGAAAATGATGGAAAGTCCATAGTTTCCTCTGCTACAATAACTTTTGTTCCTTTAACTCTGTAAGATTTAACTTTTGTTCCTTTAACTCTGTAAGATTTATGTGAGGAAGGGAAGACCTCTGAATGTTGCCTATGCTTAGCACACTAGTTCATTTTAGTCCTCTTACTTACAACTGTAACCCTATAAGTGTAGCAACTAGGGGTCCATGTTCTCTTCATTTTGTGGGATTCTGACTCCATGTTAACATCTACTTTTTTCCTAAGGAATGTTCTTGACACCAAAATCACATTGAGTACTACTGCTAATTGGGGCCAAGGAGTTGGCGTCCCAGTGACATTTGTAGGGCCAGAGCTTCTATGCACCTGATGTAGAACAAATAGTTAAAGAAGGAAGATGTGTACACATTTAATTTTGAGCTACCTCCCATGGTCGGGGTTCAATGACAATAGTTAGAATACTTGGAAACCATGTGATAGGACACTGTACCCTTATTTTGAGACCACAAGCATTTATCATCTGCATCCAACCCACTTCATCTATAAACCCAGATCCCACCCACCCATCCTGCCCAAGCAGTGCTTGGTAGAAGAGAATGGGATTGCACAATCTGGTCACAATTTTCCTGTTTTATCAGGTTTGTGTGTGAAATAGTGGGCTCAGTTTCAATATCTTCTTTCCCTACCCTGAGACCAAAAAAGTATTATAAAGCAGCTGAAGATTATTATTTTAAAATTGAATTGCATGCCTTATTTTTGTCCTGTATGTCCATACATCATTTTCACTGCTATTGTTAATATGTGTGTTTCTTCTGCAAGGCAATCTTTCTGGATAGTCCCCAAACCTTCTAGACTAGATAAGCCATTGCGTCCCTTTTCGTGGTGCCTTTTCATGCCCAGCAAACATAAAAATATTTTTTTTAAAAAAGGTAACTAGACAAAGAAAGCTTATAAGGTGCAATCTAAATTGCAGAAAAATAAGAATCTGTTAGAACTACTGACTGAAATACTTTGATCTCTCTCCCTAATTATATTTCATTCATCATGTGATTCAAACTTTACTCTTCCACCATGAAACATTTTGTCTTCAGACTGAAAAGAATATAGTAAGCTAAACATTTATACTATACTGTCATATCTTACAAATGTCTATTTTTTGTTTGTTTTGCTCTCAGCAAGAACAGCTGACGCTGTAAGAATATATGCTAGTGACCAAAGCAGGAAGAAATAATAGTGGCCTTTACAGGTTCTATAATAAGAGTCCATTCCAGTTTAAATTTGGTTAATTTGAAATGTAATATGCACAGGAGATCGTGTCTTACTAACTGTGGTAATGAACTCACTGTAGCCATATTAAGAGGACACTTTCCAGAGGCCTATGATTGTCATGATACTGCCATAACTTTTGTCACAGGCTGTACTCTGGCTATTAATTCTGTGGAGCAACAAGACTGATTTCTCTGTTACTGTTATTGTGGCACCGCCAGTCTCAAACCTGCTTCCGTAGCTCGAGAACCATACAAATATAATGAGTGGGGAGAGGCGGTTTTGACATGGAGGGGAGGACAGTGCTGCTGAAGGGTGAAGGGAAAGTGGATCACTTCGAAAAGACAAACAATCCACCTGACAATGCTTGTCCTGGAAGGGAGAGACTCTACTGTCCAATGGAAAATTGTTTTTGAAAAGTGAGAAAAATATGCTGGAATGGCAGAGAATTAATGTGTGAGCATGGGCAGCTTTACACTGTCTTTCTATTTAAAAGGGCAACACGAGTGCTCACAGGTGTATGGCTAAGTACTCATTGTTTTACGAAGTTGCACTCTCCAAGAGGTGCATGCACATATCAACCCAAAGCACAAATATACATCTAGTAATTCATGCATTAAGGGACGCGGGTGGCACTGTGGGTAAAACCTCAGCGCCTAGGACTTGCCGATCGCATGGTCGGTGGTTTGAATCCCCGCGGTGGGGTGCGCTCCCATCGTTCAGTCCCAGCGCCTGCCAACCTAGCAGTTCGAAAGCACATCAAAGTGCAAGTAGATAAATAGGGACCGCTTACCAGCGGGAAGGTAAACAGCGTTCCATGTGCTGCGCTGGCTCGTCAGATGGAGCTTGTCTCGCTGGCCACGTGACCCGGAAGTGTCTGCGGATAGCGCTGGCTCACGGCCTATAGAGTGAGATGAGCGCACAACCCTAGAGTCTGGCAAGACTGGCCCGAGGGCAGGGGTACCTTAATTCATGTATTCCCCACCCCCCCACTTCTGATAGCTTGTTTACATAACAATCCCATACTCAGAAGTAAGGTAAGTGTGTAATAGGATTGCAGCCTTCACCTTTTCCAGGATACATCTTGAAATCTACGAAGCCACTATGAGCGGAGACTATGCTGGAGCAAAAACAAAACACAAGTTGAATGTTTATTCCTCAGGCACTGATAATCCTGCAGCTCTAGGTCTTTGAGAACAAATTGACTTCACTGAACTATGTTCTCTGTTGCTTGGTGGATTGGGTATTGTGGGGAAGATTATTTATAACAGAAATATGTAATACGGCTTATTTGTGAGAAAGTGGAAGTGATGTGACTTGGAAGAATGAATTGCTCAAGAGGGATGCACTTGAAGAATGACACCCCAGGTTTAAAATCACTCTTGTTATCTCTGCAAACATTTATGCAATTGCTTCAGAAAGTACATCCAAAACAAAGTATTGTAAGGATTCATAGCCCATATATATGTTCCATGAGTTTGTTACTACTACTTGAAAACTAATCCCATAGAGCTGTTTTACTTAATATTCTTGACAGTGTACATGTGTATATGTTGCATAAAATCAGTAGAAAGATTTGCAAAGATAGAAATTAAAAGTCCCACCACAAAACAAACTGCTAGGTCCAAGAAGCAGTTATGGTTTCCTGATACAGGTTATTTGTCTGAAAAAGAAAAGAAGAGGAAAGCAGATTCATAAGCAATACATTACCCTAATTAAATATGACTAATTTTTGGAGCAGCTGGAAGGAAGACCAGGAAGACCAAGGTGAGTTTAAACAGGCCACAGCTGACAGCTTTATTAAGAGTCATAGTGGCTTAAGGCAGAAAGCAGAACTACAGTGTATGCTCTAAAGATAGCAATTTGCCTTGACTTGCAATACAACATCAACTAGTCAAGGGCATGCAGTCCCAGAGGCTGAAATTGAAATCACTCCCAACTCCTCCCCTTGTAAAATGATGGTGCCCAAGACTGACAAACTGTAATGCTCTCATCCCAAAACACAAGGACAGCAGCTCTTATTCCACAGTAAGGAAGAGATCTTCATTCAGGCTAATAACAAGACAGGCCCACTAGCAAGCACTGGTCAGAAAATTCAGGTTTTCAAGGTACACAGCAAAGCAAGAGATGTAGAACGGAATGGAAGCAATGAAGACGTAGCATGTAGGGGATTGTAAGGAATATTTGATCTTATTGGGATTTAGTGTGGATTTTTGGCCATGATGCTCAAGCAAAATTTTAAGGTGCATTTACAGAATGAATTTACCCCACTGAAGCACAGTGCTAATCTGGCATAATGGTTTTGCATTTTTAGGAATGGTAAATATGGACTGTCATTTACTACTGAATATTATTTACTTTATATTTGTCTGCACAATGCCACTTACATAATTTTAGCCTCTCCTATAATGCTGATTACCACAGACCACCATACCATTTCTCCTTTGATGGTTTCAGAAAGCAAAATTTTGTAAACTGTAAAAAAAACTATTAAAGGAGCTGTACAAAGCCACATGAGCCTTTTGTAATCAGTCAAAATCCAGCATTCATGGTGAATGGGTGATAAAAGAAGAAAAATATATAAGAGGCTTCAAGTGAGGAGGGAAATATTTCTATCTATTTAGTAAAAAGATAAAAATGTTAATGAATTTTGTTGCATGGAAGCATTCTTTACCATGGATGGTTAGGCCATGTGCTTGCACAACTAAGAGTGATAAATGAGACTCAACCACCAAATAATTGTTAGGTTATGAATGTCCTGAGAACCTATGTGCAACTTTGACACTATTAAATCTATCTCAATTTCTTATTAAATAATAAAATGAGAGACCAGAGACCTTCCATTAATTCAAAACAACATTCTCCCACTCTTACTGATGGTCTATTACAAACATAATATTTCTTAGTCTATGATGTATACTTTTAATTTCAGCTGTTTGTTACAATCCTGTATCCAGTTAGGCCAGTGCATAGAGGTCTAAGTTTACTGTAGGCCAGTCAATTTCAGTTGCATCTAACTGGTTTTTTTAAAAATCAGGTATTTATGTATTTTCTTGAATTTATATCCTGTCTTTTTTCCTTCATGAAAACCAAGGTGGTGTACAGGTGGTTTTCAGGCAGGCACTGACTGGACTCAGACCTGCTAAACCTCAGTGAGGTGATGTCCTCGTGTACCTTCATACCATACCCTGGGACTCTGTGGACTGGGCTGGACAGTGGTAGTACAGGAACTGATTCTATATTACCTCCCCATACCCCACACTATCACTATGTGAGAAGCCCTGGGCCATGTCAGCAGAGATCTGGTTTTCATCTGCTGCTGATGAAAACCCAACAGTGTAAGACAAAAAAGGTTTCATAACAACATCAAAAATAACTTCTACCTTTCCTTGATGGCTGAATCTACCATTTTTCAAGGTAGCTGACACCTATAGTAAGTAATTATTGTCTCATCTGTCTGTCATTGGCTAATTCGTACCTGCTACTTGTACTTTCCAGTATGGTTTGTGATTAGAATATTGGACTAAGACTGGGGAGTTGTGGGTTCAAATCCTCATTCAGCCATGAAGTTCACTGGATGACTTAAAGGCAGTCATTATCAGCCTAGTATACCTCACAGGGTTGTTGAAAAGATAAAGCGAGGGTGGCGAGATACCCTGTAAGCCAGCGTCCTTGAAAGATCTTCCAAGAGCTTATTGGAAGAAAGGTGGAATGAAAAAGCAAAACAAGAAATGTACATGTTTTCCATTTAAGTGATCTCTACCATCAGAGGTTAGGTGAGTGGTGCCTGACAAAAGACCTTCTTGGTTGTGGCACCCTGTACTTGAATTACTTCTGAGAGGATTTGCCTGGTGCCTGCTGTACACATGAACTTAAGTAAGTGGATGTAGGTTTCTTGGTATCCAAATGGTGCATGAAGAATTTCAAGAATATACTTGTTCATTACATACTACTTTCTTCAAAAACATTATCAACAAGGGTCCTTTCATGCAGCTTATGGTGATCTTCAGGACAGCTTAAAGAAACATGCACCCTTTGTTTCCTATGTAAACTTCTAGAGCAGGGTGGAGAATCAATGTCATTCTGAATGATAACAAGCTGCATTAACATATACCTTAGTCTTCTGAAACGGAAGTGTTAAAAATAAGTTCAATTTGCCTTAGGGCTAAGGAAAAATCTGATGAGAAACTTATAAGATATCCTGGAGTGGTTTCTGTGGTGTAGAAAAGTCTGGACATGAAGACTATAATCTTACACCCACCTGCATAGGAGTAACCACACTGAAGTCAGGGGGACTAACATCTGAGAAGACATACAGAGGACTTTACTGCAACATGTTGGTAACTAGATGGCTGTTGTTTCTCTTAGAAAATAATCTCTTTCCACCACAGTGGACTACATTATTGGATCAACAGAAGCAGATGGGTGTGTGATGGGAAGCAAAGCTAAGGGGATAGAGTTGGTTTCTGACAAATATCGAATGTGAGACAGCCTAGCACTCCTCAGAACAGCTTTCCAATTTCCTAGCCCCACAATGAGTCAAAAATTGAATAAGGAAGGCTGGTGGCCATGAAAGAGGGACTTTTAGGTTTAATTGCAGTCTATTAAGCTTATATCTCCCATCCTACAGGGAACAAGACATTCTATGGTAACAAAATACACTGCTAGGAAATTGACTTTATGCTCTGCTTGTTATTGTCACCTTGATGAATGCATCTCCTACACTGAATAGCCATTCCATTTTCATGTGGCTCTGTCTGTTTCTAAAGGCCAGATCCGAAAGGTGGTGCTTGGCCGCTAGGCCTTTGGCTTCAGCTTGGTTTCTAGGCCTTTGGCTTATGTAATGCCAGTGGGCTCCATCTTGGTGCTCCTCAGGGCGTGCTCAAGACATTTTGGCACCGGAGACAAACCACAAAATGGCTTCTCTCACCAGGAATGAAGGGGTGACTGAAGACCTACATCAGGAACAAGAGGGCAGGAATCAAATCAACGTTACCTGACAGTTGAACTGGGAATCATAGGCCATCACAAGGGGGGGGGGAGTTGCCCACTTTGAAACACACCAAAGGGAACCATGAAACCCCAGGAGGAAGCACCCATTTATTTCCTGGGGTGGGAGGAGACAAGCAGTGCTTCCAATTCACTGAAAAGTTGCTGTAGAAGTAGCATGGTGGGGGGGGGGGGGGAAACAGCTTCCAAGGAGGCAGCTGATCCAAACCTCCAAGAACTGTTCTACAGCAGTAACAGAGGATGCCTTTCTTGAAGGCTGGATCTGCTGTCCTGTGGATCCTAATACCCAAGGTGATTGATTTACCTTGCCTTGTGGGTAGGCTGGTCCTGATGCCCATGCTTTTCACCTTCTATATAAAACTTCTCTGGAATTTTGGTCTGAAGAATAATCAGAATGCTTATGATGCCTCTCTCAGTCTTATTTTCTTCAGATTCAAGGAAGGCACCTGCTGTCTGTCAGCTGTCAGGTACCGGTGGACATAGTAAAGTTCCATTGCCTATTTTCATCCTCACAACCAGTGTTACTTTTCTAGAAAAAGAGGTGCTGGAACTTACCGTGAACATCTCCCCCATTCTCCCACCTGAGAGGTACCAGAACTAAATTCTGGGGAGTTCTGGATGAAAAAAAGCCCTGCTCTCAGCAACCTTGTGAGATAGGTAAGCCTGAGATAATGGTGACTGGTCCAAGGTTACCAAGTAAGCTAGCTACATAGCTGAGTGGAGATTTGAACCAGCATCTCCTCAGTCCTATTCTGACACTCTGACCACTACACCACACAGTAGCATGATCTGTTGCTGTTGCTATACTTATTCTATTGGGAGCATGAACCTCTGTTGCTTCATGGACGATCAGTTTTTATTCATCAACTCTCCAGCTGAGTTTCTACAAATTTGGAAGGCTTTACCTCTTTTGTATTAGAAACTAACTGCATATCTTTTTTATATATAAGAATGCATTAAGAATACTGCAATGTGCCTATTATTAACTTGGCAAGTGTTAAAAAAGGAAGCAAATTTTACCCTGAGCCCACATTAAAGTAGTTGAAGACATTTTGTATGTTGGATATCAGATGGTCACAGTCGATCTCAATGGCTGAGTGAGTTTCTGATGCTCAGCGAATCTTTGAATGTGCGCTCTTTCATTGTTAGTCATCAGCTCCTTATGAAAGACATAGCAGAAATTACTCAGCGGAAAGATATGGCTAGAGAAAGAAATCATTCTACAATTATTGTAAACTTAAGAGGAGGAGGAACAAGTCTGGCATCCTACAAGAGACACGTGAATCTCATTGAAAGATGGGCCTTTATGTTTTTCTTATTACAGCCATTAACTTACCAATTTGGAAGAAATGTAGCTTCTCATGGCTGATCATAAGGAAGATATTAGGGAAAAGATGATTTCACATGTCAGTAAGTTTAGGAACATTAGACTTTTAATATCGTGGAGCCCATCTAATTTATTTACTGTCATATGCAAGGAATCTAACAGTGTCACCCTGTACATATCTACACAGAAGTAAGGCCCACTGATTTCAACGAGTCTTACTCTCAGGTAAATGGTTACAGGATTGCAGCCTTAGTTGGGCATGACAGCACCTGAATGGAGGGAACTCTGAAAAGGTGGAAAGAAGTGGGATGTGAATGATAATGATTGTGGAAATGAGCCTGAACAGCAGGTCCTGAAGTTGCACATATTGAAAATGCTGTCAATACAGATGAAACAGAGTGGAAATGTCAGCAAAGAAAATGAGCAACTGAGAAATACAGGCAGCATTTTTGTTGTTTTTGTTTCAAAAAGCATCTCTGTAGAGTGCTGGAAAGCCATTTGTTTAGTAATACCTGCTATCCCTGATTCCCTGGGGATTGGGTGGTCATGGAAATTGCTAATTAAATTGCCACGTTCTTTGTGTTTATAGAGTTGAGTAGCAGGCAGTGAGTCACAGAACTGTATTCCATGTTATTTACTCCACATGTCTGAGGAAGGCAGTATTAAGCAGGGAGAGATGGAAGCTATGGGCAGAAAAGTGTGACTTAAAGAAGAGAAGTTTATTGTTCTGAGTTTTAGAAAGTCAAGCACAGCATCATAAGTAAATGTGTCCAATCCTGGAAACACAGAGAAAATTGAAATCTTGATTCAACCTGAGGAGACAAAAAAATCCCCTCAAGACTTTCTACATTTCCATTTAATAGCAAATTCGGTAGTCCAGAATGGGTTCCCCAGATATGAAGGAAAATATGACTGGAGACTAAAACCCATACAATTTTCTTGACACGAGCCATGCATATGCTAAGTCACATTATGGAAAGATATTATAGGAAGGGAGTTTATAAACCCCACTTCTTATTCTATTCTGCGCTTATTATGTAACATCTCATCATCCTCACTCATTCCCCTCAATTTCTATTTTTCAGCAGAAGCAAAATTTGTTCTGTACAGGGATACAACTGCCATTCTGGTATACAAACTGTGTTGCATGTGATGAATTATTGTTTTTTATCAGTGCCAGGGAGGGTGAAAATATTAAGCAAGGGGAGAAAAGGTATGGTGGGAAAAGCAGGATAGGTTTTCCCTAAAAAATACTCCTGTTGAAATAAAGGGGCATGTTTCCATAATGGAGGAAACAAGAAACAGCTATTATTAAGGTTTCTTCTTTCCTACCACCCAATGATTTCACTATTCGGGTCTATACTATAGACCATTTCTAAGGCTAGAATGGTCATTTTTCTTGTTTGAAGGCTCCCCCAGACAGCCTGCTTATTGAACATTTATCCTTATTTCCTTGCACAAAGCGTACACAGAGGTTATTATTTATTTATTAAATTTGCACACCGCCCTTCAACTGTAGATCTCAGGGCAGTTGACATCATTAAGATACAAGATAACAACACAAAATACATAACAAAAACAAAAAACCCCAAAACTAATAATCCCTCTCCCCAATATTGGACTATGCCCAATCTTAACTGAGCATTGATTTTCATTTGTTTGCGGGCAGCTATATAAAAACGAGCATTCATTTCGATGTGATTGTGGCATTGCCATGTCTTCCCATTAATCATTTGTTCATTCCACACTTCTCCATGCATTTCCTTGTCACTTTCTTAAGCAGAAGAAGTCTATTATTTTAAAAAGCTGATTTGTTGCATTAGCACTTCAATATAATTTCATTGCACAACCCTAAATTTCTGGTTTGCACTTGAATTCCTCCTGCAAAATAGTGATGGTCCCAAGAAACCCTGAGTGTAAAATCATGTGCAGAGAAAAATAGTATATCCATTTGACCCAGCCCTGGAATACAGTGAAAATTGTCCCCATTTTGGCTGAACCTGTGTGTGATTTGATCTGCCAGATACCCAGAATAATATGCTGAGGTATGTGGCAAAACCAGTAACAAGTAACACCTAAGATTAAACTAATCCTAAATTACAATATCCTTATCCCATTAATGAAGTGATGGATATGACTTTGTGACACAGAGAAATTGTAGTTCAATAAATGAAATAAGAATTAGATTTTTGCCTGGGTAGCCTGGCTCCTAATAATGCTTAAAGTACCTTACATGCCGTGATAATGAATGTATAATGTGATGGAGTTAAGTTAATTAGTTGGGTGTTCCCAAGATGTCATAAAAATTGCTGAGATTCTGCTCAGGTATTGCTTTAAGAAGGGCACATCTCACTTTTTCCTACAAAATAAAAGCTGTTGCTAGTTTATCTACTGCCATTTGAAGTGTGATGCAGTAGGTTAAAAACAGTTTATAAAGTACTTGCTGTTGAATTGCTGAATATTTATGTGGTCAGCAACAAAGGTTACAGATACTCTCCCTTTGTTCTTAATGGGATATTGCATCTCTGTCTTTCTACCTATCTGTCATCTGTTTGGCAGAAGTTAAAATCATGTAGCTATACCACTGCTGATCTCTGTCAGTTATGTATTCATATAAAGTGAGGACCAGTGTGATGTTACGTTATTCATTTTAATCTACTTCTTTTAATCTACTTATTGTATGACAGCCTCTCTTTAAAGGCATAAAAATGTGGCAGATGAAGTATTCCCACCCATCAACGGGGAGGAAGGTTGTAACAATGATATGACAAAATGAGGAGGGTGTATTGTTTGAAATGCGATGTTTGCTCTTCCAGCCAATTCTTTTATGCATCATTACTAGCTTCATTTCCTTGACTCCCTCTCTTTTCAATCTCCCTTAATCTGTCTTGTTCCTTCTCTACTTTATGCTGTCCTCGCATTTTATTTTCTGTGCTTTTTAAAGTTTATATGTTCCTAGATCTTCTTCAACAATCTTCCTTTCAGCACGGCACTTTATCAGTATAATGCAAGAACATCTAAACACTTACACTGAGAAATTCTCTACCCAGAAGGCCACCTTAACTGCTGCTTATAGCTTGATTATATCTTTTCCTAGTGCAGGAATGTCTAAGGTTATAAGATACAGCAATAATGTTTCACTTAAGTAGTAACGGGGGTGGGGACAGACATTTGCCAATAGAAAGACATGTCCTTATGTGTGATCAATTGGATCATACATTACTGGTTCTTTTTTAAAACACACACACACACACACACACACACACATGTGGGCGTCATATGTGACATACTATTTGAAGTCTCAGAGTTTGGTAACAGAGCAAATGGCAAAACTTAATACTAGTTTTAATGAACAAAATGGCAGAAAAACTTTGCACATCTCCATTAGAATGGCAAACTGCATAACTTATGAAAATGTTTACAAGCATAACACATGCAGGAACACTTCCACAGTCGCATGGTAATAAGGAAAGAGTTAGTTGGTGTGGGTGCATTTCTATAATTTCCGGACATTTACAACAGACACTTTTGATTGTTGTCATTAGGCATCCACTGTCTTTGGAGCAGGAACAGAAACCTGGACAACTGTGGAGCAAGTCAGCTGTGTTTGCCATTTCACCCTTGCTTTGTGCTGTTACCACACCACTGTTTTCCTAGTGTGAGAGGCCCAGGAGATCACAGCAGGAGAGCCTACGTCCAGTTGAATGACATATTTGGGCAACAGGAGAGGTCACCCTCGAGATGAGTGACTCACGGCTGGACAGGTATTTGATATCCAGGAGTGGGGCTTTATTGCCAGGCTGATGCAAAGCAGAAGGATCTTCCCTTTGCAAAGAGACACAAGGCACAAGGGCCAAAACCCTAACATCATTCCCAAGCTATTTTTAATATTGTGGTACAGTTGCTCAACAAACCCACTTCTCCAAACGATCAGGCTTTCCCTTTTTCTTTTTGCAATAAGGAAAGCAATGAGAAAATGCACTGGAAATTGTGGAAATTTGATGTAACACAGTCTAACCCCCCCACAAAGTATGAAGTGTGAACAGCTCAGGATGATCTCTCCAGACCCATGACAGCAGTGAGCTGGTCCCCACCCCCTTTGCACAGAGAGTAAACAATGGTTTCATTTCCCTTGTATTTGTTCAAAGATTCAATTTCATACAGTCATTCTAACACACTGTTTTCCTACCTTAAGTGAGACAAATATCTTGATCTAACCTTGCGCCTTTAGGGAAGCTAAATATTTCAAACCACTAAGTCAGAGTTCTCTGTTGATCTGAGTCTTGTTTTCTTTTTCACCATCAATTCCTGCCTGGACAGAGAAATCCAACAGCAGCTGAATATTTTCCTGTCCTTAGGTCTTTTCGATTTCTTATTACTATTCTACACATTTACACAAAATCACTGTAGAAGGCTGCTGAGCAAGATGGAGAATCTTTCTATCCTGTCACTTGTATACTGTCACATTACCTACCTATATTGTTTATGCATCACTTTAATTTACATGGCTTCCCTGAAGAATCTGGAGTAATTGTGATGTGGTAAAGTGCTGAGAATTCTGTCAGAGATCCCTAACCACCTCTTGCAGAAATAGCTTTCCCCCACAAGCTTTCCTGCAGTGGAAGGAGGCGGGGGGGGGGGGCTTTTACTATTCACAAAGTGTATGAGTCTTAACTTGTAAGGCTGCATTCTTAGGAATGTCAATTAAAACAACAAGAAGCCTTTGTTTGGACAACAAGGACATATTATCTGGCTTCAATCTCCCTTGTAGCTGAATCTGTATATGTATTTTTCTGTGTGTGTTTTCTGTGAACCCCAGCTGGCAGTCATCTGACAGACTCTGTCCAGGGTCCTGATAGACTGTGTTGGCCTAGCCTGCTGTATCAAATATGACTCTGCTCTCATGGATGAGATTTTGCCCTATTGAATGTGACTCTGCTCTTCCACTAAGTCCCCTCATGCTGCGCTAGGGCATTAAAAACACAGACTTCAGGTTTTAGATAGGAATGTGTGGGCTTTTCAACAGGATAGTGGTTGGACTTGAGGCAGGGTTGGCATACAAAGCTGGGTTGAGATTATGGAAGTGGAAAATATACATATTGTATACTGATTTCCCACTATATACAATTTCTAGGAGAGTTCTGAAAAGCTCATTTCCCTGGAAATAATATTTAAAGGGAGCCTCCAGGCTATTTTACAGGAAGGAAAGCAGAAGGATTTTACAGCTAGAGAATAGAAGGCCAAAGACAGGTAGGGATCAATGAGCCAATTATGATGAGAGATAAGACAAACCACACCAATTCCCAACAGCTGTTTTTTAGGCAAACAAATCTCAAACTTGCTACAAGGTTTGGATCATATATTGGCAACTCTGTGAAACCACTGCTTTGCAGTAGGTGGAAGCCTAATGTAGTATGTGCCTCCATGACGATATATGTTTATTCACAAGTAAGTCCCCCTGAGGCCAGTAAGGCTCCTAATCCCAACTATAATGCATAGGATCTCAACTTTAAAGACAGATGCCCTTATCTGTGTTGAATGGAGCAATTCTATTAGGAAGTAGAAAAATAATAAAATATCATCAGGATAGTAGCAGTTAAAAGAATGAGGTAAAATATTTATAGTGTGATCTGCCCCCCCCCCCGAAGGAAACAGAAAAAAATACACATATGGCTGTTATGTATATGAATAACCCAATCTGCATACAAATAAAGGTATCCATCTGCTAACATAGTATTTAGCATTTGTGATATGTGAAACACTTGTTTAAAAAGCATCAGCCTTCCAGCTAAAGAAGAGTACATGTAACAAAAAAGCTTGGACACAAATCTGAAAAATGATTTGCAAAAGCAACTTGAATATATACTAGGTTTCCTAGGTACTTTTGACAACAAAATGAACTATATAACATGGTTTCTAATTTGAATTCATACCTCTGACATATTATTTGCCAATACTCTACTCACAAAGGTTTGATCTGATGAGGTGCACAAATATAGCCTAAACAATCACTTTGATGCAATCTCCATTTACAAACACAGTAATAAAAATTCCAGGTCATACATTTAAAGTAATATTTTGCAAATATACTAGCATAAAATGTAGCTTTAAAAGAAACAAAAACCAGCCTGATTCAGGCTTTCTTGGGTGGGCATCTATCTTTTTGATCAGTGTGAAGAGTCATTTGTGCCTGATAAGGTCAAAGGCCTTTGTCAGGTCTATGAAGTTGATGTACAAGGGACTTCTCTGCTCTCAGCATTTTATCCTTCAGCTGGCAGTGTGAGAAAATCAAGCTGGCCGCTGACCCTTATTTAATATATTTCAATAAAGCCACCCAAGAACTGCTTTTAAAAATGCTTTAAAAACAATTAAGAAGAACAATTTCAAACATAAAAACGTCCACTTAAAAAACTTCCAGCGCAGAGAATAAGAAGCAGATATTCTTATTCTCTCTCCCTCTTTTTGCCACAACAGACATTTATACTCCTTTTCTTTCCTACATTTCTTATATGAGTAATTCTCATATGGAATTATGTGGAATTGCTTTGAGCTTATAAAGCAACATCACCCTAAATAAGGGTATTGTGAGAAAGCATCATACATCTAGTGAGAAACGTTATTTTCCAGGTGGACATAGTGTTTGGATATTGCAATTTATACAGTGCCTGCTGGAACATTTTACCATGTTTCAAAAAAAGAAACAGTGGGAGAAAGGGGGGGGGAGTAAAACTTATTGCATCTGGTCTGACTCCATGGCTGTGTTATGTGAACAGCAATACAGCCAGGGATGTCAACTGAATTATGAGCATCTAATCCCAGTGCAACACCTCCAAGATATGAAAACTATATCCCTTGCCTGGGAAACTTATTTATAGATCACTATATGTACCATCAATACATCTTTGCACATGAGATCCCACCAAGCCATAATCTGAGCCAGGATACAGCCTTGGAACCTCTTTTTAAATACTGCTTATCTTTCAGTATTAAAAATAATGAAAAATATGCATACTGTGTACATGCATAAATATTTCCCCATACCTTTGAGTGACCACAGCCACACCATGCACAACTAAGATTAGGATGAAAGGTGTCAGTTGGTCAAAGTGTACAGTTTCCAAGTAGGTCTGAACATCAGGGCATCTCATTTTTCAGAAGAATCTCTAGAATTTACAATCTGAAATGGTCTCTTTAAAATGTTGTTGCAGTCCTTTTCTAAATTGCCAATACCAGTTTCTGCTGTTTACTTAGACCATAACTTTCTGCATTCTATTTTAACTTGTGCTTCCTTTCCTGGTTTCTCCTGAGCAACAGGCACATATGATTTCAACAATGATTTATTTCTACAATTTCTGTCATCTCTTAAGTACTCCTATTTGCTTCATGATCTTCATGACCTTTAGCTTTACAACAACCTAGTAATGTAGATTGTGGTTCTGTTTTTAAAGGTGGTTAGATGGATCTACTCCTCAAAATCCAATCCAGGGAAAAATAAAAAGAGTTGCAGACATTTTACAGATAAAGATAGCTGCCACCACCACTTAACTTCAAGCAGGGGACACTGTGTTTTGAATCTCCAGGCAGAAGAAAAGAACTGGCTCCTTAAAAAAAATCTTCTATTTCAACTGGAAATTAAGGGCAACATCAAATAACTGAGGGTAGCAAATCCTATCATCAAGGAAGCATGGGCTATTTTTCCACCTGCCTCCTTCCTTCTAGGCCCTGTTGTCCTCTCCTCTCCTCTCCTAACCTGGTGTGGTGATAAGGACTCTAGGTGAGAGGAGACCGGGTGATAGGACTTCAGACGAAATTGATGAGAGAGATGCACAAAGTTAACCTAGATTCCATATTAGGAGTTCTAGGGCTATAGAGGAAGTGATTCAACCAAAAATTTGAAATGACTCAGTAATTTGAGAAGAAACAGTTTCATGAAATTGTCTTCCCAATTTTGTCCTCAACTTTTACCAAATTATCACCATACCTATATTTGTTACCTGTCCTTCACTGTGAGATCCCAGGATGAGTTACAGCTAAATCAAGATAACACAGCACAGTAAAACAAATAAATCAAGTCCATGCCAAAATACCATGCATATACACATCAATAAACCAGATGAATAGGGGAACACCAACAATAATAGTTCAACTGTTAAAGGCCAAGGAGAAGAGATGTGTCTTCAATGACAGCCTAAGCTGTAAAGAGAGCACACTTCTAGTGCATGTCTATAGGAAGATAATTCCATAATTTGGGAGTCATTATGGAATATTCTCTCATGGGCCATCGCCCTCTGCACCTCCAAGGGACATGGCACCATAAGACCTTCTCCTGCAGACAGTAATGTTCTGACTGGGCAGAGCAACCCAAATAATAGGAAGCCAGTGTAAGTTACACTGGGATAAATTATGCCACACTCTGTTCAGCAGCAGGCTGAGGTGACCCAAGCGTGGCAGAAGGGAAACAAGCCTTTAACACAGAGTTGCTAGGTTATATATCTGAGGTGAACTGAGTTTGGAATATGAGCAAGTCTTCCCCTGTCCTTCTCCTGCTACAACTCTGAACTTCCGTTGGTTAAACTGGTGGAGCCAGGATGGTAGACTTATGCCAACCTATCTCTGGATGAACTAGCATGTTCCAAACTCTGTTTATCCTGGTGAACTTGGGTTTGGATTGCTCTCCAAGTGATTTAGAGCGTTAAACAACAAGCTGAGCACATTGAATTGGGCTCGGAAATGAATAGGCGACCATCGCAAGCTGTTTCAGGACTGACTCTAGGCTCATCTTGAGAGGTGTCCCAGTCAGACCTGGGCTGCCATATTCTGAAACATTTCACTGATTTATCAGTACATTTACATGAGAGCAAGTCCCATTAAACCCCGTGGGAGTTACTTCTGATTAGAAACATGAACTGTACTACTAATCTCCGATTTCCCCCACTGCTGGACCTCTTTAAGCCTTCAGGTCTGCTTTTGAATAACGCATCATCTTTCTTTTCTAACAAGACATTTAGTTCTTTGGGTTTTTTAAAAGAAAAAATCCAAATGAAAAAAGGAAATAAAGAAGCTCCCCCTAGTATTTCCAATTTAAAAATAGAGTTGCATGGAACAGAAAACTGATTTTTATATTTTTAACAAGCTTGCTTCAATCACTGCCTGTTCTTTGGAGGGGTATTTTAACACTGCACCGCTCAAATATAATGAGCCACCCACTCTGTAAAAGTGTGCGTTTTTTCAGTATGTATTCAACTCCTACCTCTTTTAATGGTGTCCCTGCTATGGCAAAGGAGCCAGCCATTTTCTCTTGATGGCAGTAGACATTTTGAATGTGCTAAAACTAAAAAAGAAAAAAAAGAAAAAAGAAAAAAGGACATGAAACAGGGCTTTCTGGGGAAAACAAGGGCAGCCACCCTATTTCTCTTTCTTCCAAAATAATTTTCCGTTACTCCTAAAGTATAGCTGAAATGAAACAGTTGATTCCGAGACAGGTGAAACACCTGAGAAATGGTCCGTGTCAACTTGTACAGCCCTAGTCTGGAAAAGGCAGCATTGGCTCTGGGTTGTATATCAGTACAATTTCACACTCGGTAACCAAAAACACATGATGGTGACACATTTACAAGGCTACTACAACATGCATCCAGTGCTTTCACGACCACTGTGTGGAATGGTATTGTATAATACAGTACCATTCCACACAGCAGTTATAATAGCACTGAATTTATTATTAAAATGACAACATGTTGCCGGCAGAAGTTGCCTTTTGTCCATAGCATAAGGACAACCTGAAGCCAGGGGTCCTGCTTGCATTGGGATCCCCTTTCTCCTTGCATCAGAGCATGCTGCCCACGACAGCAGGGAATTCCCTGTGCATACCGGTATTTCAAATGCACACATTTCACAACTGGAAGAAATCTCAGCAATTACAACATGGGAAGGGTTACAATTTGAACAGGATTCCATTCTGCAGTTAACTTAGCTTCCTGTTTAATCCAGCCCCCACTGTGTGGACTTATAAAGTGCTCGTCAAGGTGTGAAGCCCAATAATAGCGTTCCTTTTTGGAGAGAATCTGCAGTTAGCACATCCATTACTGTGGTGAAGGGAGACAGGCTTACTGCTGAGCCTTCATGGATTCCCTTTTTAATTATGAACCTCCTCATCCTAAGGCATCTGAGGGTTTTAAAAATTTCTTTTATTGAGGTCTGACTATATTGAGCCCACATACTCCTAGAGCCCTAGGATATAAACATGTTTAAATAGGATCAAATTTTAGAGCAGACTCAGCACTGTCTCAAATCCCCACCAATTCCCATATGAAACATTTCCCGTTTCTCATGTCTTCTGAAGCTATAATTAAGAAAGGCGAGATTCTGAAGATGACTCAGATTGAATTTATCAAAGAGGGTTGAAGACTGGGGCCTTCCTTAAATGAACTAAATCTCCTTATGGTCTCTTTTAACCAGCAGGAGTTGAGAAGGACAATGTTTGTACAGTAAGCAGCTGAGGATCTGGCCAAGAGTATATTAAAGCTCTGTGCGCATATTACCCAGTACTTAGTCAACATTTTTTTTTGCACTTGAATAACTTTGTTCTTGTTAATGCATTTTCACTAGACTGAGCCTACTAAGAATGACAAGCACATGTGTTCTATTAGCATAAAAGCTAAAAATATTGCCTCCGTCTGAGTTATGGTGCCACTCTGTTACAGTCATGCCATCTGAGATTTGCAGGTACATAAACAACCCAGTGACTCTTGCAGTTTTAGTTTAGCATGCCTCAGAGGATTTAAAACAACAATCAAACCGAAGGAGAGAGATAGAATAAAAGCATTAGAAACATGGTATCTAACAGGATATTATTTGGAACATTTCTACTCTGCCTTACCATAACATGTCCAGGCTGGCTAGTCTGAATATACTCATCATGATAATATCTTTCTGGACATATGGCACATACAAAAATACTTTCACCATTAATTGTATTGGGGGTAAAACCATGGGGTATACCCAACACTGCTATTTACTCCACAATTCCACTACCATATTGTTCAATATAGGGAAATGTGTTTGACTGATCTATACTAATAGAGTTGTAATGGAATGAAAGGCAGTCTAGGAGCATCAGTTCACTGAGCAATTGGCTGGTAGACTACCACTTTCTGTCACTGTGTACCACTGCATAAGGAAGGATAACATAAATATCCTTCTGAAGAGTGTCATGGAGGTACAAGGACTGCTATTTCAAGTGTATGCAAAATTTCAGCAATCCATGTTGGGCACTGCTACCCACTCAGTGGTAACACACATGAATGGTACCGTGCCTCATGATGCCCTCTGCTCAGGTCTCCCCATTTTCAGTGTGGAAGATGGTTGTCCACCAGTGAACTGCATCCTTTTAACTCTGGGACAATCAAATGCATCATCAACATAGTTGTATATAGTTCCACCGTCTCTCAAAAAAGGGATGCTCTTCCACCAGCCCCCCTCCCACCCAATCAATTCACAAAATTTAGATCACACCATGCCATGAGCAGAGAACTGAGGCGCCACAGAATTCTGCCATGTCAATTGCTTGAGATGATTCAAGCAATGAAGAGAAACAAACACTCAAACTGTTCATAGTCATCTCCACTATTCCTGCACCTATTTTTCTGACATTCTGTAACTAACATATCTCTACACTGTAGGTTATTTTCATACAAATTCCTCCCCCAAACCCATGGGATGTGTGTGTGTAAACAAATATTTCTTTCCCCAAACATTAAAGACTTCCCTTGCACCTATTAGACTAACTTCATTACTTCAGAAAGGGTAGATACATCTATAAAATCCATCCAAATTCTGCCTAATAATCTAGGCAGATTATTTTTTTAAAAAAAACAACAAGTCAAAGTTTAAAAGCTACTTGCACACTATGCTTGCACATTTCATCTATTTATGCAAAACAAAGGACAGTATAGCTATTCCTTTACTCTTGTAAATCAATGGGAGGACATTATGCCTTGGATTTTCTGAAGCAAAGTCCTGATTTAGGCCTGAATCCGAGTGGTTGTCATCCAAAGTATTCCAAGCAAAACTGATCCTTTTTTCTGAAATACTGAAATCTAAACCTAATCTTGTCTTCAGTGCATACCCCTCATTTGAAATGGAATCCGAATAGCTTGAGGAAAGAAAAGGCAATGGCATATAACAGTGTGAACAATAAAATAAAACTGGACTGAGGACAGAGATTGGGGGGGAGGGGCGCTCATTTAATCTCACTGTAAACAAGTGCTACAGTGACAATAAAATATTTTTATATTTACATTTGACTACTTTGGGAAGCTCTAACTCTTGAGCAGACACAAATAGTACAATATTCCCATCAACATATAACCACTATCAAATGCACAAAAGCTCTCATATGCATAGTAGGGACTACCCAAACATATACCAACTTTTCAAATACTCAGTAGTGCCAACTTGGGGGGTGGGGGAGCCAACACATGAAAGGCACAGTGATTAAACGTATTAAAATATCATATGTTGCTATGGAAGTTAAATATGCATGATTATGTAAGGAATACTGTGATTTTGCTTCTTAATTGAGAAGGACATAAGTGTTCAGTTTGCTGTAACTGTGGCTTTTCAGATAGCCCTTTCCATTTCTGTTCCAGAAACCTTTGTGATGCCTATGGATTGGGTCCAAACAAGGCACATTTCTCTATTTTGTTGTCACTGTCACCACTCAATAGAACAGCAACAAAATTCGAAATATTCTTAACTCTCACCATCAAGGTAGAGCTTTTGTTTCATTTTCAGAAATGGATTTAGTGTTGCCTGAGCTGAAACATATTTTGTTGGGTTTCGAAACCGAACAAAGCCCTTTGAAAATGTTGTCTCTGCCTTAGTGACACTGCCAAATCTCTCAGAAACAACCACATTGAAATGCACTTGACAAATGAGAATCCATTTTCCCAGAGTCTCATCTTGTGTGCAGTTCTGACTAATTACTCATGAAATATGAAGACCCTACTTCTTTGACCTGGGTGGGGAGGAAATTGCTGATTTGTCTTTCTTTGAAAACCTATAACTGTCCTGCTTACTCAGACAGTTTTAGTGACAAGAAATTTGAACCTGAACCACTCTCTCCTAATGACAAATGTCTAGTCAGCAGACTTAAATGTTCCCAAATAGGAAACAATGAAAAAACATAGACACACACACGATGAATCACTACTTCAAATTCTGTTAGGGGAAGGGAATGAGAGAGAATACACAGGTAAGAGCTGTGAAGAAGACTGCCGCATGTGAGAAGTATGACCCATTTTTTTTGTCTGCATTAGGCTTTATCATCTCCCTGTTTAGTTTTAAACTGTTGGCTTGGTTGCCTGCTTGATCTAAAAAGGCAGGGAGTTTGAAAGTGTAGGCGCCAACAAACTAAACGATCAAGTTCTTGTATATGTGGAATGGGTATTATGTGGCACCTGTAGTACTGCCAATTCTGCCCATTGAAGTGGTTGAGTGGGCACATGTGGAGTAATGTGATCTAGTAGGTAAACTGTGAAGTTGTGAAGAGCTTTATATGCCAATAGTAACACTTTAAGCCTGGCAAGGTAGCAAATTGGCAACCAGTACAGAGCTCTGAGCACAGGTGTTAGATGCTGACAAGGCCTCACTCCTGTCAGCGATCGTGGTGGAGCTAGTAATAATAATGTTGTTGCTGTTGTTTAGTCGTTTAGTCGTGTCCGACTCTTCGTGACCCCATGGACCAGAGCACGCCAGGCACTCCTGTCTTCAGTAATAATAATTCTGTGGATAATGAAAGAAACTATGCTTTATGAAGGCCCTTGGGTGGATGAAGCACTTGGGCCAATGCTGGGGGTGGGGAGGACAAAAGAGATGGGTGGTGAAGCTTAGGAGAAGCAGATGAACAGCTGTGGAAGTCATAGGTAACTATAGTTTTGTGCAGATGTTTGCCTGAAGAAGCAGACACTAGCAGTGGGTGGAAGGACGGATACACCATTTCCAACATCCCTATGTACATTGCCCTGTGCACTCAGTCCTTGACGTTTCTTGTGGTTAGTGGAAAAGATCTACAGGAGTCTTTTACTCCATTTGCTTGAATGAAAGTAGAACCTCTCATGCAGACAGGGACTCCTGCTTTATCTTGGGGAAAGTCTGGGACTGGTGTTTGTGTGTGACACATATGAGAATGTTGAAAACAAGGGCTTATCTCTATCCACACTTGGAAAATTTGCATGTTCATGTGAATCCCTCAACACCCCTCATGTCTTGGAAACCAATTCTGGCAGACTGATGCTACCAGCCTGAGGCCTGAAAGGGAGCAGAGTCTACGGTCTGCTCATGTGGAAGAAGCTACTCACAAGTATAAATATGGAACAAGGAACAGGACATGGGTGAAGCTTGGGTAGCTGCCTATAGGACACAGGAGGAGGAAGAGGAAGAAGCATTGCAATAAGCACCTCTTAAGATCTCTCTGAACCACAGAGAGTCAAGAGCTGAAGAGGGAAATTAAGGATCAGATGCTGCTCTCTTCCCACCTTCTTAGATCTCGGGGACCCAGCTGAGGTGATCAGGAGAGTGATGAAGATACTATCAGACATGCAAGGTGTATCATTCCCTTCTACAAATAGCCAGATGTTAAATGGACACTAATAGCTGGAGGCTGCACAAATATTCCATAGGTTAAATGGTGTATCAAGGGTAATCTCTGCAGCCATAGAACAAATGTGATTTAGCAGTGAAGCAAATCTTCACAAAGTGTACCTCAACAGCATGAACCCCATAATAGGGGTTAAGAGATTTTAAAGCAAACCTTATAAAAAAGCAGTCCAAAACAGGCTTAATATCACACAATCATGATATAGTTGTTTGCAATAGAGTGAAAGTGTATCTGTGACAGTTTTAGAGTCCCTAGCTATTAGTGAGGTCACATCCTGTTGCAGAACCACAGAACATTAGTGAACATTAATCACACTGCGCACACAAAAACCACTATCTGGTGAGTGGCAGCATCTCCTCTGCCGGCCTCCATGCTTATAATTTGTTACATCTGGAGTATTTCCCTTATGAAATCACCATGGAAACACTGGCCTGTGTGATGATGAGACAAATAAGATAATTGGAAATTTGTCGTCACAGAGTAACTTGGAGAAGAGCTAGGCTGGGCTATCTCAATGCAGGGGAAATTTGAAGGAGCCTCTGCAGGATGGTCATATCTTGAGAAGCAGCCCTGAAACTATTAAATACGAGCATTAATAGGAAACCTCCTGCTTCATCAAAATCAGAGACACGTATACACATGGTTTGATGTACACTGGAAGGAATAAGGAAAGAACAACAATAAATAGGAATGTAAAAGGAAACACGCTAATCATACTGTGAATAAAACAAACATCTTGATGGGTCACTTATATTTCATTTGGTATATTTTGGAAATTGATGCTTGTGTGAATTTGGGACGTGCACACTTCTGTATCATTAAAGCACAATCTTCAGCATTTTTACACTGTGGTAAGGGTTTCCCCTGGGACATCTCACGGTTTAGTGCTGCATCAGAGCAAATGGCAATGGGGTTTGGTGCTGATTGCTGTTTGTTCCAATATATTGCTAAACTGCTGGTTTTCTGAGGGACAGTGGCAGAGCAAAGCAAAACCTCTTAGAACCGTGCTTTCTAGGCATGGGGCAAGCAGAAGGGTAGGCAAGGTTTAAGTCCCACTGCGTTAATTGGGTACTACTTCCTAATGGGTGTCTATAGGATTGCAGTTTTCATCTGCTGAAGCCTAGCAAATTCTTCTACCAACTCTGTGTCCAGATCAAAAGGAATTAAAAGCATTTGTGAATTATTGTGAGCTGTACAAAGAGGTGGGTGTATTAAGTGGTCATTTTATATCATTTCTGCTCCCCAACCCAACCCAACATCCCATCAGCTTTGTTTAAGCTTAACAGTCAGTTTTTATCTTTCTAGGGCTACAAGTTTTATTGATTTGCTGAAGGTTAATTTAATTGCCACTCAATTAATTTCAGAACAAATATCTTCAGGAGAATGATGTCCTGAATTAATGAGGCATTTTTGCTTTTCGTGATCCAGATTGCTTTGATGAAATGCCTCATTCTTCCTCTTCCACTACCACTTTTTCAGCCATAAATTTTCTTCTTAGGATGTGTTCCACAATGTAAAATTAGAGATAGTAGCATCCCATGTGATTAATAATTAAGTTTGATGGGCTTTCTTGTTTGACTGACTAAAATCTATTAAGTGTCTAGTCAGCAGTTCAACATCTGACTTCAAATAACATTAAAATAAATCAGGCTGGGAAATTATTTGGCATACTTTTAGGGATCTAACTGTGTAGTATTGGGTTTTTTTATTCAGAAGTAAGTCTATGTTCACTGTGGCTTACTCTCAAGTAAGTACACATAGGATTGCAGCCTTATTCATCTTGAAACTAGAGTGAATTATGATTTAATCTCTCTGTATTTGTCATTTAGAAATCCCACAATGTCCTTCCAACCGAGTTATGGAATAAACCAGTGTAGTTTAGCGAAAAAGATACTGGGGTGATTATTGAGGAGGTCGTTCTCCAAATCTTGACCATGAATACATTAGATGGCCTTTGCAAGCCACCGTGTCTCAATAAGGCTTGTGCCAAATGTTGACTCATATTTCAAGTGCAAAAGCAGTAGATTTGTTCCTGCACATTCACTTTCTTACTGTCTATGATGTGATGGTTGATTGCTGCTTTGGCACCATCCTTTTATAACTGCATCTTCCTGGCAGCATGATCCAGGCTAAATAGGGATGAGCCTGACGGCACATAGCAACCAATTTACTTATTTTCAACAATTATGACTATTAGTTTATTTAAAAAGATTGCCATGCCATCCTTCAATTAAAGATGTGCAGGGTGGCTTCCAAAACAAAAGTACAGAACAGTCCCATCAGCAATTAAAAAAATAGCAATAAAATAGCAATTAAAGGCAACATTAGAAGAAGTGATCCAATAGAGATAGAACCACACCAGCAATTTTAAAAAGTCTGGGAAACCCAATATTTCCAAGTTAATTGTATAGGCACCAGGGAGAGGATTCTAAGGTGTCACAAAACTGATGGAAATTATACCAGCCTACAATATGTGGGTGATAATATTGGCCTACCTTCTCAAATTGTTGTAGGGATGACTGAAACATTTATGTAGAATGTGTTGAACAATTAAGTTTTATTTTTATTAATTACAAGGTTTTGACCTGATGAAATGAAAGGCTACCCACTTTAATTCTAGCTGATCCAAAAAATGAATGTTGAAATCTCTCTCTCTGTCTCACACCCACACCCCTTTCAGTAAGTCAACAACTGATACAGTGGTACCTTGGTTCTTAAACACCTTGGTACTCAAACAACTTGGAACCCAAACACTGTAAACCTGGAAGTAAGTGTTCCTGTTTGTGAACTTTTTTTGGAAGCTGAACGTGCTCTGTTTTGAGTGTTACACTTCTGTTTTGAGTGCCACACTTCCCTTTTGAGTGTTATGCTGAGGTCTGTCTGTTTTTGCTATTTATTTTGCGTTTTTGTTTTTGTGGCTTGTTTTGTTTTTGTGACTGTGTGGAACCCAGTTCAGCTACTAATTGATTGCATGACTGCAGTACATTGTTTATTGCTTTCGTTTTATGGATCAATGGTCTCACTTGAATTCATGTTAAACGGCTGTTTTAGGCGTTGTTTTTAAAAGTCTGGAACAGATTACGGGTAATCCATTTTGCATTACTTTCTATGGGAAAGCATGCCTTAGTTTTGGAACACTTTGGTTTTGGAACGGACTTCCAGAATGGATTAAGTCTGAGAACCAAGGTACAACTGTAGTAGTTTTGTAGTGTAGTGCCTTCTCTGAACGATAGATATAAAATGCCAGCTACTCTCAAACTGACACATTGCTGGTCTAGATCATTGGTATTGCCTCTAATTTTCTGTAAAAACAAAACATCTTCTTACTTAATTAGCTGTCAAGGCCACCCCTAACAAAATTAATTAGACAGAGAATGTACCTAATATTAAGACCTTTAAAACTGCTCCTAAAATTGACAGAAAGTGAAGTTACAGGGTAGAGAAGGGATGCATCTACTACAGTATATACATATATATGTATTTTGACACAGATGCTAACTTATCCTATGCTCTTTGTGATATTAGTCTGATGTACCCTCTCAGCATATCAATGAACAAACATCAATTTACCCTGGTGGCAGAAAAGCCAAGGTACAGGTATGTTTGCATATTCAGAGAGAAATGATTTTGCTGTTGGGCTTGTGGTTTTAAAAAATTCTCTCTTTGTTAAGTAATCTAAATGTTTTGCTCTTGCTTGTTAATTTAATCTGTTTTTTTTAAAGAAGTAAATCCTCGTTCTTAGTAACTTGAATTAAAGAAACTATAACAAAATTATTTCTGTATTATTTATTTAGATTTTTTTCTTGGGATCAGTGGCCAAATCCATTAGCAAGCAAGCTAAACATGGTGGAGAATGTTAAGATGAATTCTGAGATGACGACCATTCCAGGAATTGCCTCTGGCAACTGCACAGAGTTTCTCTTAAAGATGAATTGTGATGTCACATGGACATCCTTAAGTGCTATATTATACTCCCTTATGACAGGGCTCAAAAAGAAAAAGATCTCAACCTTGAATTTCAACTCCTGCCAGCCAAGCCTCCAACTTATCTGAAGCCCAAGCAGGCCTGCTAGGTACTGGATCATTTTGGCTCATGTTCACTCCCATTTTTCAAGCCCTCCTTGCTGCTCTTTTGCCCGGCAAATCAGACTTACCCAGCTGATAGAAATCAAGTATTCTAGATTAAGGTGTGGAAGTATAAGATCCCTGACCTCAGTAAGCCACTTTGAGATTACACACACACACACACACACACACACACACAGAGAGAGAGAGAGAGAGAGAGAGAGAGAGAGAGACAGAGACACAGACATCCTAGTGCCCATGGACAAAACACTACATGCTCATGACAGCATCCAAGCCACAGTCCTGAGGCCTGCAATTACTTGAAAACTTCTCTGTTCCTCTCCTTACCTAAAGGATACTGCAGGGAAGGGAAGCTGGTCTGCAAGATTCATCCAGGCCCCATCAAGCACCCGATGACACAATCAGGAGCCCAATGAGGTTCAATGCAGCCAGCAGGTATGATTTGTTTTAGAATTGACTTAGAATTAGTTTTAAATGTTTCATCTCAACTGAGCCACACTTAAATCACTGGTACCTTCATTTTCCAGGCAACTTGTGCTCTGCTTCTAATTTACTCTACAGGGTGTAGAGATGCGTTCATCACCTGGAAGGTGTTAGCTTTCTCATTGCGTATTGCCTCCTGCTCTTTCTGTTTACCATTCCTATTAGTCTGCGCTCATCTGCTGCTCTAATACTGCTCCATTATCATCTGCATTAAATGATGGGCTTTAAAATACAGAGGAAAATGGAAAATTGGCGAAAGGTCATTATTAATTATGGTGAGGCCAAATTGTTATTTAACTTAACATTTCCTTTTTAAATCCCTTTGGAATCCTCCAGTATATGGTACTTTGAAAAGCTGCCTTTTTATGAAGACAAATTGAATTGCAAAATAAATTAATGAGCAAAATGGCTAGTTCTGTTCATACTGGTTTTCCTTCATTGCTTACCAAATTATGGAATGCTCTTGAGCATCTATAATGCTCAAAGTGAAGTTGGATTACAACCTTCCCCCCAACAGGACTGTTTATACTGACTTACAAGAAGAAGAGGGGAAGAAGATTGGTTGTACCCCTGAAAACAGCTCCCCCCAAGGGCCTCCTGCAGTAATAAGGTCCTTGACAGGGAGGGTCCTTTCACCCACCAGCCATTTTGAGGCATGCAGCCTTTATTTTACTCTTATGTGGTTGAATAGAGACAGCACTGATCCAATTTGACTTGCTCAGTGGAAAAGTAAAGGTTCTCAAGGTGGTTATATCAGAACAGCTGTCGCAGTTCCAGTGCCTGCCTTCCAAACAGCCCTTGCTTATGCTGTGAACACAACCAGGGACTGCTCTGATAGGCTATCTGGGTAACTGTCAATGTAATCTATGAAACTCTAAAGAGTATCTGAAGCTTCTGACCCAGTCCACTTCACTTTGGACTGCTTTTGGGAAAGAAGACCTGCTTTGCTTTGGAGGAAGTCTGAACTCACCAGAAGCAGCCTGCTCGGGTTTGGTATCTGTACTTCGTTCAAACTGGATTCATATGACTAGTAAAATCTGGGTAATTATGGGTGAGGGCTTGGTAACAAGTTGATTCTGTTCAATACGCACTGATTATATTTATAAAAAAGAGAATATTGTAGCTATAATAATTCTGTGTTTTTTAAGAATTCCCGGATAACTTTGGACTATAGTAGTGTATGGGTCCTTCCAAAATCCCCCACAATATTCATTTACTTTTATTGTGTGCTTGTACTATTTTTATTCCATATTATTGATCTTATTGTAGTTTTATGGAAGGACAAGCAATACATTTTAAAATAAACAACACTATTTTCTTTTTTACCTAACTTGCCAATTTTCAGTTTGGTTTGTTTGTATGCATGAGTTGATAGTTTATCCTTGCTTAAAGACTTTGAGTTAGGATGGGCTAATATTATGCCTATGCATAAACACACACACACACACACACACACTGCATAAAAACCAGATATTTTGTTGCTAGAGGTTTATGTGAGCACAAATGCAGTGATTCTTTCAGAAGGCCATTAAAGTTTGACATAAGCAGGCCTGAAAAATTGTACACTTGAGTATAATTTTAATATACAGGTATTAGAATTCGATGTATCTTGAAAGAGAAAAAGAAAGATACACAGTATGCAGACGCTGGCCCAAACAAGGTCAAAATTCTGACAGTGGGACTTTATAGGATGAAAATTTCCATTGATGAACTTCTTGTAACTTGCACCAGTAACAAGGTTGCCACCCCTGTTCTGCCAAAATTGCTCTGGAACCAAGGTGTTGCATGCCTTATTTTATTTCTCAAGAACAGAGAGCACTCTCGTGACCTTAAAGGTGGATAATGTCAAGTGAAAGGAATAGCAGCTGTGGAGATATGAAGTGAGAACAGCCTCAGACAGGGTGGAAAGAGGCAGGTGTGAATGAGCTATAGTGGTTGCAAATATATTGTTAGGAGAAGAGGGACCAAGCTGCAGGCATCTGTAGTGCCCAAAGAATTTAGTGGTGATCCTTTCTCCAAGATTATTCACGGTGTAGCATTGTTTAGTACTTTTTATTTAAAATATTTTAAAGCTCCTTCTATTTGGAAAATTGCAAGGATACAATAATACAATAACACAATAATACAAATCAATAAAAGACAATAAACAAAGCAACTCTCCAGAAACAGGTATAAAACCAACAGTCAAAGCCCTGGAAGAAAAGCTGATTCAGATGTAAAAGAGAAAATATGGCTGGATATCATCAGTATACTTATAATACCACGGTTCCACATCTAGTAACAGTTTCATAAACAACACCGAGGACAAGATGCTACTAAATTCTGCCCTGCAGAACAACTGCCAAGGGGTACAACAGTGTTTCCTATTCCCAACCCACTAAGCCGGTCCAGTAAGATACGACGACTGCTGAGAGATCAAGTAAGAGCAATAGGGTCACACCTTCCCCATCCCTTTCTAGGTAAAGGTTTGTTACAGTTAATGCAAATGGAATCCTTGATCTGGAGCTTGTGCAGAGCAGAAATGAATGATCTCTCCACCACAAAGAAAGAGTGTCAAAGTTTCACTGCAAACAGTCTTCAACTAGTTACAAAACAAATGTTGAAAAATACAGAGTGATACAGTGCTGTTAAACAAACTAGCAATGTCTCCTCAGGCCTCAAAAGATGAAACTGATCCCACAAAACCAACAAGGTCATCTACTGGACCCATCATCTGGAACTGTTACACTGACAGCATCTAAGTCATGCGGGAGACTTTTATCCAAAGTGCCTTACAAATATTTCACAATAGCTTTCCGATGTGAAACTGGAGTAGATGACAATAAATCCTTCACTATTCAGGAAAGTTCTGCTGGGTGGCTACTTGAGCATGCAATGATGACAGCAAAGCAAGCCTTTGCTACCTTCACTGCCATGCAGGATGGATGTTAAGTAACTTTAAGGGGGTACACAGGACTCCTCAATTTATTTAATGAACATGTGCAGGAGCTGTGGGGCTGTGAAGGCTGGCCCCGCCCACCGCCATTGCCATGCAAGGCTACCACACAAATATCCATTTGATGTTCATCAGAAAGAGTCTTCAGTGCATACAAATGTTATCCTAAATAGGCATTTGTTAGGAAACATAGCTGTGCAGTGATAGCAGGTGAATCTAGCCCATGTAGCATTGTAACCCCATCCACGTGTTCATTAAACGATTGTAGGGAGTCATATAGCCCACATTTTTAAAAGTTCCTAGCATAGCTGTCACTCTGGAAATCTGTAAAATAAAATTTTGACACCAAAAACACTGCAATGTAAGTATCAGGCTAACTTCTTTAGGAAGCGTATTTCAAAACAGGCTTGCACTTTCCTATATATCTGCTGGCAGCGATTGGGGCAACCAAGGCTGCTTCAGTGTTGGAGTGAAATGGGTCTAAAGAGGGGTGTGGAATCTGTGCCAGCTTTTGGGAACTGTAATACAGCAACATCTGGAGGAATGCAGGGACCCAACCCCTGGTTTGGATAATCTGTTGCATTCTAGAGCACCTGGAATTGCATGGAAGCACCTTGCTCCCAAAGGGAATATTTATAACAGGGCACTTACTGTTCAATCTTCTGGGTTCTGAGGAGTTTCTTAAGGAGCGGCCACAAAGCCACCTCCTCCAAGGTGTCTCAAACATTCCCTCTCTTTCACCTCCTGGACTCATTCAGTCAATCCCTTCTAGTAAACTGAATTTAATAAAGACGGGCAAGGATTAAGTACACAAGCTGTTGGCTGAACCATTCTAAGTACTTCATCTACATCCACCAGCAATAACTGATATTTATTCCAAGAAACCACACTAGATTGTGTTCTGTCCTGGATACCACTATTGAAACTGCTACAACAGTAGTTTCAAGGTCAGAGGTTTAACTCTTTCTCTCTGTTACAGATAGGTAGCCGTGTTGGTTTGCCATAGTCAAAACAAAACAAAAATCCTTCCAGTAGCACCTTAAAGACCAACTAAGTTAGTTCTTGGTATGAGCTTTCATGTGCATGCACACTTCTTCAGATACACTGAAACAGAAGTTACCAGACCCTTCTATATAGTGAGAAGGTGGGGAGGGGTATTACTCAGAAGGGTGGTGGGAATGGGTGATTGGCAGATAGCTGTGATGAGCCTGTTGACGACTCTTAACGACTGCAATAGGTCTTGCTTTTTCCTGTAAGACCTATTGCAGTCGTTAAGAGTTGTCAACAGGCTCATCACAGCTATCTGCCAATCACCCATTCCCACCACCCTTCTGAGGAATACCCCTCCCCACCTTCTCACTATACAGAAGGGTCTGGTAACTTCTGTTTCAGTGTATCTGAAGAAGTGTGCATGCACACGAAAGCTCATACCAAGAACTAACTTAGTTGGTCTTTAAGGTGCTACTGGAAGGAATTTTTTTTTTGTTTTGTTCTTTCTCTCTGCTTCTCCCCAGTTTCTTTCCATTGTCCTAGACCACAAACTAGATTGGACAAAACAAGGCCCAGATCCTGAATTTGTTCTCTGTCTCCAGTTTTACTCAAACTAAAATTTGTGTGTGTAAATATTTCCTCTTTTCCCATAGACTTTGAGATAAGATGGGCCAATTTCTTTTATGTACACAGTTCCTGTTTGCCTTCATCTTTAGCCTTGATGTCAATACTCAGTTGGGTTTTCTTTTTCCCAAGTTAGTATAGTATGGCAGCATTTCCTGCTACTTGTATCAACAGTGATAAAAAGAAACTTATTGCCACCGACAAAACAATGGAAAGGCAATGGAAAGTACACAAAGATGAAACATTTTCTACTTTAGTTGTATCATTTTCCTGTTTCTTTCTTTTGTCTTAGTGGGTAATTGTATAGAAGCCGAATCATTCATGTTATATGTTCTTTATCTATTACAGAAGCTGATTGCCAAGAGGCACTATAAAAATTATCTCTCCTTCTCTTTCTCTTTTATGACTACCAGGTTCAGAGCAAATATTATACTTGGTAATTTAACCCTGACCTTCCTTTATAGCTCAAATGTTTCTTTTGTCCAATCATTTGATAGCAAGCCCCACCATAGGGGTTTCCTTATGAAGCCCCCAAATGACAGACTGTAAGGGAACATAAAAAAACTGTTGTTAAGCTTAGTATGATCTACTGTATATAATTAATAATAATAATAATAATAATAATAATAATATATTTATATCCCGCCCATCTGGCTGGCTTTCCCCAGCCACTCTAGGTGGCTTCCAACATAATATTAAAATATAATAGTCTATTAAACATTAAAAGCTTTCCTAAACAGGGGTGCCTTCAGATGTCTTCTAAAAGTCTGGTAGTTGTTTTTCTCTTTGACATCTGGTGGGAGAGCGTTCCACAGGGCGGGTGCCACTACCGAGAAGGCCCTCTGCCTGGTTCCCTGTAACCTGGCTTCTTGCAGCGAGGGAACCGCCAGAAGGCCCTTGGCGCTGGACCCTAGTATCCGGGCAGAACGATGGGGGTGGAGACCCTCCTTCAGGTATACTGGATGATGTGACAGCAAACCTACAAATAATTACACTAAAAGTGAACAATGTACTTGATTCAAGAGAGGGAAAGTGTTTTGAGCACTAAGAAAAAAATACACCAGGCCATTGCATCTTAAAGCACTTGGCTAGTTTGTATTCTCTTCTTGCAAGTATAATTACAGAAATTAAACCTTGGAGTCTTTTGTTTACTTATCAATATCACAATCTTTTCCATTGGCATGAGTGTTATGAGTTGGATCCAGACATAGCCACAGTCAGAATAGGCCCACAGAAATCAGTGGTCTCAGTCATAACTCAAACTCAGTCTACTGTGGTTCGCATTTTGTTAATTTATATGAACATAGTCTCATCTGGCAGATTGCAAGAATATTGTTATTGTTTTACTCCTGATGGTATTGCAAATATCACTTATGAAATACATAGTGTAAAACATGACTTTTTACAGTACCACCACTGTTATTCATTGCCCATCATCAAATAACCATGCCTATGCCCCGAGGGGTACTGCGATTTGTCTGTTTTGTGGTGACATTAATTTTGACATGTGTCATCTTTCTATATTTTTAAGGAACTTAATGAGGCTTGTACATGCAGCTGAAGAAAGTACTTAGTTTTACTATTTTGCCAGTTTTAAAGTTTACTCAGTCATCAATCCATAGTTGTATTGTTGGACCCAACTGTTAACAGCAGCAGCAGCAGCATAGACTGAACAAGCAAACACCACATATATTACATTAAAGTTTTTATTATTGTGAAATGCTCCACTGTCTCTAGACATGGGTAATTTAAGATACATGGGTTTACTCTGGTTTTGACTAAGTCTGGATTCAGCTCTGTGGGTTTATTTATTTTAAATTTCCAACTATAACACCTGCTTGATTTAAAAGATACACAAGTGTAATTACAAGACTTGAAAATAAAATATAAAATGTCATGATGTAATAATGTAATCTGGAATCCTGATCTCATGAAGAAAGCCTTAAAGAGCTGGGTTCACTTTTTTAAAAAAGTACAACAGAGGATGGGTGTGGAAGAAACTTTAAAAATTGTAACTGGTAATCGGTGGGGGTGAGGCTAAGTGAAATAGGTAAAAGCACTAGACCAGAGCTTTAAACTGTGTGTCATGACACATTAGTGTGTTGGCTGCAGTGTGTAGGTGTGTCATGAAATATGTGCCCATATCTCTTATAAGGGGTTAGTTAAACCTCCGGTTTGCTAGTAAAACTGAATTACTGTGTCACGAAAAAGTGTGTTACCAACATGAAAAGTTTGAGAAGCTCTGCACTAGACTCTAAAATAGAAGGAGAAATCCATTAAAATACATAGGAAGCTTAGGGTCACAATAAAATAATAATCATATAATGTGTAAATCAGCTATGAAATTGAATTCCACAAAATCTTGTAATGGCTGCCAGTTGTTGTTTAAAAAAGAAAATATATAACTGCTTGAATAACCAGAAGACAAATTGTTCTGGGCTGTGTGAAATGTTGGTGTTGTTTGCTATCACTTCTTATAAGACTGTTTTACCAGCTTCTTTTTCCATGGTCAACTGCACCTGCCAAAATTTCCTCTTCAGCACAATTTTTGAAAGTACAGGACCCTTGTCTACCTATGGCATCTGGTTGACACACCTTAATACCACCATGCTGGAGAAGAGCTGTGATCCAACCTGGGAATCTTTCTTGGATGAATACAGTGATATTTTCCTTCCTTCACCACTATCACCCATTTTGAGAGAATGGAGAACTTCTGATGCATATACTTACTCCAAATAATGAGCCATCAGATTTACCAAAGTCATTCAAATGATACAAAACTTTATCTAAGACATAGGTATGTTAACCAACACTTGTAGCCTTCACATTTAACTGTCAGGAATGGCAGCTGAGAGGAAAAAGACTGCTGATGGGCCCTAATTATAAAAACTGGAACGGCACCATTTCAATATTCCCTAAATAGCAGAGCTTACATAAAAACATTAGCAGCATGAAATTACAGAATATTGGAAACAGCTTCTATGACAAAGTAACAGAAAGGGTAAATAAAAGAGAATCAGAACAGCTTTGTACATGTCAAATTTTAGGGAACTGCAGAAATTAAACAATAGAGATTATGCAAAACATTTTGATAGTTGGTCTTTTAATGCCAAAATAATCACTAGACCCATTTCCCTCCTCCTCTCATTCCTCCACCTTCATAAAACCATTCTTGCTGCTTTAGTCTTAATTTTATTGTTGGAGGCAGTGCTTGATGATGTCTGCAACTCAGCCTTGGGAGCCCCAAAGAAGGCAAATTGTAGCCATTGTAGCACCGAAAGTCAAAATAATTGGAACAAAGCACAGCTCTTGAGAACTAAATAGACCAAATGTTTACAGGCTTTAACAAAATCAGTGCCAACCTCAGAACTGATTCAGTTTCTCTGAAAAGAATGCAGGTGTGTGGTGCCTTGCTATGTCGTGTACTGCATACGAGATGAATAATTGATCTTCTAAAGAGAAAGTGATGTCATTAAAAATAATGAAAAGGTGCATTTAAAAAAGGCTCCCAAAGGCAGAAATTCACTTATTTGCCACAACCCTTCCTGGTTACTTTGACTGTCTAGGCAGAATGATGTCCTGTGCTGTTGAAGGCAGACATCCTCTTAAGAATTAAAATAAACTTTACACACAATCAGCTACAAAAACCCAGGAAAATGCCACATTGTAAAAAGTGAAACAAAATATCCTCTAAACACCAGGAAACAGAACATTAGAAATGAAAACCAATAAAATAGGATAAATTCCACATTTTAAAATAGCAGCGTAAAAGAAAAAGCAGCCCACTCTTCCCAACCTCTGCACAGCAAATCAATCATACAATTAAACAAGCCAATCCAATTAAACTCCGAGTCCCCTATACAACAATAAACACAACTTAACCTAACTACAGCTAAAAATACATTCTATTCAATTCCATTCAAGCACACTCACATAAATCACTCCAAACCAATATATTCAAACTTGCCATTCTAGCAAACCCTCAAACCACCCTCTTCAACCAGTCCCATAATTCAATCGCACATCCTCAATCACGTCTGCGCCATAAGACCCTGACAAAGCTGGATAAGTATTGACATATAAGCAAAAATATACAGTCTTACCCTGAATAGTATGGAAACCACTTTCTACAGCATTCTAACAAACAGTGGGCAGTGACACCTACTCCTCCCTTCTCCTTAGCAGAAGCAAATGCTATAAACTTGAGTGCCTCCTATACATACCACACAGTTCCCTCACCTGAGAGACCAAAAGCTATCTCAATATCAGGCTCTCACCTTAGAAAGGGGCAGCAATCCATCCACATGCCTCTGGTCATAGAAACTCACACAATTCTCTTCACAAAAAGAAAAAAAGGAGGTGGAGAAGGAGAAGTAAACAATGGCAGGAGCCAACAAAATTTCAAATTGGAGAGGGAGGAGTGGGAGTTAGGCCCATGCCTAACTGACCCTGCAGTCAGTTCCAAAAGCAGTAGCAGTGATCACCCTGTAGCCCAGCTGGTGAGAATGAGTGAGGTAAGGAGGCTGTCACACAGCTTGTCCTTTAGCCCACCTCTTTTCAGCAGGTGCAAGACATTACAATGATTTCTTCTGTAAGGGAGCAGGCAAAAGTTCAGCAACAGCCCTTCTGTTTTAGAGAGCTCATCCTTCCTCAGGCACACTTTCTACACCAGGGATCAGCAAACTTTTACAGCAGGGAGCCGGTCCACTGTCCCTCAGACCTTGTGGGGGGCCGGACTATATTTTGAAAAAAAATATGAACAAATTCCTATGCCCCACAAATAACCCAGAGATGCATTTTAAATAAAAGCACACATTCTACTCATGTAAAAACACGCTGATTCCTGGGCCGTCCATGGGCCGGATTTAGAAGGCGATTGGGCTGGATTTGGCCCCTGGGCCTTAGTTTGCCTATCACCCAGTTTTGCCGAAAGTCTTAAGGGGAAATCCTGGCCAATCAGGATCCACTCTTGTGTGGAGGTGCTCTGTATGAGGAGCCAGGTCACATGGCTAACATATGTGAGAGTTATCTGCATCCTTCTTACTGCTCATAGTAGGTGAGTTGTTATGCTAGTATGTACAGTGGTACCTCAGGTTAAGTACTTAATTCGTTCCGGAGGTCCGTTCTTAACCTGAAACTGTTCTTAACCTGAAGCACCATTTTAGCTAATGGGGCCTCCTGCTGCTGCTACGCCGCCGGAGCACAATTTCTGTTCTCATCCTGAAGCAAAGTTCTTAACCTGAGGTAATATTTCTGGGTTAGTGGAGTCGTAACCTAAAGCGTATTTAACCTGAAGCGTATGTAACCCGAGGTACCACTGTATAAGTAAACAGAGTCTTTTCAGGAGGGTGGGAAGGTTAATTAGTAAAAGACTATTATATATATTATTGCATAAGCTGCATCTGATGAAGTAAGAAGAGAAGCTTATGTCAAAATATATTAAGGCTCCACAAAGCTTTTTGTAGTTTCTCTATTAAAGAAAATGAAGCCTGTGGCATGCACAGTGGTTTGGATGGTTTTTTAAAGAATAGAATACAGAGCACTGGAGAATCCCTGTGGCACAATTTTCATTTCATAAACAATAGATAATTCAGAAGCCAGACTCAATACAAAAATTGTTATTTATTTATATAAATGTATATAACTTCCAGATGTTACATATTTAATGCATAAATTTCACACATACATAATATTTAATACATAGTATGCATGGTACTTGCAGAGGGTAAGATATTGCAACACACATAAAATGGATAAGAATACAGATGTCAAACAATCCAATTTCAAGAGAGAAATTTGAATGGGGAAAATTTCAAAAACTGCCTCAAGCAAAACCTCATTTGCTCTCTGGAATACACAGCAATACATTTTGTATTCTGGTCCAGCGGAAGGGACTAATCAGCGCTGTGTGAGTGAAATAGGGTTGCGATTCAGCTAATTAGTTTAGATAGATTTGACATGGCTCATGAGCAATGTAGAGATGCTCCCCCTTGCATAGCTATATAAGCCACTGAGTGGTGCTTCCTGCCAGGACCACAAACTGGCCTGATCTTTTCTCCTTTGTGGAACATGTTTGACCAGCCTGCCACAAATCACCACTTGACCAGAAGTAGGCATAAAGATCTATTCTGCCATTCAGTATTGGTCCAATGGCCAGTCTTAGCTTGCCTGACACTAGCTATTGTGTCCTGATTGTGACCCAGATTTTAAGGGAGCCACTCCAGTGGTCATAAAAGAAGAAAGAGCTCAGTGGCCATCTACTGCAACTGACTATGAGTACACAAGGAGAATATGCAGCCCTAGTTCAAAGAATGCAGCAGTCACTCCCGCTAGCCATAGTTCTGGGAATTTACAAGGAATATATTAACTAAAATCTGATGTCACTATCTCCTATTATCTTTATTTGGTATTTAATGAACCCATTTTGATTCATGACCTCCAGAGCATCTGTAAGAGTTTTGTTTTCTTGGTGGCACTCAGGGTTATCTCTCTATATTAGTTGTTTTAAATTTCCATAATTGCTTTTATAGATCATTTTATCTCTTCATAAAGTTCTGATATACATAGTATATTGTACAATTTTTAATTAGGGTTGCAGTTAGCTCGGAGAGCATGTCATTTACAATCATTAAATTACTTTGTGATGTTGTTATCTCCTATTGCATTTGAAGCTAAAATGGTAATTATTTTTCATATAAGATGGAAGTTTTTTTTTTATTTTGCTAACTTTGTACTTTTTTTTAGCCACGGGAAGGGCAGCACCACTGAATGGCTCTGCTCCTAGTTGCCACCCATCAGATTTCACTTGGCAACATGATTCAGAAAACACCATCTGATGTGGATCTTAGACTTGGGAAGGTTTGTAGCAAAGGCAGCCCTTCATCTACCCTGCCATTTGGGGCTTTAAAAATTAAGAACTAAACTGAGACCAGAAATAACTATGAGCAATAGCTGTCCCACATTTCACTGACTGTGAAGACAGGACACCCAGCCTCCCATCCATTTTGAACAGAGGGAAGGTGCAAGGTTGTGCAATAGCACTCTCATTGCACTCAGGCCCTCCTTGCAGGCTTCTCATAGGCCATTGTGTTGGCTACTGAGAGAACAGGTTGCTGGACTAAGTAGATATTTGGCCTGATCCTCTGGAGCTCTGAATTGATCTTTTAAAACCACCACCCTTTGACACTTTAAAGACGAACAAATATTTTGTGGAGTCCAGAGCTCATTTTGTCAAATGCACATTGTGTCACAATCTACTCCAGTATCTTCAAACCTGATACCCTCCAGATAATTTGGACTATAACATGGTGTGCTGACTGGGACAGATGGGAGTTGTAGTACAAAACATCTGGAGGGCACCAGGTTGGAGAAGGCTGATCTGTGCATCTGATCTGAGTCTGTCAGCAGTGCCATTGGACTTTCAGTGGCTAAACATTGTTGCTGTTTATTTTTCTTTTTCTTCTTCCAATGACTTATCCCATTGAGAGTGCTTGTTAAAACATCCCCACTCATGTGGAACTTCATGGCATCTTGACTTTGCCAATTCTGATAATGCTGAGAGTAGCAAATACTTGTGAGTCAAAACAGATTTGCTTCTAGTGTTTGTGCTTAACAAGGGGAAGTTTGTAGGCAACTAATATTTCTTTAGTTTTACTTTATTCAAGTATATTGTCGAAACATTCTGATTTGGGCTGTGTTTAAGGTTTATTAAAATGGTACCTTATATAAATAACTTAATATCTCAATATATGGGGCAAATGAATATTCTGCAATATGCAAAGATATAGCTCCTTGGGGATATAAAGTTTCAGGCATTTCCTCCAATTTCCTTCCCACCAAACAGAGCTTGTTGTTTGTTAAATATCAGAAAATAGATTTTTGGCATGATTTTTGTTAAGCAGCCCATCATTAATGTTAAGTGTTGTCATTTTTTCAGAGCTGTATGAATGCTTTCATGAAAATGTATTAGCTGAACAAATTCTCATATAAATAATAAGCTCAAACACATTTGCAGATAAATACATACAATGCTTTAATGTGTATAAATATTTGAAGATCATATTTTATCATCATTTTGCTTTGCCCTGACATCTCAGCTCATGACTATGGAGGTGCTAGAGTGGGATTTAAGATTTTAAAGCAATTACTTTATGCAAACCTTGGTGCATAAAAGCTATCAGTTTCCCTGTTCAAAATAGCATTTTAAAAGGCACCCAAGGGCTTTAATTTCATGGAATCAAATGTCCTTCTCCAGAGGACCTTCCTCTTTGATTTCATCTAAATCTGACACTGCTATCGGTCTCCACAGCATAACCCAATAACTTTTATTTGTTCGTATCAAAATGTGTTCAAGCATGCAGTTTGTGCTATTTAAAATATCTGAATCAGAGTGCCAGTAGGGATTATACAAGTCTTGAATGGATAGGTTTTGTTTGAACTTTATGTGTAAAGCATATAGAATGATGGACAAATCACTAAATAGTACATGCAGTGGATATATCCCCAGAGAAATATAGACTAACTTTCCACTGTAGTCACTCTGAATACCTTGGACCATATCCTCTAGGATGTAAGAAAGCTAGTTTAGTACAAAACATACCCAAACATTTCTTGGAAATACTTGCAATATGGTTGCCATATAATGCCCCAAAAGTCTCTACCAGCAGCTAGTCCCCACCAAATTAATAAACTCAACATGGAATCTGCAATATGAATGGAAGGAAGCATATCTGTTTTCTGCCATAGTACTGGGCTACAGTACTTTTTTTTTTTGAGGGGGTAGGAAAATGTTTGCTTCTTTATTTAACAGAACTTCTAAGCCACTTAATATTTAAAGCATTCTAAGTGGTGAACAGATATACAATAGAAAGATATAATCAATAAACCACCCTAAAAACACTGGAAATAAAATACAACACAGGCACCACAAAAATACAGAGATCAAAAATACAGGGTTCAGGCTTCAGAGTCAGGAAAGTTCTGAGAAAATAGTTTGACTTCAGCAGGAGCCTAAACCAGATAAGTGATGGTACCTTGTGTAGTATTACAGCGGGAAGGACATTAAAAGCTTGGATGGTGGGAATCTGATGTTTTGAAGAACCAAGTTGTGGATAGTGGATGTAAACTAGAGTCACACTGAATTTTCCTTTGAGAGGAAAAAGGTGGGTTTCAGCCAGAAGGAAACTCTCATTTTATGCACCCTTATTAAGTCTGCAGTGCCATTAGTTTAAAACTGTGGGCTTCTTCATCAGGAGTATATATTTTAAACATTCATGCAGACACTTCAGATATGGTTAAGAGGGCAGGAATCTGTGCCCTCACTCTAAATTGTTTTCTTTATAATACCGCTCAGGTATTGCATCACAATGGATTTGGATAACTATGTCATCAGGATGTCTTTGGGGAATGCAGGCAATAACTTCCTGCCCTCATTATAAATGGCCTTCAGACCTATTCTAAATAGACATTACAGATTAATGTATCTATGCAGCAGGGAAGTGTATACTTTGAAGTTAATGTACTGTTTTCCTGTCTATGATGGTGTTTCTCTCACATCATATAATGCAAGTTACTTGCTTTCGTATACCAAGCATTGAATAGCATGTAACACAAATAATAATAATAATAATAATAATAATAATAATAATAATAATGCAAGTTTGTCCTGAGCAGGTCCTGAATTTGAGACCTTCGCAAAGGTCTTCCCAACTGAGAGTCCAGTTGATGCACTCAGTTCTAGCCACCGTTCAAGTATACTGGTCTGATTTACAGTGTGTCATGACAAGAGCTGCCAAGCCTGTTTTTCCTTTTTGAGCTGCACAGTGGTACCTTGGGTTACATACACTTCAGGTTACATACGCTTCAGGTTACAGACTCTGCTAACCCAGAAATAGTACCTTGGGTTAAGAACTTTGCTTCAGGATGAGAACAGAAATCGTGCTCCAGCAGCACAGCGGCAGCAGGAGGCCCCATTAGCTAAAGTGGTGCTTCAGGTTAAGAACAGTTTCAGGTTAAGAACGGACCTCCAGAACGAATTAAGTACTTAACCCGAGGTACCACTGTAATAGGATTCAGCTCACTGATGCTCCTTGTCATAGACTTCTCCTCTTTCCAAACCTCCAAGCTTCTTACTGTGCCTTGACTGTGCACATTCCTGACCTTGACTGCACCTTGGAATAGCCGCTTACCTGGTCAGAAGGCGGGAGGCGGTTGCGGTCTGGTGTGGTTCCCCCCCCCCGGGAGGATGAAATGACTTTGCCATGGCAGCCAGCTGTTGGAATGCCTCTCTGGCCAGCCACCAACCCATAGTTCAAATTTGCCCTGTCAGGGGCAAGCTGAGGGGTGGAGCCTGGGCCTCTCATTTTGTTGGCACTTCACTTTATCTAGTCACATGCCTTTTCATGCCACACCAGCTTTTGTTTATAAGTGGAACTTCACTGTTAGATATGTTTATTAGGCTTGTTGACATCTTGATAACACCATGTAGCAATCAGTTGCTGCTGCCGCGTGATAACATCATGTAAATAGTTCACCAGGAAGCATTTTAGACATGCTTAGATCATCAAAAACAACTAACTCTAACTCCTACCCTACTACCCAAGACCTCATATATAAAAAGATAAAGGGACCCCTGACCATTAGGTCCAGTCATGGCCGACTCTGGGGTTGTGGTGCTCATCTTGCTTTATTGGCCGAGGGAGCCGGCATTTGTCTGCAGACAGCTTCCGGGTCATGTGGCCAGCATGACTAAGCCGCTTCTGGCAAAACCAGAGCAGCGCACGGAAACGCCGTTTTTTGATTTTCTACTACCAAGAAACAGCTTGAATATATTCTCAACGTACAGAATTTAGCTTAAAACCTCATGAAACTTGCCATTAATGTTACAGTGGTACCTCGGGTTAAGTACTTAATTCGTTCCGGAGGTCCGTTCTTAACCTGAAACTGTTCTTAACCTGAAGCACCACTTTAGCTAATGGGGTCTCCTGCTGCTGCTGCTGCCGCGCCGCCAAAGCATGATTTCTGTTCTCATCCTGAAGCAAGGTTCTTAACCCGAGGTACTATTTCTGGGTCAGCGGAGTCTGTAACCTGAAGTGTATGTAACCCGAGGTTCCACTGTATATCACTTTGCTATCTGCAGCCTTGTGATACTGCTTTTTATGGAGTGAGGGGTATTTTCAACCCATGCTCAGTGTTTTCCATCATTCCTATGATTTGAACAGGATGAATTTTTGTTCTGTATAAACTCATGTAATTGTATCAGGACTTTCCATTTGCAGCATGCAAACAATTCCCTGTTTCGGGGATTATAAACAATGCACTTAAGAAGCCTGTTGTCTTTAAGAAAAGGTCAACTTGACATTCCACAGTGTGTCTTCAAATAAAAATGCTAACACTAAGGGAAAGTGAGTATAACCAAAGGCAGCAGAAGAAAATATTAATTTCAAAACTATCTTAGGACAATTCTAACAGCAGGAATTAGACTCTCTTCTTCAGTGCTTCCCAGACTTGCAGTCTAGGCCTCTGGTTTGTGATAGTTTACTCTCTGGAAGCTCCTTCTAGCCCAGGATATTTTTCTGCCAGATATGAAAAACAAGACATAATTTCTCCCCATTCTGTGTCTCAAAACTGACCAGACTGGCAATGTGAGAGGATCCCCCACCAACACACCTGATGCCAGAAGATTAGTTTAATGGGCCCTAGAAAAGCCATATGGCACATATAGCTCTATCTGCTTCCCACCCCCATATCATTGGCTGCCTGAGGGGGGCATATCAAGCTGCCTAATGGTAGGGCTGTTAAAGGTGCATGCGACTGAAGAAACCTATGCAGCGAGCAGCACAGATTTTTCAATCCATGCTAGAAATGATGCAGGAATGCCCCAGGGTGAGGGTAACTACCAAACTGTAGGGGAATCTGCCAAATGGACGTGGTCTCTACTCCCACAGGAATGTACAGTAACTGCCTATTGTTAATAGATCCTTCCTTCCTTCCTTCCTTCCTTCCTTCCTTCCTTCCTTCCTTCCTTCCTTCCTTCCTTCCTTCCTTCCTTCCTTCCCTCCCTCCCAAAGAAATCTTCCACAACAAAAATGATTCAACTTATAGCCTGTATAAAATATATCTGCAAAATCTAAAGTAGTGATAGCAGAATAAAATCACAACATCCCAGAAAAGTACCAAAAACATTATTAGCTGAAATATTCCAGGTTGTGGTTTACCAAAAGCAGATTCTCTATATTGGACCATGTCAGTGGAAGTTGTGGAGCAAATACAGGTTTTTTAAAATGCAAACCCTGAATGAAAATATACTTTTAAAAATGCTACATTCGTTTCTTGAACAGTAAGATTGTGATTAATACTGGACAGAAAAGGAATTTATCGGCAGTAATCATGATGTATCAAAACAGATTTTTGACATTGACTTTGATCGGATTCTTATAGAAGTCTCTTTGGAAAGTGAAAACTGCATTTCCTTCTGGCTAATTCTACAATTAGTAACTATCTGCTGACAAGCTGTTGTACTTAAAAATAGATAGAAGCAAAACATTATAGTGAAATATAGAACTATATCCTTTGCTGTGAACCTTTGTTTACTAAGCAGATTTGGCTTCAACTTTGCAATTTCTGTATAAGCTGATATGGTTAAGTGCCTTACATATGTTGTGGTCAGTGTGAGCTTAATGGAGAATGTGCATAAAAACTGAACATTGTGGATAATATGCACAAATGAATTGCTTCACTTGGGGATCATGCATGTAGCTTTTGAATAATGTCAAAGAATGTGCAGAATTTTTGGTATTTATTTATCTATATATAGTTCACTGAGACTAACACTTTATGCATCTATTAGAATAGACAAAGCTACAGTCACTTTTACATTTGTTAGTTTTTCAGATGGTAACTCATCTGGAACTGCAGGTAGGCAATTTCAAACATTAAAACTGTTTTTCAATATTGAATGAGTACTAACTTTGAAAAGATGGATATTGTTAACCTCTCAAACCTTGCCAAATTAATTCCTCTAAATATAAACTGTATAAACAAAGCTCTCTTAAAGGTTAAATAAATCTTCCTCCCGGCCACAAGTTACCTTTTCATTCCTCCAGCAAGAAGGAGTAAACAAAACAAGGCAATGTTCACATTTGTCACCAAATATCACTGACATTTATATGGGACTGACTGTTCCTTATTACCTGTGGATGTGCTACGTGATGTTAGTACAAGTGGTTCTTCATAATGGTCTCAGTTTTCTGTGATAGTAAGTGATCATCAATTCACCAATTCCACATGCACCTATGCGCTATGCACACAACAAAAGCTGAAACAGGGGAAGCTGCCTTATATTGAGTCATCCCATTCCTCCATGTAGCTCAATATCATCTGCACAGACTGATAGAGACCTTCCAGAGATTCAGACAGAAGTCTTTCCAAAACCTACCCAATGTAAGTCATGTTAATTAAATTCAGTGGGTCT